>NC_137430.1:16091639-16771639 GCF_964374335.1 Astatotilapia calliptera | reverse complement strand
CGACCTTAAAAAGACCACACCCTGGACCCCGTGGACGCCTGTCAACATCTCCGACAACGGCGGCCACTATGAGCAGCGTTTCCGCTACACTTGCAAAGCTCGCATCCCAGACCCGAGCCTGCTAGAAGTGGGCAGACAGAGGATCGAGATGCGCTACTGTTCCAGCGACGGATCCACTGGCTGCTCCACTGATGGTGAGTGCATAAGAGGGAAGAGACTTATGGTCTCTTTCCAGCTCTCTCAGCCTCTGGATGTTCCTGTTTTCCTGCTCCAACTGTCCTTCTGCAGCTGCGGGTTATTGTCCTCCTCGCTTCAAGTCAGTCCTTCTTTCTGTTTGGCTGTTGCTCTTTCTCTTCCTTTCTCGATGTCCTGGAAAAGTTATAGGAGCCCTATCTCGGTCAACTCTCGTGTTTACCATCCCGTCCTCCTCGCCTTTATCAGACATCAAGGCGTCAGATGTACTAATGAACTTCCAATCCAAAGCGATCAGCAGTTTACGACTAATTTCATCCACCACGCTCACATGCACAGAAACGCAAACAGACACACATGCACACAAGTTCATTTACAGCCTCACAAAGAAGCAGCAAACTGCGGCTCTTTATCCGTAATTCCAGCTATTCCCATTTGCTTAAGTCGCTGCACCACACGGTCTCAGTCAGCCACACCCCTGGCGAATTAAACGCTGTAAATGTTTGTACAAGAAGCCTGCTAATTGACGAGTTGTTTATGTTGTCCAAGAGAAGTATGCGTGTTAGAGAGGAGACATGCAGGATGGCATCGCACCACAGCAAAGCGATTCAGATACAGATGCAGCAGTTAAAGTTTGTTTATGGTGCCGCTCTCTGCCTCAGAGGGGAAAAAGCTGTTTTTAAAGGGCTTCAGAGTTAGCGCCCGGCTAAGCTGCGGCGGCCTCCCATCACGCTGGGTTCATCTGCGTCTCTGGGTGGTCTGTTGCTACCACCAATCACACGCCACACGCTGCGATAATCACTGAGGTTAGCCTTTTTGATCTCACCACCTCTTCCTTATTTCTGATTATTAATATCCGTCTTTCTTCCAGGCGCTAACAGTGGTACAAGTTGTTCTCCTCACACTTTGAAGCCAGCGCTTAAATGTTCCTGAAGGGTTTTAAATGAGCGCCGACAAGCACAGAGGAAAAACCTGACTGCAGACTCAAAGCTTTAAGAGGAGTGACAGCCACACATCTGAGACGTTAGAGAACAAAGGCTCGAGCTTTAATAGGTCTGTCTTGTTTCTGATTAGTGGGAGGAAGTAACCGACACAACGTGTTTCATTAGGGGTTGTCACCGGCAGCCCGACATCAGATTAGCTTCAGTGTTAATTACAACAATTGGAGAAAAAAAAAAGCAAGGCAGTGATTTCAGCAGTCACTTTTGGCAAAGTGTTAGTCTGTGCAGGATGCAAGCCGACTATAGGATCCAAGCAGGCAGATGGTAATACACCATATGAGCTGAGTAGTACTAGCTGTAAAAATGTAGCTGTTTTTTTGTTTTGGGTGTTTTTTTTCGCAGATATACCATCATGAAAATGATGGTATATCTGCGGAAAGCTGCCATTAGCTCAGCTTGTTAAAGTGGAAACTTTGTAGCAAGCAGGTTGCGTTTAAACCATTATTTTGCAGGGGAGGTTAGGATATCTGTGCTAATAGAGACAGACTTCATTATACGTACTGTGGCAAAGATTATCAACAGCCATGATTAGTTGTGAGGCTGTTGCACTTTACACTTCGCTTTAACTAGATAAGTAATTAACATCACTGCAGGCAATGTTTCTAGTCTCCTCAAAGCATAGCCTTGTGAATAACAGGGTGATTTAATATGGAATTGGTGAAATATGTGAAATGATTTTTTCTTTCTTTTTCATTTACTTTCTGCAAATGTTCTGTGAAGCAAATTTCCTTTCAACATCAGAACGGTTTAACTCAAATCTGTCTTTTTTCCCTCCTTTTTGAAAGAACTGAGTTACGCGTGTTTGAGCAAAAGGGAAAAAAGGTTTAAAAAAATACTTCAGTGTGCACTTTGAAACTTCTGTTTCAATTAGCTGCACTGAGTGAAGTGGAGATCTATTGAGGTGTGCGTGGCCCCTGTGTTCTCGTCCGCTCTGTCCCGTGTTGATTGTCCATCTCCGGTCTTCGGTATGATTCACTTCTCGGAGGAGTTTTAAGTCATAACTGTCGAAAAAGAGGACAGACTCCAGCGATCCACTTCTTCATTTCAGCCATTATCAAAGTTGCCATCCATCTGGAGAGCACTGGTGTGTGTATTTGTGGGTTTGCGTGGAGGCGGGTAATATGTGCGTTTGCCTTTTTCTTTTTCTTGGTGGGTGGATATGTGCACATTGTGAGTGTGTGTGTGTCTGTGTGTGCGTATGAGACACTTTCAATAAGCCCTCCTCCTCCTACTGTCCATCTCTCATGTGGTGCCAGATCCCCGGGGACAGCAGTTAACTTTTCTGACAGCAAGAGGCTATCATAAAGTAATTACTACCACAGCGCTGGTGTTTATTGATACTCAAAACTGGGGCAAAGGACAACGAGATCCCTCTGAGACAGCGGGACCCCGAAAAGAAATGGTGTGTCACTCAATAAAGATTTACTATTTGCATCAGGCAGCTTGCAATCGATTAGAGTTCAGCTCACATCACGCGCTTTACCTGTGAGAGCCAGTGTAAACAGATTGCTCTATGAAGAGTGGCGGGAAAGTTATTTGAGACGGTAATCAATTAGTGCATAGGCCACAATAAACATGTTGCTGTTAATCCTTAGCAGAGGACATGTTGAGACACTTAAGGTGAGATAGTGCATCCAAGTACTGTTTTTTCTTCTTTTAAACTGCGCTTTGTCTCCTAGAAATTAATGCAATTTAGTCCATGGGTGACATAATACTTCCTTTGAATAATTGAACACAATATTTGTAACAATATTTGTAAAATAAAAAAATGTATTATTGTTATCATATTGAATCGACCATGTGATAAATGTCTGCAATTGCAAAAGAAGTTTGTTTTTGTTTTTTTAAATAAGTTTTTCTCATACTCTGAGTCAGATATCTCCACTCCAGAGGAGTAAGTTTACTTTCCATTTTTATTCTTGTTTATATTTATCTGCATTTTGGAGTAGGGCTGCACGATTAATCGTTAGAAAATCGCGATCTCAATTCATACTTATGTGTGATCTCATTTCCAAATGATTTAAAATCCAACGATTTTTAAAAAAAAAGAAAGAAGACGATGACGATTGTACCACATTTTGATCCGGGACGTAATCTGCATGAAAACAAGCGCTCACTCTTCCTGCTCAACAAATGACAAGGGCGGAGCCTTATACCACGTGGTACAGAAGCTGGCTGCTAAAATTGGCAGGGAAAAAACAACGGAGAGCACGTCAGGGATGAGGAGAAAGTGACAGGAGAAAATCCGTCCCGGTCAACCACCCAAACATCAATAACGGGAACCTTATACAGCGCTTCCCTATACCCGTCGAACTCCCGCAGGCACAAAGAAATTACGGAGGCTATCACTTATCACCTGACCAAAGATATGGCTCCCATCAACACTGTGCAAAACGAGGGATTTAGGAAAATGATCAACACCCTAGACAAACGCTACACAGTGCCATCCTGCAATGATTTTTCTATTGTTGCACTACCTGCTCTATACACGCAGCGTCGAGCAACGGTGGAGACGAAATTTCAAGCAGTACAACATTTTGCGGCAAGGACAAAATGTGAGACATTTGTTGTTTTTATGTTCAGTCTCAACTGTTACGAAGTTGATGTGCAGTTAATAAGTGCAATAAATATTTATACTGGAAAAGAAAATTGTGAGAGAATCGTGATCTCAATTCTAAGCCAAAAAATCGTGATTCTCATTTTATGCAAAATCGTGCAGCCCTATTTTGGAGGGTGTTTATTTTTACCGAAGGGTTTCTTCATGTATCATTCAGTACCTGGTTTAGAGAATGGTTTTTTTTCCTGGGGCCTTATTTTTTTATAAAAACAAAATTTGTTGTTTTTTTCCCCTGTGGCTGTCAATAGTATCAGAATTATGAAGTGGTAAAAAAAGAAAACCCTCTCGTAGCTCAGCTGAATGTAGTCAAAGCTAACAGCGGTTAGCTAGAAGCTTCTAGTTTGCAGCTTTTAATCAGAAACTACCTCCTGCAGCCAAGTGTCGTCTGAAAACGCAGTTTTATTTGTAAATTAAGAATTCACAAATATATTGGAGCCACTTTTGGACCCCTTTTTGCCTTCAAGCCTCTTTCAGCTGCTCCCTGATTCAAACGGGGTCACCACAGCAGATGGATCCAAAGGTTGATTTTGTGGGTTTTTATGCCAGATACCCTCCCTGACACAACTCTCCCAGGGATTTGTGTGTCCTCCCAGTCTCAAAGCAGTGATCTTTCATATATTAGGTGAATGTGTTAACCATTATACTATGGAGCTGCTCATCCTTTTGCTTTCAGAATTCTGCCTTAACTCTCTGTGGGAAAAATAAAAAAAGATGCCAATCTCCCATCACGTCCCAAAGGTGCTCTAGGGGATTGAGATCTGGTGACTACGGAGGCTGAACTCACTGTCATGTTGAAGAAACCAGTTTGATTGGCTGATTACATACTTGCATTAAAAGGGCTCATGCCACCAAGTGTGGCAGCGTTCGGTCAGGACCATTTTGCAGTCTTTAACAGGATCAACCGTTAACGCCTGCTCGTGTTAACTGATGACCACAGATGTCAGTGCATTCATGCCATTTCGATGTGAAAAGGACTTAAGTCAACAAATTAGATTTCCAAACTGTTAAAGAATTAACATGTTGCTGTTACTGACTTAACAGCTTAAAACTGAATATAAATCCTTTTTAAAAAATGTATGTATCCACTTTTTCACACACTATATATAAACATTCTCTTTACACATATTTTTAAGTGAACTAACCTTTTCGTACTGCTAGGTATGTTCTTGTTTGGATATTCTCTTTTGAAGTCAGTGCATGAACATTTTCTCTCACTTGCCGCCTTGCTGTCACACTAATGTCACTTCCCTGCAATTTAATAAAAAGCCCACTTTTCCATGTTGTTTAAGATCTTCTCCGCCGCCCTCCTCCTGGGCACTGTGTTTGTACACTCGTGCATCACAGCCATCAGATATACCTGATTTGGATTATATTCAGACACATGGCAGATGTTATTGGCACACACCTGGAAGTGTTATCACGGACATACAGATAAGAAGAAATTAATCCCCTGTCAATACAGGGGGAATAAAACTGCTGCTGGAGCCAACCTAGCAGCTTCCTTCTGTCTTTGTTTCACTGTTGCCTCGTGATCGCTATCTGTCTTTATTACGAGAGACAAATTATGACTATATGATTTAACCAAGCATTTACAATGAGCTTTTATGTAACATACTGACTTGTTTCATATCAGTGATCGTAGCTTAATGATAGCGATGAGTTAATTACTTAAGATCTGTGGTGATTTAAAGACCTCTCTTGTCATGTACACCCATTTATTAGTCTCGTAGCTCTTGTAGTCATTTTCCTTCTTTTTCACATCTTACATGGCTGAATGAAAAGCCAAACATTTGATCAGTTGGATACATATAAGTGTTAAACATGAAGTTCTTTTTAATTTTTCAAAAGCAAAACATAAAATCTATAGATTTCCTCTCCTGTTCATACAGTATATCCTAATGTTTAGTGCATACACATACCTACACCCCTGCTTTTCATCTGCTTCTCTATGGATGGAAGCACACTGTAGAAGCCTTGCACAGTTGATGGTGTCACAGATATGCCCCCAAAACCTTTAGATACTGCTACAGTGCATGTCTCGTATTCCATTCCCAAATGGCATGTATGCACTTAAAAAATAATAACTTCATACCTCACAAATGACAACGCAGGAATTCTTAATTTTCCGAATCATTTGGTCCTTTTTTGCAGACATGAATTTTGCTTCCTGAAATGCTGTTTTGTCTGCTTGTGTGTCTGTTTGTTAAGCACTGTGCCAAAACTGCTTGGGGGAGAGGTGGGAAATTGGCAAAGGAAGAAAATTCAATGCAAATTCAAATCAAGGATGGCTTCCAGGATTGTTTTTTTCATAACAGCAGCTTGTGAACAACAACCACATCAGGCAACTGCTTGGGGCCACAGGCTGTTAGAGGGTCAGCGAGGGCTCACACACTTTACCCCACTCGCCCATGAGCTAGCAGAGGATTTGCAGTGGCATCTAAAGGAGCCCCAGTTAGAGGTGTGTTCAAAAAAACACCAGCTGTTTAATAATGTAAGCCTCCTCAGCTCTCTTTTTAATGTAACTTCAAATTTTTTAATGCGTGGAAACTATGTCTAGTAGTTTTCTTCTCTGCTCAGGTCCCCAAACTGTCGCAGGGCTAAAACACAGAGTGACAGACAACAGACGGCCTCGCATTCACAAACCTACAGTCAATTTAGCCCAACATGCATGTCTTCAGACTGCGAGAGGAGGCTGTAGTATCTGGAGAAGACCCACACAGACATATGGAAATAATGCAAATTCCACACAAAAAGGCCCCAGCCAGGTTTTGAGCCCAGGACCTTCCCGCTGCGAGGCAAAAGTGCCAACCACAGTGCCACTTCTATAATTAAAATTCAGTATCCGCAAGTAGCTGATCCATTTTTGGACAAAGGAGTAAAGCAATGCTATTGCATTCCAGTATACACTGCAAAAACTCAAAGGCTACCAAGTATATTTGTCTTATTTCTAGTCAAAATGATCTCATTGCACTTAAAATAAGACACAATAAGCTACAGAGCAACATTTCAGTAAGATATAGGAACTTTCAGTAAGAACAACACAGTGAATCTTGAAACTAGAGAATTTTTATGGCGTTATTTTTGTGCCACTATTCTGAGCGCACGAAAAAAAAAAATTTTGCAGCTGCAAGTGTTGCATTTTGAGGAGAAATTTATTTTGAGCGAAGAAAAGCTAAATTTGAGTGAACAAAATTCATTGCTGCGTGCAAAAAATGTATTTCAGTGTTTGCTATTATCCATACATACACACACACACACACAAAAGCAGCCCCTCACTCAGTTTTTGCATTTGCGCTTGCTCGCAATGTGTTGCTCGCGCTCTCAACATTTCTGCCCAAGCGTGCTCAACTCTTTCAGTACACCGTTATATTTGTGCACTAAAACCAGCCTATCACAGACTCGGATGCAAAAAATCTGATTGGCTGTTTTGGTCTCCAATCAGCTCGAAATGACTAAATGCAATATCCCAGAATCCATTTCGTCCAAAACTCAAACAAGGCAGTGGCGGAGGAACACAGAGTGGCGGAGCATGTTTAAGTTTGGTTGGGGTTTCTTTCCCACAACCAATAAAAATCCAGACAGAGCTGCTAACATTGCTCAAATATATGAGAAGGCATGCCCTCTTTGGTTTCATGTATGCTCCACAAATAGGGGTAGACAAAACCCAGCACGACACAACCTATGTGGAATTAATAAAGCTTGCTTGCATTCTTTCTTCTGTAATTCCTTACTGTGTTGCTTTTTTCTCAGATTTTTGAACAGACTGAAACCACAACACAACCCTTTAAGTCTTGCCAGATATCAGGCTGCTTGCCATTCAGGACTGTGACTGCACTCTCTGTGTTCGGGGGCGGTGTTTTTTTGTTCCGTCAATTATTCACCAATCAAGCAGCCACCTGTATTTGACATAAAACTGGAAATAACCCTCCCACTGTGGCAAGGATTGAAACCAGCTCGCTTTCTATCATTAGTCAGCTTAATGTAAAAGACTTCGTAGCTATTACTCGCTGTCTGTGCTGCCACAGGCCAGCCCACTGCACTTTTAATTTTAAATGACGGTTTCTGCAAAGCCATATGTCGATAAAACAGATATTCTTGTGCAATTCAATCTGTACATGTGGTGAATTGGTTAAAAGTTAGTCAGGCTGGTTTTATGTGAAGCAGTGGTATAATCAAGCTAAAAAAAAAGCTTTTAAGCTTGATTATACCACTGCTGCTTTAAATGTTTTATCATTTGCATCACACAAAGCCAGAGGCAGAGGCAAAAGAAAGTGCTGTAAAGATGAAAGAAGGTTGTGAGTTTGTAATTTTGCTAGCTTGTGCTGGTGAGTGATGGCTTCATTTTATCCCAGGGAGAAACGGTGGCTTGTCAGCAGCCTGATGTGTTTCACTTCAGCTGATCTGGTATCAAGGCCAGGGCCCTCTCATGGACGAGAGATTAGTTCTTGTGCACGGATGTCGTGAGCAGGCACTGAGTAGACACAAGACAGCGCTGAGGGACGACTCTGACGGATGACAACCAACCCAGTGTCCTTATTGTCTTTTTGGTATTTCTCTTGCTCTCTTCCTACACTCAATGCTCCCTTTTTATGTGGCTGTTACTCTGTCAAGCAAAAAGAGTAAAAGTAGTTGAGCCAACAACAGAGCGCACAGTTTAGTTAGAGACAAAGTTATACAACACATACATCTGGTACCTGAGAGGCCTGTTTCTATGGGAAACTGCTACAAAATAGTAAAAAAGATTGAATGCATTCCTTATTTTGCTGAATAAAGTAAGGACGTGAAGGTCTTCACAAAGGATGAGAGATGGAGAAAGAGTGCGACATCCCGAGAACCAACAATAATCTACAAAACAGCTGTTGTTTCAGCGAGGCGAGATCATTTGGAAGAATTGAATATTATTCATTGAGATAGAGAAATAAATGTATTTGGTGATTAGTCTCTAATGACCTATCATGTCAGAGTGGAATCCCTAAATAGGATTTAGGACAGGACCCTGGACACTGGTGGTGGTGAAGATGAAGGTGGAGGTTTGGATTGAGCTCTGAGTTTCTGGATGAGGTGGAAGGAAAATGACAGAGAGCGCAGATTTAAACCACGCAGAGTGGAAGCTGATTGGCTCAAAGAAGGCAGGCAAGAAGATGATTGGACTAGAGTAAAGACGTCAGTACTGAGATTGGCAGCGTGGGAAAGTGGTAGTAATGTAATGAAGAGACTAGCAGCAAAGAATCCAGGATGCAGGCAGATGAGTGACTACAGATCTTCTTTACTTAACTTGCACATAAGCTTCATATCTAATTCCATCCATCCATCTTCCATTTATCCAGTTTAGGATCCTGGAGGGGCGTAGGAGTGTGTCCCAGTTGTCATAGGTGGAGTACACCCTGGATAGGTCGCCAGTCTGTTGCAGGGGTAGCACAGAAATACAGGCAACCATTCACAGTCACATTCATGTCTATGACAAATTTAGATTTGCCAATATACCTGTCATTTCTGTGGACTGTGGGAGGAAGATGGAGTACCTGGTGAAAACCCACGCAAGCATGCAGAAAACACAGACTTTACACGAGCAGCATCGAGCAGCGATTAGACCTGTTACCTGTTGCAAGAAGGTTCAGGGTTCAGACTCAGAGGAGCTCTGTGAATATAGCAATGAAATGTTATAGATCCATTTTGGTCTTTCTTGACTTGATTAGAGTGCACTGGTGCACAGTTGTTAGTGCATAGAAACTGAAACTCAAGCCAGGAGGTTAAAAAAATAGACCTATGAGGCAATATTGTTTCAAGGCACATTTCTGTAGCACACAAATTGCTCAAGAACACTTGTATCTCGTTTTATTTGTTATAAACAAGCGCCTAAAAATAATCTGTGATTACTGTCAGCTTCTCTTGCTTTCTTATTAGCACCGTTTACGTGCATCGCATCTTTAAACTCAGTTTTTCAAAATCTTACGGTGTATCTATAGGTTATGGACTCGTGGTTTGCCAAACAGCAAATATTTGAATGCTTCTGAAAAGAATCCCTCTGAGGCTAACTGAGATTTGAATCGGTACACAAAGCTGAGCATCAGGAATTTTTAATAGCGAGTAATCAAAACCACGCAGCACATTAATGTCTAACCTCGTGTTGTGGATGAATCATCATAGGTGTTCTGTTGACTGAGAGAGCAGCCACACTGATCATTTTATTTTATTAAAGATAGAAGAATTTGGGTCATTTTTGATACCACAGTGTTTGTATGAGTTTGGGAATTGAAGAAGAGTTTAGTCCCAGCAATGGCTATTGACGTCCGACTTAATGGGCGGAGTTCCTTTGTTGGCGTGCAAGAACCTTATAGCACTACTCCAATCAGACCTTCATGTAGAGTCGGCAGACAGAAGCCATTCCACACTAAAAGGCATGTGAAAACCTGCTGGGGTTTACCAAAAGGCAGCTCTCAAACCATGCGAAGCAAGATCCTCTGCTCTGATTAAAGAAGGATTTAACTGTTCCGCCGCGATTCCATGTGTAGCGAAAACTATGCTCTTGTCATCACTTCATTAGTACCAGCTCAATAGTGGCAGCATCATGCTGTGGGAATCTGTAACAGTGACTGGGAGACTAGTCAGATGGAAAAATGGATGCAAAAAAAGATAAAAACCAAGCAAAAGTTTACATTCTAAATACCCAACAGCCTAAAACCATGCGGAAACTCGGGAGCATCATCGGAAAATATTGTTGATTCGGCCAGTCAGAATCTGGACCAGAACTCAATGGTGCACTTCTAGAGAGACCTGAAATTGGCTGTGCACCAACACTCCCCATTCAGCAGGGACAGGCTTGAATGATTCTGCCAAGAAGAATGAGAGAAACTTTCTGTTCCAAGTGTGTAGTATCACTCCCAAGAAAACTTGAGGATGTTATTGCTGCCAAAGATGTTTTAACCATTCACTAAGTGAAGGGTTTGAATGCTTATGTAAATGAGGTATGTAAATACGAAAACCCCTCCAAAGGCCTGTGTTGCTTGTCATTGTGGAGTACTGTGTTCATTTTCTGTAATAAGTTGATCCATTTAAGGAAGAGGCTCTTCATTTGCATCGTGTGTCTCTACGGCAGCGAATGGCTTAAATTGTGATGCTCCCGTGTACTTTTTAAGTGATGTCGCCTTAGTTGCAAGATCCCGCCCTGCACGCCTGTCAGTCATGCCTCACCTAAGCACGTAACCCGTGCCCTCCTCCAGATTGCTGTCAGATGAAGTTCATAACCTAATTGGAATTAACTTGACACCAAATTTGCAGGGTAAGATTGGGATGCCAGTGACACGCTGCCTGTTTCACCTTCGGCCCCAGCGCTTTACAGAGCGGCACAAGTTTTTGTGATTTAGAGTCAACAAAATTAGGAAGCCAGAGTAAGCGGTTAAAAAAAACACCACCTGTCAGAATTTCTTTTTTTAAAAATCACTTTTTTTTACTTTTTGGCAGAAAGCCACTACAACATGTCTGCATGAAATCATGGCTCTAAGCTCTTAAAAACATCGTACCCGAAGGTTTTGACAATGCCGTCTAAACAGTTTTCAACAATAAAGCTTAACAACAAAAGAAAAGTTTTTGGGTGCTCACATTCAGGCTCAGTGATGGGCTTTTCTTTGCCTGTGTTCTCTGACATTGATTCACTTTCAGCTTTATTTCCCTTTTTTTTTTTATCTGGTCTGACTGCTACCTCAGAAAGCCAGGCAAATTATCAGGGAGAAGGATCTTTCTTTGATGGTAGCAAGTTTCCTCAATGCAGGTAAAGAAATAAGTTTCCTCTTACACTGTTTGTTGGCCATCATAGAGAGTTGCATTGGCTGTGTTTTTAGTTTTTTAAAATACAACAACCATGTGCTTGATGTCCACCAGAACAGCCAGCAGAACCAGCTGAACATTTGTGTTTCTCGTGATTGTATTGGCAGGAGTGATAAATGGAAAGAGCTGGCCTTGAGTTTCTTTTCCTCATATGTGCTCCTTCTGCTGTATTCAAAACAGAAATCTGGTCAAGAGAGCTAGAACACCAACTGTGAGACTATGTTCGTCAGTAGACGATTTATATAGAACATAAAAAGGTAAATTATGTATAAGATGTATATTTCATATATGTCCCGGTGTGTGTTGGACACAGGGCTGCCTGCTGTCACTTATACTTGGAGCATGGAGGACAGTTTATCTCAGGATTTCTTCTCTACTTTTTGCAAGTCCCGTGGGTCTTTTGGCTTCAACAAGCCACGACCTCCAGCTTGCTTGTGTTTTGCAGCTGAATTTGAAAGGGTTGGGACGTACATTTGCACCTCCAAGTCTGAAACCATGGCTCTTAGTTGGAAAAGGAATGGATCAGGAGTGAGTTGCTGACCCATGTGGAGGAGTTTTAGCATCTTGAGGTCTAGGGAAATGGATTGGTGTGGCGTCTTCTGTGATTTTGATGCTGTACCTTTTTGTTTTGGTGGCCAAAAGAATGAGCTTGCTGATACACATGATGGAAATAAGTTGTCTGGGTTCGATCTTAGAGATAATTTGAGGAGCTCAATTACTCAGGAGGAACTAGGATATCTTCTGGGTACCTCCTACGTGGGATGTTCGGGCATGTGCTGCCAGAAGGACACTGCAGGACAGATCCAGGACACACTCAGCTCACTTGGGAATGCCTTGGTATCCTGAAGAAGCTAAAAGGAATGGATGGATGGATGGATGCATGGATGGATGGATGGATGGATGGATGGATGCATGGATGGATGGATGGATGGATGCATGGATGGATGGATGGATGGTTGTTTTCCAAAGTCTGCCATAGAGTTACAGACTTCAGGTTTTTCACCTTCCAACAAGGTGTTTATTTCAGTTAATTGTTTTCATAGTATAAAAGTGAAACCTGAAACCTGCATACTGAAGAAAAGTTGTAGTTACCCTAATCTTCTTGTCATAGTTGTTTTATTGTTGCACTTTGAGACAGACAATTGCCAGCACTCTCCTTGATGGTACATTCAAAGACAAATTGTCAGTCAGAAGCTGCAAATCTTATGATTCAATGCAGAGCTTTCTTGTCAGAAAATCAAAGCCTCAGAAAAAAAGACAAAAACACGCATGGGCACTGTGAAATGCACAAGGTTGGCTGTTAGTGTGGTTCAAATTTTGGATTTCAAACGTTGGCAGGGATGAAAACTAAATACGATATGAAGTTAATGGCGCTGAAATTCAGCCATAAAGTTTAACCTCCTGGAAATCCCTTTAAACGTTAAACCCTGCAAACACTACAAAGTAAATAAATGTGGTTTATACATGCTGGAGGTCGAATAATGTGCTTTTAGTCCTTGTATCCTTGTAAGCCTAAATATTACAGAGCGTGAATAAAACCTCCTCAGTCCGATAAATCAGTCTGTAATCAAACCTGGAAGTAGGGATGACAGTATTTCAGCAGAGGACACCGCTCTCTGAAGGTGCAAGTTGGGTCTTTAATCCTCCTCATAAAAACATGGCAAACTCCCCGGATTCAACTTAGGTGAATTCCAGAAACATCCCGTTCTAGTACATTCAGTAATCCGTCTACTTATTTCAAGTTAGCATTTAAATCCATGTTCTTCTGTGTGTGTGTGTTTCTGAACTTGTGCACTCGTTCCTCACGCTCTTCAAGAGTGGGTTTTTTAATTGCACTTTTACAAACCTTTAATTGCCTCTTCCTTGAGAGTGTTCCTCTAGGGGGTTTCTGGGTCAGTCATCGCCCGGCAGACGTCAGGACAGCACAGGTAAAACGGCCACGTTGTGCCGCTGCAAACAGCCCGAGCCCCTAATTTTATGGTTTTACAACTCGTACCATATGTACGAATGGCCATACATTTCTAAACACTTGCAGGCACACACACATTGAAAGAAATGGGTCCCTCCTCAGGGACACATTGCTGATCTGATATGGAAAGTAAAGGCGGAGGGGGAGGAAGAGTAATAGGGAGTAAATGTGCAGTTCAGAATCTAGGACAAGCTGGAACAAGCACTTCTCCTCTCCTCTTTTCTCCCAGTGTGGTCTTGGTTTACTCTGGTGGTGATAAAACTTGACAGTTCATCTCTCTTCTCTACTGAAAGTTTCTTTTTTTCAAATGTTTTCCACCTGTTTGCCTCTCACATCTGTCTATCTTGAAGCCGAGTTGTCTTTTTAGTTTGCAGATGTCATCTCAGCTCCATCTCTGTCTTAACAGTTGACTGTACGGTGCATTCGATTGCACGGCGTTGCGTGTTTGCGCGGCCTCGCAATTTTTTTTCCTTTTTTACAAATCCACCATTGCTCTTTTTCGCAGCATCCATAATCCCACACACACATAACTTCGCCAGTTTGTTTACAGTGCAATTTGCCTTTGAGCTGGGTGTGAGGTTCAGCGAGGGGAGGAGGGAACTCTTTTTTTATGTCCTAGTTTCTTTGCGGTGGGGACTATTGGATGTTGCACTGTGTCCTTCCTAGCTTTGGCTCAGCCTAGCCTGTCAGGAGAGTGAGGATTAATTCTCTACGGCTGTGTGTGGTTCTTGTGATGATCGATAGATCCAGTCGCTACCTATTTGATAAGGAGGGCACCAAGCTGTTTGTTTTGGCGACAGGAGGGCAGCTCCTGTGAAGTAGCGTTAACAATATGCACAGTACATCAGAGCAGCCCCCGGCAAGAAGCTTAAACAAGCAAAGGGAGCAAAGTGCAGTGTGTGTATATATACTGTATTGTGGGTTACACACAATCCAAGGCTGTGTTTGCACATACTTGTATTGTATGTGTGTCTTGACTGCAGCGCTCTTGTAATGTGTGCCTACATATTTGCACATATGAGAAGCATTAATGTGAAGCAGTCCATCTCCCTTGGTGCAGTGGTCCAGTCTACCGGGCTACTGAAGGCTGATAAAGAGTATGGGTCATACTGCCAGGTGGGACTGTCCATGCCACTTCCTGCTCAGAATCGATAAAGAGCTGGGGGCCTTGAGCCCTCGACGGGCCTGTCAGCACTCACACCATCTTGACGCCAGGGTGAGTCAGCCTGTGCACCGCCAAGGTCAGCCGTAGTTATGAAGAGGTTGAGGATTTGCACTAAGTAAACACACTCTCTTCTCCCTGAGAATACAAAGCAGTCGCGCCATGATAACTGTCAGTGAAAAGAGCAATGCTGACAAAACAGCAAGGCCAGGCTGGAGGACGGAGAGATAGCAGCAAGACAAAAGGTAGGAGGAGGTTAATAGCAAAGGAAGTAAGAGAGAAAGAGAAGGTTACAGAAAGGCCGTCTGCAAAATAGATGAGATAATAATAATTAAGAAAAATCAAAAGATTAAGAGGAGAATCAGACACAAAAGGAAGGTTTCACGCTTGAATTGCTAAGATTCGTGATCCAGATGTGCATCTGCGGTCTGTGTGAAAAGCCCTAATACGCTCTCCTCGCGCTCATTTAAATGCAAGAGCAAAACGAGACGGAGCACAGAATGATGCCGGTGCAGGCACTGAATGAAGATTTGCATTATTATCTGAAAAAAAAAGTAATATAAAAATCACAGCACAGTTTTCTGAAGGAGTGAATCATCAAAAGAGCGCTCGGTCAGTGACTGTAGTTCCATCGGATGTTTGAGTGATTATCGTTCAGTCGAACAGACGAATTTGCTCTTTTCATTCAAAAATGCCAAAAGCTTTCTCTCTCCACTCATTCTGCTCATTCTCTCAGAGCAAGGAGCTGATTAATGCGCACGGTAATTACAGTTTAGTAGAAATTAGGGTTTCATATTTCATTAGGAATCATCTATTCGACTCATTCCAGATGAGAGTACACAGAGTAGTCAAGTGATGTTGTTTGATGAGCGAGCGTGTTCGCGTGTTGACGGGGCGCATGCTGCTCTCGCTGAATCCATCTTTAAAGAGAAGATTAAAATCATGGGTTATGTTGTGTAGCTGATTTCTGGTGGCATGTGCGTTTGTAGAGGTTTAAAAGTTTCATTGCTCAGAGTCATGCTAGGAGTTTTGTGTGGCACACACTGACTTTGCACATCCCGATTATAGCAGGTGGAGTGTTTACGGTGGTCATCGTGTTAGTATTGCAAGTTACCATTTTCCAATTAGCTTTAGCAATGAGTGAGGACCCTGACAGCCGTTGGTTTTACAGATATTGGATCATAAACCAGAGGGTTACATACTGATGCAGTTGGTGACAACCTTTTGGCACCTGAGTCTTACTTTCTGATTTATGACTTACCTTTTTCAACCAAAGTCCCAATAAGAAGGCAACTACACACAACTTCCAGCACTTTCTGTGCACCTGTCATAAAAGTAAACAAATAAGAAATACTTTAAAATAAGTCAAAAGTTTCAAACTAATAAATACGTGTCATTTATTAGACAAACAACTAATTGAATTCACATTTTTTTATGCCTAGACGTGAGCCGCCACACTGGACTTCCCTAAGAACTCAGAAATTAATCAAGCATAGCATTCAAACACTAAAACTAATTTTTCTCTTCAGGGATGCAAGGAAATAACTGTGATTTGGCATCTTAATAAAATAAAAAATCATAATGTGCTTTAATGTGTTTCTGTTTCTTTTATAAATTAGTGCATTTGAAAAGTCATGGATAAGAACAAATTTTGGATTTTAGCATTACAAATATTACTTCAGTTTAAGAGCTTGCACATAACGGTGGATTAACCATGATAAAAAAAAACATTTTGGTAATTACCAATACTGTTGATTTAAAGCGACTACAACACCTAATACGTTGTACCTAATTGCATTGTATGTGTACAGAAATACTGGAGACTGTATGTTAAAGATGAAAAGTGATGCTAATATCAAAGTGCCTTAAATCTGCAATCTTTCTTATGACCGTCTCCTTTGGCTGCACAAACAAGACAAATTGGATCCAAATCTATGGAGAATCACTACTTCTCACTTCATTTATGACCTCAGTAAAACTTTTTAGTTCGTGATTTTAATTGCTAGTTTCCCCTATCTGTTAGAGCATGATGTCTATTTGTAAATGATGATGTCATGTAGAGTAAAACAGACAATAAATCAGAGTAGGACTAACAACTAACTGTTTTACTGCTGCTTTACTTTCAGATACAGCCTTCTGGTCTGGTTTAAAATCACCAAAATCACAGATTTGAGTCTTCCAAACAGGACATCACAGGCTAATTGATGACATCATATAGAGTTGGCATCATAAGAACTATAATTAATAATCATCCTTCAGGTAGAGCTGGGCGATATGAGATTTTTTCATATCACGATATGTTTTTTTCATTTCAGGCGATAACGATATCTATCACGGTATAAGCCAAATAACTATATTTGTAAGATTTAAATGTGCCGTTGCTCACAAGTAAAATGTGAAATAATCAGCAGCTTGTTTTTATTTAAATATTTATTTCCCATAATAAGTTCAACAGGGTAGATGTACTTAAGGAACATGAGACTTTTTCAGATAAATAAAGGCAAATATTGCAAACCACACAAAAGGCAGCCACTAAAGCGTTTAAGTTTCAAAATAAAACAAACGAAACAGACTAAATTGTCAATTCCACTTAGAAACAAAATATTAATTCTAAAAATAAATCTTAGTTTGTTTTACAGAAGAACAGACAAAACTGACTAACTTTTTTCAATATCAAATAAACTGAGAACTAAAAGGAAATTCTCAATCTCTCCTTGTTGTATAGCTGAGCTTTTCAAACAGTTTTAACAGTTACTTTAGTCTGACAAAAGCCGAATGACGAATTAGCGCTTCCAGTCAGAGACTGAGGCTACGTACACGGGTATTTGTGAAAACGGAGATTTTCCGTTTTCGTTTTAAAAAATAATCCCGTCCACACATAAAGGCAGAAATGAAGGAAAACGCTGCTATGAACATGCCAAAGCAGCAGGTGGCGCTAGATTCCTAACCGTGCCGAAATGTTGGCCAATCAGAAGTCTAGAAGCCTCGGTGGGAAAAAGTAAACAAAGCTGGGGCATAGAAGCAGAACCGAGTCGTATGTGTGGAGGGACAGTAACTGTGTGTATATGTAAGCATTTAAACACTGCAGAGAGTAGAATTAACAGTAACAGTATTGTAGAAATTCATTTCACCGAAACAATAACGTGGCGCAGTGTGACGCATGCACCAGTTTATTGTATTTCCAGACTTGCTTTCGGCACAATTTACAGTGCACGCTACTCTGTTTTTTGTCAGACTTGAAATAGCCGAAATACCTTCACACTACGGAACTTCTATGGCTCTTCCGTTTGACAATCTCTCCGGCATTGGAACCATCATCTGTTTTCTCTTCGGTCACGCTCGGTTGATTTTTCTAGTCGGCACACTCATTTCCTCCATTACCCGCTGGCTGCTTCCCAAACAAACACACGTGCGGCTTGGCACTTGTGCTGTAAGTAACAAGTCACGCGACGTGACGCTGCGGCTGTGATTGGTTCGGCTCTGCGCTACTTAATTTGGATTGGCTGACCTTTTTTTTTTTTTTTGAGGACAAGAGCAGCGAGGTCTATCGGGATAGCTTAATTTCTCTATCAGTAAAAGTTATATCGCGATACATATCGTTATCGTTCTATCGCCCAGCTCTACCTTCAGGTATCAGCAAATCTGTTTGCTCAGATTCGGGGGACTAACCTACCCAAAAAAAAAAAGATACCAGCATTCCTGGATCCATGCTACCTGCATTACTCAAACACATTAGTGGGAATGGATAAACTGGCATCTGTGCTCCTGACTCATTGTTTGAGACAGCACACTAAGACTGACAGCCTTTAGAAGCTCCTATCATTTGATGAAATCCCTCAAATTGCTTTACAGCAGAAAGTCATTGAAAAACACCACAAGCCAGGAAGTGGTCCAGACTCTTTCAGCGCAAATTGAGCTAAAGCTTGTAGCTCCCAACTTTAATAGTAAAGGCACATACACTGTTGTCAAGAGTGGTTATTGACTCTCTGCCCGCTTATTGCTGTTGAAAATAGATGCGCACATTGATGCTAGTAAGTTAGAACAGCCATCTGCTTTCTTCCTGCAAACAGCAGTGCTCATTAATGAGAAACACTAACAATACCACAATTTTAGATACTGATGAGAGTTTTGTCACACTTGCATGTGTTGTTTAGGAGAAGTGCTTCGTCTGGGGAGGATCTCAAGCCACACGGTAAACGGTGCCTGGTCATCCTGGAGTTCCTGGTCTCAGTGCAGCAGAGACTGCAGCCGGGGAATCCGAAGCAGAAAGAGGACCTGCAGTAACCCAGAGCCCCGTTATGGAGGTCAGACCTGCTTGGGGCCGGCACAGGAGTACCAAGAGTGTAACATTACCCCTTGTCCAGGTAAGAAATCCACAAACATATTCTGTACAGTTAAATACATGAGAGGATTTCAGTTAATTTTATAGTAACAAAGGCATGCATCGATTTAAAAAAAGAAAAAAGACTTTCAGTCACACATTTAAACACACACTCCTCCACACGATACTCGGGCTTCGGCTTTTTTGTTGTGGTCGGGTTTTTCGTGTGATTAATGTATAAGAAGTGCAAAGACAAAATCACTGACCAAATTATCAGGAACCACAAAAGAAATCAGTTGCAGATAAGAGGTGTGACGAAGACCTCAATTTACGCCAAGAATCAAAGAGACAATCCCTGTGGCGCTCCACTGTGTAATTACATTCCTGGGTAATTATGCTGCCAGCTATGGGAGGCCTTATTTTGTTGTGAAAAGCCCTGAGACAATGCATTTTCAACACTCCTCTAGTGGAAGACGGCAAGAGGAAGCTTTCTAATTAAAAGAATACTCTGTCTGACAAGGAAAGTAAGCTGTTTAAATGGAAATCCACTGCTTAGTTTGGCATAAAGCACACCTGGTATCCTGCAAAGGCGGTAAGCAGACAAGCAGGACGTTGTCTTGGATGATTATTAATCAAGCCCCCCTGGAGAACGGCTTTGCTATCTTGCTAAAAGCCCGGATCGGCGCATCGTCTTCTACACCCGCGATCTGTCTTCATAACTGCTGCCAGGCTGCAAGCAAGCAAAAGAGACAAGAGAGTGAATGGCCATCTATACTATTTTTACAGCCTGTTAATTCATTCAGTGAAAGCAGACACCATTCAGCTCCTCAACAGCTTGACCATTCTCGCTAATAGGGTAAGCTGTTATCAGCTGCGAGCTCAGATGAGGACTTTGGATGGATCTCAGAGAATCTGATTTGGTTTCTCCTGGAGGAAGGTTGCCACAGGTGCTCGGCCCTTGAGTGAAACGTTGGGTGAATGTGCTTTGATTTTCCTGCACTGCGTTAATACATGTACCGTAGTACACTTTTTTCTGGGATGTTGACTGGAATAATACCACAGCTACAACATGTTGATGAACAGCTCTGCGCTCCTGTCCCCCAAAGGAAACGACTTGAGCAGCAATGAATACTAATGCACACTCAATTAGCACCCCTCTCAAAGTGAGATATTATTTCGAGGTATCCAAGCCAGGCTGGAAGACCAACTTTAATCCTCCTTTGGTTAGTTTGCTGTGAAGGAGCAGAGGAGACGGGGGGTAAAGCGCAATGCCTACAATCCATCTGCTTTGGAAACAAATGAATCCAGGTTTTTCTTGAGTCTGCACCCGAGATGAGACGATCCGTCATCGAGGGCCAGGGATCGACTTATGTGTCACTCTGTGATAGAGAAATTACACCGAGATGACAAAAAGCATCGGCAACTTCAATTACCTGCACAGCGCTGCCAGCCATCTCCAAGTCTTTAAAAGCAATCGAAAAGGGGATTTCTCTCTGCTACAATGAAGTGAGGTTTTATCCAGATGACTGGCAAAGGATATTTGCGTCTGCTGTGATTCATGTGTAAAGATTACACCATTTTTATTGCTCTCTTTATTCCTCTCCTTTTATTTCTCCCTCTCTTCGTTCTCTCCATTCATCCACCTATTTATGCAGCACGTCTTCTCTGATAGCCTGAATATTCATGTCTTTTAAATGTCTGTTGTTTGGCTTGGCATCACACGAAGAGAGAAGCCATGCAGCGGACTGTGATGCTTCATTTATCTTTATTAATCACAGGAGAGAGTGTTATTCCAACGGTTTAGGGAGGTCAGGCCTTTGCTGTAACAGCTGGGTGAAGCCCAGCTTCTTTCAGTTCAAGACACAAGCACATGTTCTCCGTGCCTCGTACGTGTGTATCAATCATTGGTGTTTCAAAATGGATTAGAGTGACTTCAATTGAAACTGTCTGTTGTAAAGGACTCGGAGATATGAAAACCCTCATTTTTAGCAACCGTTTTATTAGAAAACCAGAAACAGCAGAATTTAGTGACTCTTTCCTGCTGCCTTTATAATATCACCTCACATTTATATTAAAAATGTGCCACTGATATCCCCGGTTTAGTGGACGGCAGCTGGTCATGCTGGTCTTCGTGGTCCAAGTGCTCAGTGACGTGTGGAGGGGGTCACTACATGAGAACACGAACCTGCAGCAACCCCCTGCCAGCCTACGGTGGGGACATCTGCCTGGGTCTTCACACTGAGGAGGCACTGTGCAACACGCAGCCTTGTCCAGGTACTCACACACACACCTTAAAGATAAGCAGCCACACAGGCTCATTGTTTATTTTCTTTAGTTTCTTTGAGCCCCTCAGAGGGCACCCAATGCACCACTAAAATACTCATCCAGTGCAGCACACACACTCACATACACCCATCGGGCAGGCTGTGTGTGAGGTTTGCTGTCATTGCCGTTTCCAGAGAGCTGGTCCAGCTGGTCAGAGTGGTCCCACTGTGACTCCAGCGGCGCCCAGCTGCGTGTGCGTCACTGTGATGTCCTTTTCCCCACTGGAAACCAGTGCTTAGGAAACAGCAGCGAGACCAGGCCGTGCTCTCCTGACTCCAATTTTATACCAGGTGATCACACACACACTTCCTTCCTTCCTTCCTTCCTTCCTTCCTGTGTAGAAAAATCTTGGGCAATCATGCATGACCTAACACACAAGTTTAAACACACACACACGCACACGCTCTTCACTACCCACCACCATATGCCCACAGCAGCAATTGAGTTCATTTGCAAGAATCCCATGATAATGAAATGCGTTATTGATCCCTCTAAGGGACCCGTCTCGTGTCAGAGGTCAGGTTCAGCGACAGGGCAGCGCTTTCGTGGATGGTTGGGGTTATAAGTATTTTGCTCAAGGACTCTTGAGTACGGCAGGTGATTAGGTGGGGGCGTGAACTCGGGTGCTACACTTAAGGGCAGTCCCTCCACCCATTCCAACAATCCTGCTGCCGTATTAGTTTCATTATGAGCCTATGAGTCTTGTCAGGCCATGCAGAAAGCACTTACACAAGCAGTTTTGCATTTCTCAAATGGAAGAAATTGCTCCTGCATGCTGTTTGTATCCGGTCAATGAGGTATTTTTGCTTGCCTCTCTGTATGTGGTGTTTCCATAATAATGATATTACCTTTAATGTTGAAAGCTCTTTCCTAATGAGAATAGTTATACTGTTAAGGCAAGAGCGTGTGGGAGTGTTTTTGCCACTTGTGAACAACTTATTAACAACTTCTTAAATGTCAATTCAAAATAGTTGAGCAGAATGTTAGGTACAAGAAAATAAGATAGACGTTATTGATTGCACACAGGGAGCTAACTGCTCACCGGGGCTGCCAACTTGCAGAGACGCCCACCGTCAGGCTCCGTCTCACAGTCTCAGGCTGCCTAAACAAATCTCATATCAAATAACAGTAGATGTCTTCTCTTGCCATTGAATGTACTACAGGTTAAAAAAATAGGAGAAGACATTTTGTGTTTTGCTCACAGCTGTTTGTAGGAGTCTTCACCTTTGAGGTTTATTTAATATACGTAACTTCACCGACAGAATCTATACGTGCACGACAGAAGTTTCAGTATCACTTTATTATTATCAGTCGAGATCTAATATTAGGTAGGCTTGTGTGTAGGCATGCTTATAAGCTGCAGTTATATTTTATTTGACTACCTTTCTCAGGTTCAGTCTTGATTTTTAGCTGTTTCTGCTCTCCCAATTCAAAAATACTCATGTTTATCATGCATAGATAGACCCCCATAAATAGGACAGGACTCAGTAGTTAGAATAAAGACTAATTTTACTGTACTATAGTAAACCTTGATTAGATTCTTGTCAGCAGCACAGCAGCATATTAATTGTTTGGTGTATTGTTGTGCTTTGGGACTTGTCTCAAGGATACACTCAAATACATCCCGCCCTCTTTGTCTAAGGGCAATCTTAGAAGTCCGTCCCATCAATTTACAGCTACAGCTACCCAAAGCAGTGGCACCTTTTCATTTAGATGGTCATTTTATAGGTTTAAAATATTGAAAATAATGAGATTCATCTTCCAAAAATTATTGTCCTAATCAGGAAAATAACTGGTTATTCTTCAATCAGCTTTTTATGTTTTCAAGAGTTCTTAACATAGCCTTTGATTTCTACTTATTGTGTATTGTCATTAAAACTGCATGTTCAATGGAAATTCAGCAATCTCACAAGCTGATGATCCATTTAGATGACACTAAATGAAGGAACACATTGTTCTTTTATTGCAGCCTAAAGCTGGGCAGTCCTAGAGAGAGGTGTGATTTCAGGCTGCTCTGTGTTGGCAAGTTCAATGCTACCTGTCGACTGATAAAAAAACAAAGAACAGGACAAAGCTGCGACATTAGCAGAGGGTATTCTGAATCAGGGCTTAATGTAACCCCACTAACTCAAACTGGTTAGTTGATGATCATTCATCCCGGTTAAAAACCATTTTAGCTTGTATTTCCAAGTAAATAAATGAAATGAAATGAAAATAATGTCTATTTATTGTTGATAAAATCCTACTTTGATTTAGAGATAGGATTAAGCTGAGAGTAATCAAATCAAGTTTGCATATGCAACACATTTGAAAACAACTGAAGTTGATTAAAGTGCCATACACGTTGCATTGCAAGTCATGTCACAAATATGTGCAAAAAAGCAAGACACAAAAGAGAATTTACAAGATCAATGGGTGCAGAAAGCAAACATGATATGGGATGGAAGTAAGACAGAAGAGAAAAATGGCTAATGCGCCTAAGAACAACTCATGGTGGTTGGAAACATCTTAAGATGTTTCCTGAACCGAGGGGTTAAATGATTATGAGAGGGAGGTTTTTACAGAGCTTTAAGAAGTTAGGAAAATCCTTTCCTTTTAAAACCTCAGCATACTTACTGTAAAACCACATGCACATTATCTCACGCACACACCATCAGTATTGACATCTGCTTAGACAGGCATCTCCCTATCGACAGCCAGTAATGTGAGACACAGAAAAGTATCGATCTCTGCTACACGGAGATCAGTGAAACTTCTCCCTTTATCTGAGGATTCTTGTGCTGATGTTATTCACATTGTGTTACAGGGAACACTGGGACGGCTGCGTCTGCAAAAGCTACCCATTCACGAGTAAAGTCCCCGGGTCTAGAAACTTCAGGGATCATTAGTTATCAGACAGAATAAACATTTGATTGAAACATGGATTTGTAACCTTTTCTGTATTAATTAGCAGGCGTATAATACTCACGAGTACCTTCACAGATCTTTGTAGAATTGCCCATTTGCCTTTATACCTTATCATCCATCCCATTTTATGGGAAAGGTAGTCCATTAGGGTTCATTAGCAATGTCTTGTACTTCATTTCCTTTAATGGGAGCTGATACTTTTCATAAACCACTCCAGGTGCCACAGCTGTGATTAGCTTGTGGAGTTTTTCACGATAATCTGTGCCGTATTGAGCGCAGCTTTCATCCCCACATTCACCTTCAAGGATTCACTTTGTCATGCTAACAGGGGAGAGTATATGTGTTTGGCTGTATCCCTGATACTTCTGCCTTTTCTTGTTGTTTCTTTTTCCTTTGCCAGAAGTCTCGATCGCACGCTCCAGTCAGGAGGAGAGGCGCTGTGGAGGTAATTTATATGTGTGTGTGACAGAGGGGGTGAGATACAGAGAGGGGGGATATAGCACCTGGCAGAAAACACGTACAGTATCATGGGCAACAAGATAGCTTTGCAATCCTGCTTAGCCGCACTGAAACTCTCAAGTAAATACATCCAAGAAGCAGGAAAGAAGAAGGTGGGCAGAGCTGATCTTATGTTAGCTTTTTTTTTTTAATGCTTATTTTCTGCCATAAATAAAGCTCTAATTTCAAACTATCATATTCTGAGCACTCATCAAATTCTAAATGTATTATTATGTTAAGACTAAGGTTAAGTGAGTACTTAAATGATGACTCATTTGCTATTATCAGCTGCTAATAGCTGTTACAGTGTTGCAAAGGGTACAGCAAATAGCATCTATTAAGCGTTTATATTTTTTCTTTAATCTTCTTTTCTCGTGCACACAGTGTGTAAACAGAGCATGTCATCTCCGTGACAGATTGTTTTCTTCTTGCACAAAACAAAGAAGGGGGGAAAAAATAGCAGCAACAAAAGATTATCTATTTTCTTCAGCGATACAGAAGGGTCTTTTTTACTGTAAGACACTCCGTGGTTACCGTATGAATTGCTGCTTCAATTGCGCTTCTGCCGTCTGAATCAGCAGAGAATTACCCGCAGCCTCTCGCTCTCCTTCCAGACTTCAACCTCTTCCACATGATTGCCGTGGGGCTCAGCAGCTCCATTCTTGGCTGTCTGGTCACCCTGCTGGTCTACTCGTACTGCCAGCGCTACCAGCAGCAGTCGCACGATGCCACCGTCATCCATCCCATTTCAGCCGCGCCGCTCAACACCAGCATCACCAACCACATCAACAAACTGGACAAGTACGACACCGTGGAAGCCATCAAGGTCTGTAGACTTTATTTGCCCCGGGTTCGCCGCGGGTCACGCTTGACAAACGTCGAGCTATTTACAGGCAACATTTCCTTACTGTTTGACTTAATCAGCTGACGTCCCCACTCTGAGTCAGTGAGCAACGGTTTGCCTCTTCCCCGGGTGTCAGCTGTGATTAAATGCACTTCTTACTGCATGACTCTCACTGTCACGCCACCTCCTGTCGTGCTCAGACACTCTCTAGTTGTGTAACAGATAGGCAGCTGTGCGTTCATCCTCACTCCCTGTGCCTCTGCTGTGTGTCTCAGTGTGCGACTGTTCTGTGTCAGTGGTCATACACTGCTTTCTCATAACATACAAAAGTGCAATTACTTATTAGAGCGAGTAGGAAGTCGGTGAAGAGGCTTTGCATCTGCACATTTGCCTGCTTCTTTGTGTCATTATTACATCCTAAAGTGCAGGCAGAAAGTCAGATGTGTGAGAGCCAGTGAAGGAGATCCAGCTAGTCTCAACGCACAAGCAGCCTCTTATCCACATCTAGATCAGGCCTTTACTGCCAGACTGGGCAGCTGATTACTATTTGTCCACAGATACCCCATACTCCAGCTGGGCTTTTCCAGGTTCCCGGTGCTCTTTATTAAAGGTTTAAAAGATAGTCTAGTGGAGCTCACTAGAGATAGGCAGCTATTCTAGATGTAAAAGTTGTTGTTTTGGCACAAACAAGGAATGTTTTTGGTACTACTTTATGTTTCAAGTAAACATGTCAACCAGTGATGCACACAGTTTTAGCATTAGCATTCCTAGCATTTCCTAGCAAATGTACTGCAGTTCAGCCTGTACAAAAAATAGTAGCTGTTTTTTGAAACAAAAAGGTCCTCGATGTCAGGCCCGCACGCGAAAGCAGCTTCACATTTCCAGGCGTCTGAAGTATAATAAAGTGTAATTTAGTTCTAGCATTAATCTGTTTTTCAGCGTAGCTTGCATTCATTTCAAACTGCAGGATTCACTTTTAACTTCACAATAGAGGATGATTATCCGGTCGTTAAGTCTGACATCACTAGCCGTGTCTGGGCCTAAACTCTGCTGCAGGTCCATATATCAAACGATCACTATGGCATTACTGAGAGTTGAAAAACTCTCTAAAGTCTTTCATCTTTAATAAAATGATCAGCGTTCTGCTCTACCAGGTGTAACAATTGAGTTTAACATCCAGGCATCCATGAAAACGGAATTTATGACATTTAACGGAGTTAGAAGTTAGCAGGAAGTTAGCTCGCTAGCTTCTATCTAAATACAATATAGCATGTCCTGACTGCGGGGTTTTGGAAACAAATTAAAACGTACAGCTCTGTTATCACTTCCAACATAAATGAAGACAGAAAACTAAACAGCAGTGACGTTTGTAGGCTTACTGAAGTTTGGCTAGCTGGTATGTAATGATGTGCTACGTGACTGCTAGCGACACAGCTATGTTAGCATAATATAAACAAGCTAACTTTTTTTCCACTCGATAAAAGTTAACGTGAGTGTTCTCAGTGGTCAGGAACAAATGTAATCGCATGGCAGGATGCTGTAAAAGGACCAAACTTCAGCCAGGAGAACAACTGAGATAATCCATCCACAATACGAGGTTAGTCATTCATATACTGCTGCATGGGCTGGGCTGTAGTTACATCCTAAGATTTTAAAAACTGAGCTTAAATAAATGATTAGCGGTAATAAAAGCTGAGGGAGGTCAACAGTGATCACTGACTGTTTTAGGAGCTTTTTGAGATTAAATAGAAGAAAATACAAAACATTAAACATGTTAACAACACAAAAGCCATATTAAACGCAGACTACTTTAGACCCAGAAGTAGGATACGTCACGTCATCACTTAACGACCGGATAGGAAATTGGTGACTTCTGTATGCCCATATAGACATCTCATTAAAAACTTCTTTCAAACTTTCTTTCAAACTGCAGGATTCACTTTTAACTTCACAATAGAGGAAGATTATAGAACCATTGTGTTTGGGTCATGTGATAACGTCTCAGGTATTGCTGGCTGAGGTTATGAGTTTGTAAACTGACGCACACAGCGCCTGTGTGTACCATTCAGAGCTTGATTTCAGACATACGTAAACACATCAGAGAGGGTATTTCATATTAAACAATGGCTTTTTTTATTCAAAAACCTATGGAGCGTCGCTTGTAAAGTGAAACATGCTGAAATTAACGGCAACATTTTTCCATATTTAGCTCTAAACCTTCCAAAAACATGTTTTTTCAAGTCATTTTTTACAACATTTAGTAAAATATTTGCAACTTTTCATATTTAAAACACAATTTTAAACGTTAAGTCTAAATGTTAAACATTAAATCTAAATGTTAAATCTAAATTACGAAAACCTCCAGATGCCTCTAATAAAATAATAAAGATCTCACCGTGTAGACATTATAAATGAAAAGTATCAGTTCTACACACTGGTTTCCAATGCTGAAATATCCAAAGGTTATTCCACTATAGACTGGATATAAGATCAACATGGTCACTCACAGGTTTGTGAAATATTTTGAAGCCTAGGGGATGGGTTTGACTGAGAAAAACAACATTCATAAGCTAGCAATTTATTAATCACAAAATATCCCTGTTCTAAAAAATAAGCACCATACTGTATTAAATAAGACTTGAAATTAGTATTTGAAGCCATAGACTCACAGATTCAAGTGTTTGCATAGGTCACAAATAAAGTGATAGTGTTTTATTGACTTTTTTATGTAACTAGAAAAGTCACCCCCTGCTGGCCATTAGAGGGAATTGATATTTCATCCGTGTTTTGATTACAGTCTATGATTGGCATACCTCCTGTGATTAGCTGGTTAGCTGTGATCAGGTTGTGACTATTGTGAGGGAGGACTTAGTGAACAGTTATTTGAACATCTTTATCTTCAGGAGTTGAACAGTCAGTATGATACTACAGGAATCCAGATAAATAAGCACTTTTTTAACAGCTTTGCGTTCCTTTGCAAAGGTTTTTTGATGCTGTACACCATCAGGGGGCACATTCACTATCAGAAACTGTCTATATTATGAACTAAGTGAATACCTGGATCTCTGTTTGCAAAACCACTTCACAGTTATGAAAATGTTTTGTATAACTGTCAGAATGTGAACAGATCCGCTGGCTCGAAGCAAACTTCTCTGAATGTTATTTCGTTGCAAAATGAAGGTGTGAGGAGCTTCATCTGTCATGCAATTAGAGTCAGGAGCACAGAGCATAATTCAGTTAGAGCAGTTGCAGATAGAGGAGGATATGAATATAGACACTCCATGCGAAAATACAAAAGGAGGTGCCTGACAATTGAATAATGTGTGATTTTCCAGAAGCACATTCTGCCTCCAGCCCTCTCTCTGTGGGCCTAAACAGTTCAGATGTTGCAGTGAATTTTCAACCATTAAGTGTGCAAAACCATAACATGCTTCTTTTAGGTGTGTACAGGAAGGACTCGTGAACACCTGACGTCGTATTTTAGCAGATTTGGCTCAGATCCTGATGTTGATGATGCATTTGTCGTTGTTGTTATTATGCACAGTGTATCACAGACACACTTCATACCGGTGTCCTGGAGTATTTGCAGCTGTATAGTTTATGATCGCAACGCTCACCGTTAAGCTGCACTTTTATGTACAGTGTATCATATTTCCAGGCTTCCTGTAAAACAGAATATGGCCTTAGGGTTTCTCTGAGATGACTCTTGCCCGTTCCTCTCCTCCTTGCAGCCAGATGTGTCGGTACTCTTGCCCTTGGACGACCCCGCCATGCACCAGCCTCTCTCTTCTAATATGGGGGTGTCTATGCGTGGACTGGAGATTTTCTACTAACCACTGACCTCTACAACATCTCGCCTTTTGACTCTTCCCCCCCAACAGCAATTTGACCCAAACCACTACTACTTCTGCTACTGCTACTACTACTGCTACATCCTGTTCCCCACCGTGCCCCGCCCCTCCACTTCCTGTGGCTCTTCCTGTGTGTGGCAGGTTGGAGTACAGTACTCTAGTTTCTCTTTCTCTGCTCAGACCCTTTTCATCCCTCCATCACGAAACCCTCCCTTCTCCTTCGCAGCTTGTGAGAAGGCAGTGTATCCCATCTTTATGTTTCTCTTAAAAGCGCCTCCATGTGCATGTTTTTTTCTTTCCGTGTCCGTATTCCTTGTTTTGTTTCTTACTTGATGGTTTTGATTTGTTGGGTTCTTTTATTAAACTCCTCTGTTACCTCTCTTTCACTGATTCTACTTTATAGTTAAAGATACGTTTGTTTACAAATACATACAAATATAATCACTCCTGAGCCAATTAAAAGCATTTAAGGCAAGATGAAGTAGGTGATGCTAACAAGCATCGTAGCACATCTGTTTGAAAGCAGCCATGGGGCCACCTGCAGAGACACATAACCGTCTCCGGGGCGGCAGGAGAGTTGATTGCATTCCCTTTGTGTGCAAATCACATAATGGGAATGAAGCAAAATATATGAGTTTTTTGTCCGGCACACTTGTTCCCTATCAGTGTCAGTCGGAAGCATCCATCAGCTGCAAACGCAGCATCATCAAGTGTTCAATTACGGTTGCCCCCAAGGGACTCCCAGCACACACTCCACTACAGCAGACTGGAAATGAACACATCTATTTGCCAAATTGCTGATGTTGTATTGAGCACCACATCAGAGGCATCACTCCATGTTTACCATGTCACGCGGGGACAGAGAAGATGCCCCCATGGCTCATCCTTATTGTTTAACAGAAAAGTGACTCTCACATGATCAATTTTTATGGCTTAGATTGTCCTGAGGACCAACAATCCAAGGGCCATAAAAACTGCTGATGCTGTGTATTAGAGATGACAGAGGTGGACATACGGATGCGCATCAAAATAATTTAGCCCTGTGGTGGCTTATCATTTTTCCAGCCTGTTTGCAAATGCTTTGACCTTGCACTGTGGAAAGTATGTTTCATTCACTGAGCAGCCCCTCATTGATTTGTGTTGCTCCCTTTTTTTATTTCGGGGAGGGTTGCTAGATGGATTTGCTTTTACCTTGCCATCTGGGCTGAATAATCACTCGATCCATGCGTCGGAAACAAGTCCGTACTGACTCAGCTTCCTTCCTTCTCTCCTTCTTCTCTTTTTTCTTCTTATGTTCACAGGCCTTCAACAAAAACAATCTGATTCTGGAGGAAAGAAATAAGTATTTCAACCCACAGCTTGCCGGGAAGACCTATACCAATGCATACTTCACCGACCTCAACACCTACGATGACTATTAACCCTCGACACCTACCTTATCATCAAATCTGACTTTTTTCTTTTCTTTGTGCTTTGTATTGAGATTCGTCACACCACGCGTGGGACAAGCCCACTCTGAGACTCTATGGCAGCTGGTATGTAATTAAACACAGACACACAGTGTTGCCAACAGAGGGAAATCCCCACTTTCTCTCAGGTGCCTTGAGGTACACTTGGAAAGCTCAATGTTTTGGGGGTATATCTTGCCTTGACTCTTACTGAGAAATAGACAACTGGATTTCCTGATGTGGATTAAACAAAAACAAAAGAAACAAAAAAACAACAAAAAACTAAGAAGGGAAAAAGAAGAACTCACGTCAACGAGACTTTGGGAACCGTATCCCTTTTAACTTTCCTGTGACGCCTCTAAAACAGACCTGTATTTGTAATGATTGGAAATAACCACAAATTGCTTTGCATGACTTCATCTGATGTGTTTTCTCTGCCTTTCGGTTTGATTTTGCATGATCGATCGCATTCCATGGTGTAGGGGGCATTTTGATTTTTGGGGTTTTTTGCTGGGCTTAGATTCAGGGCTGGTTTTGGATGTCATAAAAAAAACAAAGGCTGCGGTGATGCCTGGTGGCTTTACTGCAGCAGCAGTCTCCAGGCAGATCAATATCTACCCCCAGCCCCAGAATCAGGATGTAGTTATTTGAAGTCTGTGGTCAAGTTTGTCCATGTTTTTCTTTAGTTTGCTTTTCGTTCCTCTAGCAGCTAGAAGTGTTTAAACTTTCAATGTAAAATTATTTTCTCTTTTTCATTTTGCTTTTAAAGATTACATGTTTTTCTTTGTTTGTTTTGTACAGGAAGTTCAATTTGAATCCCCTGTCTGCGGGTTTTCTAAATACATTTATTCGGTGTCTCAAGTGTTAAAAGAACATTTTCCTTTAAAAAAAAAAAAAGGTTTATGTACGTTCTGGCAAGTAATTAGGAGTATTCATTTCAGCCTGCATCAAGTTTCGTCCTCGTCATTGTACTTTTTATATATTTTTTGTAAAAAAAAATGTTTTTGAATTTTGATAGTGCTCATTATTATTCTTTGGCTTCTGAGCTAAGTGTTTGTGAGAGCAGGCATTTGCTGTACAGATGGTGCAAAGTAGCAACTACTGTTCTCCTGAAAACCCAACTGGAGTGCTACTCATATACTGTAAGATGACATTCAATCATTAAGTTGAGATCTTTCTGTTCAGAGTGTATAACCAAATATTAGGTTATTCAATGGTTTAGTTGCGACTAACTCTTTTTACATGTTTGCTTGTGTTACTGTGCATAAATTAAAATTGCTTCGTACACAAACTTGTCAAGGTGTGAATTATACACGTTTAGTTTCTTGCAGTTTCATCTGTAAAGTGTGAAAGCGATACATCACATGACTGCTTATTACCTGTGTGGCTCTAATGAATGACATAAGGAGGAGAAAACAGATTATTTAAAGCTGCTATTCCCAACCAGGGCCCTATTTCAGGAAGCCGGTTTAGAAAACTCAGAGTTAAAAACGATACTCAGGGTTGAGTAACCCCGAACTGTCCAACTCGGAATATTCGGTTTCAGAAAGGCTGATAACAATTAGTTCAGTCAACGCGGAGTTGCTTTAACCCCAAGTTAAGCGTGTGCACGAGGATACATAAAGCCCTGATTAGTGGAGCACAGATTAAGCGAGTCACCATGGAGACGGAGGGAAAGAAGGCGCGGTCAATGTATTTTACAGCGCTTGAGGCCGAAATTCTGATGGCAGCATATGCCGATAACATGCTAATTTTGCGGAAAAAAAGTAACACAGCCTCAGCTGCAAAAGAAAGGGAGCATGCATGGCAAAACATAGCCGACAGAGTCAATGCGTGAGTGTTAATTTAAACATTGATCTAGGGATTTCCACCCATTTAACACGTTATTTTATTATATTTTATTTTATTTTGTATTTTATACATTTTATTTTGTGATGTGATGTGAGCGCAGGTGCAACCCAACAGGCCCCAAACGTTCCTGGCAGCAAGTAAAAATGAAATATAAAAATATAGTCCAAACAGGTAAGGTGTAATTGTATTATGAGCCATAGTGCTCGGTCTGTTTGTCCGATGTAAATCAATTGCAGTTAGAGGCTACATTAATTTTCTTTCTGTAAGCACTTATTGAAATTATCTGAGCACATTACAAGTACATATTTGCTTACTCTGTATGCTCAAATGTGACCCGTTATAGCCAACAGAAAAAAAAGCGGAGGCCTGAAAAACAGGTGGAGGTCCTCCACCACCACCACTCACAGAGCCTGGCCACTTGGCTTCCACATTTGTGATAATGTTGGCAGCATCACATATGATCTTCACAGTGCAGAGAACACAAATTAGCATCCATTACTATAATGAAATAATTTGTTAGTTTGAAATGCTACAGGGAACCATGTACCTGTACATTAATGCTGTGGAAAGACTTCCTGTTCACATAGTCTCCTTCATTTACTGAAGGAGCAATGATTGGAATGTGAGTGCCATCTATACAGCCAATCACGCCTGGGAACCGTGAAAATAAATGTAACATTTAAGTAGTAGTTCAAGTATCACCACATCATGAATTAAGTTTCGTTCATCCTGATACCTGCAATTTTGTGGAATCCCTCTTTGATAAATCTTGTGGGTCTGTGACCGGGGAACACCACAGACGAGTGCAGGAGACGTTTCAGTGCAACTGTAACATTCCTGACTGCCCGACAGACGGTAGCCTTGGAAACGTGCTCAGCGTCACCAATATTATACAGAAAGCTCCCGTTTGCAAAAAACCGAAGTGCAATACAAATAATATGTACAGAACTGAGAGGATGTCCGCGATGTGTCACATGAGCAATATTAGGCCTGAGGATGTTATTCAAATAAATTATAGATTGTGCTGAAAAACGGTAACGTTCACACAGGAAATCATCAGGAAATGATAAAATGTCCGAACGCGCTCTAATCACTCTCTCCCGGGGGAGAGCTCTGCGGAGAATTTGGGCTTCAACATCTACTGGCCCTTCAAGGAAGGGACACGCCATGTCTGACACTTCCTACAGTCAGGTTTCTGACAAAGAGGCGGAGAACGTCAGGGTTAGTTGAAGTAAACCTGCTAGGGGGCAGGTTAGCTTCACGGAGTGTGTCGTCATAGTGACTCACTCAGAATTAATCTAAACTCGCTTTGTGAAACCGAAAACCCAGAGTTTTCGTTAACTCAGGGTTTACTTACTCAGAGTTTGCACTAAACCGGCTTCCTGAAATAGGGCCCTGGGCACAGGTTAAACCACTCAGGAGGTAATTCTGCAGTAGCCAAGGGATTGGTGCACATTTGAGCTCAAATCTGAAAAAAGCTAGTTTGAGAATTTTGTGGATCTGCACAGGGTGAAGCAGAAATGTTAGTTTCCTGATAGCGATAGAGAAGCAGTGCCAACAGATTGTTGCTATACGGGCCAAAGATGCAGACCAACAATCTTCCTCACTAGAAATAGCCAAGCAGCGACTTAGTCAAGAACAATGGAAATTTCTGGTATTTCAAATGTTAATCTTAATTTGACTGCCTACAAGTATGTCTCAAGCATATGTTTGAGACAACTTTAATGCATAAACTGCAAATGACACATTGTCTTGCCTCATTTCTTCATCCAACATGCAGAAGATTTTTTTGTTTTTACTTCTTCAAGAGGCCATTTGTGTCTATACGCACCATCACTGAACCAAAAATAATTCAAAGAACAGACACAGGTTGACATTTTTGAGTAAAAGATTCACAAAAAATAAACAAAGAAACATACATGAAAAGTTATTTTTCCATGTTAATCTACAAGTTTTAAAATTTTAGTGAACATAAAAAAATAACAACGTTGGCCCGGTGTTCAAATTCTGTTACAAATACAGTTACACTCATCGTGACCATGAATGTCATGCTAATTATGGGCATCTGATGATGTCTTTGAACTGTTTTTTTCCAGGGTAGAATGATTGCACAGTATACATCTACATAATAATTCGTGTTTACACAATGTCTTTTAACTTGAAAGGCTGTAAACTGCCATGGTCAGTTCAAACAATTGTACATACGTATGAGTTTTCTCAATGTAAGGACAATTTGCCAAGGTCTGGAAAAAGACCCAAACTGTCACCCGGATTGGTTAGAAATTGACAAGGAACAACCCAGGAAGATGAAACCTTCTGGAAAAAGGTTTTATGGTTAGACTAGACAGATTGAGTGATTTGGCAACAATGACAGGGGGTATGTTTGGAGGAGTAAAGGTGAGCCTTTCAACCCTATGAACACTGCAGAAGTGGCAAGCATGGTGGTGGTGGAATCATGCTCTGGGACTGTTTAGCTGGCAGAGGTACTGATACAGTGAGCTAATATAAATAAATATATGAAATTGTATGCTAAACACACCAAATAAATCCTTTAATAAGCAAATAATAGCAAATAAATAGCCAGACATATATATAAAAATAAGACTCTCCTTTTTGGTTTAATTGATAACCACCACCACTTAGATTGATTATCTGAAAGTATTGATGAATAAATTGTGGCTAACATGCTGGAAAGGTAGCTGAAATAGCAAACTGAAGCTGTGCATTAAAATCTGCTTATAAACTGTTAAAGGAAAAAGATGGAGTGCTCACTCACGCCTGGAGGAGGTCCCAGAACAGAAACAGGATACATTGGGGAGATTGCAGCTCTTTCGGCTGGTTTGGGAGCGCCTCAGTGTGGCCGGGGAGTGAGGACTGCTCCCCCTGCAACTACAACCCAAATCAGTGGCAGAAAATGAATGGATGAAAATCTTCATCTAAGTGTCATGGCTAAATTGTTATAACTGGTTAATAAACACAAATGGAGCATTGACTGAGATAAATTAGTAAATTCATAGCTATGTCTGATCCAGTTTCAAATGAATTCATATGAACACATTTGAACCTGACTGTGTTTTATGAAGTGGGTCCTTGAGTCCACCTTATAGGAAAATTGTGAACCCCTCACATGTATTTAAATCACTCACAAGTGTGAGACGCCTCTGTCCAATGTGGCTCATCTCACAACTTTGGAGACTATGATATTCCTCAGGCTAAACACTGTAAAACCACAGCAGCTCAGGCATGTACCAGCACTTCATAAATCACCCAAAACCAGAGGAAGAGACTCCCTCCACCTGTTTTAAAAGGAGTCTTCAGCAGGGCCCTGCGGTGACAAATGGCATCAGCATCGGTGGAAGGATACGTGAAGGATACAAATCGCGTGAGACAGCGGGGTAAAGGTTGTTGGGTCTCAAGTCCGAACTCTAATCTGTATGATTGGGTGTAATACCACACACCGTGCTGTTCTCCATCAACCTTCAACCTGACGTCCCATCTGTGTGCAGAGGGTAATGGGAGGGGCTGTTATTAATCACCCTGCTGTTTGGTTGGTTGAGGGTCTGACTTCAGAGAATTAATCTCTCTTTACCTTGACTTCATTCTCGCTACCTGAGTAAGAAGAAGAGATGCAGCAGTAGACACACAGATGGTTGTGTACAGAAGGGGCTAGGGGGCAGTGGGTGTAAGAGCAGTTGTGTATATGTTAGTATTGGTTAGTCTCCAAACACCTTTTCAGTCTATGTGCATGTTATATAAATCAGCAATTTGTTCCACACTGACCTCAACTAACCTTGACTGATGAGTCATTACTGCACATATAATGTGTGTGTACATATGTATATATATATATATATATATATATATATATATATATATATATATATATATTCATTGCATGCGCACACACAGACATACACACACATATACAGACTAAAGAGAAGCACTCAAGTTTTCTTGGGCACTTTTATCCTCCCATGAATTTGGCAGCAACACGAGCTATGTGGCTCGTAGTCAGTCAGACACATGTGACATTCCACTTTGACAGCAGGGGCCAGCACGATAAATGACTTTCTCAAAGTGGCATTTGGGGACTGCTAAAGGTCACAGCTAAAGGTCACAAGAGCAGGTCTGGTGCATGTCAGAGAAACTGACTGTGTGAGTGCCTGCATGTGTATAAAAAAGTCAAGGTGTGATGAGATGACTCACAGGATGAGATGGAGCAGATTCTGCGTTTTGTATATTAAAGAGGCTTTAAGGGAATGAATATTTGAGCCAAACAAATCGGGCGTTGAATGTGACAGAAAACTATTTAGGACCTAATGAGCTTTGTAATTAAAAAAGTCTCAACACCTAGATTGTCAGCCCCTGAGTTTTGAGCTGGTTGTTGAGGTTTTCTCAGTTTTTCTCTGTATTACTGGAGGAGCTTTACCTTATAATAAAAAGCAACCTTCAGGCAACAGTTGTTTGGATTTGGCACTATATAAATAAAATTGAACTGAAATGTTATTCCATAAGTTCACTATGGTGTCATCAGATACCAGAAAAGCTCATCAGGCTCCTATTATTCTTAGGATTGAGCTGTTGTTTTGCACTAATTAGGAAATGTTAGCATGCTAACGCACTTTCCCAAAGTGGAAATGTTTTAGCGTCTGTAAGCATTTACACATGCTTGTTCCAGTGGTTTCGCAAATAAATAAATAAAAGCTAAACTGGCTAAAATAGAAAGCGAAACATCAAAAATAAAATATCCCTTCTGTCACGCTTAAACTCAGCATGTGTGGACAAGTTGGCAGTCTATTGCCATTCTTAATACAAAGATAGGCATTGTAAATGTTGAGATTTTAATGATTTTTTTCTTTGTTTTTTTAAAACATTTGTACTTTGACTTTGTCTTCTCATTCCTGTTGCAATGGGAATACAGGCAGGCTGTGGTTACTGAAATAAGCAATTACTTAACTTGCTTGTGACTTCAAGTCTAAAGCAAACGAATCAGTATTTTTCCCAAAAATCTGATATTGATTGGTCTGTTTAAATGAGTTTGGGTCAAGCATCATCTTTGTCCTTTGTTTAATAGAGTTTTGAATTTGTGCAAAACAAAGATTTTGGTCTTTTTAGTATTGTTTTTGTACAAGTCAAATATCACACTCAGAGACTCCTGAACAGATATATGTAAAGATGATGATAGAAAATCCTTATTTGGGGACAAAGTTAGTATTGCATATTAATCAAATAGAATTGCATATTCCATACATTCAGTTTTTATGCTAAGATAATTAAGTCGTCTGAGACACTTCAAGACCTTTGGCTCTTGTCCATATTATGACAAAACACAAAATTAATTTTATGTCTTTACTTTTGGAATCAGCCTGACGGGGAAAACATGACCTGTTTCCAATTAGCCGAATACACAGCTTTCTTTTTCACTGTTTTTATGTGAATCAAACCCTAAAAAAAGCTTCTTCTTTTTCTTCTTCTTTCAACTGCTTCCTTTAAGCTTGTATCTGTATCGTTATCAGTATCAAGTATCTTTGTACAGTTTTAAATTAAATACATGTCTGAATAATTGGCAGATCATAGTGTTTTATTTTTTTTATTTACCCTTTGCCCAACATAGTACTTTATATAGCCATTTTTTATAGTTTGTGGGTGTTAGTGTATGTGACTGAAAGATGGCACACGTTTGCTAGGAATTTAATTTCCCAAATATGAGCCAGGCTTCTCTGTGCAGGTAGCAGATTTGCTCATAAAGCATTCAGGAGCCCTGGTAATTAGCAGCCTGTATACAGAGGCCTCTGAGTGGCAAATAAGGCCAGTGAGTGAGATTGTTCCTGTCAGGCAGGTAACAGAGCGTGAACATCCCATTAAACACCTCTTTTTCCTCTCAAGATCAGATTTTCTCCCTTTTGCATGGATTGCTGTGCTCGAGATCGGTCTTTCTGCAGCTCCCCGAGTAGACTCGCCACCCCCGTTAGCACCGAAACATCAGCCGGACAAGTTGACAAATTCCCCAAAATGATGTCCCCCTGACAACAAGTGGCTGCTGCTGCAGCTGCTGTTGTTATTCAGTGCCTGTGGTTAATCAAGCCCACGCTCTTTAGTCATTTGTTTGTGTGGAGGAAATCAAAAGAAGTTAAAGCAACGTCTGGGACAGGACCCACATACAGTCAGGAGAGAAAACCGAGTGATGAATGGGTGCTGAAGCGTTGCTTTTGCACAAGTATGGAGAAGTGACGGCAGTAGATGTTGACTCAACTACCCCAGGGAAAACGGAAAACTGCTGAACAATTTATGAGCTGTCATGAAATTTTGTGTTTTTTGCAGTAGGAAAATAACACCGATTACCGAAAATTGTTACACAGTGGAATCCTTGAGCGAGGAAGACGTGGCGGACAGTAAGCGCAGTTCAAATTAGTTTTAAAAGCAAGAGCGCCGCATTACCTCACACTCCCACTCCATCTCTCCCCACCTGAGGCCAAGGTGAAGCCGTGTGGATTTATCGCTTTATTTGTTGTTACTTGTAAATAGACTGAGTCAGACAGAAGATGCTTTAACTATCCCGCAGTGCATTGGAGCATCCCCTTAAATGTAAGTTTTTTCTCCGCACACTTGTATGTTTTGAAGCAAACATTCCCTAATGCAGCTTCAGTCCAGATTAACATTACCATGTATTCAAAGCAAACAGATGAGAAAGATTTTTCAAAGCAGCTCTAATCTCCATAACATCCTTGCTGCCACGCTTAAAGAAAAATATGTTTTCGAACAGCGACATCTTTGAGGAAAATTGTGTTTTTGCCACCGAGTCTAAGAATCCTACACTCATTAGGCTACATTAGCATCTGCTGTTGGGTGTTACTTTACAAGTTTCCAGACAGAAAAGCAGCCTCTTCTCTCTTTATTTCCTGCACTCTGTTTTGTCTTTTCCTTTATTCCAGGCAGAAGGAAGCACAACTTCCAGCAGGGCTCACGTGCAGATCTGTGTGGGTAGATAGGAAGCTGGCACGACGCTTCCAGTTCCGTTATGCCAGACTGAAGGATGAATGTCACCGTAGGCACTAATGCCAATTGAGAGATGGTACCATAGATTCCACCCTGAGACATCTGGAATCCCAGGTGCCCTTTCCAACCGATCCAGGTCTCAGCTGCAGGAAGCCAGGAGTCCTCGTGGATGCCAAAAGCTTCGCAACACCAGCCAAGCTACACTGAGCCTTATCGCCTCCACCAGAACCCTTTATGGGCCTATTCACCTCAATCAAAGCTGTTATTTAGGTAACGAGCCAAGATGGCGGATATCGCTGCGCTCCAATTACCCACTATGTCTTCTCCATGTTTCCTTGCCAACTCCCCCACAAGACCCGATTCTACTCATCTTTCCCAGCTGCTCTGGCGCTGCTCCCCTTCTTCAGTATCTGTGCGGCGCGAGACCTTTCAGAACAGAAGGGCTCTGTCGGCGCTAGATTCACTCGCAAGAGATGACTGCCACGGTGTTTAGCGGGTTTTATCAATAGTGCAGAAGTGTCTGTCAAAGTGCAACGTCTTTAAGCCTGCAGGTAATCCGTGATATTACCAGTGTTGGTGTGATTACTCAGTAAAAGTAACATGTTACAGATTACACATTACTTTTCTTAAAGGTAATTTAATATGTTTAGCCAGAGAAAGTAATTTGTTACACTACTCATTACATCACTTTCTTGTTGCGCTGTAAAACATTACCCCGTATGAACACAAAGCCAGCAACACAAGGCAAAGACAAAAAAACAGACAAAGAAAAACTTCATAGCGATCGCCTGCAGTGATTCTACAGATACAGAGGCTACAGACTGCTCATCAATATTTTTCTGACTTGTTGAAGTTCAATATCAGGGCCCTATTTCAGGAAGCCGGTTTAGAAAACTCAGAGTTAAAAACGATACTCAGGGTTGAGTAACCCCGAACTGTCCAACTCGGAATATTCGGTTTCAGAAAGGCTGATAACAATTAGTTCAGTCAACGCGGAGTTGCTTTAACCCCAAGTTAAGCGCGCGCACGAGGATACATAAAGCCCTGATTAGTGGAGCACAGATTAAGCGAGTCACCATGGAGACGGAGGGAAAGAAGGCGCGGTCAATGTATTTTACAGCGCTTGAAGCCGAAATTCTGATGGCAGCATATGCCGATAACATGCTAATTTTGCGGAAAAAAAGTAACACAGCCTCAGCTGCAAAAGAAAGGGAGCATGCATGGCAAAACATAGCCGACAGAGTCAATGCGTGAGTGTTAATTGCTATTAGGAGCTCCAAGCTGCTCCTAATAGCAGGTGAGCTCCACTGGTGTCTGTGTGAATGGTGGTGGTGGGGGAACAAAACAAAACATATTTTTAAGTGCCATAGAACGGCTAAGGTAAAAAGGCACAGATAGTTCACTATTTAAACCTTACATCAGCATTTTAGCACTCTCACTGTAATAGGTACTCTATGCTGGCATGCTGACATCAGCATTTAGTTCAAAGCACAGCCTCAGACCTGGGCTCTCTTTGTTTCAAATGCAGATACGTTGTTAAACTACACTTTATTTCTATGTGTGGATGATCCAATGCGTGTGTTACCCTTTACTCCCATACATCTCTGCCACAAAAGATTTCTTATTTCTAGTATTTTTTACCAGTGAGCATCATAGCGGATAAACTTCATACAGAATTTGGAATCGCTATTTGTTCTCTTACTCACTCACTGCAGACCTCACTTTAGAGCAGCTTTGATCAAGTGCAGCTTCAGTGGAGTTTTTCATCTTGAGATGACTCTACACAAGCAATTAAGGCTGAACTCATCAAACAAAGCAATCGCCTATGTTGCCGGAGTAAACATATGTCCTTAACCTGTAGTTCATAAAACTCGCACTGAAGGCTAATCGCAGGTAATTTAGCAGAGAAAATTGTCTATGTTGTAAATGCACAACATTGGATGACAGGAGCACCAATTGCTGATCATTAAATATTTAGTTATGTCGTGGGTCACCATAAATGGGCAGCACAACGTGACCGCCACGTGGGAGGCATTTAAGACTGAAATATAAGAGACCACTTAATGTGTTGGGAATATTTTGATCATCATAAAGGCTGTGCCCAGAGGGAAGGTGCATGTACACTAACTCCCCCTCATTTATTTGAAGAGTTAATGCATCTGACAGGTACAAATGGCCTTCATTATTCTTGTTTTCCCAGTTAGAAATGATTTTCTGGTTATTGCAGTAAAGGTGAAAACCAGAGTTTCCCAATTCAGTGATCAAAGGCAGTGAATCTGAAGTAGTAGACCTCTGGCTGGTGCAATGAACCTGCCTGAATAAGAAGATAAGAAAAGAGGGTTTTGTATTTTATTAAGCATTGCGAAGGTTAAGTGTGCTCAGATCCATTTGGATTCATTTGTTAGATTAAATGCACCTGAAGTTATGTTGTAAGTACTGCAAATGTTGAATTTTAGTGGGGTCTCCAGCTTGAATTGTCCTACCTGATCGATCAAACCAACAGAGAAAGCAAGCTTGCCTGTGAAAAAAAATAATAGAGAAAATTATTGATAAGTAAAAAACCCCAAAATGTTTGAGATGCTGAATATGGCACAGACATTTGTGGATATTTTATCAGGTAGAAGGAATAACCTAAAAAACTCCAAACTCATTCATCCTTCTCCGGCTGTTCTTTTTCATTGTGGAGCTGCAGTTTAGCCCAAATGTTATTCAGCTCCACTCTCAGAGTCATCACCTCCAACTTGCGCTCCTCAGTGCCTTTCACTCCGTGTAATTCGCAAGTCCACAGCATCTAATCTGGTTTGTTGCTCTGAGGCTGTCGACAGAAAAGCAAGGACAGTTCGTATCACATTTAAATTTAATCATGGTAAACAGTAGAGGTTATGGAAGTCTGAAAGCTTATTAAAAAAACATGCTAATCATTAAAGGATAATGCTAGCATGCTTTGTAAATTCTAATGTAATTTATGCAAAAGACTTTGAATTGATCAGAAAGTGTTGGGCTTTAATGCAATTACAATTTATCTGTGATAAAAATGATGAAGAGTAAAGACATCTCAAAGTTTACTTTAGTAAATATAAAATTATGCAATATATGGTGCCGTGCAAAATTTTTGTCCCACCGCTGATTCCTTTCTATCCGGTCGTTAAGTCTGACGTCACTAGCCATGTCTGGGCCTAAACTCCGCTGCAGGTCCATATATCAAACGATCACTATGGCATTACTGAGAGTTGAAAAACTCTCTAAAGTCTTCCATCTTTAATAAAATGATCAGCGTTCTGCTCTACCAGGTGTAACAATTGAGTTTAACATCCAGGCATCCATGAAAACGGAATTTATGACATTTAATGGAGTTAGATGTTAGCAGGAAGTTAGCTCGCTAGCTTCTATCTAAATGCAATATAGCATGTCCTGACTGCGGGGTTTTGGAAACAAATTAAAACGTACAGCTCTGTTATCACTTCCAACATAAATGAAGACAGAAAACTAAACAGCAGTGACGTTTGTAGGCTTACTGAAGTTTGGCTAGCTGGTATATAATGATGTGCTACGTGACCGCTAGCGGCACAGCTATGTTAGCATAATATAAACAAGCTAAATTTTTTTCCACTCGATAAAAGTTAACGTGAGTGTTCTCAGTGGTCAGGAACAAATGTAATCGCATGGCAGGATGCTGTAAAAGGACCAAACTTCAGCCAGGAGAACAACTGAGATAATCCATCCACAATACGAGGTTAGTCATTCATATACTGCTGCATGGGCTGGGCTGTAGTTACATCCTAAGGTTTTAAAAACTGAGCTTAAATAAATGATTAGCGGTAATAAAAGCCGAGGGAGGTCAACAGTGATCACTGACTGTTTTAGAAGCTTTGAGATTAAATAGAAGAAAATACATAACATTAAACATGTTAACAACACAAAAGCCATATTAAACGCAGACTACTTTAGGCCCAGAAGTAGGATTCGTCACCACTTAACGACCGGATTGTGTTTTGAAGGATCCAGACTTTCTTGTAATGTGTTAAAGTGGTCTTGCAACAGATCATTGGCTGCTTTTTCACCAATTTTCAGTCCAGTCCTTTTCTTTGAAACACTTGAGACTCACTTATGAAACTTGCAATAATAGAAAAGGCACTAACTTAAGTGAACAAGTGTTGTGTCTACACATGACAGAGAACTTAGCAAAGAACCAATTTGAAAATGTATCTTTAGGCACTTTGTTACTACAAGGCAATTCCCAAAAAGCTATTAGTTGGCATATCTTTGCATGGTGTGCAATGTGAACAATTCTTCTGTAATCTATGCCAGATTACACAAGAAATAGTCCAAAAACTGGAGTGAAGAATCTAAATTTGGAGAGACGTACAACAGTGAGTATCTGCAGCCATGTGTAAAACACGGCAGAGGGTCTGTCATGTGTAGGGCTGCATCTCAGCCAGTTTTTGAATGTGTTGAAGAATAAAGATGGTCATACCAAACATTAACTTTCAAGCTTGTTAGAATTGAACAAACTGATTTTTGCCTTATTTACTGTATTTCCATGCATCCTTTCACACGTTTAAATAAATCACTACACTTATTTCCAGTTTTCCTAGAAAAACATAAAGAAATGATGAAATAATGTCCCTTCATCACAAATTAACCCAAAGCTTTGTGCTCGTCATTCATACTGGTTTGTTGTAGTTGAGTGAAAACATGAGATGAGTCTTTGTATCTCTTACTCCTTTCTCCACATCCTCTATATTATTATCTTTGGAGCTGCACTTGAGTCTCAGTGGTACTCAATACTGCTATAAAAATGGCCAATTCTTTGCTCTGATTGCTTAGGTCTCCCTCACTGGCTGCCACTCTCTGTTCAACAGAGTGTGGCAGCCAGTGCTTCTGCTGATAGCACTAAAATTGTAAAGAGGGAAAAAAGCACGAGTCGCTGTTATGCATTCAACAGCTACTCAACAAAATCCAATCTATTGTAAATACAACCATAACAAATCTAATGAAAATATTCAAAGCATAGCCTCAAGCAAAATTCATCTGTGGCATGCCTGAAATGAAATATTTGAATCAATATTTCAAAATACACACACACACACACAGCATTGGAAGCCATAAAAAAGGATGCCTTTAAACCAAAACTTCAAACAAACTCAGACTGACTTTGTGGAAACCATTTGAGCTTTTACATCCAAATGTCTTGTATTCCACTGCAAAGCTGACGGTTATGAAGCGAGAAATGTACCCATACGCCCGTGAACCACTGTGGATATTATTTCTGCATTCACAAAGTCAGGATCTCATTTATTGTCATCCTCAGAAGAATAAGCAATTCTCCAGTGTTGTTATGATTCATCTGTTCATAATATTCCTGGCAGAGCTTGTGAGATGTACCATACCCTCAACCTTTGTGTGTACTTTGTCATGTTTTGAATATTTTTAATAATAGTGCTAGGAATAGCCCTTTCATTTGGTTTTGGATACGGTTAATACGCTTCAATAATTTCAAGTAATGTGGCCATGTTTCACTGGTGCCATTCACAAAATAAACGGAAATGCTCCATGGCTACACTATGGGTTTTTTGGGTTGTTTTTTTTTTTTTTTACACATTTCAATGTGGTAGCCCGGCCGTCTAAAACAGCAACTACCTGGACATCAGCTAGATAACTAACTTGCTAATTTGTACTAAACACAAACTGGAGATGAGGAATTTCAGCAAACTGCATCCCAGCTTCAGAAAAACAACACAGAAAGATGATGGTCTGGTTACATATCATTCCTCAGCCACAAGTGGGTTCGTCACAGCCGATCACTCATCTGGATGTTTCTCAGCCAAGATGAGTCCAGAATATACTCAGTAGCTCTGACACTAAAATCAATTGTACCACATCTTTACTGCATTTACCATGAGCTACAGCACTAAAACCACCTGCCTCATATCATATGGTTTCCCCTCATTCTGCCAAAACAGCCCAGAGACAATGAAGCGCAGATATGGCACATTTTGGAGGTGTCCTGTGGTCTGGGATGATTGCTGTGGGGGCAGAAACTCCACAGATGCTCAATTAGATTGTGATCTGGGGTTTGGAGACTGGATCAGTGCCATGAGTTTTTGTTCTGTTCCTGTAGCCATAGTTCGGCATTTTTTCATTTATTTTTTTGCTGTTTAGTGGAGTGCATTGTCCTCTAGATGGAAGCTGCTGCCATCGGGGTGTGCTGTTGCTATTGGGGGGTGTTCAGCGTCAGCATCCAAGGTTTACCGACCGGTGGCACTGACGTCACATCTTATGAAGACTCTAGAGCGGCTCTTCCTCAACTTCCTCCGACCACAGGTACAACATGCCCAGGACCCACTACAGTTTGCATACAAGGCGGGTGTCGGAGTGGAGGATGCCATCCTGTACCTCCTACACAGAGCCCACTCACACCTGGATGAGGGAAAAGGCACGGTCAGGATCCTGTTTCTTGACTTTTCCAGTGCCTTTAATACCATCCGGCCCTGTATGCTTCAAGAAAAACTGAACAGGATGGAGGTGGACCCCTGCCTGGTGGCTTGGATCTCCGACTACCTCACCGACAGACCACAGTACGTCAGGCTGAAGGACATCACGTCTGACACTGTGGTCAGCAGCACAGGAGCACCACAGGGAACTGTGCTGTCCCCTCTTCTCTTCACCCTGTACACCTCTGACTTCTGCTACAACTCTGAATTATGCCATATTCAGAAGTTTGCAGATGACATGGCCATCATGGGGTGTATCTGGGATGATCAGGAAGAGGAGTACAGAAGTCTGGTGAGGAACTTTGTCGCATGGAGTCACACAAACCACCTGCAACTCAACACCTCAAAGACTAAGGAACTGGTTGTGGACTTCGGGAGGTCCAGAGAACGTCCACTGCCGGTTCAGATAAAGGGGGAGGAGGTGGAGGTGGTCAACAAGTACAAGTACCTCGGGCTGTGGGTGGACAATAAACTGGACTGGTCATGCAACACAGAGCACCTGTATAAAAAAGCCCAAAGCCGACTGTACTTCCTCAGGAGGCTGAGGTCTTTTAACATCTGCAGGAAGCTCCTGAGGATGTTTTACCAGTCGGTGGTTGCTGGAGTACTTTTCTATGCTGTGGTGTGCTGGGGGAGCAGCACAGCAAAGATGGACTCATCCAGGCTGGAGAAACTGATCAGGAAGGCTAGCTCTGTGGTCGGCATGAAGCTGGACACTCTGGTGACAGTGGCAGAGAAAAGGACATTAAAGAAACTGCTGGACATTATGAACAATGCTGGGCATCCTCTGCACACGGCCATTAACAACCAGAAGAGTCTGTTCAGTGACAGGTTGCTTCTCCCAAAGACAAGAACTAACAGACTTAAAAACTCCTTTGTCCCACACGCCATCAGACTGTTTAACTCCTCCCTGGAGGGGAGAGGGAGGGGAAACAGGAGGACAAAGGAGGGGGGAACAACTAAGCTGTAGTGCCTCTTCACCTCACTGTACAATACCTTGTGCAATACTTTTTGTAAATAGTCAACAGTGCAATAGACTCAATACTTGAAATGTGCAATTCACTTGTATTTTTATTTTTTATTCCTATTTATTCTATTTATCCCCTTTGTATATTTTATTTATATTTGTCTCTGTATTTATATATGTGTGTGTGTTGTTATATATATATATATATATATATATATATATATATATATATATATATATATATATATATATATATATATATATATATGTATAACAATTCTGTAACTGTAACTTCGGTCGTTGCTGTGCTTTTTGGAAGTCGAATTTCCCAGAGGAACCCACCCGAGGGATTAATAAAGTTCTATCTTATCTTATCTTATCTTATCTTACCAGACGATCATCTAAGGTTGTAGCTGATTGGTGTATGGACTAAACCATTGTACAACATGTGGCACCCTAATTTTTAATCATATATATTTTTCATTTAATAAGACAAATGGGCTCTCTCGTTTTTTTAAATTGGTATTAGGACATAAAATTTCTTAAATGGAAAAATCTTAGCATTTAGCTATTGCACTCATTACAAAGCTGAAAAATTACTGCATACAGACCCTCATTCGTTTTCTCCTGCTCAGTCATCTTCTTCCCAGCAACCAGCAGCTCCTTTTCTCTGCTCATCTACCTTCTTCAACAAATCACCTAGCTCAGCTGTGAGAAGAAGCACTTTGCTTCTCTTTATCTTTGCCTGAACCTCTTAGTTTGTCATTCTGGTTTCAGGCTCCTCAGCTCTACCCTCAGCTGCACATTCACAGTCCCCAGATCATACATCATGTCTCTCAGCATTTGTATCTCAACCCAGATCGCTTCAGTGGACAAATCTGCACCATTGCTGTAGTCATGCAGAAGAACAGCAACACCTGAGCTACTAAAACTAAACGAACTAAACAACTGGTCGACTGTTTTTTCAAAAACTGTCTGCTCAGAGATAAAATGCGGTATTTCCTACACTCAAAAAACAGATTCAGGTCCTCCTTTCAAAGAACACATACAAATTTTGTTAGTTGTTCATAAATGTAATTAAAAATACCAAATTAATTTGATTTTCTTTGTGTAAACCTAAAATTATTCTAAACCAGCAGAGGCTGATTCTGAACACAAAATGAATGAGTTTGTTGGGGCACTGGGGGTAGGAGGAGTACATTTTTGCAATTAAGTATTTGTAAACTCAAAGAAATAAATTCAAGCCCCTCTTTAAGCTTAAACATTTTTTTTAATCTCATTCAACGCAAATGTAGCACTCCAGCATTACTGCAATTATTATTCGTGTGGTGAACCTAAATTATTTTCTCTCAAAGCAGTCTTTGTTACAAGAACACAAAGTTATTGAGTTACACAACGGTCCGCCTTCTTTGAAAATTTTGCGCTCTTTCAGGATCACCTAAATGAATGCAGCTGCTCTTGGCCTTTCTGTACTTTTTGGATAAAACTACACCTTCAGGTAAGGTAACATATTATTTTTTCATATATCCAATTGTGTATTTCTTTATCAGCTAAATCTATAATGCTATTTATCATAGAAGCTTGTAACAGTTGTTTTTTGAACTTTTGGTGGTGCTACCATTCTCTTCTCTGCTTGAATACTATTTTTTTTGACAATATAGCCAGGTCTTTTCAAAAGTGCCTTGTTTTAGAGGAGAAATTGTGTAGCTGCCAACTTTTAAGTCGGAACGTGTGCTAGCTTATTAGCAGCTAGCCATTGTGCTCAATGAAAGATGATGTCCTATAGCTAACTTCTTTCTTACTGTTTTCTTTTTATAATCTAAAAATTATGTATTCTGTGTTTATTATTATATAATGCCATTTTCTAGTAGAAAGTATCGTTTTGAGGTGTCTTTAAAAGCACTACATAGTTTACTGAGGGTGCTACCAAAAGCGAACCATGTGGCCGGAAGAGTAACTGCAGGCAGCACAATGCGCACTCCCATGACGTTCAAACCTATTTATTATTATAAAAGATTTCGGCTACGTCCACACTTACACAGGTATTTTTGAAAACGGAGATTTTCCGTTTTCGTTTTAAAAAATAATCCCGTCCACAGGTAAACGCAAAAATGAAGGAAAACGCTGCTATGAACATGCCAAAGCAACAGGTGGCGATATATTCCTAAACTCAGCTAAAAACAGTTTAGGTCTTGACAAACTTCACTGATGGTTCAAATGTTTAGCAACTTTCAGTGTGTTGATTCAGCAGTCTGTATTTAAACTTCTAGTTTACTATATTTATGTATGTTTTATTTCCAGGTGAATGCAGACTTCCTGCAGATCACTACAAAACCCCTGCAGGCGAAGTTCTTGGCTCAGCTGGACAACTTAACAGACAAGCTGATGCAAATTTTTGAGGGGAGCAAAGGAGCAAAGGGCCAAAAGATCAAGGATATCATGGCGATCAGTAGTTTGGTCAGTACTAATGATAAACCCATCAATTAAATGCAATCAATCAATTCCATTTTTTTCACCCTTTTTTTCCCACCCTTGCATTAGTATGATGACATCGACATAAAGAGGGAGCATACTCTTAAAAGCCTGGTGATCTACTTTAATGAAGATCCAGACCTACTGTTCAAGGAGTATCTGGTACGCTTATCACACTTTCTTTTCTAGATTCAATTTGAGTTAGGTTCATCGCACGCAAAATGCTCATATATTCAAATAAGACAATATAATTGTGAAATATGTATTACTCTTAATAGTCATTGTTGAAACTTGTACTGGAGAGCACCTTTTAAGGGGACAGATTCAGTAAAAATTCAATTGTTCATTTTTTTGGGGCTGCCATGTAGGTATCTACTGCCTCTATAAACACGGTAAATGTGAAGAAAACATTCATCCACTTTCTGTCAGTGTTTAAATTCAGTTTATTTATATAGCGGTATATCACAACAACAGTCATCTCAAGGCACTTCATAAAGTAAACACTCCAATGAAATTCAGTTAATTATGCCAATTAGTAAAAAGTCTTCTATATAAGGAACCCAGCAGATTGCATCGAGACACTGACTAGTGTCACTGGCGTTACAGCGATCCTCTGGTTTCCGGAATAATGTGCCTAAAACAAGCTGTTTCAAAAGGTCCCCAATTGTCATGAAATAAGGGAAATTGACCCAGCCCCCCCCCCCCACACACACACACCTACACCTATAGACACTTGAGGAGCTGCTCCTCTATTTCAAGCCCCTCCCAAAGGGAGGTACATAATACCTTAGCCCAAACTATTGATAGAGAACAGATTGATGGGTTTTATTCATGTTTGGAGTGTTTATAGAGGCAGTAGAGACCCATGTTTCAGCACAAAAGGATACAAAGCTGAGTTTTGCATAATATGTCCCCTTCCAAGTGACAGAGCCCTTAAACCTGAAACATCCTGTTTTTCAGACCGCCTCCACTGAGGATGAACAGTTGAGATCCACTGCAGCAACTGTCATGGGTATTTACACCATCAGAAGAGAAGGCATTCAGGAGCCAGAGGATGTTGCAGTTGTCATTGAAGGTACTACAGTTATGAACAACCTCGGTAGTGTCATCATGTCATTCATCGTTCTCTTTGGACTGATTTATGCACTTGATCTGAGCTATCCAAATGACCTCAAGTACACTTTCGAGTTATGTCAGAAGAATTTAATGAATCTGGATGGACAAAGGCTCAGTACAAATGCAACAAATGAAATTGAAGATGTTTGCTTAGGCAAACAAGACCCCAGCACAAAATTTGATTTTGGCCTTTTTATCTCTTTTGTTCAAACTGTGACCTTTTTTCCCCCTTTTTTAAAAAAATAGAAGTTGTCTATTTTTGTCTGCTGTTCTGTTGTGAGTGATGTAACCTTTAATCTATACTACTATAGATGGATAAAAGGACTGTGAGAATTTAGCTCAAAAAAAATTCAATGGTTGTAACCAGCATCTTCCTTTTAATTGCGTTTGGGATTTTCGAAGAGACAAAACAAATGTTGACAAGTTTGGTGTCTTCCAGTGTTTTAAAGTTATAAGCTTGTAAAAGTTTGAATTAGAGAAATAAAGTTTTTTTTTTATTAAAATACCTCCCCTTTGGTAACACAAAATGTTCTTAATGAAAATCTTTTATATATATATATATACATTATATATATATACATTATATATTTGTATTTAAGTATTTTTGGGTTGTTTAAAATGTTCAGTGACTGGCATAATATGGTGTGAATTGCAATGTTTCGTAGGTTATCATTGTGAATTTGCTGAAAACCTACCTGCAAGTGTCACTATAAATATATATACAATGATTCTTACGTGAAATCAGATTTTACAAATTCCAGTTTGTTTTCAGTCTTGCCTAGTAATACAAAGGTGTGTGCTTTTCAGATTTGATATTCATTTCAAATGTAAGGCACTTTTTTGTGAGCACTTTGATTTTGTTAAGGTTAATTTGACCATGTGAAATGTATGTTTATTCACAAAATATTCTGTTTCTGCTTTTAATTCAAGTGAATAAAACTGAGTTGAAAAAACAAATTTATTTTGTCATTATTTTAATAATTAAATTAGTTTTCTGGTAATTAAAATTATGATTTAGTTGAACTTAAAATAATCATTTCAATTCGAAAGAAAATCTAGCTCAAATGAATGACATTGTATTGAGTTGAACCAACCAAAACCTTTCACATCTTATTAATGTAATTTTTTTCCTTTTAAATTGTGTTCTACTGACTCAATTTAATTAAATTGTCATGATGTATGTAGATTTGGTTGAACCAAAATAAATGTATTACGTGGAAAACCTGCCATCAGTCAAATTGAGTTCATCCAATGACTAATTTTTATGAGTGTATGGCCTTCAATGTGCTGAATTAAAAATCAGACAATTAAAACAGCGGTCTGGCTTCTGTTTATTTAAGCACTTTGAGTGCTCAGATAGAGCAGAAAAGCCCAATATACAGTAACAACCACTCCGTTCACCACTTATTTATTAGATAGTTGAGTTTTAATCAGAAATACCGAGCCTATCTGTTTATGGCAGCTTCATGTAATATTTCACTTTTTGTCATTAGTGTATATAACAAGGTTAAAAATCTAAAAAAATTTAAAGTGAAGCTTAAAATGAAATGTTATATTAGTAGGCACAGTGCTATCTCAATTGTGTCCTGGTGGGATATTCACATGGCTGCATGTCTATCTGTCGATGTCTCCACAACAAAACCTGTTTGTTTATTGAACTAAGTTTGATTTTATTTTATTTATATACCACCAAAATCATAATTTCAGTTGCCCCAAGGTGCTTTATTATTTTTTTTGTAAGATGAAGACCCTAAAAAAATACAGAGAAAAATTAGACGACCCCCTATGAGCAAGCACTTGGCAACAGTGGGGAGGAACTGCCAGAAGCCTATGTCTATTGCACCATAACTAAGGGAAGTTTCAGGGTCATCTGATCCAGCCCGAACTATGATTTTTATTCAAAAAAAGAAAAGTTTTAAGCCTAATCTTAAAAGTAGAGAGGGTGTCTGTCTCCTGAATCCAGCTGTGGAGCTGGTTCCACAGAACAAAGACAGAAAGATGAAACGTCTGCCTCCCATTGTACTTTCAAATATTCAGAGAACCACAAGTAAACCAGCAGTCTGAGAGCGAAGGGTTCTACTGAGGTGATATGGTACTGTGAGGTCTTAAAGATAAGATTATTCAGGACCCTGTATGTGAGGAGCAGGATTCAGTGAAGTCAGTGAAGAGAAGCCAGTATGGAAAAAATATGCTCTTCCCTTCTTGTCCATGTCAGTACTCTCGCTGCAGCATTTTGGATCAACTGAAGGCTTTTCAGGGAGTTTTTAGGACATGCTGATGATAACGAATTACGATAGTCCATCCTAGCAGTAATAAATCCATGAACTAGTTTTTCAGCATCACTCTGAGACAGGATGTTTCTAAATTTAGAGATATTATGAAAATACAAGAAAGCAGTCCTACACATTTGTTTAATATGCACATTGAGGAACATATCTTGGTCAAAAATAAGTCCAAGATCCCTCACAGTGTTACCGGAGGTCACGGTGATCAAGAGTAGGTATCTGGTTAGACGCCATGTTTGTAAGATTTTTAGGGCGACTACAATAACCTCAGTTTTATCTGAATTTGGAAGCAGGAAATTAGAGGTTGTGGAGGTTTTTAAGTGTTTAACAATGTGGCACTAATACTGGAACTGCAAAGGTCACATTCATTTCACAGGTGCAAGTTCTAAAAGTCACAGTCGTTTCAACAGAGTGATTCTTTAATCTCCTAAGACCCGAACTCTTTCATGGCATTCGTTTTTTATTTCTCTTTGCTTTTTGGGCTGATTGGGACCTGATGAACTTAAAAATAAAGAATTACCAGATTTTTTTTTTACCTGATTTTTGTTTCTGAGAAAAATGAGATCCACGTATTTAGTATTTAGTATGTATAGCGCTTTACTAGTCCCTAAGGACCCCAAAGCGTATGAGGACATTCGTTTTAAATTTCGATAGAACAGTGGCAGTATAATGTCCTCGTATGTGGATATCAGGCCCTTGTAGAGCAACATTTTGTATTTTGATCTAGACAACCCAAAATGTGATGTTCACATATGTGGACACCAGGTCCTAGGAGGTTAAGTAACTTGTAACTTTACTTTGCAATGTTACAGATGTTCTGCTACTAGGAAGCTCAAATCCAAGGTCAGAATAGAAGTCAAAAGGTCAGCAAACATAATATCAAAACTGCATTTCTTACATGATACAGTTGCAGTTCATGTTAGGCCAAAACTGGATGGATAGTTCAGGAAGAGTGTCCGTCTGCTGAAAATGAACACCTACTCTCATTTAGGAGATATTTACCGAAATTCAAGGACAAAATTAATTTTGGCCACTTCTGGTTTTAATAAAGAACATTTGGTCTTAGAACGGACACAACAGCAGTATCATCAAAACAGGAGCCGGCCAACGCATCCTTTTCAGTTTCAGTAACCAAAAATTTGTAACAATTTGTTTCAGAAGCATTTTGGCTGTAAATCAGTGTTATCAGAGTAATGAGTAACTCATGTCCATCCAATCTGCTATCTGTAGCTGAACAGCTGCAGAGGGAAAGTTTAAAAGTGTGTGCTCAGTCAATTACACTTTCACAGAATAAAATCAACATAACTGGCGATTTAAAAATTAATCTCTCTCTGAGGGTTCGCTAAAGAGGACGCTGATGGATGAAGCTATGATATCATATTGCTTGATTCTGACACATAAGATATGTTTTTACAAGAAAAAAAATATCTATATAAAGATGTTTTTCAATAAAGTTTTGAATGTGTCGACTGCACTGAGTTATTCTTGCTTAATCAAAATGATCCAACTCAGATTAAAACTCTAGAAAACTGGAGCCATCTCATATCTATTATCTTTCTTTAGAGCAGAACAAGGCTCAGAGCATGTACTCTCACGCTCACACAGTTTCTTCTATAAAAAGTCTCATATCTCATATTGCTTTGTGTGTTTGTGGGGATTGTAGCTGCCAAAACAAATGTGCAGTAAATTACATTTCCTTAGATGTTTTAGTTGCTGATAATATAAATTCGTCAAATACAGTAAAATGCACAGTATCTCCGTACATGTACTTGTGTTTAGTAACTTGAAGACAAATGTCTTGTCATGACATCATGCCAGATTTCAGCCCTGGGAATGTAAATTCTCTCCCATTAAATATGTTGGATTTAATCTGACTTTTTCTCACATCATCTATCAGTGACCTAGTTTCTTTTTCAGATAAGACCGATTGCTTTTTTACCATTTTTCCCGAAAAATCCTCCAAACTTCTATTTTGTGGTATGAAAAATACAAAACTTCAGGTTCTGCTAACAAATGTCCACTATCATACAAGAGGGGGAAAAAAATGATTAATTTTTTTTCGATATTTTTTCATTCCATTACAGCATCTGCTGCCCTGCTGGTTTGCTTTTTGGCTGTGGATGATTATGCACGGTGAGTGTGTGACTGAAATCATGAAGTCTGACAGCTGCAGGTTAGCCTACGATTTTAACAAAAGTCATGAAGCGTGTGGGAGTGCTGGCTGAAGACGTATTGCTGTGAAAGCTCTTGGGGTGTGATATTAAAGGGTTTTTTATTTATTTATTTATTTACTTATTTTGTGACACATATTTCCAGACACTGGTAAAAAAGGAGAGGGACTGCGGCATTATCTGTGAAATGCACGTGTTAAACCAGGATGAAGCCAGAATCTTCTTTAACGCCACTGGTATGACTGTTTGCGTAATTAGCTTCAAGTGTCATTGCTCGTTTTTACCTGTTGGGCTCACCAGATGGCTGGAGATCATTCACAGTGTCAGGTAAGTTGTCCATCCCAGACAGTTATTATCTTTTCGATGCTATATTCTCTGAGGGGCATCTTTAAATGTTTACTGTTCATTACAGTCCCCTGCTTGGTAAATCCATCACCTGGTGCCTCCAAGGCTTAAATGAACTGAACGAGGGTTTTCAAATATTATTTGACCCGGGTCTCAGTCTCGGCTGTGGGAGCATGAAGCAGCATAGCTGATATCTCATTAGGGATGGACTAGAGGTCAGGGTGAAAAAACACTGCACTCGTCACCTGCGGGATGACAAATGAAGCCCTTCATGAGCCACAGGACGGGAGGAGATGGGAGAAAGAGAGAGAAGGGAAAGTCAGAGCATGAGAAATCGACAGATGGGAGATGACAGCGAAAGATACAAGCAAGAGAAACTCAAGACTGACTCTTGTTATTTGTCTCTCCTGGTGCTGTAACATCTTTCATTTTTACATATTAAGTTTTGTTCTGTTTTAGCACCATTTTCACAAATGTACAATAGAAGCACGAGCTTCCCCTAAGGTATGGTTTGTCTGTTTGATTAATGAAAGCACTCGACATAGGCAGCTGAACACTTAAGGGATTCGTGCTCATAAGAAAATTGATTACCTTTAACTAGAAAACAATGGCGAATAGGGAAGCGTAATGACTGGGCCCCTGTTTTTAGCTTCAAGATCATTACAGGAAATCAGTCCAGGTAAAGTAATCACAATGTTTTGTAAAGCTCTGATATTAATGGTTCTTATAAGTGCATGTAAAACATCACTAAAAATACTTTCTTCTTTCGGCAGAGTAATTACTTGCATCATACAACAAAATAAAACACTAATACCACGGAGATGAGAGTCTAGCCCTGTACGGCTTTCAAACTTCCAAAGTTTGCAGTCACGTTGGAAAAATAAGGCACTTGGATCTTAAACTTTCAATCACATAAGCTGTTTAGGGGATTAATCAGTGTTAATTTGCAGAGCGGTTTCAGAAGCAACCAGTAACTCATCTTTCTCTAGCTCTTTACCTTACCGGGTCGTACAATTAGAATCAGGCTGTCCTGGATTAAACCAGCCCTTCTTTTCCCCACCTCATTAGACCCATCCGCTCTGCTAATGGACCTTGTGATGAGCTATTGATCTACAGCAAGGTGTCTGAGGAGCTAAGTGTGAGGGCTAAAAGCAAAACACTAAAAAAGAAGAAGAAAAAATAAAATATTCTCCAAAGTAATGTAGGAGGCATTTTAATAAGGTTATTAATAAAAGGTTTGCCCAGGTTACACCACTTAAAATCTGAGCTAATTTTTTGAAAACCGGGACCTTTGAATCCATACAAAGGAAACAGAAGCAAAGCAAGCTCTTCATCACTTTCATCTCCATTGACCTTATTCGCTCAAATTATGCCAGTCTCTAGACTTTATCAGCATTAGCTAACTGTCATGTAAGTCAGGACATTTCTAAAAAGCACCTCCATATCCAGCTGACCTTAATCCCTTTTTCTTAATCCGATTTGTTTTAAAGAGGATATATTCAGATTTTGGCAAAGTTTCCATTTTTAGAGTGCACAGTACTGTGCAAAAGTCTTGAGCCAACCCCTTTTCTTTATATTTGTTTTAAGTGATTTTGATCAATAGTTCTCCAGGCTTTCTGAAGGTCTCTGAGCTTTTCTTTGGACATTGGCTACTTTTACTGTCATTTTCAGTCTAATCCTTGGACCTGACCATTTTCAGATGAATGTTTTTTTACTTTTTATCATTTTTCAAGCTACTTAACAATGACTGATGAATCATTCAAGCATTAAAAAGGCACCTAGCAAGGAATGGACCAGTGTTGTGTCTAAACACAACAGATAACTTAGCAAGTAATTAAATTGCATCTTTAGGCTCTTTATTACTAGCCTTTCATAAAAACATATAATTTGTTCCCATTTCTTCAGTTTAATCTATGAAAATGACAAAGATAATTCTCTTTGACAGGCATAAAAATAATGTTTTTGCAACAACAAGATGAGTCACTATGAGGCATCGGCGTAACTTTGTGCTGAACATTGGGGGGGTCAAGATCTCAGTCTAAATAAATAAATACATCTTCGTAAATTCCCAGATGATTAAAAATGCAAGTATTTTGCTGGTAATAACTGAAACGTGTAAAGAAAATCAACAGCCAATTTATGCAAGGTAATTCATAATTTTCATAGCCCCCTAACCCCCTGGAAATTACGCCCCTGCTATGAGGCTTTAGCTGCAAAAATGATGCGCAGTGTGTCCTTAAAAAAACGAACAAGTGAGAACCTGAACCTGAGTGATACGTCTGGACCTTTTGCTGGAGCCTCATCAGAAAGTCTCAGTGAGCGCAGACCTCAATATTATTGAAACAGTGTGGGCTCATCTTTAGAGAGAACAAAAAAAAAGGCAGCCAACATCCAAAGAAGAGCTTTGAATGTCCTTCAAGAAGCCTGCAGAACTATTCCTGAAGACTACTTAAAGAAGTAATAATAATGTGTATGTGTTAGTCCCCGTAGGAAAATTACTCCTCTGCATTTAAGCCACCAGTGCAGCGCCCGGGGAGCAGTGTGTAGGGACAGTACCTTGCTCAGGGGTACCTCAGGGTAGCTGTTCAGTGACCGACTTACCTACTGAGCTATCCCTGCCCCAAGCTTACCACAATGCATGCTGGCAGTGAAGGAGGAGGGCTGTGGTTGGACTGCAACCGGTGATTTGATAAATTTTTTTAAATGATTACAGGTAAAAAAAAAAAAAAAAAGATCATTAAAAAAATAAAACAGTGCTGGCGGCCGCTGTCTGTCCTCTGAGCAAAGCTGGATTTCAACCAGAAAAGTTGTTAGACGCAGCGCTGCTGGGGTTTAATGAAGCACCATCCACCTACAATCACCACACTGTGTGTGTGTGTCAAAGTACGAACAGCTGTGTGGCGTAGGAGCAGCTCCTACTGCTTCAGGTTCCAGACATGCTGCTCTCTTATGTGTGTGGATTTTTTGTTAAAAACTAATTGAACAAGACTTTTTTTGTCAAATCTGACAACCCTACTCCAAACAACCTGAACAAAACAAAACTGGCCATGTGAAGGTAAAGGTCACGACGTGTGTAAAGGTTAATGTTAATCGATCATTAACCCTTCCACGAATGCTTGTTTGTCAACATGTCCTTTCCCCTTTTCTCCAAATAAATGGCGATTAATTTAACCTTTAACAACCTTAAAAGGAAAAAATTTGAATCAAATACCATCAAGAAAGTGCCTTACTCTGTGAAACTCCTCCTCGGCTTTGTGATATTGGCTATTAGTGATGAGGTTTTTCATTTCCGGGAGAGGATCAGATGAATTACGGGGCAGAGTGAGTGATGATGGTAATTAGGATTTGGTTGTCCTTTCTCAACCTCTGCTCTTCAACCTTCTTCAGGACCTGTGAGGACTTTTTTCTCTCTTGGGCCACTTCTGAATGAAAGATTATTAACATCCATCAAAAGGTAATTATTAATAAGACTTCAGACTTGTATGAACTGTCATCCTGGAGGAGAAGACTGATATTTTTTGATTATTCCATGCGAGGCTGTTTACAGCCTTTCATCTATCAACAGACGAGAATAAAATAAGCAGTTTTGTGTTATACGCAGCCTGTAATTATTCCGAATTTCATCGATTTACTTTATATCCAGCTTGGCCAGACTTCCCACAGGTTATTGATACAGATATCCTGGCTCCAATTTGATTCTAGTGGTTCAAACACAGCTCTATTATATTTCCTACAGTTCTCCATTTATTCATTGTGTGCTTTCCCTGCTGCTCAGGAAGATTTGCAAGGCAGTAGAATTTGATCCCTCCCAGAACAAATTGAGATGTACTGTACTTGCAGCGCTCAGCAGTAGGCCTATCCAGCAGCTCAGAGAAGCCATGTTGTGCTGACTTGACTTGAGCGCTCACCTCAGTGCGTGCGCCTACACAATGGAGCTTCACTTCCATGTTTTTGTGCAAAGACTTGTGCATGTGTGTAAGTCTTGTGTCTGTATTGATATGCTTTTGAGTTTACAGGGTACATTTAAAAAAATTAAAAAAACACCTGATGTAAGTGTGGCTCTGCATAAATACACTTTTATGGATGCAAAAAATGAGGGAAGCCATTATTCAGCTGCTAACCGCGGAGACGTTTGGTGCCTGAAAAATCCGACACCGGTATCTCACAGCTTTTCTCCCAGACAGTGAAAGCAGTGGGCAGGCTAAATCTGGATTTTAGACACATAAACACCTCTGAGAGTCAGCCAGGGGCCTCGGAGTTCATAGATTTGATGTTGTGAAGCCCTCTCCACCCCCTCCCCACACTCTATCTCATATACACCATCAGGCTGTTTCTCAGCCTCCTTCCCAGCGTCCCTCTCCTTCTTTCTCCTGTCCTCCCTGCTCACCTTTTCTCATGATTAGATTGACTGGCTTTGTTTTGGGCCCTGCAGCTCGGGGCTAAAGAACCACTATGAAGGGGAATTGCCTTTAAACAAGATGAGGTTTGTCTCAGCTTGTCAGCCCTCGGTTTAAACCACAGGGTATTCAGAGTGCATTGCAGCACATCGCCTCTATGCGTTATCTCTGGCCTCTGGCCAGTTGAGGTAGATCAGTTCTCTCCGGTTTACTATTTTTTGCCTTTATTTGTACCGCATGACCGCTGTGGCGAGATCAATCAGTGGACGAAACTGAGACAAAATTAAAATAATCTATAATCTATACTGGTGGCAAATTCAAAATCAAAGCACACGATCAACAGCGTCTGATGCTGATGTGGCAGTGGCTTATCCTGAGGGTTCTTCTTGTATGACCGTTATGGGCGTCATGGTGAGGAATGGATGCACTTACAGAGCGAATAACACAGCAGTATGTCAGTGGATTTATGCTTACAGTTGCCTCGCAGGCAAAGCGCCACTACCTTCTTCCTTTCTATTTTTTCCCTTACCCCTTGGCTTGTTTCCTTGGGATTCATATCAATTTGTCCTCATTTTGCCTCGTCCTGTGGTAGCGGTGTGAAAGCTGAGATGCAGACATGGAAAGAAGATGTGTGTGTATCTCTGTGTGTGTTTGTTTGTGTCAGGCGGAGGGAGAAAGAGCTCCGAGGAGAAAGGAAAAGAAAAAGTGAAGCAGTGGCGAAGGTGGCAGGTGGAGGGAGGTAGTCTGGGTTTCTTTCCATGTCACAGGAAGAGTGTCTGGCCTGTAACAAAATGCCAAGCAAATGAGGACGGATCAGGGGGCCGAGCGTAAGCCTCTCTGAGCCCCCATTACTGAGTGCAGAAGACGGATGGGAGTGCTCTTTGTGAGAGAGAGAAAAGAAACACATTAATACACACCCTCGTGTGTACATTGGTTTCAAGGACACTGTCATCTACACAAACACACAAATATACACCGCATACAGTGGAACAGAGATGGGAAGAAATGGAGATGGATAGGAGATAAATTACTACAGTCCTTGGAGAGTACACAAACAGAATAAAACTCTCGATTGACGATGTATATCTAAAGTCATCAGGCAGAAAATAAAAGCTCGAACGAGATATTCACATAACCCAGCAAACGTCTTACTACTAATATCAGTGGGCTTTGTTCATTTCCAGATTGCAACTCATCTGCATCCATTACTGTACCTAATCATGATGAATGGCAAAAGATAATGTGATAAATTTTTATCTTGAAATTTTAAATAGTCATTTGGCATCTCGTCACACGCGAGCATGCAGATTGTTTGCTTGACTCTGTGTCGCCTTTCAAGCAATTCACATCAAAAACACAACAAATGATTTCCTCCCAGGCTTCCCTAACGACTGCAAAGTGTAACTTTATGGGCCGTGACTAAAACTCTTTTTATTATTAATGTTTCTGGTCAATGGTTTCCATCAAAAGGAGAATAGAGGAGCAGAAGCAGCTGAACGAGCGAGATTTATGGAGCAACCCTGGCAGTAGTGGGCTCATATCAAACGGCACGACAGCAATCAAGCCTTTTACAATGGCTGAACATCAGGCGGTTCTCACAGGGTAATACAATACCCATATCACCCCTGCTGAGGGGAAAAGAGGTCAGCAAGGTTTCAGCTTATTCACTGACTATTCTAAAGCACTTATACCAACTGCTGTTTATATCAAGTTTTAATGGACGCACACAAAGCCTTACATCAGTTCAAATCAGTGAGGTGGTAACTACAAAGCTACACTTGAACAACTGCACATTAACTTATAATTTCATAATGCATCTTCCACCATAAAAATTAAACACAAACTCTCTAGTTGCTTTCCTCCCGCCCCCTAAATAACTTCTCACCTAAACCTCTCAGAACCACAGGTAACGGCTTAGACCAACGAGGACACTTGAACCATTAAACTCAAAAGCATAAAGTATGTACTGTAATTTTTCACATCTAACATTGAGCACAGAATTTCATGTGAAAAGACGTCACATTTTACATTTGTATAAATGCGCCGAATTTTCTGTAAAGAAGGTTTGATGCACATGGTGCACTCAGCTGTAAACAAACTAAAGGCTGGATGGAAGATATATTTTCTGAACACAAAACCAGCACTCTGGCACTTTATGCTTCCATTTTCACATATTTGTAAAAAGCAACAGGACAAGCTGCCTATTACTGACCACATGTTGAAGTAGTGTGTATGAAGCTGCACTAAGAGTATAAGCAGACTTGTCCTTTGATGCCTTGATATATCAGCGTCCCCCAACCTTTTTTGCGCCACGGACCGGTTTATGCCCGACAATATTTTCACGGACCGGCCTTTAAGCTGTCGCGGATAAATACAACAAAATAAAACTAGTACCGGTACCGAAAAAAAGAAGATTTATTCATAACACACGTGAAAAGACCCAGGAAAACAGAGTTAACGATAAAAACGATAACAAAATAACGCTGAAAACCGATAAAAACCCTGAAAACCACATATTTCACACCTGAGCCTCAACTCTCGCGGCCCGGTACCAAACGACTCACGGACCGGTACCGGTCCGAGGCCCGGGGGTTGGGGACCGCTGACATATATCGTCTACATAAAAGTAGCTTTTATACATACAGTATTGTATTGAGGAGCACATGAACAAAGAATTAGAAAAACTTATTGGTTCCAGTTTGAAAATGGTGTTGTATTGGAGATGGATTGGACTCCCTCCTTGGAAATGGGAGGAGGGAGCATGGTAATTTGAGCTGAATGTGGAGCACAGTCAGGATGTTCTCCATAGCTTATAAAAGATGGTCGAAACATTGAGCATTGGTTTCTGGAGTCCTGTTTTTGCATATTGTTAACAGAAACCTGGATGTGATGTGAAGAGCTGGGTCTGACTGTGAGATCACGCAGTCATTAGCCAACGACTTCTGATTTAAAAGGCATATATAGTCAAACATAGTATGAGCTAAAATGAGTGACTGAGTGTTACGCCCCACTTAAGAACGAAGTGTCGACTGGAGTGAGGGGTAACACAAAGTGAAAGGGAACACATGAACTAGATACAAGATTTATTGCCTAAAACTACTACAGTACAAAAACACAGGGAAGCTCTTTTCTTCAGGGTCTCCAAGGCCAAAACAAAAAACAAAACACCCCCCTTTAGCTAGAAATCAAAACCAAGTACTCACTAACCGAAAACAAAATACAATGGCTGAGCTCCCTGTCTAACCAAACCAGGAGAAAACAGTTGAAACAAAAATGGCAGAGAACCCCTACCTGCTTCCACAATGACAAACTAATTATCACAATAAGGGAACACCTTCGCTCACAATAAAAGAAAGAAAAACCAAAGTTCACAGAGGGTAAGTTCTCACACACATACACACAAAGGCCTGCTGCCCAAAACTCTACAGCTCACAGCTCTGGCAAACATGGGGAAAAATGGCAGGGGGTGTGGCAGTTTAGGATGGCAGACTATATGCCGTGGCTGACGAGCTGGAACACACCTCAGCTGCGGCTCATGAGGCAAATCTGCAACACAAGAAAAGGAGAAAAACAACTCTTCGACAGAGGGAGAGCCACTAGAGGTCAGCGACCGTAACACTGAGCTCATAAACTTAGCAGCAAATTGTTTACTGGGTTGTTTTCCCTTATACTTTCACGAGGACGGGATGTCTTTAAGGCACTTCTGCACTGGCTTCATTTTTCCAACCTGGAAGCTATGCCTGTGTTTTATGCTGTGTGGTGTACTTACGCTGGGTATTGTTGCTGTGTAACATGCCTGGGCACGACTGCCGTCTCCACGCTGTCCACCCTGTGGTCTAAGCCGGAGTACGCTTCAGTTTGACTGAGCATCTCAGTTCCCCTCACCCTCTTCTCTGCACATAAATATTTTTTCAAAGCGCACTAGCAAATTTAGTAACATTTTTTAAACCAATCCTCTTTGGAGTTTTGTGCTTGAGCATGATCACTGATCATGCTTTAGTCTGGGTGTGTCATTCCCAAGTCCAACTAAAACATCTGAGCTCGCTTCTTCAAGCAAGGGCACAGTTCATTTGTGCCCAGGAACATGTGTCGAGGAGCGTGTCAGGCTACATTTCACTGTGTGTTATACTTGTATAACTATGCATGTGACAAATAAAGAACCTTGAACCTTGAACAGTATACCGCAAACAAGTAAAACAAGCTCAAGTTTGAGGGTCAAACACGCTCAGGAACATTACAGCTCATCAAGTTTGAGTGCACCCTAAGTGTGGTGTTGTAGTAGATGTGGGAACACACAAGAGAATGGAGTCTGACACTAAGCAAAAGATTCAAACTTTGACTGAGCTGGTGGATGATGAGAAGATGACTCTATGCACAATAGGGCTGGATTAGTTACAGAACAAAACACGAAGAACTAACCAGATCAAACTCAGCAGCATAGTCTAATAATCTGCAGAGCTGGAGTAGATATACTGCAGTTAATGAGCCACAGGTGCGTTTAGTGGAGATGGACAGCTCTTGATTGGAGTTGGGAGAACAGAGAAAAAGAGGAAGAAATTATTGCACAAACGCTTACCTTTCTTTTTAGTTTTCAGTTTGTACGTAATCAGTTCTTTTCGTCTACTGGCATCTTTGTCCCTTGCACCTCAGATGCATGGACACACTTGTTCATTCTTGCTCATACCTCTGCAATTAAACTTACCTCTCTCCCCGTTTTGCTCTCCTCCAGGTGCATCCTAGGAATTGAGTCATCGTTGAAGATGGCCCACTGAGATAAAGATCCAGGTCGCAGGCAGCAGAAATGCAGGGAAGTGAGGAGGCGAAGAGGTACAAAATAAACAAGAGAGAAAAATCAGGATACACTGGATATGACAGACGGGGAAAAGGAGCAGGAAACAAGAGGGGATGAATAATACAAAGGAAACAAGAGGAGGAAACAGACATATACACCCAAGGTCTGGGAGTTATACATATTGTGGCTTCGTCAACACCCTACGCTGTAAGTGCTACAAGACAGTTTAATAGATATGTTTGATTTCCCTTAATTTTTTCAGCAACTTTAAAAGGGACAAATTTCAAATAAACAAATAAATTTTGCTTTGAGACAATACTTCAAGCAGTGTGCAGCATCCTTTAGTAGTCTAAGCAATTAGGATGAATGACTATGGATGCAAGCTGTTTTGTTCTTCCACCTTTGATGAGAGTGTATCAGGTTTGCTAGCCAATCCAAAGATAGCACTACACTGAGACATAAAGGAAGGTGAAGTGTACGTGTGTGTGTGTGTGTGTGTGTGTGTGTGTGTGTGTGTGTGTGTGTGTGTGTGTGTGTGTGTGTGTGTAGCTCTGTAACCCTTGTTATTTCCTCTCTCCTCCCAGGAGGCTCAGTTCCTATTTCAATTAATCTCTAATCAAAGTGAGAGCAGCAAACATGATCTGATTTGGTCTCTTCGCATAGGGATGCTCTAATCAGTTTTCCCCCCATCAAACAGGATTTGGAAACAGGCCAGAGGACACGTATCTCCTCTTTTGTTCAGACTGTCCTTTGAGATTATTTGAACGTACTGTAATGTCTCCTACTCAGCCACGCCCACTGCGCCTTGCAGAGGGCGGTGTCACCATGTATAGTTAAGCAACGTAAACTTAAATCCAAGGTGACAGAGAACACTGGCTGCGTTATTTGTCCCGAAGCAAGTTGGTGGCTCTTGAGTTCGTACAGCACCAGGCAAAGGAGGACTAATACTGACTGCACAATGTCTGAGGAGAGAGGGACCTGTAAACAAAATCTGATATATTATTCACACCTTGGCAAAAAAAAAAACCCGAATCTACGGGTGCCTGGTGTTGTGATATGTAGTGACACCTCACATCTGCTAGCTAATGAGTCCGACTGCAACAGGGCCACCTCATCAAGGGCATCAGTTGTTGCCCCACTGTGGGACAAGAGACGAAACTATGCAACCTTAAGGCCGAGATCCTGCTGCAATAAAGAACAACAAGCAGCTGCAAAGCACCGGGAGAGCACTTAGATCAATCCATTAAGAGCCTGAGACGCAGCACGGGTGAGGAAATAAACACAGTGTACAGAGGAAAGTGGAGTACAAGAAGGAATTAAAAGTAAACTGAAACAGACACACAGGAGGGGAGGAGGAAGCAATGAAGAATACAAGGCGAAACAGAAAAGAAGCAGGGCTTAATAGAGCTACCACAAGATTCGGCATAAATATGCCGGCATGTTAATTAACCTACTCCTTATAATATTTTCCTAAGCAACCACATTTTTGAAGTAATATTTCCTCAAGGACATGGAGTGAGGACACAGGAGGCACTTCTATTGTGACAGGAATTATACGAGAAAATATGAAATAATGCGACGGTTGCGAGCGGCACACTAAAATGACAAGAGTATCTGTTGGTGTCTGTGGACACTGTCTCACAAATTACATTGACCTGAGGTTAATTTGGTAGTTCAGTGCCCCCTAGAGGTTACTACCATATTTCAGCAGTTTAATAATCCATGCTCTGCAACCGTGGTTCTACAGTATGAATGACTTTTCTCATTTTGTTAGAAGACTTTGACATATAAATGTCACAACAATGTCAGATATTTACTTTGCAGTATTGCTCAACATATCCAGGTACACTGAAGCCTTGTGCAAGTGTTAAATATTTATCCGGACCATTGAATATTTATGACTAAATGTGCAACATCACAGTTATAGTTTGGAAAGAAGACACTGTCAGACCCTAGTTTCCACCTGAAAATGTCACCATAAAACTACTCATCAGTAAAGCATGGAGTTGACTTGATAAGGGCTGGTTCTGGTGGTGCAGCAGCTGTCTCTGCATTTTGATTGAAATCTTCAGTGGAAGTAGATGACACATTAGGTTTTCTTAGTGCCACGCAACTGATGAACACGTATGAAAATAATCAAAGCTGCTAAAACCTGGTGTGTACATAGAAGAACTTGCATCTCACATTAAGCAGCTGCTTAAGGTAAAAGACTGCCGGTTACTTCCTACAACCTTAACTTGAATGCAAACAGTATTTAAAAGGCACAGAATAAGCAGAAAGCCCTGAAGCGAAACAATGTAGCCAAATGCCAAAATATAAAAAATCTATGTTTTTCGACTTGTTGATTAGCTGTTTGAAGCTAGCTCCAGAATCGAACCCCAGAGATTACAACAAAAATAAAAACATGCTTACAGATGCAAAAAACTGGTTTTGAGCTCCACAGCTAATTACCTGAAATTTCACCTGAAATTTGCACAACTAAGAAAATAGCTATTTTGACTGACAGGTACATGCCATCTTGCTCTTAGCTAATGTTACATCTGTCTATCTGTTTTCTTTATCGACTTCTTCTGTCTAGTTCAGGATTTCAGCTGTTATGGAGCAAGAGGCAGACCCTGGACCTGGAAAAGGGTTTTCACAGGTCTGACACAAAGAGACAGACAACTGAAGATAAAGCTCATGGGTTTCTCATACAGTGCTTTTCTACTCTAGTTGAGCACTCAAAGCACTTTATACAACAACTGTTTTTCACCCATTCACACACACACAACCGTGTAAGCATTTATTGCTACATCTAAGTATCTATTAAACATTTCTATTGAACACATTGGGAGCAACTCAGGGCTTAGTATCTTACCCAAAGATACTTTGGTGCGCAGACTGGAGACTGAGACATAGCCACCGCATTCACCCATCGCTAGTGTGCTCTTTACAGGATTTAGGACAGGACCCCCACCCCCAGCAGCATCTAGACTCCAGGTGGGTGGTACTGTCCTAATTATTATGACTGCTGAGACTGTGAGATCCTGTTCTGCTTTGAGAGGTCATCAGAGAGTAATCACTTAACTGAATTTTGTATTAATAAGAGGAAGCCACACTCCAGCTGGCTGTTAGATTCAAACCTAGGATATTTTTTGTTCTTAGGGAACAACTCTAGCCAGTGCACCAGCCAAAGTAAATAATCTTATTTAGTGTCACAATGAATTAAGGAAGCAGCTTGCTAGCAGCTCAAGCTAGCCAGCGCTAGTGCTAGCTCTAAAATCTGGTATTAAAAATTGTCAAACTTGAGCTTTTAGTCCACATAGGTGACATCAGGGTGGCTAGTCAATCTTTTACAAAATCTTATGTCATTGAAGTGTGTTTATTGTGTAGATTTTTCATGCTCAAAGGATATACCATATGTAGGCTGACACCTATAACATTTTGAGGTTGGTAAACACGGCTTGTTCCAGAAGAGCATTAATGTTCTCCTTTTTGTGGTGGATTTTCCCTTTTTGAGTTAAAATTTTGAACTTTGAATGCACACTTTTAGATATTTACTGATATTATTAGAAATTAGCCTGTTCAGGTGTATAAGAAAAAAATACCGTCCTAATTTGATCATCATACACTCGTTATACCTGACCATGTTTTTTTAATTTTATTTTCATTAGTACACCAGCAAACAGCAAATAAACACAAGGTTCAGAGAAAAGTTCAAGGAGCATCAAGTGTTGAACATTTTATGGTGAATTTACCTTTAAGTACAGAGTCCGACGTGAGCACACAAACAAGCATTGTTCAACTTGTGGATCTTGTGAGTGGTTGTGTGCAGCAAAGTGTACTCACCTCTCAGAAAGTGCAATGGAAAACAAAAACGCCCACTTCACTCCACTCTCAAAACATGAAGCATGGAGGGAGTGCAAGTAACGTGAGCACCTCATTTATCAAACCCCAGTTGGCCACCGGTGGGTGGGCATCACTGTCAAAAGGCCAATTAACAAGAAGCCCATTGTGAGCACCACAGAGCAGCACAGGAGAGACTAACCATTAGCAGAGATTCATCATTAGGAAATAATGGGACCAGAACAGGAAACACATCCTCATCTCCTCAAGAACTGTGAGACATGAAGGCTATTTCCAGTTACAGAAGGTGCTGGTGTGTCTCTTAAACTCTTCTAGCAAAAAGAAAAATCTAAATCTGTGTTATGATATATTTTTTTATTTTGCTCAGAAAGTTTTACAAATTAAGTTTTGTAGCTGTATGTGCAGGCATTGCTTCTGAAAACATCTCAATTACCAGAACAGTGTTCAGAAATCAGTCAGAGCATCTGCTTGATCTCTACGTGCAGCAGGAACTGAGGCGTGTCCCCCATTGCTACTTGTCTTCAACTGCACATGTCAATAATGAAGAAAGATCTTGAAGCTCAGACATGAATACAGACAGGAGGAGAAGCAGGAATATTTCCTGCAGTGAGCAATCAATACAGCACAGAAAATAGCTGAAGAGAACAGAGATGGGATCTGGTGTTCAGGAGCAGGCAGGGATTTTTTTTCTTGTCTAGGATATATAGTATAGGGTCTAGGAGATTATAGTGAGTCTTTCAGTTACTGTATGTATTCAATGTACATTTTGACACAGCTGCCTGTAAGAATAGTTTGTGAACTCTTTTTCAGAACTTGAATTTATAAATGAATTTATACCTTCTATTGAATTTTAGATGCTTATTGATACTGTGAAAACTGACTTACAGTACGGTTTTTTTTCCGTTTAATATAATTCTTTTTTTTTTTTTTTATCTTTCGAATCTACCTACAGCTGTCAATGTGCATTGACGGAAGTATAATACAAGGGGCTTATATAAAGGCCTGTCTGTACAAAATAAATGAAAAAAATTGGATTATATACACAATACCCCACTTAGTCACAGAATACAGTGGAACCCCGACTTACGAAATTAATTAGTTCCAGAGGGTCTTTTGTAAGTCAAAATTTTCGTAAGCCGAAGCACCTTTTTCCATCGCCTTTTGAGTGAGGCGATGCTGGCTGAAGACGAAGTTCTTGGTGGAGGAGGAGGTGGCGGAGGTTGAAGAAAGCATACGTATGCATGCATACATACGTAATGTATGTGTACATGTACATAACATTATGGAATTGAATGCAATTTTTTAAAATTATCTATTTCATTACGCGGGCATTTTGCCGTACCACGGGCAGAAATATTGCCTTTAAGTGCCTTCGTTACTTGAATTTTTCGTTAAATGGGGTCTTCGTAAGCTGGGGTTCCACTGTATAGGTTTGCAGCATAACAAATAATACAAAGAGGATAAGATAGAAGAATTATTAGAGAAACAAATGGAGCAAGAAACAAAATAACTGGCTGATTACATATCATTATCAAACTGCTGAACAGGTGACCTAACAAAGTTGGTGCATATCAGAGAACTTAAAGGTAATGTCCTGTGAGGCAAAGTTCAAAGCTCCAGTTATGTCCAGCTTGGCAGGAAGTCAGTGAGGTTGTGAGTCTTTATAGGACTCACACCTGATAGTCAGAGGATGATGCGATCTGTGTTAAATTAGGAGTCAGCAGCATTTGATCTGATGAAAGGGACAAAAACTTTAACCTAACCGACTCCCATGCTATGAATCTGCTCACCATATTTATTCAAAAAAGTCTTACTAATTCATTCAAGTGGAATCTTGCAAATGTCAACCACCTGGTCCCACAGCCCTGAAAAAATGATTGAACCGGTTGGCTTTGCTTTAGGTTCACTTCAGACTGAGCCTTTTCAGTTATTCATGTGTGTGTGTGTGTGTGTGTGTGTGTGTGTGTGTGTGTGTGTGTGTGTGTGTGCGCGCGCGCGAGAGTGTGTATCTTCGACGGTCCTTTGAAAGTCCTCAGGGTCAAGGTTGCATGTTTTGCCTCTCAGGATACACAGACTGATAAAGAGGCTTTGTAGTGTTTAATGTCTATTCAACTCGTGACCCCGATCACCCCCAGCCTTCTCAGAGGAGACCCACTCATGAACATCCTCAGGAGTACCAGTGAAGAGTCTGTACCAGCTATAGCATAGAGCTTTAAATCACAAATACAAGCCGATGCAGTCTTTACTAGGGATGGGAATTGATACGATTTTCACGATTCCGATTCCATTTTCGATTCTGTTTAACGATTCGATTCTTTATCGATTCTCTTATCGATTCTTATTTTTTTTAAAGGAGAACACTAAGTTCGATTAGCTTAGAACTTTATTTTATATCTTCTCTTTGAACAAAAATAGAAATTTAGGAGTAACATGGCCTTACAAACCCAACAGTGAGATCTTAAGAGATCCACAGCCTACGGCTCTTCAATGGGGTGTCACAGGGTCCCCAGGAAAAAAAATTGTAAATGTAAAATAATAAAATAAATATTCTTCTGTAGCAATAACAAAGTATAACATAAATTATTCTGTAGCAATTACACAAGAATATCCAGTAATGTCCCTGCCTACAATTAAACACGTTCACTTACCGAAAATCGGGGGCATCTGCTGTGGCAAGCCTTTTACCACAAACTTAGTCACTGCTTGGTGACATTCGTCTATCCTGGCCTGAAAGGAGACGCTACCGGTAGACTGCAGCGAGAACTGGCAGCATCTGAGCCAGACTCTGTCTGTCTCTCTCATCATGGTCACCTAAATGCACAGTAATGGCAGGTTTTGTAATAAGGCAGATCGCGCTAACATAATATGCACTGTTAGTTGATGATTTACCTGCCGCATTAACGGGAGAGGACGTGCAAACGTTACCGCTGCTGCTGGGTTGAGATTCACGAGTCCGGAGCGGAATTAAAAACACGACATTCATTTAAGGTTATCGTGTGTTTTGTGAGCAAATGCTTTTGCATATTCGTAGTGTTTCCTCCCTTAAATGAAATATCTACTTTGCAAGTATTGCAAGTTGCCCTGTTGTCATCTGTTCTCGTAAAGTATAACCAAACTTTTGAGCGTTTGGGCCGCTTAGGCGCCGTGTTTCCTGCCAGGTAAATGACGCTCTGCAGCGTGGTGACGTCATTCGGGGCGACTGGAATCGATAAGGGAATCATTTGCAAAAATGGCAAACAATTCCAAGGAATTGAAACAGTGGGAACCAGTTCTCAACAAGAACCGGTTTTCAATACCCATCCCTAGTCTTTACTATGCACATACAGTCCTTTCTGTCTGACATTTGTTGTTTTAAATCTGCTCTTCTTCTTTCGTGTTTCACTTTCTGTCTCTCATACTTTTACTCTGTGCTCGTTTCACTCGTCTACTCAGTCATTCTCTTGTTTCTTTTATTTCTTTTAGTTTTATGAATCTGCCTTTTCATACACATACACACAGTTTTTTCTTTCTTTCTATTTTTCTCTGCAGCTTAGTGTCTGTCATACTTTGTCAGGAATATAACCAGCCAAGGTCAGTCACAGTGATCAGCTGCCAATCATCCCGGCATACATGCAGTGATTAGAGAGGGTGATGAGGTGTGTGTGCATAAGTCTGTGCCTGAACGGGGAGGGGGTTACATGGGTGTGTGTGCGGGTGAGGTCTACCGGTGCGAGGCCTAAAAAGATGAATAAAGGTGCGAAATGCTAGTAGGGGTGACCTTGTTACACACCAGCAGCAACATCTGAGTGGCTCTGAAGTGAAAGAGCTCGTGAGAGGAAAGAAAGTGAGCACAGAAGTCTGGGACGGGTCTAGCTTGAAAGAAAGAAAGAAAGAAAGAAAGAAAGAAAGAAAGAAAGAGATCAGAAAAACAGTCTCCCAGCTGTTTCAGGAAAGTTTGGGGAAAGTTTTACATCTGGGAACTATAAATACACTCGCCCAGTGCAAAAATTACCACAAATGAACATATTCCTGTCATCACGCAAAAACCTCCACTGCAGTTCCACCATTCTTCTGAAAGCACTTCTGCTCAATGATCGAAGTAAATATCTCTAAAAAGTCAGCGTTTGAAGATTTCCTGAGCATAAGCAAGAGCATAAAATAGAAGAGAACCTCCGAACCTCAATTAGCGGTTGCTTTGCAACAGCGCCCATTGTTTTTGCCCATACTGTGTTTTGAAAGGCAGTTCATAGCTTTTCATGGTATATGGCTCAGATGCATTGGAGTTTAAAATGAAGTCATAGGGTGCTCAAGAGGTGCAAATTAGCGTCTCTTTCACACACTTCTACTGCGGCACCTCATTACTGCCTGTCTTTACTGCATTCAAGCCTCTGTGGAGTTTACATATACACCATGTTAGACAAGAAGGCACGAAAGCTCTTTATATCTTTTGCTCTCTCCTCTTCACACACATAAACACACACGGACGCCCACAAAGAAGAATCAGCTGTCGAGGGACGTTACAGTGGATAACAGTGTTAACACAAGTAATTGCCTTCCTGCTCGGGAGCTTGTGTGAGTGTTAATCCAGCTTGACAAAGTTTGTTTTTCATTGCGGGATTCGGAGCATGGCGTTTTATCTGCGCCCTTGGTTTCTACGCCGCTTTTGCGTTTTGTTTTAAGGCTCATTGGAATACAGAGAGCAATTCATTCTTTAAAAAACAGATAAAATAAAAAAATGAAGGGACTTTATCATCTACACCCCAAAAAAGCCTTCTGATGTTGAGACAGATTCTCCTTCTAGTGTGTGAGATAAGGAGTATAGTGAACCTTTTTTTAAAAAAGCAACAAAAAAAACATGCCCAAATCTCATCAAATAAATACATTAGCCTATTTCCCTGTTGGAAGCAGAATGTGGTGGAATTGCGATGCCTACAGCACCTGCAAGGTTTCTTATCTTTTATCTTCGTGATAAGATGAAACATTTTCTCATTTCCTTTGTTTTACATTTCACACATTGGAGGAAAGGTGATCTCCCTCCTGGAGGTGTGAGTATCCATGTTAAGTAGCCTGTTGCTGACAGGAAAGATGTCATTCATTATGAAAAACGCCTAATGAGATCTTTCCTGATACCACCGTGCGATCTGAAATCAGACTCTCCTGCCTCTAAATTATTAATAGCAATATTAAATATTTAAGATATGAATAAAGACTGAGTTGACAAAGCAATTAGATATTGACTGACCTTTTCAGTGTGTTTAGTATTCTGTGTCACTCACTAAAGACTCATTTCACAGCCACACTGAGCGGCGTGAGAGGAAGCATTGGTTAAAAAAAGAAAAAAACTGCTGCAAATCTCTTGCAATCAATCAGTGCCCGAGGAGTCCAGGGGGCAGTCTTGAAAGTTTTCACGTGTTAAGCTAAAGCTTATGCAACAAGTCGTGGTGGCATGAGCTGGAGCTGTGCTGCCCCTGTGAAAAGTAACAGCGAGGACCGTTTCTGCACGGCTGAAGTGGAAAGGACAGCGGCAGGTAATTTTGATCAAGAGCACTCTCAACAAAAATTTCAGAGCACCTCGGTGCGAGAGGCGAGAGAGAAAATGCCAAGCTCATTATTTCACATGTCTTTATGTGGCTTAATCCATAAGACGATCATAATGGTGTGAATTCCATCAAGGCGTAGCTTATTAGAGGTTGTAGTACCAGGAAAGTGAAAATAACACATCTATGCAAGGATTCTTTTTTCCCTTCAGATTCATAAGAAATTCTTTGAAGAAGTTTCTAAAATAAACCCGCTACATACACATGCAGCTGGACATTATATCATAGTGAGAAGTAGCACAGAAATCTGTCCCTTTAGCTCAGGGTATAACAGGAATTCTTGTAATTATGAATAATGTAATAGACGACACCTGCAGTCAAACAAAGGTGAATCGTGGTCATTCAAGCCAAGGCTACTGAGCCTTTCCAAAGCATTGACTGATGGGCATGCAGACACAGGAAGCAATTAGATTGGCAGCTCTCCAATTTGCTGTTCCGTCGCAATTTCAGTGAAGCCCCCTCCACCCTTTAAACGAGAGCTACGGTGGGGAGAAAATAGCAAAACCTCCAGTGATGACTCAAAGTCACGCTGGTTTGATTCTGTAATGCTTTAGGTGGGCTCAAGTTAGAATCAAAGACATCCTATTGTTTAGTAGCTATGCGGTTATGACAGAACACAAGCCTCCACCTTTTTATTTATAAAAAGAACAAAGAGAACTGTTACTGAAGTTCTCTCCAGTATGTTGGCTAAAAGATAGCAGTCCACCCTTTAAGTGCAGTACTGCACATAGAGCATAAAAGTCACTCAGCTTCTCAGCTGATGCTGTGGTTTGCACTAAAGCACTGTCTCAATGGAGAACAGCTTAAGGGGGATGAAGTGGATGGGTCTTAAAGGCTCCCCAGAGAGTTCCTCAAGGTCCACATGTTGGTTCATACTGAGTGGGGGCTGCATGTGTCACTGATCCGAACCACGTGAACCTGAGGTGAGTTTCAGAAGAGGAAGACTTCCTATAGACAAGAGGAGATTTGTAATGCTTGGAGCTCTTTGGGGTTTTTTGAGTGCTTTGTAAACTGGTTGTGCTAAGGTAAGTTACCATACATACATACATGTAAATGACATAGGAGCAAGCACCAGGAGCACTCTTGTTGAATCATCATAGAAGCAACAATAGAGAAAAAGCATTTCTTCATTGTGAAATATAAGAGACGATGTTATTTTCTTGATGCGTTCGCTTATTGAAAACTCTTGCACATGTTGTCGATACACAAGCATCGAGCTTGTTCTTAAAAGTTTTTAAATTACATAATTTAATTTTAAATTTACAGCAGGAAATCTAAAAGCAGTCATTGACTTTTTATAGACATGTTGGTAGCCTGAGGAGATGCTTGGCTTTATTAGAAAACTCCAAGCAGCATTATTAGATGTTATTTATAAATGCAAAATTCCCTAAGGTAATAAGGTTTTTATGGATTTCTGTGCATTACTTTTTTGAAATAATGACATGAATAATATACCTGTGAAAGTGGGAGAGTCTCACACTCACACACATCCATAAATACATAGCATGTGAAAGTACAAAAGGCCAGTGCCACTAGTGGCTAATTAGTGACTTGCCTCAATAGTCGTCTACTCTCCGTCTCTGGCCCCACTTATTACTCCTCACAGGACCACACCAAGGTTGAGTCTCTCTGTCCATGTTTCTCTTCTACATTTCTCACTCCACTTAATAATGCAATGTATGAAGGGAGGTTGAATGTCAGTGTTCTAATATTCTTCTGATTTTCTTTTGATTTCTCAATTTATTTGCAAATTGAAGACAATTTTGCAGAAGTCTGGCCACCTAAACTTGAGTTGGCTTCTGCGATTCTTGTTTTCGTGTATTTTAAAGTGTATTAGAATCACAGAAGAGCTTTGTTTTGCCCTGTAGTTGTGTGGCTTACAATAACTTCAGTCTCTTTACTTTTGGCTATCTGACCCTCCCAGCGGCTCTGAGGAAGTGGAGTTGGGTGACTGTACACAGACGAAAGCTACACTGAAACACCTTAATAACATTTTGAATCTTAGGTCTGGATCCTGTGGGATGAAAGCATCTAACTCAATTAACCCAAGAGTGGCCCTCACTAATTGCTCCAATTACACAAACTGGCTTTGTTGCTACAGCTAGCTTCAAGCCTTTTGGCAAGTATATGCCGCTCCTATAAGTGCAAATTTGCAGCTATTTATTTAGGAAGTATTTTCAAACAATGATTGAAAAATGTTTAAATTAAAGTAATTTAGGGCGGGATTGCACCAATTTCTTTGCTGTCTGATTGGGCAGAAGGAAGCAAGCTGAGATGACTCAGTTTAGCAATAGAATAAACTGCTCAAGTATTTTTCTTTGAAACAGGAACTATTATGTTGTTTTACAGCAACATGGGGTTTTTTTGGAGGGGGGACGGTGTGTTCACACCCAACGCGATAGACGCGAACAGAGCATCAGGTTTACATGTAAAGTCAATGAAAAGCGCGATGACACATGATTCCGGGTCCCACGAAAATTCGGAAGTAGATTAGCATCGCGAAAACGCATGAAACGCGCGTCAGTGTAGCGCGTCTGGTGCGTTTGACTCGCGAATAAAACCAGGCGTCAGTGTTTGTGTTGCATTTTGTGCATACGCGCGTATCGCATCTACCGCTCGAGTTGGAAAAATCTGAACTCCAGCGTCAATTCGCACTGCAACAACCAATCAGGAGCCTGGTGACGTGGCTCTGACCTAGGTCAAAGGGGCAGATCCAGCCAAAGCCCTTCATACTTCATTCAATATGGAGGAAAGGCTAATCAACGACAACCCAGAGCTGTACGACACCAGCTGCTTTCTGTACTGAGACAAGAATATAAAGGACCGAACTTGGAGGAAGATATGTGAAGAGATCGGGCAATCTGGTAGGTTCATCCATTTCTCTTTTGAAAGTTTTCACTGACCCGGGGAAGCCGCACAAAAACTAGCAAGCCACCGCTATTTACCCACTGATGTACAAATACCGTTCTGCTTTTATTCATGTTGTCGTATATGAATATATTTTGTTTATTAATAAACAGCACACAGTGGTCCCGCTCATCCGTCACTGCTTCGCTTTTTCGCTGATTTTTTTATTACAGTACAGCATTGCATTCTGCAGCCTGATTGACAAATCTCCTTCGTGTCGTGTCTCCTGCGCTTGCCAAATTTATCATGTTTGGTTTTGATAACCATCACGTCCAATAGAAAAAAACAGCACAAAAACACCCATAACTATGAGCCTCATTCGGAAATAGACACCTGCACTGCGAGGGAAAAAGGCGCACGAAAGTGGCAGGCAGATGAAGACAAAACGCAGCATAATAATACTTTTACGTTTTGCAATCTACAAAGGTTTGCACTTTGAGAATCAACTTGTGAGAACTGTGACTAATGTTCATGTGTGGGGAAAAAAGTGTATAAAGTGCGTGGCCAGGGGCTAGTTATTCAGAGATCCCCTGCTGCAATAAAAGAGGGACCACTGTATATACTTTCTCTATGACTATTGTTTTCAACCTGTTAACATTTAATATTATCTTGATAGAGCCAACTGATTCTGCAGCAGAGCATCCCCTGTTGCTTCTCCTGGCTGCCCAGTCCCTGAGCTCCTGCTGCTGCACCCACAGGTATGTACAGCAAGCGCTGATAGCTTTGTACTCGGTGAGATTCCCTTGTGATCACCTTTACTAAATATCTACAACCAATCTGATTATATCCTGTTTTTGTTTTTTTCTCAATGTTGAAATTAAAATCTAGTAGCAGCCTTCTCATTTCTTTGTGTTTTGTGCTGTTTTACAGGCCCACAGGGGAGGACAGCTCCGAGGCAGATGAGGGACGGGTCCCAGGACGGTCCATCGGCAGTGGAGCTGGCCATCCTGGAGTCCCTGAAGAGGCCACACCAGTCTCCAATGGAGCATTTCCTCCTCAGCCTTGTTCCTGCTCTGGAGAGCAGCTGGTCCTTTTTATTCCTGTCTCTCTGTAAATAATTATATTTTATATATTTATGTTTAATGTTTTTCTGTTTGAGAATTCTAATATTATTTCAAATAAATTTTTATAATGACTAATGTCTCAGTTCTACTACACAGCAAATGTTGGCACACGACTTGACACATGTAGAATTTATTTCATATTATACTAATGACAAAATATACTAATACAGTGGGATGCAAAAGTTTGGGCAACCTTGTTAATAGACATCATTTTCCTGTATAAATCGTTGGTTGTTACAATAAAAAATGTCAGTTAAATATCATACAGGAGACACACACAGTGATATTTGAGAAGTGAAAAGAAGTTTACTGGATTTACAGAAAGTGTGCAATAATTGTTTAAACAAAATCAAGCAGGTGCATAAATTTGGGCACCACAAAAAAAGAAATGGAATAGATATTTAGTGTATATCAATGTGTGTGTCTCCTATATGATATATGGGGTGCCTTTTTCTGGACGTGCTTCCCATCCAGAGCTGCACAGCACAGAGGAAAGTTCCAGCGCTCCTGGAATCCCTCTGTGATGAACCGCCAGTCTCCAGGTGAAGGCACAGCCATGAAGTCGTCCACTAGACAGTCCCAGATGGCCGTCGCTACCTAGGGGGTGATCTGACACACCGCGGACACACCGACTCTGTAACTGAACGCTTGGTCCTGAAGGAGTCCCTGGTGGCAAGGAGCCTGGACAAAATTGTTCAAAATCAGTATTATGTGTACTGCAGTTACAAAATACATTATTCAAATTCCAAAATACTTTTGTGATGTCAGATTTAAATCACAAAACTCTTACATAAAACATTTTGTAATTATAAGGATAATTACATAATATATTAGATATAATGTAAAACAGTCAGTTGTGTTTTGTTTTAACTTTAACATATCATAATTTGATTGGTAGCAACTTTTGCCACTACAGTGAGCCAATCACTCATAATTCCTAAACATGTCAATCAGGTAGGAATGAAGTAAGACATTAATAGAAATAAAGAGTTGTGTGTTGACATGTAGCCCTTTCCTTGCTTAAATCATTGTTAATATTTTTGAAAAATTAACCTGTGATAAGACAGCTTATCAAGATAGAATATGCTGGATAGAACCATATAACTAAAGATGAACCAGACTGTTCACAATTTTATCTAACTCTCAGTTTTAAGAAAGGCTGGTGACCCCTGTTATAGAGTCTGACAGCTGCAAGAATTATATACAAATATTCAACTATCCCAGAATTAAACCAGGTCTAAATTTAAAAAAAAAGGAGTGAGTATCACTACAAAGATTAACCCACAGTGGGCCTCATACCACAGTTTGATATCAGCAAACACTGAGAGCATACACTGAGTATCACTAGAAATATTATAAACAGTCGTCTCCATACCACAGTTTGCTATCAGTAAACACCGACAGCATTCACTGTTAGCATACCACATCCATGTTAGCAGTCTATAAATGATAGTTTAGCATATATTAGCACAGGTATCAATAAAGGACTACCGTATTAAACACTTTTACTAACCGCATGCAGATGGACAGGCGCTCTGCAGGTGGGATTGAGCGCCTGTAGTTGGTGTCTAGGCGGGCGATGCTTGGACCAACGCGGGTCAGCAGGTCCTGAAACTGGGCGAGGGAAAGACGGTGGTACCGCTGAAAGCTGCGGTCATCCAGGTGCAGCTCCTGGAGCAAATGCTGAAACTCACCAAACTGCTCACACCTCTGGAGGACCTTATGGACCCAGGTACGGCGAGGACGTCCTTAACGCCGCTTCTCTGCTCTCCACAGTAAATAGAGAAGGAAGACTCTCTTCAAACGCTAGCTCGACAGCTGCCATCTTGCAAAGATACCGTCTGGCACAACTTCCTCCCACATTCCTCCGACATTTCCGGTTCACGCGCGTCAATTGATTTGTGTTGGACACGCGTCGAGGTGCGAATGTGCACGCGTCAAATTAGGGGCGTCTGGCGCGTTTTTGTTCACGTCTATGGCGTTCGGTGTGAACACACCGTCAGAGGACCTTTGTATGATTCACTCGTATACTGGCTCTTAATGTAGGTCCACAATTTATCTTTTGTATGAAGCTGTAGTATCAGGTAAATGTTAAGCGGTAGGAACGTTTCTGCTGGGTTGTTGTGGGGGGGGGGATGAAAAATAATAAAGGACACTCATTGGAGTAATGGCGCGGAGTCGGGGCGGTCTGCTTCTCCCCACCGCAGGGAAAAGGGTAACACCACCTGGGTCTGGGTGCAGTTTCCCCCTCCAGGGGCAAGGGTACCTAGACCCGGTTCGTAGAGTACGCTTGGGGAGTGTGATCGTGTGTACAGTGTCTCTCTATATCTGTCTCCACGTTGGTTGAGTGTTGAGTAATTACATATGAGGGTGGGAATGGATGTTTGTATCTGTGTGTGCCTGTTTGTCTGTGTCCATATGTCAGGTTGGGTATCAGACGCCACCTCTCTGGGGACATCTCAGGTCCTCCAAGGTATGGAGGCCTATCTCCCCCCACCACTTCCCCTGCCAGTGGCAGACGCCCTCAGACATCGGTGCATTGGTGGTTCTTTGTGTCCGGGGATGGGCGTCCAGGTACACACCGGCTCACTCCTTGGTGGCTGCTTATTGGGGCCTGGAGCCTGGGACTCGCTCGGGCCACTTCGGGGGTGGGGTGCCCTCGGCCTCTCGGCCTGGGGTGTCCATGCTCACAGGTGTACACACGGGTGCTCACACACACAAACTACACCCTTTTTGGCTCCTACCTCAAAGCACACTGTGCGCTGTCGATATTACGTGCTGCACAATAATGTTTAACATTTAGTATTTACTGTTATATTCCCATACATCATCGTGATGTTGTTTATTGTATTGCTCTCGTTTTCTTCTGCTTGTTTTCTTTTTTCTTTTTCAACAGGTGATCCAGGTGATTGATATATGTAATTTTTTTGTCTGCTTATTTAGTTGGTTTTTGGTTTTTTTGCCCTTTATCCCCGTCCCTCTTCTCCGCTGTTTTTTCCCCCTCTTCCTTTCTCCCTTTTTTTTTCCTCATTCAAGTCTGTCCCGTATCTAGCAAGTGAAAATAAAAAAATAAATAAAATAAACAATAAAAGGTGAATCAAATAGGCCATCACGGCAAGGCTGGGATGGTCAATTTGGTAAAGTAAATCCGTTGGGCATCTTTCTTCGCCTTTAGACAATAATTCTGATGGCAAAAGAGCCAAACGGGACAGGCAAAAAGAAAAAAAAAAGGAGTAATGGCGCGTCTCGTGTGTCTGTGGGTTATGCCTCCAGTCAAATAACATCCATAACCTCAAATAACGGAACATGGTGTCAGAAGACAACTGGAAACGTTAGTTGGGCATAAGTGAAAGGTTTCGGCGTCGGTGCCAGGTTAAAGGTCAGCCACAGAGGAGCTGCGCGAAAAGAGACGTGACGTCATGAGTCAGTTTCAAGTCACACCGCCGGAGAAGTTCACTTTTAGGTCCGACGACTGGACCAAATGGATAAAACGTTTTGACAGATTTCGCATCGCGTCTGGATTGCAGACGCAAGTGGACGAAAATCAAGTGAACGCCCTTATCTACACTATGGGCGAGGAGGCAGAGGACATATTGGTATCCCTGCACCTGACTCCCGAAGAGGCGAGCGATTATGAGGCCGTTAAAAGGAGGTTGGATGCTCACTTCGTAGCCCGAAGAAACATCATATTTGAGCGAGCGAAGTTTAACCAGCGCCAACAAGAGACGCGTGAGTCAGTCGATAACTTTCATACTGCACTGCATTGTCTGGCAGAACATTGTGGATACGGGACTTTGCATGATGAAATGGTGCGAGACAGATTTGTCGTGGGTCTGAAAGACAAACGATTGTCAGAACAGCTACAAATGGATCCAGAATTAACGCTAGAGAAAGCGCTTAACAGAGCCCGACAAAGTGAGCTTGTAAAGAAGCAACAAGAGATGCTAAGCACTAACTTTAAAATGGATATTACCAACTCACAACTGAACCGCATCCATGCTAAACGAAACAAAAAACTGTGTGAAGTCAATGCTGCAACAGTTTCAGAGAACAGCGATACAGATGATGAGGTCGCTTTCTTGGGTTCCCTCTCTGCGGACACCAAAGAGAGTCCATGGGTAACAGAGATACATGTGGACAAATGCAACACACTCTTTAAAATCGACACCGGAGCGGATGTCACAGCAGTCCCAGAGACTTTCTACACACAGCATCAGTTGGGGAGATTGGATAAGCCCAAAAGGGTTCTGCAGAGCCCAGGAGGAACACTAGAGTGCTAGAGTGAATCATATTAGCTTAGACTCTATGGACGCTGTCAAACAAGAATTCCCCAAGCTTTTCAGCGGCTTAGGCAAAATGGAAGGGGAGTACAATTTTGTTCTGAAACCCGAGGCACAGCAGTTTTCCCTCTCAACCCCTAGGCGAATCTCTCTTCCACTCTTACCAAAGGTTAAAGAAGAGCTGAACAGGATGGAGCAGCAGGGTGTCATTTCCAAGGTGGAGGAGCCCACTGATTGGTGCGCGCCTATGATGGTGGTTCCTAAGCGCACAGGCAAGGTGAGAATATGCAGCAATCTCACTGAACTAAACAAATATGTCATGAGAGAGAAACATCCACTCCCTTCAGTAGAACACACACTAGGACAGCTTGCAGGAGCAAAAGTGTTTTCAAAGCTGGATGCCAATGCAGGATTTTGGCAGATTCCCTTATCCAGGGACTCTTCTTTGCTCACAACCTTTATTACACCTTTTGGTCGGTATTGTTATAATCGTCTGTGCTTTGGAATCTCATCAGCCCCAGAACACTTCCAGAAACGGATGGCACGCATTCTTGAGGGCTTAGAAGGAGTCCTCTGCCAGATGGATGATGTGCTCATGTGGGGGACGTCACAAGCAGAGCATGATGAGAGACTGCGACAAGCACTGGTTCGACTGCAGGAGGCTGGAGTAACATTGAACAACAAGTGTGAGTTCTCCAAGAACAGGATAAAGTTCCTGGGGCAGGTCATTGAGGCATCGGGGGTTAGCGCAGATCCTGACAAGGTGCATGCCGTGAGTTCAACATAAGTGAGGTGAGACGCTTCCTGGGCATGGTGAATCACCTAGGAAAGTTTGCTCCTCACCTGGCGGAAAAAACGCGCCCCCTAAGAGATCTGCTGAAGAAGTCCAACCTATGGTCATGGGGGCCACTGCTACAGCAGGCTTTCGACAGAGTCAAAAAAGAACTGACAACACCCCAGGGCTTGCTCTGTATGATCCAAATGCGTATCAGCTGATTCATCTTCATATGGCTTGGGAGCAGTGCTTCTCCAGCGGCACGCCGATTTAGGGTGGAAACCAGTTGCATACGCTTCAAGAGCTCTCAGCGCTACAGAGCAGCGATATGCTCAAATTGAGAAAGAGGCCCTTGCTTCAACATGGGCCTGTGAGAGGTTTGCAGTTTCCTAATTGGGAAAACATTCCACATTGAAACAGACCACAAACCTCTGGTCTTGTTGCTTGGCTCCAAGGGCCTGGATGAGCTTCCACCTCGTATACAACGTCTACGCATGCGATTGATGAGGTTCTCTTATACCATATCTCATGTTCCTGGTAGAGACATTGCAACAGCAGATGTACTGTCCAGAGCTCCTGTATGTGACACAACTGAGGGTTTGCCGGAGGAAGAAATCAACTTGTAATTGGAGTCCGTCGTAGCAAGTCTGCCAGCCACAGAGCCACGACTCAGAGAAATCCAGACACATCAGGACAATGACAGCATTCTAAGCCAACTGAAGAAGTTCTGTGTGGACGGATGGCCAGATAAGCCACAATGGTTTGCTTCTTTATGGGAGCAGAATAGTGATTCCCACATCACTCAGAGCAGACATTCTGTCTAAACTACATGAGGGACACCTAGGAATAACAAAATGTAGAGAGAGAGCTAAACAATCTGTTTGGTGGCCAGGCCTGAGCAGTGAGCTGATAAAAGTGATTGAGACCTGTGACACTTGCTGCCGTGAGCGGACTAACCACAAAGAAACCATGCTACCTACGGAGTTCCACAAAGACCGTGGGCCGTGGTTGGAACTGATCTGTTCCAGATGGAGAATAAACAGTACCTGGTCATTGTGGATTACTTTTCCAGATTCTTCGAAGTTGCCAAACTGACATCTACAACATCAGAGGCAGTGATTGAGCACTGTAAATCAATCTTTGCACGTCATGGCATACCAGAGCAGGTTCGCTCTGATATTGGACCTCAGTTTTCGTCTGATTCCTTCAAAAGATTTGCACAAGAATGGGGTTTTAGCCATGAGACATCCAGTCCCCACTTCCCTCAGAGCAACGGGGAGGCCGAGAGGGCAGTCAGGACCATCAAAAGTCTTCTTAAAAAGTCTGGCGATCCCTATCTCGCCCTTATGGCATACTGGGCCACTCCATTGGAAAATGGCTACAGCCCAACTGAGCTTCTCATGGGTAGGAGGATAAGGACAACTATTCCTGTCATCCCATCACAGCTAAATCCAAGAGGTACGGACACAGACAAGCTCAAAGCTATAGAACAATCGTACAAACGAAAACAAAGACAAAACTACAACCGCAGACACAGAGCACATGATATGCTACAGCTCAATCCTGGAGACAAAGTGTGGGTCTCAGACATGGATACTAGAGAGACAGTCGTGTCCAGTGTTGGTCAAGTTACTTTAAAAAAAGTAATCAGTAACTAATTACTGATTACTTCCCCAAAAAAGTAATCCCATTACTTTACTGATTACTTATTTTCAAAAGTAATTAATTACTTAGTTACTTAGTTACTTTTTAAAAACACGATTTACAACCTGAAGAGGTGATAAAGCGATAGATCTTTCAGCCCAATTCTACTTTTTCTGCATAATCCATCATACAAAATGTAATCAAATGGAAAAGTCTCTTTTTTTTAACTTGTTTTATCAGTTTTAATCTTTTAATTTTATGCATCAAGCAAAAATTTAATTATATGCACCATTCTCTGACTGGAAGAAATTTGTTTAACATTTAAACCTATTTTCTGCACATTCCAGCACATAAAATATTTTTTTTGTGTGTTTACACTCACTCTTTCAAATAGATGCAAGTAAAACACAGCAGAAAATTTTATTAATCAAAAAAGGAGAAATTAAAAGTTTTGAAGAATTAAAACAGGAATACAACTTAAAAAAACAAGGATTTTTTCAGATACTTACAGGTGAGAGATTACTTTAATAAAAATATAAAAATAGAGGAAGACAAAATCGATCCTATTATAAAAATAATTATACTGGCATATAAAAGTGTTATTCCAAAAACAGTGTCTACCCTATACAAATGTTTGATGGAATCAAGACAGGAATCAACTGTATATGTTAAAGTAAAATGGGAAAGAGAGCTGAGTGAAGAAATCACTGAGAGGGTGTGGTATGAAACATGGAAAGAACATAAGAATACAACTCACTCATTGAGGTGGAGAGAATTCATCTGGAAAAATCAAATTCGCTATTTTATTACACCTAAGATTAAAAATAAACAAACCAATACACAACAACAATGTTGGAGGCTGTGTGGATGGGATGAACCAGACCATACACACATTTTCTGGAAATGCAGAAAAATTCACACTTTCTGGGTTAAAATTCACTCGGCTCTCTGTGATATATTAGGTTATATTATTCCTAGAACCTGCCTTGTTTTGTATCTAGGGTACTTGGAAGGTACTGTAGATGTAAAGGATCGTTACCTGGCTAAGATTCTCCTTTTGGCAGCAAAGAAGGCCATCACCAAAAACTGGCTTAAGACAGAAACACCAGGAAAGCAGCAGTGGGTAGCAATTGTGGAGGACATTATGGAGATGGAGAACCTTACATATAAACTGAAATTAAAGGAAGAACGCTTTTTGAAGGACTGGGGAAAATGGTTGACGTACAACGGAAGGGGGAAAAAAAAGACTGAACTGAATGAAGATGAGCGTACAAAAAAAAAAAAAGTGAAATGAACGATGGAAATGTTTGACACCACAGGCATGTTTCCTTTTTTTTCTTTTGTTTTACTTTATCTTATTTTTCTAATTATTATTCTATATGTATCTATATTTTTATGCATATATATATATTTGTTTGTTTCTTTTTCTTTCTAATTTCACTGTCTTGAGTTTGTGACTCTCTTTGTATTCTGTTATTCTGAAGAAACTGTATGCGTAATGGACGGGTGAGTTGTTCAAATAAATAAAATAAAAAGTTATAAAAAAAAAAAAAAACACAGCAGAAAATTTAAAAAGAAGTTTTCTTCCCACGCACAACGGACACTAATGTTTTTGGCACTTTTTATGGAATCAAACTCAAAGTAAGGTCAGTACTTCCACGCTTTAAACGCTGCACGCTCATACTCTCTCCCACAATTGATATGTGATTCATTGTTGATCTGCACACAGCTGTTGTCACTAACGGCGCACTCGCTTACGTCACTGTCGTGAGACAGTCTCGCAAAAAATCACGGTTTTAGTAACGCAGTAACGCAGCGTTACTACGGGAAAGTAACGGTAATCTAATTACCGTTTTTGCAATAGTAATCCCTTACTTTACTCGTTACTTGAAAAAAGTAATCAGATTACAGTAACGCGTTACTGCCCATCTCTGGTCGTGTCCATGGCAGGCTCACCGAGGTCCTACATCATCGAGACAGCAAAGGGCACGCTGAGAGAGAAGAAACCGTTACCATCTTACATGGACACCTGGGGCACCGGAGATTTCTGGCGATCCACCAGAGGCTTCACCTGAGAACTCTGTTCCAGCTGCACAGAGTGTGTCGGTTCCAGACACATCTCACAGGAGGCCAGCCAGCAGACTCCTGAAGCTGGGAGCCAAATCCCACTCAAGCCTAGGAGGCCTCCAGTATATCTGAAAGACTATGTTTGCTCATAGAACTAGGAACTGAGTGAGCAATGGGGCAGAATAATCCCCACACTCAGGTAGAGGGTTGGGTAGTCTACCCCATCCCTCATAGAGACAATGAGAAATAAAGTAAATGGTTGCACTGTTTAAACATGTTTGTAGCTGCATCAGATAGTTCAGAAATGTGCACTTATGCTTAGTGTTCAGAGTTGTATACTTTGAGAGTTTATTTTTGGACATTATGAGTAGTCTGGGTTTGAAACCAAACGAGTTCAGTAAACAAGATGTTACCAGATGAAGCACAAGGAAATAGTATACTTTAAAGCGTGCGGGTCTAATCTGTTTTCTTGGTTATATCCCAGCATCACATCCTATTTAGTAGGGGGGAAGTAGTATCAGGTAAATGTTAAGCGGTAGGAACGTTTCTGCTGGGTTGTTGTGGGGGGGGATGAAAAATAATAAAGGACACTCATTGGAGTAATGGCGCGTCTCGTGTATCTGTGAGTTATGCCTCCAGTCAAATAACATCCATAACCTCAAATAACGGAACAGAAGCAAGCCATTTTTTCTCCTGTTTTTTCTGTGCTTTTGTGTGTTTGATACTTTTGCCATGTTTATGGGAACAGCCAGCATCATATATGCGATCGACCCTTAAAGTCTTCTTCTGGCACAGATATAATATTTGTGCGTGTACTGGAATATTGCCAAAGTATTATTCTGCATTATGCAACAGGGCACAGAGGATCATTATGCACTAATTGCAAGCATAAAAATCTCTGAATTATTTCATTGCCTTTATAGCGGGTCTTAAATCATTGATTCTTCATTAAAACCCACAGGTCAGCTTTCACCCGTTTTGTTTGTTCGGAGGCAGGAGATAGATATTTATAAGTTCAGCTGCGTTGCCCCCTCTATGACCAAAGCCCGGCTGAAATTTAAATTAGATCACTAAATAGGCCACCGGGGTGTTCCAAGGTTCAGGTGTTTGAGTGAAAGGTTTTTTATTTGGCTATCACTGCGTATCTGCCCTCCCATCTCATCTTCTTCATTGCTCAAAGGAGTACATAATTTGCTGCCTCTGATCTGCATGCTATATGATACGAGAGCAACTCACACAGGATGAGATTTGGTCTATCAGTTCAGGCCAGGTCGGACCCCAAGGTAACTACTAATACCACAGAACTGCCCCTCGGTGCTACACGGCAAGCCGGAAAATCTGCGTAGTATTTTACCCAACTTCTCCTCCTGATGCTTCACTTCTTCACTTATCCTGTTAGGCTGTAACTTAACTGGTAAGTCAGTGCAAAAATATCCCATATACCCACTCTCTTTAATGTATGCTTCACTTTTTTTTATATTTCCATGTTGCTATTTAACTGTGTTCCATCCCTGCTAGTAGAAACTAAGAAAATCTCTCATGATAAACATGGCAGAGACGTGGGGGGTGTTTGTCAGCAGCAGGAAAGCAGATCAAACCTCCAGGTGCGCAGCAAGTCACATGAAGAAATGAGACATACTGCTGGTTCATGGCACGCAGAGTCAGGTGGAGCAATTTTCCTTGCCGCCTTGCCACTAACATACCTTTATAACAAGTATCTTCAAAAGTTTGCTTTGACAGATAGATCTTAAAGTGATTGATGAGCGCCTGCAACTTTTTACACGATTCTGCTGCTTAAAGAAGCAGGTGAAGCAGGGAAAGACGATGCCAAAATCTGGGCTCCATATGAGGATCATAGATTATTTAGCTGTGCACAGAGGGCCCCTAAACTGTCGCAGTTCGGAGTGCTCGAAATATCAGCAAAACCAAGAAAAAGAAAACGGGCTTTTCTCTTGCACTGCATGCAACAAAGCACAAGCCTCCTCTCTCTCCTCAGAGTTTGCACTGTTAGACGCAACAACAATTGCATTATATGATCCCACTGGGACAAAACGACAACCTGAGGGACGCTCTGTCAGCACTGAGGAGGACAGGCTCGATGTTCACTCCAATTAAATCAGAAACAAAGAGAGCGTAAAGGCCTTGATAAGGACAGTCACTGTCTTCACAACGTATTGTTTTAAAAGAAGCGCTTTGCATTTTTATACGATGACTTGAAGGTGGTAGGTTTCGCAGATCTCCCAAACTGCTTTGCAAAGTATGCATAGTGATGCTGTGCCATCTCTAGAACTCTGGTATTCAGTCTGAATAATAAAACATACAATTTTGGCAGCTTTTCTTTTCTTTTTTTTGACCTTTTGAGATTTCATTGTGGCAAGATATTATGCTTTTACTATCTAACTGCATCCTTTTCACGACAATTCACTGCACAACTGGTGTCATATTCAGCTTTTTGACTCCAGCTTTCCTATCCAGCTTCCTCTGAGGTTTGCAGGAAATATTGCCAGCCCTCAAACATCTAATTCACTCGCCCCTTTCTTAGAAGAAGGTTCATGTGCTTGCATGCAAGCGAGAGATATCTGTCAAAGAGGGTGATTTATCACAGAACCAACACCGGTCTGCAGATAAACAGCAAAATTTAGGCTTCAGCAGTTGTCTGAAGGTTTTGTGTGTGTGTGTGTGTGTGTGTGTGTGTGTGTGTGTGTGTGTGTGTGTGTGTGTGTGTGTGTGTGTGTGTGTGTGAGAGAAAGAGAGAGAGCTCATAGCATGCAAACATGCATACATAAGCATGTGGCTTAGCTCTCGAGGGAAATATATTGCAGACTCATAGAGCAGATGACTTTTCATTATTGCGATTACATTTTTTAAGGACGGTAGGAAGACCAGCCTTTTCAATTTATTAGTTTTGATGAAATACTCCACAGCGAAGACAAACTGGAGCATTGACCTTGGCTTCGCAGTCCTCACACCCCACATTATTCAGGTTATCTGATTATGGACCGAGTTACACCTGCAAACCCAGGTGATTGTAATTAACTGCAATTAACTAGCTGGCAGAACGGGAAAATCAGCAGCGCTCTGGGTGAGCGACCATGAATTAAAACCAGTGGATTGGACAGAACAAGTAATAACTGCAATAAACCGAAGCAGCAATGTGTGATGATACCATGTTGCAAGTGCAAGAACCCAACAGAAACAAGTGGGCTGAGAGCAAAGCCACAGCAAGTGATCTGTTTGTGCGGAGACATTGTTGCTGCTAAGAAGTAGTCGCTTCCGGCCATACCGACTTGTGAAATCAGTCATTTTGATAGGGTGGATATTGCAACTCTCACATGGATGCATTCAAGTTTGACCCAAATGTATCATCACTATGCTGCTTGTTGTGCTATGCCAGAACAACCTATACCTCTATGATTCTTTTTACAGCAGACTTTTTGACTTCTTGTAGGAGGAGAAGCGAAGAAGTGTTTCTTAGAAATGTAAAGTAGCCATGTAATGAAACGTAACATTACGCTTTTATACAAATAAGTTAAAAGTACAGGTTTTTGGTACAACTTGGTCAACTTCATACTTTTCAAGAAAAAGGAAAATAGTTTTAAGCAGTGAAACCTACACCCAGGACTTCCACCTTCCTATCCACCTTTCGTGTCCCAGACCAGCATTTGCTCAGTGATAAATGCACATAATTGGGCAAAGAGATAAAGAGATCAACTCTAGAGTCCATGGACCAAATCCCATGGCTAGGGAGGAAAATTACTTAGTTATTTCAGGTATACAAGTAAATACAGTTGTCTGTACTAATTTGCTGATAAATGATTAATCTTGAACACAATAATAGCCTATTTTTAATATGAAAAATCAACCCCAGCCTTTTTACTCATCCAAGAATTCAAAAGAATCATCTTGTAGACGTGTTGATCTTGTAGCTCAATAATCTTAAAAACACACTTTGCTATTGACATAACTCATCTAAGTTTATTGCCAGTAAAACAACAAATGTGGCCTTAGAACAAGACCCATAGGTGATTGGTGTGTGTATCAAGTATCACTAAAATCTGACCATTACTACAGGAAGGGGAGACAGCTGACACCTCACCATGGCATGAGCTCACTGGCCCTTCAGCCAGATGACCTAAAACTGAAAAGAAAGCAGTATTTGGACTTGAGACTGTCACTGCAACATTATTCTTTCTTTTTGGCAAGGAAATTAATCAACAACTTGTATAAAATATCTACAAAATATCTACAACTAAGGAACATAATAAGGACTGGTGGATATTATTTGAAAGGCTGATTGTTCTCCAAAGGAATAAAATAATTTTCTTTCTCTATTTCTGCACTTGAGTTTTCTTTACAAGCTTTTATTTGCACTTGACCTAAACAACGACCACATGGTAGATCCACTGATTCTTGAATTCAAAGACTAGCAGACAAAACACACACACAGACACACACACACACATTCAAGACTTTGTCCTTCATTGATATTAAAGAAACCACATTTTGCATATCAGTATTTACGTCATCATTATAAGTTTGCACAAAAACATACTACATTACCACATTAATGACCTACGACAAGTAAAATAGACACATTTTAGGGAAAATCCACTTTTGTACAATCTTAACTTGCCCTTAATTTCACATTTCCAGTTTATGGACCAAACACTGACTCATATCCTGTGTTGGACACTGCACTTGACTTTTCTGGGGCAACAACTGGCTTGAAGCCACGGGTTGGTCATGTGACGCAGGGTACAAGTCCAAATAGTTGATCTGACAATAATGTTCTCTCTGTGTCCAAAAACAGCCACTGCAATTTGGATCTGTTTTTACACTACAGCAAATCTAACTACAAAAATTACAATTTCTTTAAACATAACGATGGATTTCAGTCATTAATGTTGAATGCGTCTCTGAGATGTTGGGTGATAATGGAGTACAGTTTCTAGCGTTATTCACAGCACTCGGTTAAGGTTAAAGAAAGATTGTGGACATTTGTTGTTATTATGACACTATGAGAAAAAAATTACATTAAGGTATAATCAAGCCAACAATTTAATTGCACTTAAACATAACTGGGAAAGCAATTTAGCCGGTTAGAAACTTCATTTCAACAAGAAGGCGTTGAATTAAACAAGAATAACAACAGTAAGGACTCTGTTGCTTTTGTGTGTGTGTGTGCGCACTGTGGAAAAGCTCATACAAAAAAACAACAACAAAAAAGAAAGACAAAAGTTGCCTTGGAGCTTTAACCTCAGCAGAGGGCAAATGAGCCAAAATCTCTGTGAGCATGCACCAAACCTTTTTCAGGGCACACATTTTGTCTTGACATGAGAGGAAAAGTGCAGGTGAAACAAATTCAGTTCAGTTCTATTAAGTGTTCCAGTACTAACAACAAGCCAGCATGCCCCATACCAGGACCTGGCTCATCTAAATGGAGCCATTCTAACTAATAGACATTTTGTAGCTATGAAATGCCAAAACATCTGCTGTGCAACACTCGTCTAATTATCTGGACAATGTAAGCAACTTTATTAGCAGTTCAAAGCTTGTGCGAGTTAATCGGATCAATACTTTATCATCACGACGTTCTTGCGTTAATTGGATGTTTTTACCAAACCACCACCTCCACATAAAAAAATCCTTTGTTTCTCACTAAAACTCAACATTCAAATCATTAAGGGGAAAGACTGCTTCATTTGAAAAGAGCGCAACAAACTGTTAAATTCTTTTTGTGAAAACTATCTCGGCAGTATCATTATTGATCACCTCTGTGAAACACAATAGGCTTAATCCAGACCCATTCTAGTGCAGACAAAGAGTGATTACATGTGGCTGCAGATCAAACACATTAATCTGTCGCCTGTCGACAGTTACTGATAACCTCATTTCCCCGAAGAAGACACAAATGAAATATAAAAAACAGAATCCACGGAGCTAAATATGAAGTCTTTTTCTAGTTATAAAGATTTCTCCCCCCTTTTTTAGAGGGGGAGCTTTGGAAGACGTTTTCCATTTCACAGAAATACAAATTATGCTCGGACTCCTTTTAGCTGCCTTTATTTTGGATTCCTGGTATTGCGGATTGCAGCTCACGGCTTACTGGGGCACCATCAAAAACAAGAAAAGAAAGTGTGTGTGGGGGGGAGCTAAAAAGAAGAACATGGTCAATAAAGTACCAGAAAAATGATGGCCAAAGATGGCAAAGAGGTATGTTTTATCTCTGATTGGTCTAAAGTTTGTAGCTACATCGGTTAAAACTGCATTTGTACTAGTTTGTTTGCTTTTTTTCTGATCAACAACTTCATCATTAATACCAGTGTTTGAATGGCACGAACAGAGCGGTGTTAATAGATTTATTAGCTCTGATTTTGTGGTGCGTTTTCTATACTTCAGACTGTTACATTTTGGAGCAGCTGTTTTTAACAATTAAACATTGCTGAATATGTAGTGAAAATGAATTATGTTCAAATGTTTTTCACCGCATCACATAAAAAGGAATCAAAGCTTTTCGCAAGCTGGCAAAAGGACGCGATCAAATCGTTAGATCATCACCGCAACCGGATGAGCGTGTCTTCTGTATTGTCCTATAGTTCATCTGTTTTATTTATCTGCTGTAATGAAAACTTTACTCCGGAGCTACAAGCGTAACTTAATGTGGAGTGCTTGCGGGGAAGGCCCTTCCTGTCCTCCTTCATCGTTACTGTCATCGAAACAACGTGAGAGTTGTGTCGTTGCCACTACTTTAAAAGGAAGATGTGTTGACTGCCAGAAATAAAGCCTTCTCTATTATTAGTGCAAAAATGAAAAGATCAGTTGCTGTAGCAGTTACTTAGCAACAGCCGCGGCAGTGCATTGTAGTACCATCACAGCTCCCAAAGAAAAGTGTCGCGTTTAAGCTGTTTTTAATCACTGGCTCTGGATCAAACTCCAGTTTAATGGTTTTTGGAAGAACTTCGACCCTTCGCTGAATGTGTGTCTCAGCTCAATTGTTTGTAGCCCTTTGATATAATGCATTCTGTAATATGTCTGCATGAAAGTTTCTCCAGTAGTGCTTCAATAAGAAGCTCGCATGAACAGTTTAAGTTTCATCATCTGCACATTTAGTGCGCTTTTATATATTTTGTGTTCTTAAACTCCTTCTGATAACCAGTAGATTGGATTAAGATTACATTTAAACTGCACCAAAAACAGTTTCTTGCATTAAAAAATGACTAAAATAACAAATTCACAATGAAGGAGGCAGATGGGGAGGCGACAGACAGGGCGGAGAAAGGAAAAGTTAATAAAAAATAACCCAAAAGAAAACAAACAAAGAAGCTTTCATTGTGCCTTAATTGTTTAAAGAAGCTTATCTATTTTGGTGGGTTAAGATTATATTAAAGCTGCACTGACATAATGGTTTTTTATCAGTATTTCAGTAAGGAATGAGTTATTTCGAAACTTTCAAACTAAAGAAGACAGAGGCAGTTAAGAAAAAGAATTAAATACACTTTAACAAGAAGCTGAATAAAACTTACATGAGTCTAAGTAAACACAAAATCCAAGGACGCAGTTTCAGCAAAGGTAGTGCTTAATCAGAAAGCTGAAGAAAGTCAAGGAACATGGGGAAAAACATTAGTAATGCATACAAGAAAGCAAAAAGATGGACTCACAAACAACACAGGAGAAGTAAAGAGTTGCCAACATGTAGAGAAATTACAAATACAAGCATTGAAATCAATAGAAACACAAGAGCTTGTTGTATTTTAAGAATAAAATATTAACAACAACTGTCAGCTACCCCCTGAGCCTCCAAGTAGACACACCTATGATATTACATTAAGCAAGTTATCACATTCTCAAGATTTTCAGAAAACTTGAACTCTAACTTTGACCTTGAGGTCAGCACAGGGTAAAAACTCAAACACTTTAAAACACATACTAACAACAGTCTTGTGTAATAGAATAGAACAGCCCTTTATTATCACAACGAAAAGGAGCAGCACAGTGGAGGATCACCTGATTGTCACAGTATAGCACAGTGAAAGGTTGCCCTGTCGGAGGACCTGCCAGTGCTGGTGTTCTCTGGAAAAAGCCAATCAAGCTGCACAGCACTGGTCTGTGAGAAGAAGTCTCATTAAACGTCCTTGTTGCCATCCTCACGTAGTCTGTTTCTGACAGTCTGGTAAAAAAACATGCACATATTTTTCTGGGTTGTCTTGTCACCGGTGCACCTGTTGTCACTTTAATTTGCAGCAAACACATGCACTTTCATTCGCTGGAGGTCACTCTGTCGTGGTCTGGCAGTGCTCATCCTGTTCTTCCTCGTACAAAGGAGCAGATACTGGTCCTGCTGCTGGGTTGATGCCCTCCCGTGGCCCTGTCCAGCTCTCCTCACATAACAGCCTGTCTCCCGGTATCTCCTCCTCACTGTTGAAACTGTGCCGGGAGACACAGCAAACCTTCTCGTGACGGCACCTATGGATGTGCCATCCTGAAGGAGCTGGACTACCTGTGCAACCTGAATGTGCAGGTGCTGTCTCATGGTATCAGCGGTGACGGGAACAAAAGTAGCAGAAAAATCAGCCGGGAGATATAAAGAGAAATAGCGATGGCCTGTGGTTACCACCTGCATAACCATTTCCTTTTCCTGGGCTGTCTTGTTGCCTCTCCAGTGCACCTGTTGATACTTTCATTTGCGCCAAAGCAGGTGAAAAAAAAAACAAAGGTTTCTGTTTCCTAGCTGGACCGATATCCCTGAGGTTTAACTGACTTTGTGTTATACAATAATGGTCAAGTGTTCCCTTCTTCTTTTAGAGCAGTGCATTTATGTTAAGTATATTCATTCTATCCTTGTGTTTTACAACCCTGGATTTATTGTTTTGAATTACTCTCACTGCCCCTGTTAAGCTCTCCCCACAGTGAAAAGCTCCAAATATCAGACAAATTCAGCAGCTTAGTGTTGAGCACAGTGGAACATTTAGCAGCTAAGAATTTGGTAATTTATCCCCAGGGTTGGTGGAGACCCAAACAGAGGTAAAAGTGTCCAATACTATGTTCAAAGGCCACAAGTGGTTATTCAAGTGTGTTTACTTCCATTCCATTTAATCTACATAGTGCCAAATCACAACAACAGTCATCTCAACAATCAAACAATGCCCTACGAGAATGCATTTGGAGACTTTGGGAAGAAAAAACTCCCTTTTCATAAGAAGAAACCTCCCGCAGAACCATTTAAAAAACAAACAAACAAACATACTTTTATACCTCTATATTAGCCTAAAGCTGGAAGAATGAAAGCTTGTATCACCAGAAGTTTCTTTGCTAAAATACTACATGCTGTTTTATTAAAAAAGAAAGGTAAAATAATGGAGTTGCCCATACTAGCCATATGGTTAAAAACTTTTATCCTTTAAATGCACTTAAAGTCTGTTTTTGAAAATTACTTTTTCCTTCCAGTAGTTTGTTTACCCTGTTTTTAATCTCCATTCTTAATACGTGTGCATATCTTCGCATATCAAATCCATTTAATGCCCAATCTCTCAAATGGGCAGAAAACATAATTCCTGCACTGATGCATGATTTGCCTTGAACACTGATAAACTGCACTACAAACAGTTTATGTTGTAACCTTCGTAATTGCTCTTCCGTATGTACAGATTTTTCAATAAAACCGTAATTACGCAGCAAAATCCCAGACGTCCCATTACATGCACACAGGCTGTCACTTTGTGGGACGATGATTAATCACACAAGTAGTTGCCCGTTTTTAAATGCATCCTTAATGCTTTCTTTTGCCTCGGGGGCTATATTTCACTTCTTTTCCACGTTATGAGTTTTGATGAAGGTATAAACTTTTTACGTGGCTCTTGGACCCTGGATACGAGGACAGCCAGTTTGTGGTGTATTATTTATTAATGTGCTAAAGTGTGCGTGTGTGTTTGTGCTGTGGGATGACTCTGTGCCCATCTCTACAGGAGTCAAACCCAAAAAAAAGCTTCAGGTGTTGTTGTAACTCAACCTGCTTCCCCTCCCACTGCACAGAAAGCACACTAATAGATTCAGGATCAGGCACCTCTAACATTTTCCCGTCGCACTTCTACCTGTTGTCCATTTTATCTTCACCATCTTTATCTGCCCATCCTTATCCTCTCAGAGGAAAATTGATTTTGAATGCCTCTCTCGGTCTCCGCTCTCTTTCTATAGTTTAGCCCAATTTCCAGGCTTTTATGGTTAGTCTTTCCCTCTTAACTGTGTCATTCTACTTTCAGCCTCACTTTGTTCATCCCTTTCACAGCACGGTGCGGGGAGTACAGCTGGGCATTAATCTGCCACTGATGAGCCCCACTCACCAGACAGCTCATGCCTGCTTATCAGGCGTTGGGTGATATTAGGACAGTTGCCAGTGCCACAGTAGAATAGCAAAAGTACAAGGCGAAGGCTTTGGATAAAAACATTGTCACAGCAGAGAAGCTTTTTAAAACTGCACACAAAAACTGATATGACAGCGTTTTGAATTCAGAGTGGACACGTTAGCTAAACTAGTCTGAAAACAGCAGTACATTACAATTTCCTGTTTGAGAGCTGAGAGGACATGAACAGGTTTGAGGGGGAAGAGCATCAAAAGTGGTTAAAGAATAAAAATGGATAGGAAATAATGACAAAAATGGTGAAAGCAAAACATGCAAGAGCCAAAAAAGTGAAAAGTATGCATAAGTAAATTAATTATTTACCTTTTTATCCTATAAGACAGTTAATGTAGCTAGCTAAAATTCCAAATACCGGTAAGTAGTTATTGTTAGCTAAAACTAGGGCAGCCGCTGAAATTATTAGCTAACAGTATGGATTAACAGTTATGGATAAACTACTGAGCGCGCTAACTAAACAGTGGATAGCTATCAGAGGTTTTAATGGCAAAAGTAGCGATCGATTGGTACAAATAGTAAGCTAACAATTATCCCTGAAGCTAGATACAAGTCTCACAACTTAGAGAGTATAGGTATGCATGTTGTTCAATCACTGCTTGCTTTGGGGAAATGTATATTCTCCAATTAGTTGGCAGTGGAGGTTGTTGGCTTTCGTCAGGGAAAACTGTCTACAAAGATGTTGCACCAAAAACCTCCTAGTGACTGCTTTGGTTGCAAGCAGATTGCCAGTGTTACCTGTTCTTTTTATCTGCAAGTACTTGCTAACTACTAGCCGAGCAGCAGCAAAAGTGCAGAAGGTTCACCTTCAAAGTAAAAGTTGTGCCTCTGTGCTGCAGCCAACATGTTTCAACAGGTGTAACTTTTACTTTGAAGTAAAACTCACACCTGTTGCACTTTTGACAGTTTCCCTAAAACTCTGAGAGTAGCAAGATAATGTTCATAGCCACTTCTGTCACTTCTATTCAAATGACAACCACAGCAATCTGCCAGGTTTTGTCAACCAGCTGGGAAATATACAAGAAACAGGTGGGTTGCTAGAGAAAAATGGGGGTCGCTGACTGGTCTGTAGTATGTGTGTGACTGGGACTTCAGCAATCATTTACCCAGTGACTGCAATCAACCTCCAGCAAACACTTGCACCCAGTCAGGGAATAGATCATTTTCCCCTTCTGACCAGTGGCTGCTGCTCTTAAACCATGTCTAACTGGGGCCGTATTCACTTGATCCAGCATCGCCATCATGACGCGTCCAAAATGGTCTGGAAGTTAACGTGATCATAGTTAGTTAGTCTGCAAATCTCAATAAAAGATGGATGTAGCTACCTTGACATCATCTTTTCTTTTGTGAAGTCCCTCTAGTCCCTCTTGCTCGTTGAGCAATATCTAATGAGCATTCACCAGATAAGCCTCTCTCTTTGTGACACATAGAATCCCCCAAATTTAGAAAATTGTCTTATTATTTTATTTTGAATGACCCGAAATCAGTGACTGAGATTATAAACTAATCAGCGTTTACAGAGACAGAGCCACAGCTGTCTCTTTAGTTCCTACTGGGCTAACTGACTTCAACACAAAAAGTTTATCTCAAGGACAGAGAGCTGGTGGTTGTTATAGTCAGACATGTTCAGTTTACCATGCAACCAATTAGTCAAAATGTAATTTATAGAAAAGAAATGTAAAAATGTGTTAATAGCCACATGCTAATCAGATTAGCTGCTGACATGTGAGACACTGAATCTAATTGCCTCACTGCAATAATCTCATCTTTACTTCTCACTTTGTTAGAATTGTATTCTACATGGAAACACTGACAGCATCTTATGATTCTTTTTTTTTTTTTTTTGCAGTTGTGCCATGATCAGTTTTGACCAGGGACATGACTTCAGGGCTTCAGCTACATTTCCAGGTTTTTTGAAGCCATGCAGGATTAAGAATCTTCCCTGTCTGCTTTACTTTACAGACCAGGATGTCCAGCTATCATGCTTTCTGTTGTAATATTTAAAAAACACTTACCTAAATTAATGGGGAGAGAGCTAGTCAGTGGTCCCAGAAGAAGTGCTTAAAAAGTTTGCCTTCACTTCGGACATTTACATTTACAGAAAGTTATCCTTCTGCTAGATGTGTGCAAAGTTAACACTGAGCTTTATTAACTAAGAGCAGTGAACAAAATGTCATGTAAATTTATGCTACAGGTACAGTAAGCCAAGGCTAACAATACATAGGCTCCAGGCTCCAGCTGAAAGTGTAGTGAAGCTCTACTGTGTACAGCAGCACAACTGGTTCCTGTAATTCCCAGCTCAGCTTTTGATTGGCTCTTTGGGACAGAATTTCTCCTATAGATTTATGACCAGACTTCTTTTGGGTGCAGTGAGTCCCTTTTAAACTGTCTCCACTACAACTGAAAAATGCCATTCATCCATCTGGGTCGCAGAGGTCTAAGCAGTCCCTCACCTCCTCCATCTCCCTGCCACCCCCTTCAGCTCTTCTGGGCTAAGCCAGTCAAAAGATGTAACCTCTCCAGCTTTTCCTGGGTTTGGCCCGGGGCCTCCTCCCAGCATAACATACCCAGAACATCGAACCTCAACTCCTTTCAGGCTCCATGTAATTGCTAAAGTGGTCCATATCTAGTTTGAAATGAGTTTAAATAAGAGGCGGTGTTGCTGAAGGGGTTTTGAGTCTATCTGACAGGGTTGTGGGGGTCAGATCCCAACCATCTGGCTGTCTAAACTCTTAAAACTTTATTATCGTCTTTTAGTCACAGAGCAAATATATCACTGTGAGATCAAGCTAAACATGAGGTGGCACTTTTCACCCACGGTATCTGTTAGATTTTTCAATTCATTTAATCAAGTGCATTTTTAGATATCTCCAGACGTTAATTGCGCTACATAGCAACACAAGTTCGCCGTATCCCGCTTGACAAATAAAGACGTCTGTTGGGCAAATGTCAAGCGGTCACAGCTTACCCTTCCATCTGCATTTTCCTCCACCTTTCCATCCATCCTGGGTGGTACGTGCATGTTTTTGCTGAACTGCCTCATCTCAGCACTTAACCTCCAATTTGCATAAGTCATTATGGCTGTCAGGACAGAGGAGACCATAAATTCTGCTAAGTGTTCATCCGTCGTTGTAAGTTTAAAAATGCCCAACCAATTTTTACATTTCTTTGACTAATGGAGACAGAAAGCACATCCATCGCTGAAACATCATTAATACATTTGATGAGCCAAGCACTTTCTGCTTAATTCATTTGGACACACAGTACCTGAGTGGTATGGAAAAATGCTTCCCACACAGGTCACATGTAAATGTCCGCGAGTATATGTTTTAAATTTATTCTGACGCTTCTCACAGAGCGCTCGCTGTAGCTATTTGAATCCATTCCAGTGGGAGAACAATACTTTCTTATTGAGCACTTCCTCCTCCTGCCAGTATCAATTACAGCAAATGTTTGTTCTGCCAAATCAGAAGCAGGGGTATCTCTCGCGGTGCATCAATAAACAGAGACCAGAACAACACTGGTATCTCACAGTGAAAACAGGAAACTCAATAGAAGCGCTGCAGCCTCTTCAGGAAAACATAGATTTTTCTCCAGCAATGACAGATGCTGACGTTAAAGTGTGTGTGCGCAAGCTGGGATGCAGCTGGGATGCTGAAGCGCAGGCTGACTCATACATGCGTGTGTGTTCACAGGGCTGCCATCGATGCCACGTGACAGGAATGACTTTACATTCCTGAGTCACTGATGGCAGACAGAGCTGATGGCTAAACACAATTAAGGACAAGTTATTGGAGCTTTAAGGAGACATATTTTCTCTGCTTGTGTCAGTGGAAGGATTCTCACTAGCTTTCAGCCTAAATCAAGGCCTCAACCTTCACAGAAAATACACCATGTGCACAAGTATTATGCACATGAGTGTTTTTGACCATATTTTCATTTTTATGCACATTTTCCAACTCCACTCTATAAAGTTGAAAGCTTATTGGATTTAAGAATAAGTGCATAATTATTAGGCAATTGCTGCTGTTGTTGTCCAGGTAAAATGGGCCAAAAAAGATGTTTAACTGACTGAGGAAAAGTGAAAATGGAATGCAATATTCTTGAAATTGCTAAGATGTTGGGCTGTAATCACAGACCCACCAAAAAAACTCTAAAAAGGGGGGGGGGGGGGGGGGATGCAAATTAACTGCAGAAGGTTTGAGAAGAATCAAGTGTAAAGCTTGCAGCTCCAATGCTGTCATATTTAAGAACATGACCACTACTGAACAAGACACATAAGTCAAAATGTCAACACTACGCCAAGAAATATCTGGATCAGTAACGGAAATAGAGCTCCACTTCTAATGATGCCAGCAAGGTGGAGTTGGGGTCCTGGTGTTATTAACGATGAGCTAGTTGGACCTTTTCAGGTTGAAAATGAACTCAAAATGAACTCAGAAATCTACCGCCTGCTTTTAGAAAACACTTTATTCACGCAGTGATGCAAGAAGGTTATAACAATGCTCCATCGCATCCACTAGCCAGCAAAGACCTTAATTTTTTACCCCTTGAAAATCTACTGGGAGTAACCCTTGAAGCTCTTTTCTGAACTGAGTTTGTGTCATATTTCAGGCCTGCTTACAGATTCCTGCCCTCAGAAAAACTCAAAAACTATTCTAAAGGTTGCAAAACCAGGTCTTTATTGATACCTACTGAGTTATCAGAACTCATCATTTCGGGTGCAGGAGATCATCTTTATGGGGCAAAGAGTTCAACAAATGAAAATAATCCAGGTAGTGAAATTGTTTGTCATGTAGTCGCATCATAATTCTGCACTCTTAATTTTGCACACACAGACGTTCTCCTACAAAAGCCTAAACCTCAATTTTACTGTTATTAAATAGTCAGCTTTGACTTAAATTTACATTTTGGATTGACCAAACGCACTTTAAAAAAATTGAGCCATTCAGGGCAACTATCAGTTTTAGCTAAAGCAAACACACACTACCCATTTCCTGCATGCACACGCACACACACACACACACACTGCATCTGAAAACGAAATCTTCCATAGGGTCAAAACTTGCGGTTTACTTTCAAAACTCCCACCGTTGTTTGAGCGTTAGTCATATTGTCTGAGGACCTTTGCCAAATGAATTGGACATACTGTCACTTGCCTAATTAAGGAGCCATCCTAGCAGACCTCAGGGAGGGAGCGTGTGGGAGGTCCAGTGACTCTCCCCCTCATCATCATCATCGCTACTTGTACTTTCTGCACCGAGGAGTCGAATGTTAAGCAGGTCTTCTCAAAAATTCTCAGAGCTCATTGACATAAAGTGCATCTCCCCACTTGGCTCACTCAACACTTCCATAATAAGAGTCATTATCTTCAGCACACATCTTTCTGCTTCATTTAAGCCATTCTTAACAAGGAGCATCGATCACGGAGGTGCTACTGTTCTGCGGTCGCGCTGACCTCCAGCACTCTGATTTATTCCTGACCGTCTCCTCGGCTCCGTCTTTCACTCGCGCTGCAGGACAAAACTGCCACTGTGAGCCTTTTTAATTATCAACACATAATTTAATACTTCATCAGTCGTAGGTGGTCGCTGGACAGGGTGACATAAGCAGCCGTCAGGCTCTACGCTGGGATCATTTTTTATAAATGGAGACGAGGGCATGTTAATAGAGCAGGTAAATAAGGGCAGAGCGATTACAGTCACGTCACTTTGATTAAACTTTGTTTCTTGTTGCAATTTGTGTACCGGCATTTAATCTCTGCAGCATCAGATTGCAGCTTTGAACTCGACAGAGGCCACGCACCACGCGCGTGTGTGTATGCATATGAGTGCGAGATGAGATTGGTGACGCCGTTAGATTTAACACAGGATCATTATTTTGATTTCGTCCTCCTCGGCTTCGGTGACTTGGTGAAGCAGCGGGACGGTGAGAGATGAGAGTGAGGAGGTGCAGCCAGCTGCGCCTGGACAAACACAAGGACAGCTCCACCTTTGATGACACTGTATTAAACCAATTATTCACTATCAGGGATTGTTTCCTGCCAAAGTAAATGTTGTGTTTTGTGGTTGGAAAAAAAAAAAAGAAAATTAAAAAAAAAAGTAGCGAATAAGTTGTCATCTAAAGCTCAGGCAGTGGTGAAGATTGTAAACATGTTTTTCTTCCCCCCCCCCTCCTACAAGAGGATAAATAAAGAAGACCGCTGTTAGAAGATTTAATTCTGAGAAGCCTCTCTCTGGGGTTCTGCGCTGCACTAAGAAGCCTATTGTGAAAAGTCTTCAATTAGCAGAGCAAGCCTTCATCTTCTGACCAAAGTCACCTTGAACAATCAAATTATCTTTAAATTTAAATAAAACAATCGCTCCCAATCAATCGGAGTTCATTAGCGCCATATAATTCCCATTGCCTCTCAAACGCCCCTCCTTTTCATGCACTTCAAACGTACGCGTGTAAGGTCATCTACAAACACACCTGTGGGTGCGCAGCAGAGAGAAACGCGAGACAACAAAGGTTTACTGTGAAATGTCTTTTATTTCCCGATCACACCAAGCACAGATGTGTTTGTTTTACCCACAGTTTGAGAGGTTTTAGTCGGTTTTTCGGGACTTAGAAAAGTTTGCAGTTCGCTGCCTCCAAAGCTGGCACTCTGCTGGGTGTGTGGGGGCAGACAGGCACAAACAAAGTCAGTTAGATAAATTGCTCTAGTCGGGCCTTTGCATTATCATTGAGAATCACGCCCTCTGTGCTTGAGTCTTGACACGCGGTAATGATAAATGACTGAAAATCCTCCCTCATCTCCATGGAGTTAAATTATACAGCTGTCAATCAGCCCTTTTTTAGGATCGCATACATTAAAACCTGCATTTGAAATTTGAGACTTAAGGTAAAATGAAGAAGGCGTAGTAGTTTTGCAAAGAGCAGCCGAACTTTTATACCTGAATGATCATAAACCATTTCCCGTGTGTGTTTTGTTTAACAGCTACAGATTGCTGAGTTGTTTCCATCTACGCAGGAGCGATATCCCGCTCTCGACCCCATCGAAATCACTCCATCACAGCCAACGGAAGTAAATGCCTCTTTTTTTTTTCCCAGGCAAGGACAAACGGAGGAGGCTTGTCTACACTAAAAGCATTTCCACACTGCAGGACTAATCTGCAGCACCACTGCCCTGACCAAGGTCATTTCTGTTCAAAAAGCAAAGCCAAAGATGGTGTAGTGAACCGATATCCCCGGGTCAGTGTGGTGCATTCCTTCTTGGCAGCACTGAGTTGTGTAAACTATCTCCAGGCTTCAGCACGACAATTTTATGGTTCTCTGGGTCACAGCTGAGGATGCTGGTTTTTTTTTTTTTAAAGAAGGTTTAAGAAAGCCCCGTGAATCCTGCAAAGTGCCCTTATCTAATCATCAACTGTCAGCCCCAGATGTCCTGTAAGTAGCGCTTCTCTTCTCTAAGCCCTGCCAGTCTTTTCATGGCGTCCAGTTGGTCCACCTGCAGATCCGTTTTAATTATTTCCACCAAGGTCTCATTCACGTCTTTAGCCATGTTTTTAGCATCCCTGCAGAAAGGAGAAAAAAAAACAACAGTCATTTTAGGCAAAAGAGCAATATAATCAAGCGGCAGGATTTTTATACGTCTATACGCTGCGGCAAGCAATCTTTTAGAAAACCACTGAGCACAGCCGATGCTGGAGTCTATCCTGGAAGGAAATAACTGAAATATCCATCTTGCTGTAGCAGTCGTATTGGGGGAGATTCATCATCCAACTGAGATATTTTCTGACTCTAAAAAATTCCCACACGCCTGACGTTTCAAAAGTCATCTACTCCAAGGTGGGGAAGGGTGAAACATGAGAAAAGGAATGTGGTATGTAGCTACATCATGCATTTATGAGTTGGCATGTTGGTTTTGCGCATGCAATATAAATGATAACATAATGCTCCATTTGAGTGAAGGCAACTGTTGCAAAGATGTCAGAAAAATGATTTTATGTTCTGTTTAAACAAAAAGAAAAAAGAAGACAGACAGTTATCTTTCTTATTAACAAGCCACGTCTATCACTCAGAAAAAAACCTCGTTGTACTTTCATGTCAAAGCAATTCAAAACTAAATTATTAGATTTTCTTGTAGGGTGCTTTATTTGATCCATCGGTGAGCTCATGATGAAGCACCCAAACATTACAGTCGCACTCAAAAGAAATATCTTCAAAGTTAAGAGGAGTAAGAAGTCCTGCGACAGATGGTATTGCTCCCTCAGCGCCCTGATCTCAGCGTCATCAACCGAGTTTGGGATTACACGAAGAGACAACATGAAACAACTGAAACCTCTTCACAGAGCATGTTCAAAGTGGGAATATTGCACCTTTATTTTGCCTGTAGCTTTCTGCATAAAAGGTACAAAGGCAGAATGGGAAGGCTTTCTTGTTGCTCCTTCAAGCCAGCAGCAGAGGCAAGTGATGGAGCCGAATCGTAGCCTGTGTAAAAGTCAGAGCCGCCGTAGCGGGAAGCCGCCGCCGCCGTGTTAGATGTAACGCCTCTCTGATTCCACAACGTTGCCATACCTTGTAGAAATCACACGTCGGGGTGGTGTGGTTTAGTCTAAACAAGCCAACGTGTCATAAACAGGGGTCTTCTTAAACGCATTAAGGCAGAATTGGTTTAAAAAGAGCTCCTGATTGTAAACCCACATTAGAATCGTGGCAAATTCTCCAGCAGGAGTGAAACAACGTACCTGCCAAACACCTGCGAGTGTTTGCCGTTTACAAGCCAAAAGGTGGTCATATAAAATACAAAGCTTCATTACTTTTTAGTGTGTACATTTTTCTGGATCACTGCATGCTGAGTGGATAAACAAAAAGGACGATTCATATGTGCTTTATGGATTTTATGCTCATTCGCTGCACACTTGCTATCGACCACTCTGAAAGCACCAGATCGAGCTGGATTGTCTTCAGTGACTCAGGAGTCCTTGGCAAAACTGACGAGAAGCCTGCACGCTAACTCAGAAAGCCTGACTCAAATCTTCTGCCTTGTGTTCTGTGTGCGCTGGCACATAGTCAGCCTAACAGAGTTACAGCCTAGATCCCAAATGTTGCCCATATTTCAAAGTTACCCAAAAATTCATTCTGCGAGAAATGATGAACTTGATTATGGTGTTATACGCCACAGTAACTACAGGAACTTTATTTGGAAGCACTGGCTTTATACACAATAAACCACATTCAGAATATATTTCACCACGACTACAACTAAAATGTAACATATAGTTTAACAAATGTGTCGGTCTGCGCACACATTTCCTTTTGGACAGAGAGGGCTTCTCACCAAATATCCCAGCTGCACATCGCTGGAAGCGGATGACATATACATCTGCTGATTGCTGATTGGACGACAAGTGGGCCGGAATAAGTGAGGGATCGACAGCACCACAAACCACAAAAAAACCATCAAAGATCAAAAACACTGCACGAAAAGCGCAGAGTGTGGCGTCACATTCTTTGTTACACTTTTTCACTTCAGCTCTCTGTATGTTATAACTGGCTGAAGGACTGACAACAGCAAAAGCCTTGTATTTTGTACAATGCTTGAACACTGCCTCCATCTGACAACAGTTCTCTGCAGGTAGACGGGACACCCCCGAACTGGCAGACTGTGAACCCTCGCTCTCTCCTGAACCACCCAAACAGTCTAGCTCTCATCGAGCTTTCTCTTACATTAAAAAGTTGAAGTTTCATATGTGCAATTATCCAGTGAGCCAAAAGTTTGGCTTCACAGGATTCACACCTCCGGCTGTGAGCACAGCAGCCTCAGTGACCTTCTTACCAACCTTCTGTTTGTGTGGGTCAGCTTATCAGGAGAAAGCCAGCTTAATGGGAAAGGAGCAGAAATGTCTTGTTTCAGACACTGGCTGCACAAAGGCCTAAAATACAATATTTAAGAAACATTTTGAACTGGAAATAAGCTACTCTAAAATAAAAATACAAAACTGGAAATGTGAAATTTATGAACATCAAACGTGAGCATTGAAAGGAATCTATACTGCAAGGCAAAGCAATGTGACAAAACCAGGCCTAAGTGTTAGAAAGAGGAGCTGTGAGTGAGATGCAGGCTGTGATAAACTTAATAGAAGCGCAGCCGTAACATGATAAAGCCGAACAAGGTGGACGTCAAACAAAACAAAAAACAAAGAAAAGAAAAGAACAACCATCACTCAACACGAATTAAGGGTGAAATAAGATCCAGTGTGCCACTCTTACCCGCAGACATAGAGGTAACCGTTTTGTTTGAGCAGGACGTCAGTGATGTGCTGGCTGTTAAGCAGCAGATTGTGTTGGACATATCTGGGACGTGCGGCTGAGGTGGCGGCGTCCTCGTGCTCCCCGTGGTCCCTGGAGAAACACACCATGAGGTGGCTCAGGATACCTCTGGACACAAAGCCCTCGAGTTCCTCTCTGGGACAAGACAAATTGCAAGCAGAGGTTATTAAAGTTATTCCTGTAATCTTGGACAGTCTGTTCCTCATTTTGTGATGATTAGACTTGTCAAAAGCAGTCGGGAGGCCTCAGTTTTAGCTGCTGGTGCAGAGCGAAGATCAGGCGATACGTGAATGGGAGCAACTGTGAGAGACAGCACTTTTATGTGCTTTTTACAAGAAAAAAACCCCCAATTTAATTTAACATTTTTTCATTGGCTGTTTATTCTTTCACATCCAACACTCCCGTGGGATATTTAGCAATGGTTCGCACCATCTCACAAGATCGGAACTACAAACATTTCCTATGAACCAAAAAAAATTTAAAAAAAATACTGTCAAGCTCAACACCGAACACTGATGGACAAAAGGTCTGAGCAAAAATGTGCCAGACAACCACTTTGTCTTCTTTAACAAGAGAAGTTTGAAAAAAAAAATGGATTTCATAAGCAAGGTCGAGTCACTGTTATAAGCATCTTTTTACAATCAATCCTCCCAGTCTGGCAGTGGGGTGTAACCTTGCTCTCTATCTGTGTTTTGCTTGCCAACTACTTCTTCTTCTGCCTCAGTGTTTTTACAGGGCCTGGGGTGCTATTGGAAGGGAAGGCAGGAGGAAGGTGGTGAGGGAGTAAGGTTTATTGTGGCTCAGAGCATCTTGTTTAAAGTTAAGCAGTCGGAATGAGCAGAAACACACACGCAGACACACGCACACAGTCATAACAGCCCCAGCTCCGAGATCAGGGGTGAAGGTCTTTGCCTCGGGGGGGGTCTGTGTTTTGCAGTAACCCCTAGACTAAAATAAGGCATTTTTTGATAACACAGAGACGCTGTGGTGTGAATACTAAAGGGAGAGGCGAGCGCTGTTGCCCTTTGTTCTATTTGAAATGTCCAGAATTGTTAGTTCTTCTGCAGCGTGTTTACCATCTAACCTTCATTTAGAGATATCATTAAATTAAAAAGAAAAAAAAATTCCTTCGAGGAAAAAATCTTTTGACCAAGATATGTGATTACAAAGTCTGTTTGAACACAGGAGCGACCAGATGAATAACAAGGAGAAGGATTGCCGAGTTTGTTTGTTTGACGTCTGAATATAAATCATCACAGATTGATAACCGTGCGAGCAGAAACCGGCAGATGATAAATGACAGTTGACTTCTTAGAAACACACAACAACCCGGGGTTTTATGAGAGCCAAAACCTGCCAGATTCCTCTGTGTGCTTCGACACGTAACAGCCTGTGGCAATTTCCCGGACCCTGACGTGAACCCAGCGGGCCTTCCAGTCGTGTTTTCCCTACAGCGTGAAATCACACGCCATAAAGAGGCTGAGGCGTCGCAGGGAGGGCGGGGGGAGAGGATAAGTGCGGCAGAGGCGAAAGGGGAGGACAGGTTTGATGTGGCATGCAGGCAGATGAGCATGAATCTCTCGCAGGGATGTTAAGTGCTGCGGCTGATTGAGGCGTGTCACGAGCCTCGTTTGTCTTCTGCATTCAGAGCACGACCGGAGGGGTTGGTCACATCCTACCTTTACATTCTTCTTAATATTTATAAGCATTAAAAGCAGTATATGCTTCAGTTTAAATTTAGACCTGTGATTCTGACAGAGGCAGCTGAACTTTTCTTTTAAAATCTGGGACATTATACAAAAAAAGGAAAAACATTACAGACTATGCTAAGAAGGTTTTTGCATTCCAGGGCAATGCCAGACATCAAATTGCACTTAATTTAAGAGAAATCCAGCAGGGATGAATGCAGGCAGTCAATTCAACTGCAGGCATGTTGTTCTCATTCTGCTAACCTATTTAAATTAAGTACAACGCTTCATGGGTGGCTCATAAAACACAGACTAATCATATTGGTCAACACTGTGGGGGTATTCATCAGAGAAGCCCACACTGTGAGCAAACACTGCCTTCTACCTGGCTGCGAGTTCATATTTAACTATGAGATAGAGGAAACAAAAGCGAACAAACAACATCCTCTGTGATCTATCCTTGTTTGATTAAGGATGCTAATCCTTTCATGCTTTTTAATCCTGCAAAAGAACTCGATCAGCGCACCGGTGTTGAGCACACGCTCACTGCTGGTACTACCAAGAGCTGATCAATTAGTATGGAGTCAGGAGAGAGAAAAGCCAAAACAAACTAATCAGAGCAAAGATCTCCTCTGAGGCTGATGTCAGCTCAGAAATCAAGAGCGGTGGTTTAATATTTAGTACAGTTTAAATGGATCAAACTTAAGGTAACTTAAGATTGGCGTTAAAATACAACCTAGTGCCTGTGTTGAGATGTTCGCAGTGTTTCTACTACCAGTGCCTTCTGGGACCTCCCCTCCTCCAAGGGACTGCTCTCTTCCCACCCAAAAGAAAAAGAAGGTAAAAAGAAACTGAAGGCTTTTTATGTGAAACTGTTTGATTTCAGCACTGTGTCAGAGTCTGTTCTGTCATTTACAGTTGAGCTAGTAACACTCGCCTCCTCTGCTCCCTGTTACCGTGTGTGTGTCCATTTCATTGTTTGCTCCAGTCCAACTCTCCTCACACAACCAAGATAATGTTACTTGAGATGAACAAAGCTCATTACAGGGAGCGGGGGGGGGCGGTCCTTCAGATCTTAATTTTTTTTAAAGAAAATAAAGGGCGAGAGAGAAGGGGGGGAGGGGGGGGACACAAAAAACAACCCCTTCTTCAGTTAAAAAAACAAAAACAGAGCCGGGCTGTGATTGAGTAGAACCATTCATTGAGTCTAAATCCATTAGCAAATATTGAATCTGTTTAGGTTTGGCTGTCGACATTTAAAGCCGCTATGGCTAACATAACTGTTGCATTTGGAGGTCTGGGCAGCAGACAAATTAAAGTCTAATACATTTACTTTATTTATCTATTTTTAGCTGTGAATCCTGCACCGTATTTGTTGTGGAAAATATTTAGTATTAAGCTATTAAATGCTTTACCACCACCACATGCTAACTTGCTAACTACATGCTTTTTAAAGCTTTTTACAGCTTTTAAGGCTGTTGAATATAAAAGTGAACCAAAACAGTCAGAATTAGATTTATAGGCTAAAACAATGAATTAAGAGAAGCTAAAAGTGATCCTAATGCTACAGACCCCCTGAGGGAAAACAGTGGATGTTGCCTTTGAAATGGCATTGGAGGGGGAGGGGGGCAAATTGGCAATAACCTGGAGTCTTCCACTAAAGGTTGGATTTCAGTGTAACATGACATTGGTTGTATTTATAACCAGAATACAACCAGTTGAGTGAGTTCTGAGTAGACTTGCTGGGACTGACTGTGTTCACAATCCATTTGCGTTCATAAATTAAATGGTAATTATCCCTAAAACCAACATTAACCACACTATAGATCCCATGTTTTTATAAAATATACCTTTAGTGGAGCTTTAATATTACATATTTTAATGCTTTAATTTTTAAAATATTATTTGGATATTCTAGGAATTTCCAGATAACAGCTATATAAACCAAACCATGTTAAAAGGTCAGAGGATCTTGCAACATTAAGTAAAGTAGCTGCTTATGCATGTTAGTTTTCTTCCCAAACACCCTAGAACATACCCTGAGCATTTAATATACAGATATAGATATATAGAAGTGAATAATAAAACTCACACATTGTACATTCAGACTGCAGTCTTCATTATGCAGGTCACAGATTTTAATACATGGAGAAGTGCAGCAGCAAGGTAAAGAGGGTTATGGAGAGGACTAAATCTGAATCACAAAAGGTATGTGGGTCTGAATGACGACTGAACTGAAAGGAAAAATACACTTTACCGAAACAGGTAGTCTCGGTCTCTGTGGCGGCATCCAAAGAACAGCCAGGTCTCTCCAAATATGGCCTCGGGGTTCGTCTGTCTCTCCTCCTCTCTGAAAGTCAAACAACAGATGTTAGTGGTCAATCAATACAAACAGACACAGGCCCGATGGAGGAGAGTCCTTAGTCACAGCAAAAGGCTAAAGAAGAGATGTGACGCTGTTGAGCACTGTCTGTAATGACAGGAGTGGCACGTGCACAGAGACGACCTGTGTGTTTAAGGAAGGACATTATATGCATTATTAAATTCCACCCGAGCACAGGTTCCATCACAATAAGCAGCTGCTGAAAATGAAACTAGGGCTCAGTGTGTGAGTGTGTACAAGTTTTACTCCTACATTTATGTGTGTCTGTTATTCGGTGCAACAACATAAAAAAAAAACCTGCTCCTGAAAAAGTGATTTCTCTTGTGGCTTTGGAGTTTGGCAAATCTCCCAGAGTCCTTTGCAGGCAACAGCAATGCAGAAACACAAAGCGGCTCTGAGGATGCCGTTATCTGTGCCACACACCTGCCGCAAAGGTGACAGCTCTCTCCCAGATAACAGTTGACCTCCAACCTTTCATGATGCCATCAGTCAGTTGACTGTCTAAAGAGACCGGCATTATCTGTTACCCTAGCTGTGGGTGGGTGATTTGGGGAGGGGCTAGCTGAAGTGACCAACCATGACAAGGGGCTGAGAAATACCACAGAGAGACACTGAGACTGGGCTCTTTGTGCTGCACCGCTGCGCTCCGAGGATACGGTGCCTGTTTCCCTAAATCCCATCCTTTGCTGTTCACAGACAGACTGAATCCTGCTGTGTTTTCCAGCTATCACAAAATGAAAATAGCAGCCAGGTCCTGAGACTAATGGAGGGATATTGTGCTTAAAGAGGTGATAATACTTTTAAATCTGTGCTAATAAGTAATCTAATAAGTATTTCAGCACAAAAAATAAATGACTAACCTCAAAATTAAGACAAAATGAACTACATTTATTGAAATATTTTTAAATGATCTGAATGTTTTGCAAATTTTCACCTACTGGAGACAGTCTGAGTCATCTCACATCTACATCTAAAACTGCAAGATGAGCAGAGACGAAGACTCAGGATGTGGATAAGAAAATCTCCAGGCAAAAGATATTTTTGCATGGAGTTGGAGGCAGTTTTGTGGGCAAGACCTCCATTGAAGGCACAGGTTAGAACTGGACTGGACTGGATATGTTTCATGAGGGAACAATAAATAATCTAGATTGCTTTTGCACAACAACAGCTAATAAGACTCAGGTAACCAAGACGGTTCAAACAGCATGATTCAAACAGCACGATGCAGATGACATAAACAAGGTGGAAACATCTTTGATTGGAAAGGCGAGATGAAATATTCGATATCCACTGCACAAAAACAAAGGTTTAAGTCAAAGCCAGGAAGAATCTAAATTTAGCAGAAGACTGACTGGATTTTATTGTCACTATGCTATTGGATGACAGGTCGCTGAATTGGTTTAAAAAGGTAGAGGACACTTGTATCTGTTTTTTAAAAGATTTGTACTGTTTTAATATAAATTTGAACTCGGCAACACAAAGAAGTCACTTTGGCCTGTAGACCACAAAGAACTCTTAATTACAGTGTTTCCAAACAACACTATGTAAACTGTACATAAAGGTCAGAATCTATGAGTTGCAGGTCTATTAGCCCTCATATTTAATTACAGATTGCATAAAGACAACATAGTGAACACTGAAACTCTGACGTTTTGTTTTTCCTTTTAGAAAACATGCTCATTTTGAATGTGATGCCAGTAATAAATCTCATTAAAAACTCTATTTAGTTATGTTTACCACATTGCAGAAAAGTAACTAAATTTAACACTCTCCAACTGTTTTTTTTTTTACTAAGAAGGCACGCTGCTGAAAAAACATGAAAACCATGGTTCAGCACTTGCTTTGTTAAAATAATTAAAGTATTCCCGAAAAAGTAAAGTGTCTGGATGACAGCATATGCTGCTCCAAAACTTAACTTAGCATTAATGGCGTGCTCACAGATGTGCAAGTTTATAAAGCCATGTGCAATAATGCCCTCCCCCCATACAATCAAAGATGCTCGCATTGAACTGAGTGCCAATAACAAGCCAGATGGATCGTCTGCTCTTTAGCCTGAAGGACGTGGCGTCCACGATTACCAAAAACAATTTAAGATATTGACTGGCGAGACCACAGGACACTTTTCCACTTCCCCTCAGTCTGTCTTAAATTGACTTGGGTCAATTTCGAAATCTTGTTTATGTATGGATTTCCCTTGGAAGGCACAGATCTAACTTGCAATCCTGGATTCCGTGATAAACTGACACTGAAAAAAGTCTTGTTGGGCCCACGTGGTGATTTTCACAACAGAGATGTGTCTTCAAAGCTGTTCCTGAAGAACAGAAAAATCATGACTGATTGCTCCCTGTATACTGTGATTTTACTGATATGATGTACCACAGATGATGGAGTTCCCAGATTCTACATAACAATACATTTTTTTATCCTGAAATTGCTGAATTATTTGCCCACAAAGTCTTCCAAAGAGCAGTCATACCCTCCTTCTCTTTACTTTGGGAAAAGCAAAATCAATAAATAAACATCTCCATAGGAGTTTCTATTCATTGCCACTCATTTAACTAAAGTGTTGCCAGTTTCTCATTGAGGAATGAAATGTTTATGAAGTGTCTATTTAGGATAACACATCTCTGAATTTCATTTCCTCCATCTCATGTTTTGAAGCATGTTGCTGGCATCTGTGCAGTCTCTGCAGTACACTGAACCAAATAAAGGTTTAAATGACTTGCAAATCATTGCTTTCTGTTTTTATTTACATTTAACACAGCATCCCAGGTTATTCTGGAAATGAGGTTGTATTTTCTGACATTTTCTGACTGGATTACCAGATTCATTACATTTTTTTTTTTTTAAATAATGAAGAGAGTAATCAACTGTTTTGTTGTAGCGCTACAGTAATTAGCAATAGGCAAAAACAAATCAATGCGCAAGTGTGACTGCGAATACTAAAAACAAAGCTTAGCTCTCATTAATTAAATGTAAAGTTGACCAGTAAGTAAGAAAGATTCAGGGAATACATTTGTTTGAACTTTGCGACTGAGACTGGGTAACAGAGCTGTCTGGCTGACTTCATCTGAACGCTCAGATCCCGTCCATTAGCATCCTGGACGAGATTCTTCTGATCTGCAAACAGCCTCAAGTAAACTCATTTTAGTGGGCTCGTCTCTCCTCTCGCCGCCTGCCCTAAAGGGATCAATACCAATATGAAAAACCTGGATTCCATTCTGAGTAGACCACACCGGCGCCTTTCCTTGAATACAAATCACATCACACCACATACCCACACTATAACAGCCTGCAATAAAATCCCAGGGGAATGCAGCATCTACAGAGCACTCCATTTGGGGTCGAAATCAGAGGCGGTTGCCTTTCAGCGCCATTCAGTTGATCAGCAGGAGGGGAAACTGCAAGGGAAGCTGAGGTTAAGGCCTGGTAAACATCACAATTATCTCATATCTTTCATTTTCATCTTTGCAGCTCAATGCGAGTGGCATTGAGTGCATTTTTACATTCTAAAAATACAAAAGAGCCAAAAAAAAACAGCAGCTTGAGACTTAATCACTGACATTGCATTGCAGAATTACAATATACATCCAAAGTGATGAATTCAAAATGTTTTCATAATACGGAAGCAAGATGCTTAAGCTGCCTAATTGTAGTCAGCTTTCTGTTTGAACTGATAAATGGAAGCTAAATATTTGCTCACACAAAAACACAAACTTTAATACAAATTGTTGTATTGAATGTACCAAATATGCCTACTGGTGCACCTAAAACTGAGGAAAAAAAGATTCTTTTTTTTCCACTCCAAAAGAAAAACTTGTTATGTTATGGCTTCTAAGAGGATTAAGGCAAACCACTCACTTAAAATACAATATTTGTTTAACTTTCACTGCTCCCAGCTAAACTGAAAGACGCTGAAAATCACATTCTCCATAAAATCCTTCCACGAACACAACAGCAATCAATACCAGACTACTGGAGGCCCTTATTAAAATCTCCTGGTACCACCAAGTGAGCCTCTGACCTTTAGAGACTCTTCTTCTACTTGTTACCAGTGCTACAAACCCGTACAAAGTACTTTTGAAAACAGCCATCGATTAACAGTGGGGGCGAACGAGGGGAGAGGTAGGAAGATCGAAGTGTCCCCGTGTTGTTTTGTTGCTAACAGGGCCCTTCTCGGGCCTCGAGGCAGATACGGCGTCCCGTTGACAAACTGGTGATTGTTATCTCCTATCAGAGTGCAGCGTCAGCCGCCGAGGCTTTGTTTGGAATCTCAAGATAGATTGTGCACAATGCCGCGCACCGCGACAGGTTTTTACAATCCTCGAGCAGAATACGCAGCTGGCAGGGGAGAAGATGAGAGACGCAGACGAGGAGAAGCGACTGTCGAGACAGCTGGGATGAATTGATTCACGTGGGCTTATGCTGGAACAGTCAAGAGCTGCGTGATATAAAAAAAGAAAAGAAAAATAACAAAAAAAAAAAAAAACAAGTCTTTAAACTGAACTTTAAGGACATATTTGATTAGGAGGCTGAGCGTTATGAACACGCAGCCTTGTAAAAATCAATCAAAATCCTCGTCCGCTGCTGTAATAAAACACTCGAATGTGCTTTTTTTTAGAGATTTACATTTTGGAGAGCAATATTTGGCCTCTGCTGTAAGGATGAAAGTAAGACTAATATGTTCATATCAGTGCCTTACATCAGAGCACTGTCCCTCTGGCTGAGCCTTTATCATTAAGAAGAAGAGCCTGCCTGTGAGTGCTGCGACCAGGTCAGTCAGAAAATGTGCTATCTTCATCGCTCCATCCCACAGGCACTAGCAAAGCATCACCCGAGATGACCACTCATCTTTCCCCGAATCTTTGCGGCAGACAATCCACCGCTGCCATCACTTCAGCCGGTCACCTCTCAGAGCAATCACGCGCGGACACCACCCGCCACTACAGAGCAGACATCCGGGGGATTTAGAGACAATTGGAGTTGACTGGGGCACAACCTCATTTACACAAAGCCACCCAAGAGTTAGACATGTCAGTCTGACTAAAAAGGCTTACTGCGCTTTCTGACAATTCATGGTGGCTATAAGCCTGGTTCAACACACAGCCATCAGCCCGGATCACATTAAATCCTTCTGACAGGTCATCTTCTCGCAATCTCGATTTAGCCATCAATTCAGACAATTAAACAAAATGTCACGTCTTCCTCTAATTGAGAGCACTCTTCAATCACAGACGTACAACGCAGCGATGGTTTAACTAGCTGGAGAGAACTACTGCCTACTAAGCTAACAGTCAATATCCTCCAATCACCTCTTTGGCAATTACAAGCAATGATTTGCTCCAACATGACCACCACCTACTGGAGAATTTACTTTGAAATCAATATCACTCCACGTGCTGCTTTAACTCTTGGCCCTTTATTACAGAAGTCATAAATTTGTGCATCAGAGAAAGTGTAATTTATTCCTGGAGAGATAAGTAAAGCACCTGACATAATCCCTGACGTGATCGCAGCCCTCGCTGCGAGATTTATTATGGCTTATGTGATGTACATGACGTGGTCTTTTTACCGGCTTTGAGAAGGGTCTCATTTAATTGTCTCTGCAGATTACTAGAAAATATGCACAGATGATGAGCACTTAACATCACTTCAACATTGTGAATATTCATTAAAGGCTGCGTAATTTCAGCTGGAAATGTGTGTGCGACACTTCGCACAAATCAGCACATAACCCGATGCTTGACACGGACATTTCGCTGACCCGCTTCAGCTGCGATTTTTGGCGCCGATTCAAGTGCATTATTACATGTACTTGAATCCTCTTGACGGAAACATTTCCAAAATGGGAGATCTCAAAATATGCAATGAGCCTCTTATTTGGGGAAAAAAGTCACTTGTGTTGCAAGCTGATATTCTATTGTGCGCTTAAAAAAAAAAAACACATAAGCGTACCTTTGCTGGAGGAAGCCAATGAATGGAGCGACTCCGGTGCCTGGGCCAACCATGATGAAGGGCACTGATGGATCAGGGGGAAGCCGAAAAGACGCGTTGGGTTTCAAACTCACATGGATCTAGCATCAAAGGACATTAGAGCGCATTTACAATAATTAGAGTAATTACAACAATGCCAAGGAGCCGCTGTGGGCTTGCCAATCGATTCATTGATGTACTTCTTACTCTAAGATATACTAATGAGAAAACTCATGCGCTGCAATTGAAATCCATAGGGTATGTGGTAGGGAAGACTGCTTCCTCTAAGTTAAACTACTTTACTTTAATTAACCACACACAACTGGCTCAAAGCTCACACTCTTTACATGTCTGAGCTAGTAAAGCCGAGTTTTCAGAGGGACATAAAACACGTAGTGGAAGCTGTCTGAATCCCTAACGCCCAGCACAGCACAATTTCAAGCCGTTTCAACTCTTGCTTCCCACCCCTTCTCGTACCTCTTGAACTGTAATACTAGAAGGAGAATGGGGCAGTCAACCTCTTTTGCTATTTTACTGGAAAAATCGAAACAAAGACAAAGTAAGGCCCAGTAAAGTGTAGCAAGATTTCAACCTAGCCAGAAGGGTACATCTATTTTTTCTCACCCTATGAGCCTTTTCTTGCAACTCCTACAGCGCTTGTACCAGCAAATATGAGCACTTGGAAATTTATCAGCCAAGACCACAAATGTGCACAATCTACTTTCAGCTTTTTTTACCCCAGTCTACTCATTACCTTTGGCAGTGCTGGGCTGCTGGACGAATCAGCCTTCCCAGGGAAAACCAGGCCAGGATTGATGAGGTCAAACAGCCAGCCAGTACACAAGCCTCGCCTCCCCGCGGGCCGGCCGGAGCATGCTGGGATCTCTACCACGTTGAAGACAAAATGAAGCTTTCCTGGGTGTCTAAGACGAGAGCTACAGAGATGGCACCACAGATGGTTTGAGATGGAAAAAGGCAGAGACAGGGGGGAAACATCAGCATGTGAGAGTGTGTGTGCAAGGCATACAGACAGTGACAAGCAGGGAGGAAGTGAAAACAGAGTGAAACACAGAGAGGCACAGGGAGAGCAGAAAATTGGGAAAGATTATTTTAGGCCAATTACTTCAGCATGGCCGTTACTTACAGCTACCCATTTCGAACAATTTCAGCTGTTTAGTGATATCTCAGGCACAACAAGTGGTAAAATGACTCAGTTTGGAGGAAGCCTCACAGAGCTTTCACCCACTGTATCTAGTAGTGTTTTTTTGGATCCTACGCTTGAGATTGACATCATACTGTGTATTAGCCTCCTAATAAACACGTATGTGTACATATTTTCTTAAAATCAAACCAGAATGTGATTTCTGCTTCTCGAAGAATAAAAGCTTCTGTCTTATTTGCCTCGATAAAGATGCCTCTCTATTCACTGTCGGCTAGAGCACTCTCGCACACTCTTATCCTTCGCTCTCCGGTTCCTGTGGGCCACTGGAGACCTCTATTGACCACAGCATCAATAATGCAGGTCTCTAATGTCTCTGCACCATCTGATAAACTACAGCCACTCTCTCCTGTCCATTTCCCATCTCTCTTCGCGCGTGCACACACACACACACACACACAAGCAGCTAAGGGAGAGACTAATGAGAGGAGCGGAGACGTTTTGACATTGCGTTAGATGTTGCTGTTCAACATGAGTCTCAAAGCAAACCTAATGGGCAATAGCTTAAAAGGGAGCGCAAATCAATGACTAGCTAAGTGAGGAAAAAAGAAGGAACACTTGGCCTATTTAAACTAAGCACAGCTAGCTAAAGTCTATGCAATATTTAAAGTCCGTTCATTTATGCAATTTCTTCCTATCAATGAAATCTACAAACAGCCATTCAAACGAATGTATACCACATAATGTGCACGTCTGGCAAAAGGAGTCCAAAACAAGCTTCACACAGATACGAAAAACTTACATAAAGTGTCTTACTAAAGTGTCACGCTGCCAATTGCCACCAGAAGAGCTTCGCTGTGCCATGGCACGAATTCTCTGAAACTCTACTGGAGAGATGAAACACACTTCTTCCAAAGATACTCCCACATTTGGTGATGGAGACTGCATCTAACACGCTGAACCCAAAATCTTCCAAAAGGTGTATATCTGGCTTGAAATATTGCAGCTACAAAGGCCACACCATATGATTCATATAATTTTCATGCTCTACGTCCCCTTGTGCCCCAAGGAGGAGAGACTGTCATGCTGCAAGAAACAACCCATACCAGGTAAGAAATATTTCTTCACTAGAGGTGGTCACTCATAGCCAACACAATGCCCTGCACACAACATAGCACGCCCCTGGACGCCCTTGCTGTAGGTATAAATGTTCAGGTTTTTCCTTTAATTTGTCACCCTACACAATTCAAATGACTATTACTTTTTAAAGTTCTTTCTAAGTACCTCAACAAATCTTATTTTATATTAATGCCAGATTTTATTAAGTTAACAGAGCTTCTCTCTCATGTTATTAACTCCCACTCCCTCTCCTTAACGCTCTTAATGTCCGATAATTTGAAAGCTCAATCCACCCCGTGAAGGGATTGGCAAAATAGCAGATCTCCAGTGGATGCTGTTGCATTTCCCAGCTGCCAACAGAGCAAAATCAATATTTTATCATGCAAACCCAAACTCTCTTGTCCAGCGGTGCCTAATAAACAAACCTGGGCATTCAGTGATATATCATGATGCATGCGTAGGAATAAAACAGCAACAAGACTTTCAAAACAAAGTTAGGCAGCTATGAGACCAAACAACACACACACACAAATGGATTTCTATTATACTTGTGTAACGCAGTATTCATGCACAGCCATGTAAAATGTATATGAAATCACGATACCATATTTACTTGACGCACCACCACCACCACACACACCCCACGCCCCAACGAAACTGTTCAGCATTAATCCAGCCCCAAACCAAACAGGATAGTTTTGTTGTGCAGAAAGAAAACACCAGCTAGCGTTTAAAGATTTAGTCTTCCAAGACCACTGAGAATAAAACAGACATACTTGGGTGATAAAGCACACTTGTGCAGCTCTACAGTACAAAGCGTATTCTTCAGTGTAATTTTCTGTCACCTTACCTGGCTGCTGAATAAGGCCGGGGTTGCAGTTTTGGCAAATGCTCTGAAAGGCAAGCACAAATGTCAATCACCGCGCTGTCTTGCTAAGATTTGGTTACGCAGTCAATCACCACAGAGAGGAGACGAATTATGTGAAAGTCATTTCGGTCCATTGAAACGTCCTACCTACCAATCTATCCTCAGTAACCCCCCACCCAGGTTACAGTCTTGTTTCTAGGACACACTTCTATATTTATGAAATTACAAACTCAGGGTTATAGAATCCCAAGTGTCCAGATGTGGCGCCAGTAGGAAACAGATTGCTTATGCAGACCTTATTTCAATGCCAGCCATGAAGGTGCCCTCTTTTGGGTAATATGTCGCACACATTGTATATGCGAGGAGGTGTCAGTTACATCGAGAAAACTTTTTTTTAAGAGTTTGAGATAACTTTTTTTACCTGACAGCAACAAGATATGCCATTCTCTATCCAGTGCCCAGCACCACTGATTAGACGCTGGCAAAGAGAGAGATTGAGAGTTGTGCGACGTGCTTGCTGTGCACTCGCTACATTTTATTTGTATCTCGGTGATAGATGAAGCCGGACAAGTAAAGCACCACCATATGTACCAGCTGAGGCTGTACAATAACACATTTTTCTGCTAAATTGCCAGAGAAACAAACAGCTGGTCTAAATCTGCTCTCTCCTCTCTTTCTGGATTTCTCTGACATCTAAACAGCTCAGAGGTTTCAGAGAGACAGCTCCGCACTTTGACGTCCATTTCATCTCTTTGCGCTGAGATATTTTAAACAAACGCAAAGGCTTTGCTGAAACAGCAGTTAGCTACTAATAATTTATCCACATACCCTCAGACACTGAAAAGACCAACAAAACTGAAAAATAAAAACAGGGCCAGGGGCTAACATCAGTTTTAGACAGTAAAGAACAGTCGGCTAATAAAATAAACTAAATAAAAGCAATGCACATGTTTTTTAATACATTTCCTAAGAAAATAAAGATATTTAATACTTGGTTGCGATTGGGTTTTTAACCACTTTAAGTACAGTGAGTACAGTGAAGTCGTTGTCATGTTTGGGAGCCCAGTTTGGGATGATTTGAGTTTGTAACATTGTGTTATCCTGCTGGAGCAACAATAAGAAGATGGGTACACTGTGTTCATAAAGGGACAGACATGTTCAGCAACAATACTCAGGTAGGCTGTGCTGTTCAAACAATGCTCAGTTGGTGCTTAGGGGTCCAAAGTGTGCCAAGAAAATATCCCCCACACCACTACAACACCTCCAGTAGGGTAACCAGCACCCCAAAGGCAAGATGGATCTATACTTTCATGTCGTTTACACTAAATTAAATCCGAATGCTGCAGCAGAAATTAAGATTCATCAAACCAGGCAATGTTTTTTCCAATTTTGGGGAGCCTGAAAACCGCACCCTCAGTTTCTTGTTCTTAGCTCCCAGAAGTGGCAGCCAGTGTGGTCTTCTGCCGCTATAGCCCATCTGTATTGTAACTGTTTCATGACCTGCCATCTTAGTGAAGCATTGAATTATTTCCACTATCACAGAAAATCAGATGTGTAAAGAAAACCTGGAAGATTAGGTTAAAAAGAGTATTTTATGGGGAAAACATATTCTTTTCTTTGATGTAAATTTAACTGAAAGGGCAGTTTTGCATGTCAGTATTTGAAAAGCTGCATAAATATACTCAATAAAGAGATTCCTTGTTATATATTTGAAGTCGGAGAAATAGCAGTGTCTTGTATTTCTCTTTGAGATGCCTCCAATATCCAGCACGACTCATAATATTAAAACTAGCCGGAGCAAAGAGGACTTATATTCTGAAAGAAGTCCAAATGTTTCAGACTTAGAGGCTTAAAATGTATTAACGTATCACAAGGTGAGCCAAGATTACAGGACGGCCTTGTTTAGTTGTAATCAATGTGCATGTACTGGAGATACAACCCTCAGTGAATCATCTGTAAATAAATCTTTAGAGATAATTAGAGTAGCTCTAATTATTTATTATTTATTTATTTATTCAGCGTAGCGCTGCACCAGAATGGATAAATAAATCGTTCCTGTTTTTAAAGTTTCTCAAAAACCAACAGTGAGTTGCTGCTTAATGGGACAAATCCTCACATACAAAATATCTGAAGATCCTTTCAGTCGGTGCAAGTGTACACCTCTCCATCAGAGGGTGTATCGTGTATGTTAGCGCTATCCTCCACAGCTGTGCAGAGCTTGAGTTGCTGCCTTTCTATCACAGAGTGACAGCACATGTCTGAATCAGAGGACAATCAATCCATCATCTCGCATCACTGCGCTGCAATGATACTGGTGGTAGATACAGAGGATGGATCACTTTTAAAACCCTCTGAATGCAAAGCTTTTTTGTCGCAGTCAGTGGCTTGAAGATACATTTTTAAATATGTAATCCAAAAAAGGCTTAAGAAAAGAAAAAAAAAAAAAGCACAGTCCCAAGATCCCCACTATGTTTTCAGCGGTATCATCGATCATAGTGCACAACAATATAATCTATTTCATCTCAAAAGTCTCTGTGCTGCAATTTATATGCAGAGGTACCATTTTAGTAGAATAAATGAGATAGAAATGTGGTTGCACATAAAAGTATATACTTCTCGAGATTTATGGAGAGTTTCTTTGGCTGTGCATGGAATTAGAGAAGTTGTTAGCATTAAGGCGTTAAGTGAAATTCTCCTCAGGAAGGTTTTTGCAGCTTTTAATAGCCTGCAAATGCTAATTTCAAGTTATTTCTGAACGAAGGACCTGCTAGCTCATGGTTTTCCGAAACCATTTAAACATTTTCTGTGGCGTTTTTATTGCGACTTAAGTGAATAAAGTGGGAATAGAAGTGATAAGCAATCAGTTCTCTGTGGCCAAGAAATTTCATTTTAAATTTAATGCTTTTCCTCAAAACAGAAGGGCCAATAACCTCTTGGGATACAGACATATTCCCTTTACTTTACTTTAGTGAGGATTATTTTGTTCTGCAAGTTTAAGTCCAGCAAAAAAGTAAAAGAATAGAAAAGAAAACTGCACCTTGGTACGATTTCATTTGAGGTCTGCTGTAAAGTAATTGAAAAAGATGCTCATGGACAGCATTCAGTTCCCAGGGGCTTTGACCCCAAAGTTTTTATCTAACACTCTGTACGAATCAATGAACTATCAACACGACATCTGGCTCTGAAAAGTGGGCATCTTTCTCAATTTAGACCCAGCATCTACTTTTGTAACCAGCCTGCACTTGGCCAAAGACATGTGGGTCCAGAGACATCTCTCCTCATTATTTACACTTAGTGTAAATCAGCCTAAACCCTAATCAGCAAATGCCTCCCCTTCAGTTGAGGTAATGAACCAAGAACACTGCAAAAATACAGCAGTGTACTTTAACAGCGACACCCTGAGTCAGAGTTTACCATTAACCTATGATCCAAACTGACCCTGTGCATTCGTGTCCTTGCAAAGCTCAGTGGTTTACCAGTATACCAAATAACAGCTGCTGCCCTGAGGGGTCTGCAACGCCGCATTCTTCACGAGGGCACGGTTGTCCCCGTTGCCAATTTCTGCATCAGTTCACCAGAGTAAAAGGTGCTGTGGTTGGCAAGTAGGCCTAAAATAGCTGACATTGGGGTAGGCCAGGAGCTGTGACACAGCTGTTTTAGAGGACAGCTCAACTTGTATATGAAGCTGTAGCCAACTAATTTCACTGTCTGCTAAGTTTCAGTCAAAGCTTATTAGATCTATACTGAATGAATGACCAGCCAACTATCTTAATGAGCTGAAAGGAAAATGTTAGTTTCTTACCAACAGTTCACACCAAGGGTCAAAAAAAAGGAGACGATAGGTGGCAGACAGCAGGGGGAAAAAAATCATCAATATTATTAGCACAATGCGAGATCATGGATAAACTTCAAAATATATATCTTGACTTGATATATATCGTTATATTTACAAAAAACTGGAAACAAAACAATATTGGAGCTGCAGATTTTAAAATGAGACGAGGAAGTGAGCGTTGACCCTTTGGGGAGCCTCTTGATGCCCTCTCTCTGACTGTTAGGTATAATTAAATGCTCTGACCAAATCAACCATGAGCCTGTGCTCACAGAACAGGGCTTTACTAAGGCTACAGTGACCCCTACTGGATGAAAATGATCCAGTCAGACAAACTGAATCACAAAAGACAGAAGGCAGGCGCGACAATAACACGAGGTGTTATTAAAAGTGAAATAAATAGTTCTCAAACAAATAATTCCACTGACACTTAGTGCGGGTGCAGTCAAAATCCCACTCTCACGTCAATCACTGTAATTCTCCTTCTCTTTAAAGCAAATTGAAAACTTGTTTTAATTAAACATGCAAGTTTGAAAAAAAATGCAATGATTTTTTTGAAGACACTGGAAAAATCCAAAACATAAAATACACTTATCTATGATAATAGGTCAAAATTATGACTAAAACTGATTTTTATCACACTGTGTATTTTAGAGAGACTTTCAGAATCCCCATTAAAACCTGGAAAAGATCACTTTATCAATGATGATTATACGCTCTGTTAGTCGGTGGAAAAAAACAGAAATTTTCTGTCTGAATGAGCTAAGAGGTGGGAGTCTGACCTATAAGGAGGCTGAGAGGAGGTGAGCAGGATGGGAAGGCTGTAAGAAGCTCCAAAACGCTGAGGCTCGGGTCTCTCACATACAGGTTGTAGTCTGCAGCACCTTGTTTACTGCAGAGCTCCTGCAGTCTCCTCCTCTGCACGCTGTCCCCTGTATGCTCCACCAGAGCTCGCAGAAACGCCTGACAGAGACACAGAAATCAGATGCGCTGTCACCCGAAGCTGTTCTGCACCTCCGTCAGCCACAATTGTCGTGACTTTTACAAAAAGGAGAGCCAGCCACACTGTACACAAAGTCTGAAATCTAAACAGGTAGACCCTGACTCCAACCCCATTATGTAGTACAGCTATTTTAATATGCACAAAGCCATTTCTTCCACTACAAAATTATAATTTTCTTTTTTATATAAAAAAGAGAAAAAAAGGCCTTTAAGACGACTGAGAAACTAGCAGAGGCGAAGAAGCAATCTTTTAATTCTCAAACAAAGTCCTAAAAATCGATTAATGCAATCAATTACCCAGTTACATTTGCAGAGGCCATGCTGCGGTTTAATCGGCATTTCATTCGTTTCATTAGCAACTGCTTGTTATTTTTATTGTAGGCAGCAATTAAAATAAAAAGATTAAAGGGATCACAAAGAAACATTAAAACGCTTCTGCTTAAAATTTAGTCTGCAACCATGAATCAATCAGATGCTGTAATCTGAACTTTAAGTATTTGTCAAGAAGTGCTCTGTATAATCTCAGTGATTCATTACAGCTTTGACTGCATGTATGCAAAGATTTGTGGCACGTTCTTCACTGCACTGGATCGAGTGTAACATTTTTCTCAGCAGAATTGGAGAATCGGGATGTACAGCTATATCTCCCTGTGTTTGATGCTGCTACACATAAGACTGGGAAGTCTCATTGCCAAAGAACCAGAGGTTATTATCTTTCCTGATCCTAAAAAAAAAAGTGAAGCTTAAAAATTGCTGGCTTTAGTGAAACAGCTGAAGTGCATTACACAGGCAGGTGTTGTAAAATAAAACATTTACTGTCTTGTAAGTCTTTAAACAACACAGTGGCAGGGGAAAAAAATCTATTTCTGTGCAGGAATTTAATAGAGGAAGCTGTGAACAAAACGTCTATAAAGACTTCTGAGGGAACTGAACTGAGTGAAGCCGTTAACGTTTAAATGTTCTACATCTTTCTGACACTTTATCAATTTTTTGGGTGCAGTTCAAAAAGAGTCTTTAAATAAAATCCAAGCAGAATTCAATATATAATGGCTCGCTAACTTAATTCATGATTATGACAAAGCAACTTTTTATTGCACAGGGTTTTATAAGCGTGTCAGATATTTTGAAATGCTTAACGAGAAAAAGGAACCCATCCGTCTTTTTTCTTCCACTTATCCTATTCTGGGTTGCAAGATGGAGCAGTGGAGCCTATGCCAGATATCAAAAGGAAGAGGCGGGGCTGCTAGTTGCCAGTCTGTTGCAGGGCTAACACATAACACCTACAGTCAGTTTAGAATCATCAGATAACCTAAAATCTCTTTAGATGCCTTTAGACTGTGGGAGGAAGCTGGAGTACCTGGAGAGCGAGCATGCAAACTCAGACCCAAGACCTTCTTGCTGTGAGGTGACAATACGCACCAAATGTGAACTTAATTTTAACGTTTCAACAGAGGGATCACGGAGGTTAAATGATTATTTCAGCTTTGGACCAGGACTTAGTAAATCCAGCCTTGCCTGAGCGTATTAAACCAAACTATACAAACACCTGCAAATCTTCTGGGTCCAGACCCGCTGCTGACTCACACTACTCGACACATTTTTCTCCCAGCTTTGACACAACAAATAAAAACAACGTGCAGGTAGCGGTGTCAGAAAGACACATTCCCTTTATTATGCTAAGACAGTAAAATAACAAGCAGATTGTCACATGAAAAAGTGACTTTGTTTATGCAGCAAGTAGCTGCAAAGCAATATAGGGAAAATGGTACCTTCTTAGGAACACTTCTGATCTCCAGACACCATGTGAGCAAAAACAGGAGAGAAACATTCTGTGGGATGTAGGGTGGCACCTGGGCACCTTTAAGAGGGGAAGAAGGAAAATTAAAAGGATGAGCTTAATGGGGTCCATATTGTGTGTTATTTTCAAGAATGTACCAGTTGTAGTATTACCTTTTTTCTTAGTGTCTTTTTGCAGAGAAATATTGACATGGTGGTTCCTTTGGCTGTGAAGGCCCAGCCTGTGGAGCATGTGGTCCACGTCTGCGGCCCTGTTTGGGCAGAACACATCAAAGGAATCCCCTGGTTGATAAGCCAACACTGGGTAAGCCTGAGAATGGAAAAAAAGAAACTTACAACACTGAACTTGCAATCTAAATCTTTACTGGGGGTTAATTAAAGCTTCATTTAAATGAGCATCTTTTCTCATGCTTACAGAGATCTCCAGTTCCAGGAGAAGTGCTGTCTTGACTGCATCTCCACTGGTCAGTTGAACTGCCTTGGATATAGGCACCTGATGAAGAGCCTCTTTGTTTAATGGCCCCACAATCTAAAAATATATATAAATAAAAAATTAGTGGCCAGTGAAGGAGGAAACATGGGCTAAATCCAAGTTCTAGCAGCAAGAACATCCATCACCTCTTCCATAGTGTCCACCTCCTGAAGAGAAACATCTAGATAGGTAGGAGGCAGAGCAGGAACATTGAGCGAGGACTCAGACAGGGGTGGCATGGAGCATGACAGTGAATGTGCCAGTGCAACGTGGGGAACTCCAGTTTCCTCTGTGTGTGTTTTTGATGCTGATGTGGAAACACTGGCAGCGTCGCCAGACTGGGATGCCAACCCAGGGCTCCCCGCAGGAGAAGCTGGCTTGAGATCAGAAGCGGCAGAAACTGAAGATGAAGCAACAGATGCAAATTTGGAGTCCGCGGGTACAGATGCTCTGACTGACTCGCAGTTCTGCTGGTCAGCGATGCTTAAGAGGTTCAGTTGGACATCTGGAACTGATGAATCTGGAGTTTCTTTGGTTGAATCCTCTGGGCTCTCTTTCAAGTGAGCTGTCCCAACAGAAGCCATTTTTGATAAGGATTCTTTGATAGCTTTCCACAGTCCCCCAAGCCAGGGATCCACAACCAACTCCAGCCTAGAGAGAACAAAGTTCACAAATGACAGCAGCATAAACAAAAGAAAACAAATATGGGTTTAATGTGTCTGCATGTGCTCTTAAAGATGGATGTTTACATTCTCTTTCTCTGCAAAACTTACCCTATACCATCATCTGCATAACCCGTAGCATAGAATTGCTTGGCTCCGAGTTCTTGTAGACGGCGCTCAATGGTCTTGCCACAGTTGCAGAAATTTGCATAATTTGTGTCTCCTAAAGCTGGAGCAGACAGAGGGAAACAGATTGAGACTCTCCAGCAACTGTTCAGAAAGTAAACAGCGCAATGCTCTGCATCGTGATGATATATACAAACATGTTTTTCAAATTAAACTCCCATACGGACAGATGAGCTACAAGGAGCGCTACCACAGACCCTTATAAAAGAATTTACCTAAAAGTGCATAAGAAAGGTGCTTATAGTGGTCAGTGGAGAGGGTCTTCCTCTTGATGCGCTTTGCAAATTTTAAGGCATTATCCGGCGGTTCCCCATCTCCAGTAGTAGAAACAACAAAGACCACTGGGGCACTCTCCTTCTCCAAATTGTACTGGAACCAGTTATGTGAATGACGAGAGAAACACAACCATCAGTCAGCATCATATTTATTAAAATGTTGTTGATGTGTTGTTTGGTATCATTTTTCTTATATTAAACTTTTTTAAACTATCGCTGAACTGAGGGCGACTTGGTAAATATTTTACTTTATACAGATATGTACTTCACCTAAAGTGATTGTATTTGTTTTATTGACATATTTATGTTGTTAATTGTTGTTGATATTTATGCTTTTATGGTGTTAGAGCCTTCATGTGTTAATCTTTTTCTACCATTCCCAAACTGGTGCCTTTATGGTAAAAATTCCCTTTATACAGATGCTAATAAAGCAAAGAAGAAAGGGACAATATCTTCATTATTTGGGAAAAGTACATCACAACACACGACTAAGATCGCTACATAAATGAAAACTAGAATGTACCTTCTCGTTCTCATTCAAGCAACTGAGATCAGCAACCAGCCCGTGCTCCTCCGCCTCCTCGGCTATCCCTTCTGCTATGGACTGGGCTTGGCCCTTCTGAGACCCATACAGGACCACAAACCGAGGCTTCACTTCACAGGGCATGCTAGAAAATCCATACAGAAACGAGGTCATTTGTGCAGTGTGTTTATAACTACATGACATTTTATAATTAACAATTTTCACAGTAGACCATGGCTGCTCTGATCGTGTGTCTCAGCAAGGACTTAGTGCACACAACCAGGAGGCTAATGCTGATTCATTTTTATGTTTACAAACTTGCTATGTCCACTCGGGTGTGAAGGGTTGTCAGCGCAAGCATGATGCCAAAATTATGTAAAACAAAGATCAAGCAACAGATGCAAATATATCATTACTCATACCTAGTACTAAGAAGTCGATTTGCTACCTATGCTTACCTATGTTACCACAGCGTACAAAGGAAATCAAAGGAAGTGTTTGTAGACCGGCTCTAACTGCATATCTAGCGTATTAATGTAGTTCTGATCACAAACATTTGTGCTTGTAATCTGTGGTAAACATACAGAGGCGCATACAGTAATTTCAAAGATACATCAACACATAGATGGACTTAGTGGACATGACAGTGACCGTAATATTTTATTTTTTCTAAAGGTAAGGAAAGAAAAACAGGTAGTCTTTACAGGTGTTTTGGCTTACCAACATCCGTGAACATTTGACAGGTGACAGACAGACTGCCACAGAACAACCTTCGTAGCTTTCGCAGCCCTGGACACCACCATCAAGTAACCGGACGTTACGTCATTTCTTGACGTTTAGAGAAGTTACCATAATAGTGCACGTGGGTATTAGCGTGCTGTTTCATACGTTTCATGCATTTCCGTGAAAAGCAGCGGATTTACATTGATAGCAAAGTTACATGTTTCGCTAAAAGTTAGTTAGAGGCGACAGCTAACAACTTAATTCTGACACATCGCATTTAGGTCACGTTGTCAAAGTATAAGTCCCGTCTTTAAAACACGAATCTTTGTGAAATATGCTTATATGGAATTAAAATCAGATATATCTAGTGTATTCAGTTCTCTGTGGGTGTTTACCTTTACAAAAGTGCGGTGAAAATCATACAGTAATATGTCCTGCCCTTCCCATGGAATTTTATAATATTGTCACTGCAATTCACGCGAGACCAGGTCACAGACTGAGATTGAACGAGATCGGGCGAAACCATATTGTAAAAAAGTGTCTTTTTACTTTAATTCTTACAATATTCTAAGTGCGATGAGGCGATAATTTTTTTTTTAGAATATGTATAAACTTTTTAAATTTCTTAATGCTATCTTATAAAGAAAGAGATTACAACTATGTTATAGGATACACTGAGCAGTACTTGGTTCCGCCCTCTCCGCCCGCGGAGCCTTCCAGAAGTCGCCGGCGGACCCGTGCGGCTCACAGCTTAGTCACACTCCAGATTTCTATTATTAAAACTCATTATTTCATTCTTTATATACTTAATACGTGACCCAATCCCTCCGTCAACATGTCCACTTTGGGGACACTGGCTTTCGATGAGTATGGAAGGCCTTTTATCATCATTAAAGACCAGGATAAGAAGACACGGTTAACGGGAATTGACGCATTGAAGGTACAATGGGCTAGCAAGCGCTACACAGCTTTTCGTTAGAAAGCTGCTGTTTTACAGTTAATTTAATGAGTTGGGTACACAGATCTTGTATGACAGGTGGATTGCGATTACTAAGCACAGGTTCATCATGTAATCTTAAGTTGTTTGTGCAAGAGCATCTCTATAGCATTAGCCAAATAACTAGCCAGTCATGCTAATGGTGGGGCCCATGTGCTTTCTGTAATGCGTTTAGCCGGTAGGAGCTGCTGACAGGGCTGTGCCCACTTCTCTCATCGGTGATGCACAGAATTTTAGGTTTGGGGGTTTTCAGGCAAAGGGAAGTTATACCTATCTTTGGAATAAAATAAAAACGTGTGCATGACTCGGAAATGTTTCTATTTTGCAGTCTCATATTATGGCAGCCAAGGCAGTCGCGTCAACGCTTAAAACGTCTTTGGGACCAAATGGTAAGTCTGAACCAGTGTAGTGTTGTCATACCAAACTGTCCAAACGGTTTGTTATTTTGAAAGTGAAGCATTTGTGTTTGAAACTATATGTCATTATTGCTTTTCGTGAATTAGAGTTGGCCGTTAGAATACCGATTTTTAACACTTATTTCTCCTGTGCCTTTTTTTTTCTTTTTACTTTTTCCATGCAGGTCTTGATAAAATGATGGTTGACAGAGATGGAGAGGTAACTGTCACCAACGATGGCGCCACCATTCTCAGCATGATGGATGTGGACCACCAGATTGCCAAGCTTATGGTGGAGCTGTCAAAGTCCCAAGATGATGAGATTGGTGATGGAACCACTGGAGTTGTAGGTATGGAAAAGGAAGATGAGGATGTTTTTTTTTTGTTTTTTTTTTTAAATAAAAAAAGAAATACAGACTTGGGACTACTTGGGAGAAGTTCTGATGCTCTCAATATAGACTGTTCCATCGTATGAGGGAACTTTTATCTAAACTATGGTTGTAGATTAATTAGCTTTTGCATTTGCATCTTCTCTGTTGCCCTCAGTTCTGGCCGGAGCTCTGCTGGAACAGGCTGAGCAGCTGCTGGACCGTGGAATCCATCCCATCAGGATCTCTGACGGTTACGACCAAGCCGCACGTATCGCCACCGAGCAGTTGGACAAAATTGCTGAAACCTTCCCCTACGATCCCAACAATACAGAACCTCTCGTTCAAACAGCCATGACAACACTGGGATCCAAAGTGTAAGTCCCCCATACAAAATATTGTTGGGTTATTTCTTTTTGTTTATTAGTGTTATTTTTACTATTATGTTATAAGTAATACAATTAACAGTAATTATTTTTGGACTAGTTTCCTCTGCTTGTCTACATTTCCAAATGCTCTTTTGACCTAGCTGGCACGTCTTTTTCTACATTGTCATAGAGCAGATAATAACAACTGTCAGTAGAGAAATTTCCTGATTATTATTCTGTTTTTGAGTTAAGGAAGGGAAAAGATGTTTCAATACATTTTGTTTAACAAAATCTCTAAAGTTCTTCCAGCATGGATGCAGAAATATTTTTGTTCATTTTAAATGAACCTGCACTTGTGTTTCTGTCAGAACTGACACAGACTTATCATCATGCAACAAATGCAAAACCTTTTTTCAGTGATTTTGCAATAGCATTGTTACCACGCTTTATCTAAAGTTCTGTTTGTCTTTCAGCATCAACCGGTGCCACAGACAGATGGCAGAGATTGCAGTGAATGCCATCCTCACTGTGGCTGATATGGAGAGGAAGGATGTCGACTTCGAGCTCATCAAGATGGAAGGCAAGGTCGGAGGAAAGCTGGAGGACACACAGCTCATCAAGGGAGTCATAGTCGACAAAGAGTTCAGCCACCCCCAGATGCCCAAGGTATGATCGATGGGAATTTGTAACACGATGTCATTGGCTGTCTGGTGTTTGATCAAAAAGAATCAAATCAGTTGAAAGTTTCTGGGGCAAAATAAATGTTTCTGTTCTGACCTCCATCTGTAAAATTTGATTAACAGCTTGTCCTTTGTTATTTCACAGGTTCTGAAAGATGTTAAAATTGCCATTCTTACCTGCCCGTTTGAGCCTCCTAAGCCCAAGACCAAGCATAAGCTGGATGTGACTTCTGTGGAAGACTACAAAGCTCTCCAGAAATATGAAAAAGAGAAATTTGAGGAGATGATCCAACAGGTTGGTACCCTCAGAGTCTGTTAACAACTGATGTTTAACCATTTCATTTATTGACTGATTAACATAGAAATCGCAGCCGCAAATAAGTATACACATATCGGCACACATGCTTATGGACACGTTTATTTTAGGTCAAAAGTAATGGGGCTAACTTGGCCATCTGCCAGTGGGGCTTTGATGATGAAGCCAACCATCTTCTGCTGCAAAATGACCTGCCTGCTGTGCGTTGGGTTGGAGGGCCTGAGATTGAGGTAAGACGAGATGCAAAATTACTCTTTAATCAAACACTTTTTTTGTCCTTTGTCACTTTGATCAGTCAGGTATTTGCAACTTTTTGCCATATGTTACATCAAGTACAAAATATAAAGTGGAGTTTATGTTGAAGTGTCGATATCAATTGTTTGTCTGCAGTTGATAGCAATAGCTACAGGAGGCCGCATTGTCCCGAGGTTCTGTGAGCTGACACCGGAGAAGCTCGGCACAGCTGGTTTGGTGAAGGAGATCTCCTTCGGCACTACCAAGGATCACATGTTGGTTATCATGGAGTGCAAAAACACCAGAGCTGTGACCATTTTCATCCGTGGAGGCAACAAGATGGTGAGCCCAAAAGCAAATTCATAATTACATGTTTTTTGTTTTGTTTTTTTCCAATTATTATTCCAGTTTTGATTAAGTGTCATCTTTCTTGATAGATCATCGAGGAGGCTAAGCGTGCTCTCCATGATGCTCTGTGCGTAATCCGCAATTTGGTCAAGGACAACAGAGTCGTGTACGGAGGTGGTGCTTCAGAGATCGCATGTGCCCTAGCTGTCAACCAGGCTGCAGACAAAGTAAGAGAAATTGCATCAGAGACTTTCTGACCTTAGCATTTACGATAAACATGATTGTGTTCCTGCTCGACTCTCATTGACATCTGTCAATTTCCTTTTCAGTGCCCGTCATTGGAACAGTATGCCATGAGGGCTTTTGCTGATGCTTTAGAGGTAATCCCAATGGCCCTGGCTGAGAACAGCGGGCTGAACCCCATCCAGACCATGACAGAGGTCAGAGCCAAACAAGTCAGAGAGAACAACCCATTCCTGGGCATTGACTGTTTACACAAAAACACCAATGGTAAGCAACCACCTGCTCTGCACATAATACACTGCAGTAGATACTGAACTAAACATGGCTTCAGTCTGGATTACCACCTTTGGAGATGACATCACTGCACTTCAATGTTAAAGCACAATGATTTATTGAATTCTTTTTTTTTCCCCTCCCTTCTTTCCCCCTGTAGACATGAAGCAACAGCATGTGATCGAGACCCTGATTGGCAAGAAGCAGCAGATCCTGCTCGCTACTCAGGTAGTCAAGATGATCCTGAAGATAGACGACATCCGAAGCCCCGGGGAGACCGAGGACTGAAGCCCTCCTGAACACGAGAAAGGCTCGGGCGCCCTCTTAAACAAATGCCGTTCTAGAGGTTTTCAGCACTTCCCCGAGCATTGTGTCCAAGCTGCACCACGAATCGCTATTTATAGTTGGATACAACATGTTCAAGCTGTTGTAGTACCAGAGTCACCATTAAAATGTTGGTCTGTTGAAATTTCCACACTTTTGCTTTCAAGTTCTTTCTTTATTTTTTTATTCAAGAAGATATAATTATGTAATGAATCCATGCACTCTTGAAATAGTTCATATTTATTGTTTATGATCTGAGATTAACAAAACAGTATACATATAGTTTTGATATAAATTCTTATTTCACTAACAATAATATCATAATTTCCTAAACCCCTAAGATAACATGGAAGCTTTTTTCTGCTATGGCTTGGGGGAGGGGGGCTTTTTGCCTATATAAGTCAAAATTTTGGTTCAATATATCAACATTTTTAGTTAATACCTTTGAAGGTCTTTATTGTCAATATGGAGTTAGTAAGTTTCAAACCAAATTTGCAGTCAGATATACAATAACCTGAAATTTTGATTTACGGATGGCAAAAAACAGTTGCTGATACAAGCTTCCATAAGACACAGGCATCAATATTCAGACAAAACCAACAGAAAGACTCATTACGAGCACCTCTTACAGATCGTCTTATAATGTTCTGATTAATTATTGTGGATATGATTATATAAAGCAGAGTTTTAAGGTGTTTCCTGGCATTCATATTTACATGTACGTGTTGAGCCAGTTGAGCAGGTCTTTTCTGGCCTCCTGGATGTAGGGTTTGTCAGCGGGGTTGATGTCCTCTCGCTTGCGGTGGACAAATCCGTGAGTCTGACCAGGAAATATCTTCACCTGGTAGTCCACTTTGCATTTCTCCTTCAAGTTGGCTTCAAGAGCACTCACCTGATGGGCAAAAATGATGTCAGCGCACATGTCATGGCAGAAATTCTGAGATTTTTAAGTTAACATTGTCTGCATACAAAAGTTGCTGCTAAAACTAATCGGTCCACAACTCACACTAACCTGGTCCAAAGGGATAACGCTGTCATTCTCTGCAAAGACGAACAGTGTTGGACTCTTCAGCTCATACCTGTCCTCTCTCTCTCTAACTATTCCTGCACAGGATCACATAAAACCATAACAAAAACATTTTCCGTATACCATGCCTCGTGTTCTGCTGTAACAATGCCATACCATAAACAGACACTCCAGCTTTAATCTCTGGATACAGTAAGGCCAGGTAATGTGTGGCAACCCCTCCCCAGCAAAAGCCTACTACTCCGATATGTTTGGCTCCGCATTGATTCTTCAGGAACTTCAGCACTGCATCCACCTCTCTGAGAAGGAAAAGTTCAATGAGTGTGCGCTATCACACAAGGTCAGAAAGCTATCAAAGCTATGAGTAGCTGCTGCATTACGTAGTTCACGCGTTTGTTTACTTGTTAATAGCTGTCGGCTTCTTGTCCTGAAGCCACTCTTGAAAGTTGGACCAGTCTTTTGTTGGACTCCAAGGTTCCTTTCCAACAAAGAAGTCTGGACAAATGGCTCTGCTCACAATAAAACAACAGAAAAAGGAGGAATCAAAATCTCACAAAATCACTGATTCTAGAAATCCTACATTCGCCTCAGGAATCTCAATCCAGTCTATCAATGAGTCAGTCACATAAACGCACATGTATCCATTAGCAGCAAGCATGTCAGCCATGTATCTGGTGTTGGGAAGCTGCCAACCGAATATGTCTTGAATGACAACAATAGCCTTGTCGGATGCAGTGGATGGTTTTACTACATAAGCTTTAAAGTGCTCCATCTGGACCTCCTGGCCGAGCGCTCCATACTCCATGCGATCACCAATATCGCAGGGACACGGCTTGGCTTCGTTTGCCATCTGCTGGCAGAGATGAAAACAGAAGCACAGAAAGTATTGGTAAAAAAAGGAGACAGCAAAACTGGGATGTATTAAAATTAAAAAAAAGAATAATGTCCCGTGTGCACACCTGGACTCACTTGTGACATTTGCGCAACAAAGCATGACAAAGCAAAATACTTCGACATGCTTTGCTGCACAACTCTTTTCAGTTAAACGATTCCACCCCTTCTATATTTTTTCCATGTAAACTAATGAAATCCAACACTGGACAGAAAAATCCGTTTGCAAAGACGACGTGAGAAACATACCTTGCTGGTTTGCGAGTTTCTGCGTAGCTGCCTGGCTGAAAGTCAAAATCTTGATCTGCTTATAAAGAGGGGAGAGAGCTAGCAGTTGGACAAAGTTGAAATTCCTTTCCACTCCCACTTTCAAAATTAAAGTGATAACACTTTTATGACTTTCTCCATCCTTTCTTTCTTTCTTTCTTTCTTTCTTTCATGCATGGTTACAGGGAATATTTTTATGCTGCAAACTGTACGCGTCCTATTTTTGAATGAAATCAGTTGAATTTAAACTGTATTTAATCTTTAAACAGGTGAGAAGTGACTATCTGAGGACAAACCTGGTATTGTTTTCATAGTATGTGTGTCTGTAACTGCAAGTCATGCTGATATTTTTTCTTTCCTATCTCTGGCTTGCTTAAATGGGATAGGGTTTTGTTGTTTAGTGTTATTAATTGATAACGTATGTATGCAGGGAGTGTCAAACATAAGAATAGCATAGAATGGCATAGGATAGAAACATGAGCCCAGAATAACCCCGGAAACGACTCCAATCGGGCTGGTTTTGCATAGATTTGGGACTTTTTTCCTTGTTTTTTTGTTTGGGGTTTTTTTGTTGTTGTTTTTTTAACAAGAGACCCACATTAACACAAAAATAAATGAACGAATGAATTTTTTTGATGTAAAATGATGAAAATGTTCACTTTTGTAATATGAGTTAATGATCTACTCTAACGTCTGTATTTTTACAGATTTATTTATTAATTCTGGAAAATTTCTTTCATTTCATTATTTTTAGCAGCAGGATTTGCTCATCACATTGAAAAACATAGACATATTGATCTTTACCTTATGTTAATAAGATTAAACGTGTAGTAGTTCGGCCGTTTAAGATTAAAGTGGACCAAGAAGTCAAATTAATTTGACGACCCTTTGCAAAAAGGCACCGCTGGGATTCGAACCCAGGATCTCCTGTTTACTAGACAGGCGCTTTAACCAACTAAGCCACGGCGCCGGTGCGTGGCAGAGGGCGTATTGCTGTAGTGGCTCATTGACTGGTGTCGAGACTTAACATTTTAATTTTGTTATTGTTATTCTTGCTCTTTATTTGATACGTGTACTTTTCTAATACAGAATATTGGTTTATAAGTACAGAAACATATAAAGAGAGCGAAATAAAGTTCCAAGATAAATGCTGAAGCTCATTTTTGAGTGTACAAGTATCAGTGTACAAGTATTGTGATGACAAGTTTGACCACATATTTATACTTAAGTACAGCTCTTATCTGTTCGGAAAAACCTCCCAATAAAAATGTTTGTTCCTGTTGTTCCTGCAGAATTTAATATTTAATAGTGACATCTACTTGACACTTTTAGTTCTTATTTTCGAAATATTGCAGGTGCTCTTTCTCTCTCATTGTATGTAACTTTAAATTTTGCGTCTATCTTTTTTTTATTTCATTGCATTTTTATTATTTAGTTTTATTTGAGTAAAATATTACACGAAATACAATCACGTGACGGTTGTTATGGTCGTTTCCCTGCCGTAAAACTCGAACCTCTGTAGGGAAGTAAAACTGTTATGACAGGAGCCAGAAGTGTCGTTGGCGCATGCGTTAGCAGGTTAAGCTAGCCATTTGTCTCCCAGGTTTAAACTGTCGTATGATCAACACCCTGAGATGTAGCGTTCCCCCCTGGTTTCTTGTGTTACATTAGACATACACAGTGAATTAGAAACCTTTGTGTACTGGCGAACATTTACTGGACGCGAGAAAACACAGCGGAGCGAAGATTTACGTTTTAATCTGTGGGGAAACCATTTTATGATTGTCAATGCAATTGACCCATAAGGATATTGTCGTCTCGCTAGCTTAACTGAGCTAGCTAAACGATACTGTCCGTGTCGTGGATGGGTTCACGGTACAAATTAGTCGAATAACAGACGGTGACCGGTGCTTAGCGAGCAACATGGATACTGCTGAAGAAGGTAAATAAAAAAAAAAATGCCTCTAGTAGCTTCTTTCTCATCAATAGCTAGCATTAGCTTCACAAGTGCATCGCCTCGCCGACCGCTGAGCTGGCCTGCTAATGGTTAAACTTAGCTGGCTGGATGTAGCCAGCTAAGACGGGAGAAAACGGTGTTTTAAAGCACACGATGTTAGCATGTGGGGATAGTGCAATAAGTAGCGAGGAGCGTAGAAAGGACCAGAATTTACCAGTGATGTCATCAGTTTCCTGCTGTGTGCTCTGTTTACATAAGCCACGCTGCTGGTGCAAATATTTTTCTAAATGTTGCTTTTAACTAAATATCCTCTATTACTGTGCATATATTTGTATATATGACACCACATACACACCCTGTGACACTTGCTCTCGCGTCTGTTTTGCTAACCCTTTGCGAAGAGGATCAGACATTCATTAAAATTGTTGTGTGTTTTTGTTTGTGTGTAGCGGATATTTGTCGCGTGTGCCGCTCTGAGGGGACCCCAGACAAACCCCTGTACCACCCTTGTGTCTGCACTGGCAGTATCAAGTTCATCCACCAGGAATGGTAAGTGTGTTAGGCTGTCTCTTCCTCTTTCTGTCAGCTTTCATTGTGACCTTGTGAAGAAGTAGTTCTCAGATCCTCCCAAGGAAAACTTTCTCTTTTTTTATGTTAAACATTTAAAAGAAAAAAAAATCATACAAACAGCACGGTAACCATGGTGTAACTAATTAGATTCAGAATGTTCACAGATGCTGCCTTAGTTACTGCAAGACAGTCATTTATTCTTACTTTTCCCATAACTTCCCTAGCCAAGGATGTCAAACATAAGGCCCGGGCCCCAGAATTGACCTGGCAAAGACTCTAATCCGGCCCACTAAAAGGCTTTGGAAACTGTGATTGAGTGCATAACTAGGAATTACTGTTGGATTGCCCTTCTTTTCTTCATATAAAGACTTCTCAGGGTTTGAACGTGTACCTAAATATTTCACATTAATAGAAAGGGGAGTTTCGCTGGTCTGGCCCACTTAAGATTAAAGTGCACTGTATGTGGCCCATGGTGTAAAATGATTTTGACATCTTGGTTTTAAGCTAGGAAGTCTGCTGACTCACAACGTAAACAAGCGGTTGTGAAAGCTTCATTCAACCCATGTTGCTAAATCGATGTATTGCACATGATATAGCATTGTTCTTTCATCATTTTGTTCTTGTGTCAATATTAAATAGTTTTCAAAAGGCAGTTTTGTAATCAGATCATTCCAATATGGTGCGCACATTTGCCCTTGATTTGAAAATCAAAGTAATCTAGAAAATGAAATTTCCTTCCTTAGTTTAGGTTGTGTTTCTTGAGAACTTCCTGAAGCACAGGTTAGGCCCTCTCTGTAGTGGTAACAATATTGTATGGCAGTATACCATATTACAGGTCTTAGGTGAGAAATTTGCATTGTGAAAATTAAAGATGAAGGTATTTTGAAGTTTGTGAGTGTGTAGAAGAGCAAAGCAAAGACCAGACCTGGATTGTTTTGCGTTTTTTGAAAGGTTTGCTTAGATAATGTTATTCTTAATGTTGTTGTACTGTAGGAATCGACTGATGGTAACTCCCTTTCATGACCCATATGCATAGTAATAATAATGCTACATTTCAGTGTCCCAGTAAGCTGGAATGGTGTTATTATAGACAACATACTATACTATACAAACACAGATTGTTGTTAATTAGTGTGGATTTTACAATGAAATATTTTTATTACCCCACAGCTGTAAAAGACTGATATTGTCAGTCTGATACTGAAGTATATTAATACTGGGTATTGTTACTGTAAAAGCGCTTGAAATTGATACCTTGGATTTATTTACTAAAAAAAATGGAAGATTTCAGCCACAAGGTCTAATAGGGCTGTGCGAAATGACCAAAATCTCATATCCCGATATAAGACATCTATCGCCCCGATAACGATATAAATCACAAAAATTTACCATTTTCTCTAAATTCTGTGAATTTCGGGGAGCTCCACAGCTCGAAGTGTTTCCAGCTGGGCGTCGTGTATCTGGAGTCGAGTGTTTTAACCGATGCATGAAACTATACATTTGTAGACATAAGTTGTAACGGTCGCCGTTTTCTTTGTGAGTATTTATTACACGACGTGCTGCGGGGAAAAGCCTGTTCTAACGTTTGAGTCTTAAGGTTTATTTTTTAGCACCTGGCGGCTCTTTGTTGCTTTTCATCCGTAAATACTCTGCATACTCTTTCACGTGATTCAGTTTATTTTGAAAAGTCTCAACGGGATCTTGAGCTTTATTGTAAAACGTTTATATGGAAAATAAACAAGCGGACACATTGATGTTTTACTGTCGTTGTTGCTAACGACAACGCATAAAAACAGTCGCTTGTCCGTCCATCGTGTGGTTATATTAAATATAAGAGAAAGAGAGAGCTTTAAGACATTAATATAGCCACTACAGTGACCATCAAAACGATGAAAAAATATTGCCGTAAACAGTTTATTTTACGACACCACGAAACAAACGATAGCGTAAAATGAAACGATAGATGGTTTTATATCGTCATCCCATATATATCATTATGTCGAACAGCCCTAAAGTCTAAGGTCAAATTTTTCTGAAAATCTTGTGAATGCAATAACTCAAGAACAAAGTAACATTCAAAGTGATTTTATATTTGCATCTACTAAAAATCCTGGTTGAGTTTAAATCTAGTTGACCATGATCTCAAGCTGAGAGTAAGTTTTCTGAAAATCTTGTGCATGTCATAACTTGAGACCAAAGCAATGTAGGGTTTTGAAATTTATACCAGGTGTGTCTATAAGGAGTCTGAGAGGTAGCAAGTCTCACAGTGACGGATTCAGTAGTCCCAGCTGCGCTTACATTTTCATTGCATCATATTGGTGGCAGTGTTACTACTATTGTAGCCATGGCAGTGGTATCATGAAAAGGTTATGTTGGGTCAACACTTCAGACCTTTGGAAGTGTCTGGACTTGGACTGTTCTTTAAATCTGCACCGTTGCAATCCTTTCTATTGGCAATTGAATTTATCTAACTTAATCCAAATATCTCAAACTGACCAAATCTGAAGACACCAATTAAAAAAATGATTTTTTTTTAATGGATTATTTCAGGCTTAAAATGTCTTAAATGGGATTTGAAAGGACTTCCTAAAAAATCATGCCACTTTTTGGAACCAAAAATTGGCATGATTTACACTAGGCATTTCAGGCCCTGAAGGTTAAATAATACACATTCTCACAGTGGGAAAAATGTCTTATATTGGGACACACATAATACATTGGATGTAACACATGAATATGTGTATGAAGCTGTTTTTCAATCCAGTCATTATTCATGTGCTCAAAATGTGAAAATAGAGCACAAATATTACATAGTTTTCATCAGTTTTCTTCATTCTTTAAATGTCATTTTACAGTTTGGTCCAGTGGCTGAAGCACAGCAGGAAGGAGTACTGTGAATTATGCAAGCACAGATTTGCTTTCACACCAAGTAAGTCCTTGTGACATTAACAGATAATCCATTAAAATGCATTTTGTAGCCGCAAGCCTCCAATTTAGCCTTACGGAGGGGGCCATATAAATTGTTTGTTTGTTTTTCTGCATGTGATTATTCATTAGTTGGTGCTGTTTTCATTTAGTGTTACAGAATAATCTAAATAGCTGCTATCAGCGAAAAAAAGAAAATGACCAAGCACAAAAGATAATTTGACTCTGGTTCACTCTTTCCCATCTGTCCTCTTCAGTCTACTCCCCAGACATGCCCTCACGTCTGCCCATCCAGGACATTTGTGCCGGCCTTCTTACCAGTGTGGGCACTGCCATTCGCTACTGGTTCCATTACACACTGGTGGCCTTTGCATGGCTTGGTGTTGTTCCTCTCACTGCATGTAAGTATCCACAGACATGAATACAAGGAGAAATTATCTTTAAAACCCCTTTAAAAAGAAAAAAATTGTCTAACATGTATAAGTTATTTATGAAATCATATTTTTGTTTTAGCTTTTAGAAGTACTGTTATTTTAGTGTTGATGACCAACTTATTTAATAGATTTGGGAGCAAATATTCTTTATAGGGTGACCCTCTAAATGTTTTTCCTCATCTGCTGTATGTGGAAATGTCTGTGCACTTACACGCATTTACAAATTTCCCCTTTCTGGGGTGTTAAATACAGTCAAAGTAACATATAAGGTGTTCATGTTAGCTAATGTTAAAGAGCATTATAGGTTTAGTGTCACTACATACATAACAAGAAAGTGTGTTCTTTGTTCCAAAACATGTAAATCCCTCTCAGTACTTAATGTAAAAATGTAAGCCTGAACTATACAAATTTTCATACAATAGAAACGGGTAGATTTTAAATATGTTTTTTTTCCCCAGGTCGCATCTATAAGTGTCTTTTTACCGGCTCTGTGAGCTCTCTTTTGACACTGCCGCTGGACATGCTCTCTACGTGAGTGATAATGCTTTTTTTTATCATCAACTGTAGCACAAAATATGCAAAACCTGATAGAGATCAAGATTGTTAGCTTGTTTATTTTCTTTACTGGACAGCAGATGAGTAACAGAGGATCATTTTTATTGAATATGTGCTATTGTTTTTATTCCTACAGGGAGAACCTGCTTGCAGATTGTCTACAGGGTTGCTTTGTGGTTACCTGCACCCTATGTGCATTTATTAGTCTGGTATGGCTCAGAGAACAGATAGTCCACGGTGGAGCCCCCCAGTGGTTAGAACAGCACCAGCCACCACAGCCCAATGCTGCCGGACAAGCCAATGAGGTACTTTGCTGGACTGATTACTAAATTAGATTCTTAACTGGATGGTATAATTGTGTTTCATTGAGGTTTAAAATGACACAGTAAAAAAATCTGATTTATGTAATTCACTTAACTGCAAATTAAAAACATGAGCTATTTAAATGCTAACCAGAATAACATGCTGCATGCACCTTACACATTTATGACAATGTGTGTAATTACCATACCACATCCTGCTGTAGCAACTGAATCTTCTGCTAATTATCCAACTCATAATCAACTTAAATTATAGTGGTGGGACAGTTCATTGAAAGTAAATAGAAGCAAATGAGTAAATGTTTTTACTGTGTTTGGATGGGTTTTTTTAAACCCCCAGCTGTAAAAGGTTGATGGGATATTGTCGTCACCCTGTTGTCACATGTGGGTGAGTGTTTTGGAAACCCAAGTTTGTGATTACAATAAGTTGAGTACTAGATGACATAGGATTTGGAAATTCATATCATAAGTGCAGCTACTAAAAATCTCAACCTCAACATCAGGGGTCAAGTTTTAAAAAACATTTGTGAATCCAATAACTGGACAAGAAAGTGAACTAGCATTTTCAAATACCCTATCTTAGATGCATCCACTAAAAACCTCAGGATGAATTTGACTCCTGGGCCCTATTTCAGGAAGCCGGTTTAGTGCAAACTCTGAGTAAGTATACCCTGAGTTAACGAAAACTCTGGGTTTTCGGTTTCACAAAGCGAGTTTAGATTAATTCTGAGTGAGTTACTATGACGACACACTCCGTGAAGCTAACCTGCCCCCTAGCAGGTTTACTTCAACTAACCCTGACGTTCTCCGCCTCTTTGTCGGAAACCTGACTGTAGGAAGTGTCAGACATGGCGTGTCCCTTCCTTGAAGAGCCAGTAGATGTTGAAGCCCAAATTCTCCGCAGAGCTCTCCGCCGGGAGAGAGTGATCAGAGCGCGTTTGGACATTTTATAATTTCCTGATGATTTCCTGTGTGAACGTTACCGTTTTTCAGCACAATCTATAATTTATTTGAATAACATCCTCAGGCCTAATATTGCTCATGTGACACATCGCGGACATCCTCTCAGTTCTGTACATATTATTTGTATTGCACTTCGGTTTTTTGCAAACGGGAGCTTTCTGTATAATATTGGTGACGCTGAGCACGTTTCCAAGGCTACCGTCTGTCGGGCAGTCAGGAATGTTACAGTTGCACTGAAACGTCTCCTGCACTCGTTTGTGGTGTTCCCCGGTCACAGACCCACAAGATTTATCAAAGAGGGATGCCACAAAATTGCAGGTATCAGGATGAACGAAACTTAATTCATGATGTGGTGATACTTGAACTACTACTTAAATGTTACATTTATTTTCACGGTTCCCAGGCGTGATTGGCTGTACAGATGGCACTCACATTCCAATCATTGCTCCTTCAGTAAATGAAGGAGACTATGTGAACAGGAAGTCTTTCCACAGCATTAATGTACAGGTACATAGTTCCCTGTAGCATTTCAAACTAACAAATTATTTCATTATAGTAATGGATGCTAATTTGTGTTCTCTGCACTGTGAAGATCATATGTGATGCTGCCAACATTATCACAAATGTGGAAGCCAACTGCTCAGCCTCTGTGAGTGGTGGTGGTGGAGGACCCCCACCTGTTTTTCAGGCCTCCGCTTTTTTTTCTGTTGGCTATAACGGGTCACATTTGAGCATACAGAGTAAGCAAATATGTACTTGTAATGTGCTCAGATAATTTCAATAAGTGCTTACAGAAAGAAAATTAATGTAGCCTCTAACTGCAATTGATTTACATCGGACAAACAGACCGAGCACTATGGCTCATAATACAATTACACCTTACCTGTTTGGACTATATTTTTATATTTCATTTTTACTTGCTGCCAGGAACGTTTGGGGCCTGTTGGGTTGCACCTGCGCTCACATCACGTCACAAAATAAAATGTATAAAATACAAAATAAAATAAAATATAATAAAATAACGTGTTAAATGGGTGGAAATCCCTAGATCAACGTTTAAATTAACACTCACGCATTGACTCTGTCGGCTATGTTTTGCCATGCATGCTCCCTTTCTTTTGCAGCTGAGGCTGTGTTACTTTTTTCCCGCAAAATTAGCATGTTATCGGCATATACTGCCATCAGAATTTCGGCCTCAAGCGCTGTAAAATACATTGACCGCGCCTTCTTTCCCTCCGTCTCCATGGTGACTCGCTTAATCTGTGCTCCACTAATCAGGGCTTTATGTATCCTCGTGCGCACGCTTAACTTGGGGTTAAAGCAACTCCGCGTTGACTGAACTAATTGTTATCAGCCTTTCTGAAACCGAATATTCCGAGTTGGACAGTTCGGGGTTACTCAACCCTGAGTATCGTTTTTCACTCTGAGTTTTCTAAACCGGCTTCCTGAAATAGGGCCCAGGTGTCAAGGTCAAGTTATCTGAATATCCTGGTAATGCAGCAGGTTGAGAACAAGGAGACGTAGGATTTTGAAATTCAAACCATAGGTGCAAATATCAACATCTCAAAAAAAGTTCAAGTCCGGTGACCTTGAACTCAAGGTCAGAGGTTGAGAATCACCTAGAATTGTCAAATTTATATGATGGGTACATTTACTAGTAGGTGGAGGGGTGGCACTGGCAGCTGCTAGTATTTTTATTTTCCTTCAGTTACACACATTGTGGTTGATTGTGTTATAGATAATTAATATACTAGACAACATATCGTGATTTCATTACATGATAAGTTACTCTGTTTTTTGAAGTTATGCCCCTTGTTCCCTCTCCCCCAGGCACAAGCTGCAGGTCAGGCAGCAGCTGGTGATCCCCCTGCGGCCCAGCCAGCACCTGCTGATCCTCTAGCCCAGAATGAGGCAGAGCCCGAGCCTCCTGACGTCCCCCAAGAGCAAGGCGATGATCCAGAGCTGGAAGAGGAGGCAGCAGCTGCTGAAGATGCAGACCCCAACAATGGTGCACAAGGTGGGACTTTATTATTTCTTTACTTAACTTAAGATGTATGCATTTTTTTCAGCTAATTAAAATTATATATTGCAAAAAGTGATTCTTTGTTAAGGTAGATTTCACTGTCAGATACATCAGTTCTTAAGTTGTAAAGTTTCATGAATGCAAAATACAAATAATTTCAAAAATGAAAATAGAAATCCTCTCCGACAGCCCGACAACCAAAAGCATGTTTAGTAATGGAGTAAGAGGTTTTTGCATTTTTCAAACAGCAGGTTTATGGAAATGCCACGAAACAAACCCAAGAGCAGGAGCACTGCCATTACAGCATACAAATGGGTCCCAAAGTGGCCTCATTTGTTTGCCGGTTTGCCAAAGCATCACAGTTGATTTGGGAACAATATAACACTATGTCAAATTTTTGCCCCATAGCCTTGAAATCACACTCATTTGTTCAGCTTTGTTAATGGACTGATTTTTGCATCAAGCTAAGAAGAAATGCTGAAAATAAATTGCTATTGTATTATACATTACTCTAGCTGTTGGCTGTCACTACAGCTAAATAAATTGCACAGAAAAAGCCTGGCAGTTGCACAATGTTCATGTCAAACTAACAGATTTTCCCAGAGCAACATCAATAATGTAACAATAACTGTTTCAGCAGAGCGGGGAAAACATTGCTTTTCGTTTACTATTTGCAACAAAAGCAGGACAACAAGAAAAAATGTACCACCGCAGAATGATTTGCCTGAGTTAACACATGATTTTGTTATTCTGTGACTATGTCTGACATGTAGGGAGATAAACTGATTGTTTTTATATCGATTATGTTTCAAGTTGGTGACTGTTTTTTATTAGTCTACAAGGCGTTTTTTGTCTTTATCTGTCTGTGTAGATGACATGAATTGGAATGCTTTGGAGTGGGACAGAGCAGCAGAGGAGCTCACCTGGGAAAGGGTAACTGCTGCATAACATTCACAATCTCCAGGCACCTATTTATTAGTATGTAGCTGTTGTCTTCTCTCTTTTCATATTTATACACAAACTATTTCAATTTTCCAAACAGATGCTTGGCCTGGATGGTTCACTGGTATTTTTGGTAAGTCCTAATCTAAATAGATTTCTCTAAATAAATCTTACCTTCTGAAACTCAAGTAAAGATCGGTGTCTTTGTCTTGTAGGAGCACGTGTTTTGGGTGGTGTCTCTCAACACACTGTTCATCCTGGTCTTTGGTGAGTAAACTGAAACAATGATGCAGCATAACCATGATCATAATAGTCCTTTTTCTGACATCAAAATGAATCCACCGTATAACTAATACAGTAATAAAGATGTCTTCTTTTTTCCCTTTCATTTAGCATTTTGTCCGTATCACATCGGCCACTTCTCTGTTGTTGGTCTTGGCTTCGAAGAATATGTGAGAAAATGCTTCAGTCACTTTATAATACAATTGCATGTCCCTTGATAATATCTTTAATTTTCTGATTACAACTTTGTTTTGGGGTTTTTTTTTAGGTCCAGGCTTCTCATTTTGAGGGCTTAATCACAACAATCGTTGGCTACATACTGCTAGCAATGACTCTCATCCTGTGTCATGTATCCTTCCATTGAAGTTCATTAAAAGCCCTGATGATGCCTAATCCAAACCTAATCTATCAGTCTGGTGCATGCAGGCTGTAAAATAAAAAAAAATAAAAGTATGAGAAAGGGAACATGAGGTAATTCAGGTCTGTGCAAATAAGAATATATGTGCAGTATTGATCCTTAATGGCCGTTTTAGGGACTGGCTGCTCTGGTCAGTTTCCAGCGCTCCCGGCGTCTCCTTGGAGTCTGCTACATTGTTGTCAAGGTAACATTGACTGCATTTTTTTTTCTTTGTGTTAGTCATGTTGATACTGGCGTTTTCACTCTCTTAGTATCTAAGATTTTGTTTGCAATCATACAATAAAGATAGCTCTAGCCATTGAATAGGTCCCTGGATTGTTATAATATACAAGTACAGAACTTCTGTGTTAAGTATTTCATGTATCACTACTTGTCACAGAGGTTTTTAGTCTTTTTTGTGTTTACATTTAATGTTAACTGATACTGACAGCAGCCTTTTCTATCCTCACAGGTCTCTCTGCTGGTTGTTGTGGAGATAGGTGTTTTTCCATTGATCTGCGGATGGTGGCTTGACATCTGCTCTTTAGTAAGGGACAAATTCTTTTCATCACGTTTTCACTACATCTCTGTTGCTCTTGGACTTTTTGTTTTAATTAAACTGATTGAGTATTTTAGCCTGGGGGTCCATACTCTAATTAACGTACTTGGCAGATGTGATCGTTAAGTCTGATGTTTTATAGGGATAAATGCGCAAGTTTTCTTCTATCTAAAAGCGTTTTCCGAGCACCAGTGACTGAATATCTCTTGTTCCCTGTGAAATTTCAGTGAATACTCCTATTTTATTCCATTTTCATACATTTTGCCAAATGAGAGGGATGGCTAATACCCCGCAGAGGCTCTGTCACAACACCTTTAAAGTGGCTTTCAGCAGGCCTGCTCAGCACACAGGCAAAGCCAGATGCTTTAGCTCACCCAGTTCATACATTCATCAGTGCACACAAAAACAGAGAACAGACTGGTTTGGAGGACTGGGGAGTGAGAGAGTACCAAACGCCTCTATGCTGTGGCTGTCACTCTCTTTGTTTGTCAGAGAGTTTGTTTGTGCTAACACTTACTAGAACAAAGTCTCTCTCTACCACAACATTGGCTTGCATAGTACTTATCCAAATCATAACACGGCAGTTAATATATATATATATATTTTTTTTTTCCTGATCCTGTTTTCCAAAGCCAAACAACCTTCCTCACAACAGGTGGTGCAGCTTACACAGCAGAAGGGAACCGTGTCTCATCTGCTCTGCAGCTGTTCGCCTGTGAAACAAATTAATTGACCCTGAAAATGGCCAGTGTGGTGTAAGCAGCTCTTATCGCTTTGCAGTCAAAAGCAGAAAGTTTCACATTTTGTATTTACAAGCGAATTTGGTTTCCGTTTCAATGCAGTTTATCTGCAGTGTATATATCTACATCTAAACTATTTGTCCTATGTTAGCCTAAAACGTAAACATTATGGTTCAGTGCAAACATGCAAAAAAATCTTTCTTAGCTTTATATAGCAGAGGGTGAATCCTTTAAAGTATTTACATTTAGAAAAACATGAAGTTTAGAGCAGCTTTTGAGCAAAAACAGGTGATCAAAGCATCATCTTAGACCCTGCTTTTATTTGATTCATCCTGCAGGAGATGTTTGATGCCTCGCTGAAAGACAGAGAAATGAGCTTCAAATCAGCACCTGGTACTACCATGTTCCTGCACTGGCTGGTGGGAATGGTCTATGTCTTCTACTTTGCATCTTTCATCCTCCTGCTGAGAGAGGTAAGAAAAACAGACTCTCAAATGCATTCAGTTAGGGAAACAAGGACTGTGAGTGCTTCAGGTTAATTTTTCAGATGATAGTAAAGAGGAAAAAAGTCTTCGGCGCTCTAAATCATTCCACCTTCTGCCTCCATTAGGTGCTGAGACCTGGAGTGCTCTGGTTTCTGAGGAACCTCAATGATCCAGATTTTAACCCAGTGCAGGAGATGATTCACTTGCCCATCTACAGACACCTGCGGAGGTTCATCCTGTCTGTGGTTGTGTTCGGCTCAATTGTCTTGCTCATGCTGTGGCTTCCCATCAAGCTCATTAAACTATTGCTGCCCACCTTCCTTCCCTACAATGTCATGCTCTATAGGTAAGCAGCATACATAACAAAGATATAGTTTACTTATTAATAAACTGTGTGAAACCTGCTGGCCTGAAATGATCTGAGAAACCACTTCCTGTTCATACCAAAGTGGAAGTATCACCACATGTGAAAAAGCAAGATTTGCAGTTACAAATCCACTTGAGTTTATGCTGTTTGACACTTAAAGTAATAGAAAATGTTTAGTCTGGTGTTTGTTAGATAAATGTCTGTGTCTTTGTCACTTCTTTCCTCTCAGTGACGCTCCTGTCAGTGAGCTGTCTTTGGAGCTGTTACTGCTTCAGGTTGTGCTTCCAGCTCTACTGGAGCAGGGACACACTCGCCAGTGGCTCAAAGGCCTGGTCAGAGCCTGGACAGTCAGCGCAGGATATTTACTGTAAGCCAAGTTTGAATACACACCCAAGGCAATGATATTTCCTGACCGTCTGTAACTGTGTCACCACTTTGTGTTGTCTCCAGAGACCTCCACTCCTACCTCCTTGGCGAACAAGAGGACAATGAAGCCAACCAGCCCGTGAACAACAACAACAATAACAACCCTCCGCATGTTCATCACAACAACAATAACAACCCGGCACCAGCTGTTGGTGAAGGGTTACATGCAGCCCATCAGGCCATCCTGCAGCAAGGGGGACCAGTGGGTTTCCAGCCCTACCACCGACCTCTTCGCTTCCCTTTAAGGGTGAGAAAGGCTTTTTTCATATATGTCTTTAAGGAGTGCACTTTACAGATAGATGTGTAGGGAAGACCAGGATACTGTGGTTCTGAAACTAAACAGCTTTTAGAGATATGAATGGACAGCCATCTTTGACCATGTCTTTGAGTGTAGTCTGTAGTGCTCTAGCATGTCTTTTAGTTTCACTGACAAAGTTGACTGACGTCCAGGTTTCTTCTCATGCATGAATGTGATATAATAATTGAAGGGCTCTTTGTGACTTTCCAGTGGGTTCCCCCCCCCCCCCCAGATTTCTGATGCTTGCGCCGTTTTAGTGACCACAATAATGCAGAACTATTGCCAGCTGCCAAAGCATCTGTGTTTTTTTCCCTTGCTCTTATTTGTATCGCACACACAGACATGTTCATTTGAAATAAAGAAAAAAGGTTGTCTTTAACACTGGAACCCTGAGAGGTTGTTAGTTTTTATTCAAATTACAAGTAAGATTTGACAAAGCAAACCCCTAAACATGCAAGATGTAGTTTTACATATGATTTATATTATTTAATTAAGGGTCATAGTCCTCCACGCTTTAGAACAAAGATAGAGGCTGTTTTTACAGATAAAACAAGTCTTAAAATAAAGATGTCTCCTGTAATTTGTGGTTTCTGAGTCAAATTTTGAAATCAGCCAACGCCCTAGCAACCATTTACTGCCCATCTGAGCCTGCACAACTCTGTCATTATGATCTTCATCTTTCATGTTAAACACCCTAATCTCTGAGATCCTGTTTATACTAGCCTTAGCTTATGCAACCCGAGTCTGTAAAATAGAGCTTTGACTTTGCAGCATGTCCCATCTTGTAGCTTTTAAACTGAAATGTGTCCCCTTTTCCCCCAGATTGTGCTGCTTATAGCTTTCATGTGCATCACTCTGCTGGTGGCTAGTTTGGTGTGCTTAACCCTACCAGGTGAGATGTGGTACTTTTCATATACACAAACACATCATTTAAAAAGTACAGTTCTTTTTACGGGCAAACATAGAGTTGCTGTGGTCAATTTTGTTTCCTCACTGTTTTGTTTTGTTTGTTTGTTTTTTTACAGTATTCACTGGCCGCTGGCTGATGTCTTTCTGGACAGGAAATTCCAAAATCCACGAGCTGTACACAGCAGCATGTGGTCTGTATGTCTGCTGGCTTTCTATCCGCGGGGTCACTGTTCTGCTGGCGTGGATGCCACAGGGACGCACTGTTATTGTACACAAAGTCCAGGAGTGGACACTCATGGTGAGCATCAGTGAGCTGACTGGGTTGTTGGCAAACTTCGAAGTTGGGCAGCAGAGGGTTGTGCTAATTGGTTGCTCCCTTTCCAGCTTTGACACTGTGTTTTTGTTAAATGGATATAACTGAGAATGAGCTCTCATTAGCTGTTATCCTAAATTACCAACTTGTTCATTGAAGTAGCATTCCCAGCAGATTAACCTTTATAGTGCCGTATATGTTTCCTTATCTGCAAGTGGCATCTCCTAATGATTTTTTTTTTTCAATACCCTAATTTGCTTCTGTAGATCCTGAAGACCCTTGTTGTGGCTCTGCTGGTCGCTGGAGTCATTCCTTTGCTACTGGGCCTGCTGTTTGAATTAGTCATCGTGGCTCCGCTCAGGGTACCCTTAGACCAAACACCCCTTTTCTATCCCTGGCAGGTAAGGATTGTATGCATTTGTGTTTCTTTTCCCTAATGGGATCTTGGAGGTTACTAAATAGAGCTTAAGGAGTTCTCACACTTATGTTCATCCATTGAACTTGTCTGCAGGATTGGGCTCTCGGGGTTCTTCATGCCAAAATTATTGCTGCCATCACTCTCATGGGCCCTCAGTGGTGGCTGAAGACTGTTATTGAGCAGGTTGGTACTGGACACACCAAATATCCAACTGATACACTGTAAACATTTTTACAAACTATCAGACTCTTGACTACATAACTTTGAAAGGGTTTTATTCTGTTGACTCACAGTGTGTAGTTTGCTAGTCTGTCTTCCCTATCTCTGTCATGTCTGTTTCTTGGAGATGAATTAAATTAACTGTTTAGTACATTATAAAGTGTAAACTCTTTCTCTAGGTTTATGCAAATGGAATTCGCAACATTGATCTCCAGTTCATCATCCGTAAACTGGCAGCTCCTGTCATTTCAGTCCTGCTGTTGTCTTTATGTGTGCCATATGTGATTGCTGCCGGGGTGGTACCGGCTGTAGGTGAGTATCTCTCTGCATATGGATCTTAAGGCGTCACTTGAAGAGTTTCCTAACCAAAGTAGGACTTTCTCATTGACAATATACAGCACATTGCAGTCTTAGTGGCAAAAGAAATGGAAATTACTAACGGTTTCCTCTAGATTTAAGCTTTTTGTGAGTTCAGCAATAAACCAGAGGGGGAAAAATGTTTTAAAGGATGAAATTATAACCTCCACACTCTGTCTCACTTCCCATTATTTTCTAAAATCACAATATTTCGGTCCAACCGACCATCATCAGTTACAAAAAACGATGTGTACAGTCGTGGCCAAAAGGTTTTGTCAATGACACAAATATTAGTTTTTGCAAAGTTTGCTGCTTCAGTGTTTTTGTGACGTATTGAAGTATAATTGCAAGCACTTCATAAGTTTCAAAGGCTTTTATTGACAATTACATCACGTTTATGCAAAGAGTCAATATTTGTAGTATTGGCCCTTCTTTTTCAAGACCTCTGCAATTTGTCCTGGCGTGTTGTCAATCAACTTCTGGGCCAAGGCCGACGATGGAAACCCATTCTTTCATAATCAATGCTTGGAGTTCGTTTGTCCACTCGCCTCTTGAGGATTGACCACAAATTCTCAATTGGATTAAGGTCTGGGGAGTTTCCTGGCAATGGACCCAAAATTTCAGTGTTTTGTTCCCAGCACCATTTAGTTATCACTTTGGCCTCACTTTGTTCTTCACCAAACTGTCCTTGGATAGTTGGAAGAAATTGCTGTCGGAGGATGTTTTGGTTTGGCGAAATTGTGAGTGACCCCACTCTCTTGAATGAGAAGCAGCCCCACAGATGAATGGTCTCAGGACATGGTAGCCTCACTTTTTTCTTCTCCAGGCTTTTTTGCAGAATATCAGTCTGTCCCCCATTAGGGACAGACTGAAGCCTTAATAGCAACAACATCCTTGCCTGTGAAGCCCTTTATATGCAACACAATGATGGCTGCATGGGGTTTTTTGTTTTGTTTCTGTTTTCTTTTTTGCAGGTAACCAAGGTTAACAGGAAGAACAATGATTTCAAGCATCACCCTCCTCTTAACACATCCAGTCTGCTATTCTAACTTAATAGTCAAGACATAAAGATCTCAAGTTCTGTGCTCATCAACATTCTCACCTGAGTTAACTAGAAGATTGAAATGATCTCTGCAGGGCCTTTTATGGTAGCAATGAAATGCAGTGGAAATGTTTTTGGGGGTTAAGTTTGTTTTCATGGCAAAGAAGAACTTTTCATAACATTCAGAGTATATGGAAACTTCTGTCATAAAAACGGAAGGAGCAAACTTTGTGAAACCCATTACTTGTGTCATTCTCAAAACGTATGGCCACGACTGTACACAATCACTCACACACAATAATATGTTCTCTCCCATTCATCAAGTAGAATTCAATCATCCAATCAGGGAACACTTTACACATTTTTACACATGGATGCTATTAATTAGATAATGAAACTAATAAATACACTGCTTTTGTAATAAAAGCCTCCCCCAAAAAAGTGGCAGATTGTGACCTACCTTCTGATTTGTTTGGGCACTGAACTGGTGATAAATCTGCCACTTGGACTTGTTATTGGAGATGTACCGTCACTAGGTAATAATTCTAATATAGTTATCACCTAATTTAACATAACTGGTGTCCCCAAAATATCACATTTCTTCTCATCTTGATGGAGTTAATGATAGGAATAATGGGAACTCTTGAAAAATCATATAACTGAGTACAATTATGCTTTGTTTTTGCAGGCGTTACCCCAGAGATGGAGATTCTAATGCAGAGGAGAATCTACCCCTTCCTCTTGATGGTCGTCTCACTTATCGGCATCCTCTCCTTTCAGATCCGACAGTTTAAACGTCTTTATGAACACATCAAGAACGACAAGTACGAAACTTTCAGCACTCATCAGTCTGGAGAAAGCAGCATGTTTTTTTTGTTTTGTTTGTTTGTTTTTTTTTAATTAAGTTTGTCTTATAATGACAACCTCCCCCCCTTTTTCTTTTTCAAATGTATCATTCGGTGCATCATTATAAAAACAAACTGCAGCTTTAATATAGAAGGTTAAACACATTGTTCAGACCTTTTGCTCTAGTTGGATATTTTTGGATTATTGTTTCATATTGTGTGTGTAGCCTTCAGTTAAGTGCATAAAAATGAATAGTAATAATGCTGTAATAATCTGTCTTTGCAGATACCTGGTCGGCCAGAGGCTTGTCAACTACGAACGCAAAGCTGGCAGAGGAAGCTCAATCCCACCCTCCAACCCTGTCGTAGAATAAATATTTGTGTCACATGATGCCATGTTTGGTTTTTTTGAACCCATGACCCTGCGCACATCTCGTCCAGCCCATGGCCTGTCTATTTTTTTTTTGTTTTGTTTTTTTTGGGGGGTGGGGGGTTCAGCTCAACCCTCAGACTGTAATCCTTGAAATCACCTGTGATTATTGCTGGACTTTATGGGTGTTATTCAAATTCATTTCATCAAAGTCAGGATGGGAAAACTTAGTGTAATAACTGGACAGCTGAGTAATCCCCTCAAACAAACAGAATAGGCAGGAGCATTAAAGTTTTCATTTGAAGCCCAACATCTGTATTGAAATTCATGCCTTGCTTTATAAAGTGCTGCCTGATTTAAATGTACATGTGTAAATACTTTGGAAGGGGACTTTGTCTTAAAGGACCGATGTGGATTAATGCAATGACCATTGTACATCTTAAAAGTGTATGTATAATTTATTAAATCAGAATGACAGTTTATTTTCTGTTGCATCTTTTCTCACGGCAGATCAGTGTCTGCGATTGATTAACAAGTACATCTGGGTTTTAACAGAGGTAGAGACTTTTCTAACTTAAAGGTTAAAATAATGTATAAATTGCTTTGCTCAGACCTCAGTGATTAGATGGATTTAAAAACAAAAGCCATTGGCCCTAATCTTAAGAGTATTCATACATTTTGTTGTTATGGAGCCATAAGAGGTATGAATTTATCCCATATAACTGTGCGTATGTTTAATATGTGATTAGAGGTGGTGTGATTTTCTCATCCTTTGCTATGAGCGTGGAATTAAGTGCAATTCCAAATTTTTCCTTTAGAACACCAGGAATCTCTTCATCTTTAAGTTCTGTGATGGTTTCCACCACATGCCTGTTCTCTTCTGTTGGGAATGTGGTGGTGATCAATCTGTGGCCTATATAGGTGAGCCTCCCGCCAGGTCTCAGAACAGTGCAGAGGGACTTGCAGAAGAAGATGGAGCTGGGGGAGGTCTGGTGGTATTGGCACATCTCAGTGAAGTCCTCCTTACTCCGACGTTTAAGGGTGAACTTGTAGATCTCCTTCCAGTCTCCATCTACTCCTCTGTTTTCTTCCTCTTGCCACTCCACAAAGTGCATCTCCAGGTCCTTCCTGATCCGGTACACTCGGTGGCTCTGCTCCTGGGGGTCTTCAGTGTCCAGTGACAGCGGGACACTGAAACCGGGAACCCCGAACCCGACGTCACACAGCCATCGCCGGCCCTCAAGTTCAACCAGTAGGATGAAATGGTCGAAAGGTGGCCCGTAGCAACCCGTGAACCTGTTCTTCACCTGGCCTGAGAGTATAGTCACCTGGAATCCCAGCTCGGTCAGCAGCCAGCGAAAGAGGCTGTTGTTCTCATAGCAGAAGCCTCCTCGGCGATGGTTCACGATCTTGTCGTACAGAAGGGGGAGGTCGAGCTGGACTCGACCCCCGCTGTGCACCGTGAGGTCCTCAAACGGCACCGACAGGAGGTGGCAGGTGTGCAACGTCCGCATCACCTCCAGGCTGGGCTCCGCGGGGCCCGTAAACCCGATGCGAGCTAAATATTTCCCCAAGTCCATTTCCACGGAAGTCATTTTCGCTTCTGGTTATGGCGTTTCTATATACTTAAAGCAGGTTTATTCCCGTGTTTCACTTTGTGTTTCTGTCCGGCTGTGAGCAATATGGCGTATTCAAGGAAGTTCAAAGTACAATGCCTACTTTAAAAAAAAAAAACTTACGAAAAACTTAGTAAAATCCAACCTAAATAAAACTCACTGCTTTTTATTTCAAAATGCATTTGAAAAAAAACCCCACACCAATGGATCAGAAATGTGTTAGTGTTATGAAGCAAAGTGCGATTAAACGATTAAAAGATTTAATGTTTTTTAAAAAGTATGTCGAGTATTTAGTATTTTTTTTTTAAGAATTACGGGTAAATAAATAGTATAATTACAATTAAACCGATTTATTATTGCCAACATATTCATCTTAAGGTTTATTTTTCTATATTATTTAAAATCCATAATTCTTTATACAGAGATACATTTGGACACGTAGACAGCAGGAAATATATCAATTTAGTCTACATTACTAGGGTTTGCCGTGCTACATGTTATACAACTGTGATAACCTAGCTGGGCTTGGTGCCTTTGTTGTATTTTATGTTTTATACTGAAGCACTATACTTGGTTTCCTGGTCGTATATCATCGCTCGGCTCACCTCCCTGTTTCACATTTTTTATTATCGTGACGTCACCCGTCGACACTCCCTTCTCCACAGTAGAGGGGGAAAGATGGCGCCCACACACGTACTGAGATGCTGTCAACGGGGCTTAGCATGGATACCTGTGATTTTTATCGCGCTCGTCGTCTGCTGGTCGTACTACGCTTACGTGGTGGAGCTTTGTATATGTAAGTAGAGACCTCGCCGTCGTCTGTCGCTTCTTTCAAGGCCTTTAAAAGCCGGTGCTAACCATATTTCCTGACAACACACACAAACACAGCGGCGGCTGCTGGCCAGCAGGAAGTAAATGAACTGCAGCCCAACAAAGGTGTTGGCAAACCCGTCCAAATATAGATCCAGCTAATTTTCTGTTGGTTGCCATCGCCTGGGTTGCCATATATTCAAAAGAGGACGGTTTTAGTCAAAGAAAAACTAGCACTGTGCTGTCTTTTTTATGTTAAAGCTACCCGTCTCGTCTCTGTGGTTTTATGTGAAATTAAATGAGTGTGGATGGAGAAATAAACGGTATTTGACTGGCTGACATATAAATACCACACAACATGTCTCTTTTAGTTAAACTGGCTTAAGGCAATAGTTGCGGATTGTCTCCCCCCCCCCAAAAAAAATAAATAAATACATAAATTCATGTAAGGTTATGTCTAAGTGCTGTAATTCAGCTGTGAAAAATTCAACATGTGTATTTTTATTAGTCAGCTCCTAATACTTAATCTTTGTTAACTATTTGGAAGTGGAAAAAAGGTACACTTAACAACAGCAAGGTGGACTAATTAAATTGTCTTGACATTGTGTAGGAGATTAATGGGGCAATAGAAAAGATTGCATGGCTGCTGTGCTCCTGAGGTGTGACTATGTATTTATTTATTTTTCTTCCCGCCCCATTTTTAGGCTTTATTTATTTATTATTAGATAAACCACTAGGTGAAAGTTTCTACTGGTTTTCTTTTGGTTTTTATCAGATATGTTGGCGTAAATATGGGACCTGGTTACATGCATAGGGGAAAACTTTTTTTCTTAATTAAGGGGGCAGGGGGCTGTAGTTAATTAATTTCTGATATGGATAACTGTAAAACATGCCAACCCTTTAATTAATTCGTTACTCATGTACAGTATCAGTATTTTGAAAATTTTTGTAGAAGTGAATACAGTGTGGATAAATGATATGGTTGTTTCCACCATAATGTATAAAAGTTTATCAGTATATATAATATCTGACATATATTGTCTATGTTTTCTCTTTGCAGTCACCATCCCCAGCATAGGAGAGCAGAGTAAGTGTCCCAGGACATCAAACAATGTTTGTTTAATAAATCGTAAATGGAATTTTACTGAGCTAAGAGTTTTTTATTGGCATAATCTTACTTAAGTTTCTGGAAAAGTACTCTGTAGACTTGGCTTTTTAAAGAAAAGGCTGGCACAGAAATTGTGTTTCCTCTCAAAGTGCTGAGGTTGGCCTGCTTATAGCCCAGCAGCTCCTCCTCATCCAGCATAAACTATTAGCTTTCCTCTCTAATTAATTAACAGCGTAGGTTTTTTTTTTTTTCTCTTAGGCCATGTTTTGCGTTACAGTGGCATTTCCTTATATAACCCACATATCAGTGCGTATGTCCTTGATCCTGATGCTCAGTTTCCCCCCTCCAGTTGTCTACCTGATCTTCTTCCACCTCTCATTCGTCATGTTTGTGTGGTCTTACTGGAAGACCATCTTCACCAAGCCTGCTAACCCTTCCAAAGAGGTATAACACTAATCCAATCCTCCAAAACAAAACAAGCCTGCTCTGTCTGCCTGTGTGTAATCCCCTGCTGCAGTAAATGGCAGCTTAAAAAAGGTATTTTGCTCCCTTCCCTCCAGTTTTGCCTCCCCAAGGCTGAAAAGGAACGCTATGAGAAGGAGGAGAGGCCAGAGTCCCAGCAAGAGATCCTGTGGAGAGCTGCCAGCAGCCTCCCTCTGTACACCCGCACAGGCGCTGGCGGTACGTCTGTGTCACTGAATGTAAATGAGAATGAATCTGTTCTGTTTGGAATTGAGTTATCATGATGATTGTTGTGCTAATTTATTGCAGCGATCCGCTACTGTGACCGCTGTCAAGTTATCAAGCCAGACAGATGTCATCACTGCTCAGCATGTGACATGTAAGGGAATTTTCTTCTTTCCTTAAAATTTTTCTCTTACTCTTCAGTTTTTTAAAGTTAATCTTTTGTTTTTATTATTATTTTTTGGCAGGTGTGTGCTAAAGATGGATCATCACTGTCCCTGGTATGTAAGAGCCACATCCTGTTGGTGCATTGAGTTAGTTAACCAAGAATAAAGTGCTTTCTAGACAGAAGTTCATTTTACTTTGTTCTCACGCTTTATAACTAACATACCTTAAATTACGACACGTTGCTACACCTTTTCAGAAACTGCTTGATAATGCCATTTGTTTGGTGCTACCTCACCAGTAGCCTCCACCTTTTGCAAACTTTGATAAGGTTTCTGCACTGGAAAAGAAACTGCATCCAAATGTGGTGTTTGTGTGTCTGCAGGGTGAACAACTGTGTGGGATTCTCCAACTACAAGTTTTTCATCCTCTTCCTGGCCTACTCGCTGGTGTACTGTTTGTTCATTGCAGCCACCGTCCTGCAGTATTTCATTAAATTCTGGACAGTGAGTAACGACGCACCGACACGCTATGCCCACTCGCCCCACAGCATGGAGTGAATGTGTGACACAGATGCAGAATCGGGTGGCACGTCGTAGCCAGGATGAGCATCTCTTTGAGTTGGCTGTGCATGGCGCTGACCTCTCCTGTGCTCCGCTGTGCCGCTCCTCTGTTTTCTCTGTCCTCTCTCACCCTTCACCCTCTGACCGGCCCCCGCCCTACCCCTCTGTTTCCCCTTTCTTTTATCCCCAGTTCTCGCACACTGGCTCATTGTTCTCGGATCTTTTCTCTTTTTCTGCCTCCCTTTCCACTATCGGAGCCATCAGTCACACCACTCATGTGCCCGCAAACACCTCCTTTCTCTCTCTCTCTCGTAGCTGTTTCACTTCAATTTTCTCTCATCTCTTCCTCTTTTATCCCTTTGTTTCTTGCCAGTCCGGGCACAGTTTTCTTTCAACCCACTCTCTTTCATTCACCTCCCCCGCAGCTCCCCACTTTTCCACCCAACTTGGCCTTGACTTCTATTTGCCTCCTGATTTCTAAGTGCTCCCCCCTCCCGTCTGTTCTCTCCTGGTGTTGCTAACCACTCTTGTTTCTGTTTGTACTAAAGCTTTGCCGCAGGAAATCGGCAGAAAACTGCCCAAAGGTAACACAGCCATCCTCCGATGCCTCCCCCCTCCCCCACCGTCCTCACCGTTGTTGTTTTCGTGATGTGCATGCAAGTGAAGTGGCTCACATGAGACTTTTTTAAAAGTCATTTCTCTGCCTTTTTTTTTCTTTTTGTTTATATCAGCTCTCTGTCATTGCTCTTGCATTTCCAGAAATATCTCCGATGTGAATTTGTTATTGATGGCTGCCTGACTCTCCTCTTCTCCCGTCTCTCCCCCTAGAATGAGCTGACAGACACGCCTGCCAAATTCCACGTCTTGTTTCTTTTTTTTGTGGCCGCCATGTTCTGCATCAGTATTTTGTCCCTCTTCAGCTACCACCTTTGGCTTGTAGGGAAGAACAGGTCGACAATAGGTATCGTTTTCCTTGTATTTAATATCTAGCAGTGATTTCAAATATTCTAACAGTTTGTCAAGTTGAATGTCATTTTTTTGTCATCATTATCACTGGAATAACTTTGTTGCTAGGGACGGAGTTTTGTTCCCCTCCTTTAGTGTTTGTCTAACAGTTCTCTTTCCCTTCTGTCTGCCTCTTCTCTTTTCATTTTCCTCTTACCCTGCAGAGGCATTCAGAGCACCAGTCTTTAGGACAGGCTCTGATAAAAATGGTTTCTCTCTGGGTTTCCGAAAGAATATTGCTCAGGTCTTTGGTGACCAGAAGAAGTACTGGCTGCTGCCCGTCTTCACAAGGTAAAAAAAAAAAAAGAGAGAGAGAGAAAAACTTTCACAGAGAGAGAGACAGACATTAAAGGGAGTGTTGTGGTTTGCCGTACACAGAAAAGATTCCCGGGAGGAGACAAAACCCAAGCCTCTGAAGGTAACAAGCTAGTGGATTCCTAGCGCAGATCCCAAGCCCAGATAAATGAGTTGCATCAGAAAGGGTATCCAGTGTAAAGTGTGTGCCAAATCATGTGTACTTCCATCTGCCGTGCCGACCGCTTGAGAAATAAGGGAAATATCCAGGAGTACCTTTCAGACAGAGGAGATCTAAAGCCCCTTTTCCATTAGTACTTAATCAGATCGACTCACCACAGTGTGCCCCGATTTTCAGAGTTTTCCATTAGGTCATAGTACCAGGTACTAAAATAGTACCTGCTCAGCCGAGGTTCTAAACAAAAAGAGCAGGTACTAAAATGTGACGTTGTCAGACTGGATGCCACCGATTGGCTGGTCAATAGCGTCAAAAGATGAGTCATGAGTGTATTGTTACCAAAAACTGAAACCGACATTTTTGAAACCTGGCAAAGTTGTTGCATACTAATTAAGTCACAGGACCCTTGGCCACGTTGCTATGACAACAACCACACACATTTAGTGGTACTTGATTGTAATGGAAAAGCCAGTCTGAGTCGTGGTGAGTCGATCTGAGTAGGTACTAACGGAAAAGATGCACAACAGAACCAGGAAGACCAGGATTTCTGTGTTAAATAAACAAAACCTGAAGAATCTGGTATAATTGTTTAAATACTGAAGTAAAAGCTAAAGCTGTGATGTTATTCTTTTAAATATAAGCCTAACTTTGTTGCAGCATAGACTATATGGGTTCGAAAAGTGAATCTAGAGTGTCTTAAACCTGCATTCTTTGTAATGGGCAGCAAGGGGCAGCAACTCAAGTTGCTTGTTGTTGTTTTTTTTGTTTTTTAATAGAAGTCTGTAACAAAATGTCTAAGTGTTTTCCAGATTAAATTATGGCTACACGTGCTAATTTCAAGCCATATTTAATATAAAATAATGCTTTTTTGTATTAAATACTTTCACATTAGAGTACGAAAATAAAATAAAGCAGGCTCCACCTATCACTTGTTGCATCGGGTTTATAAAGTACAAGTGCCAGATGCTAAAGTCGAGCCTTTAAAACAGCAGTCTGCAGAACAGTTTGTAACATCATGGTGTGTCCATCTTTTATATACAGTCTGTGGCTGCAGCAGCTCCTGAGGAAGTTCAGCTTCACGGTTTTTGGGGGGTTTTCTAATCAGTTGACAGCTCTTAATCTTTAGATTCTCTGCTTGCTTACTGCAGCCAGGGAGATGGTCTGACGTTCCCCACCCGACTGGTCAACACCGACGTGGAGCAGGCCACAGTGACACTGCAGTCAGAGCCCAGTAAAAGGTGCTAAATCCCGGTGCAATAGTAGAAGCTTCTGATAGGGCTTTTATTTTGAGAAAAATGGTGCTAATGGCAGCTAATTTTTCCAGCGCTGCTGACATCACCGTGAGTCCACTCAGCGAGTCTCAGAATCGCCTCCTGAGCAACGAGCAGCATGCTAATAACATCGGAGACCATCTGGCAAATGACACCCTCAAATCAGGTGAGTCCCAGCAGGGGTGTTATTATTACATAGAAAGGCTGAGCTGTTGATGTAAATTCTATCACGTATTCTGTTCTGCTTGTCTTCACAGCTGAAAGCGAAACCATTACAATCTCAATGGAGAGCGAGTCCTAACCAGGTAATTGCAGTCAGCCACCTCTCAGCGAGTCTGTAGCTCTGGCTTAATGGTCAGTCTGACTTTTCCAGATAGAACTGCTTTATGTAAGTAATAAATATATGTATGTATATATAATTCTTTTTCTTTTTGTTCTTTCCTGCCACAGGAGAAGCACCTCAGTCATCTACTTCGATGCCTTAAGCAAAGCTAGAGTTCAGTTTCTCAGCAGTCTGCCAGCAGATGCCCATTTAAATCCATTCACAGTAACTATGGAAATGCAGTCATTATCACAGTCATGTATTCCGTGGCATTAGCATTTCCACATGCAGTGTCATGAACGCATCTCACACCTCTCTTCGTAAGACATGAGACAAGGTTGTTTGCAGTTATGCGCATAAACATACACACACATACTAACAGTATACTGTATTCATATTTCTGTTGCTTTTTTTTTTTTTAACCTCTCACAATTGAAGTATTTATTGACGAGGACCGCATTAAAGTGAATCAGTGCTACTGCTGAAAGCCTCCCAGGTCCACCAAGACTTGGAGATACAAAGCTGCAGTGAGGAGAGCCTGGAACAGCTTTTTTTGGTTTGTTTTTGGTTTTTTAGAGAGGCAGTACACGATGTGGAGATGCATCGATTTACCCTTGAGTCTCATGTTGTCTCATTTTTTTAACGAGTATACGCGTAACAATGATCGACACCTCTTGAGATGGATGCTTCCCAACAAACCTGGACTATCTTACAGAAGACTCCACCACACGGTGAATCCGTGCACAAGGAAACTCTAACCAGGTTTTGGGTAGACTTTGGGTTTTTTTTTTTTTTTAATCCATCAGAGCACAAGATGGCGCATTTGCACTTTGTAGATTATCCATCAAAGAAAAAAGTGCTGCTTTTTTTTATTTTTTAATTTAAACAAAAAAAAGTTTAAAAAAAAAGGTGTTATGGATGTTGCTCGATCATTTGATTTTTTTTCTCCTTTTTTTTTTATATAATGTATTGTGTGTGTGTGTCCGTGTGAGAAAGAGAGAGATTGTGTGTAACAGTTGAAGTGGCAGTAAGTTTTCTTCTTTCCTACTAACAGACTAAAAGAATCAGCTTTATATGTGTTTTTTTATGGCCCACTTGTGTCAAAGGAAAAAAAACAAAACCTGCTGCTTCGACTGGACGGTTTAACTTTGGAGATGAAGCTTGCTCACTATTTGTTCTTTAAGAGGCTGATCCATGATTTTTAGCCCGCAATGTGCACAGCCTGTTTTTCTACAACTCAATGCTTCAACCTTTACAAAGAACACCAACACTCTGCCAAATAAGGGCTGGCCTGTCAGGAGCTCTGACCTCCGAACCTGAAGTGTTTACAGCATATTAGCTTTATCCTAACCTCACTGGTCAATCTCTTCATAACCAAATTGAGTTCAACAGTAGTCGTGGCGCAATATTTTGTACATTTGTCGCTCCGACCTGCTGAGGGTCATGATGTCCGTGCAATACCAGTGCTGGCCAGCAGGTGGAGACAAGAGTCCTGTTTGTCCACTCATTCAGCTAAATGTCTTTTCTTTTGTGTGTGTGTGTGTGTCTTTTTGATATCACTACATCACTTCCTCGGGGCTCACTTCACTTTCAGGTTAAATCGCTTTCTTAATATCCTTTAATATGCATTAAATTCCTGTAATAACTCATCTGGATTTAATTTGAAAGTGAATTGAACCCCTCTGATAGAGCTACAGCCTCTGCTCACCTTGTTGCTGTAGACATGTGTGGATGTCTGTATTTTGGAATCGGCTCATTGTTGTGATCTTGAGCGTGAGCTTGTTTAATTCCTGTGCCGTGTCAGTGTGTAACATCTGGGAATTTACTCACGGGGTCTGCGGAAATCTGTAAGGAAAGTGTATTTAATACCCAGAAGACAGTGTTGCTCACATTTGTCAGCATGACCAAATAACAATTGTTCAGGAGTGAGTTCCTTTTCCAAGAAATGTTATTGTTTAAGTGCAGCATTGTAAGGCGATGCAGCAAATTCCTGATGTCTGCCATTCCTCACACCTCTGATCACATCCCGGAGTGTTGCTGGAAAAGCCTCCTGCTGAATATATCCAACCAGACACTGGTGGTGTACAAGTTTACAGCTGTTTCTATCATGTACAGCGTGTTAGTGTTATCGTAACATGTGCTGAATGTATCACAGACGGGACAGTAAAGGTATGAGTGTTTTAAAAAAAACAACAAAACAGCCTGATCTTTAAACTTCTTGTTTACTTCTTGAATCCTCCAATCATCTTTGACCTTTTGAGCCCAAGTATATTTATAATAACTTTTTGCAGAGCAGTTATTGGAGAATATTCACTATTGTATAATGACACTGTGGTTGAATCAAAACAAACAAAAAAGGTAGCAGGTTAAATTAATTTCTAAGATCATGATCCAAGCCAAGGTTATGTTCTGATTATATGTAGATCTTTTCTAAAAATTGCACTCAAAAATTTCAAGAAATTAAACTTTAGAAATAAGAAGACATTTTTGTATCGTGTATAAGGAGCTCTGCTAATTCCACTTATCATTTACAGCCACTGATTCTAAAAGTGTGGACTTGTCCTATTGTTTTAAAAATGCCTGTATTCTCTCTGGGCTGTTTGTCCTTGAGACTAAAGTGCGCCTGTGTGTGTGTTTTGTAATGCTTAAGTGAGTGTTCTTTTGTAATATTGTGGTCTCGGACAGAAGCTTCTGTGCAGCGATGAGATGATACCTGATTAATGCTCAAAAGCATGGCGCCTAACTTCTGTAAAGATGTTTTACCATGATAACGGGGTTTATGGTGTTATAAAAGTCACTGTTTTTGTTTGTTTTTTAACTATAGCTAGCTGTGTCATTTCAACTCTATAAATAAAGCCATAAAAACTCCTTTGACAATGAAAGAAGGATCTGAAAACCTCAGTCTAATATCAGCTTTTCTTTTCTTTTTTGTTTTTAGACTGACAACACGTTACATCTGTGTTCATGGTGCAGTGCAGATGTAGCCATCATAACTTGCTTTTTGCTACATTCTGGATTCTTTTTTGTTACAATGTCCTATTTTACAATGTATGTATATATATATATATATTGATAATGTAAGAAAACAGAAGACAGCATATATTTTTCTTGTCTGATTAATTTTACTGTTCCTATTTTGTGAATGAAGTACATGCCTCTACACAATTAACGTGAAAATAACAATAAATGTTTTTCTAAAAAGCTCAAAGCATTATACTTTTTTTTTTCTGAGAACTTAAAGCACTTTTTACTACGTGGTTCATTCACCCAGTCATGCCCACATCACTGCAATCTAACACTCGTTCACACACTCACACTCTGATGGATGCATTGGGAGCAACTCTGGACTCAGTAGCTTGCCCACAGACCTTCCGATTGGTAGATGACAAGTTCTACGTTGAAGTTTCCCATCAATGTAGGATTGAAAATCCTGGAAATCTGTTCAGCATAATCAGGAATGCTGGAAGTCACCTCCTCACGTCTGCTTGGGTGTTAAAAGGAAAGCTGCAGAGTTCCAGGGAATTCGCATCATACTAAGCCTGTGTTTCGTTTTCCAACATAAGGTCTCAAGTGATATCACTTGAAAAGAATTTATTACTTTGTGCATCTGTTTTTCATTTTTCATATGGAGCATGTTTATGTAGGTTCTCAGTCATCCAGGTCATGGTCGTCTTATGAGCTTGAGTTGAAGGCAGATAGACTTCTATATTTGATTCTTAAAGATGTTCAGCCTCTGATCTAAAATGGAATCCCAGGTGTGAAACATCTAGTAGGGTTGTCACCTTGTTGGGGGGTCCTGAGTTGTTGACCCACCCTATCAGCACATGACTTGCAAGGGTCACATGGTCCCAAGCTTGGCTTATTTGTGAGGTAAGTAGGTAATTTATTGATCCTACGAGGGAAATTATTTGTGTTACACTACACTATCATCATAGTTGAAATAAAAATGCCACAGGCTCTTAGTGATGGCATTATACTGTGCAAGATATAAATATATAATCAACAGTGATAAAAAAAAAAATTAAGTTAAAGAAGAGTAAAAACAAAACAGATTGTGCAAGAGACGGGTGCAAATCGGATTAATACATTTTAAATGCGCATTCAATCTAGGAACCAGCTGCAAGATGGTTTAATAACAGACCGTGCGTGTGGAATCTAATGCCTCACAGGGGTGCTCATGCGAGTTATTGTACAGTTTGATAGAGACAGGTATGATTCATTTCCTGAATAACTTCCTCACTCCCCCTGCTGTACAAACTGAGGCCACTCTGACAGATAGTCAGCAATCCAGGAGACATTGGAAATAGTGACAACCAATGCTGCAGGACTCTAAGACTAATGCGATCGGGTCCTGCAGCCTTGCTTTGGTGTTGCTGTTCAAGTGTTTCACTCGTCTCCTCAGCTGGCCACTGGATACTCCTCACTGGACTGTGCAGCATTGCTTAGCTCATGTTTGGGTCTTTTGTCCCTGAGATTATCCAATTTTTCTGATGTTGTTGCTGGGTCTAAAGTGCATCAGGATATTATGGTTGGAGAAAAGTCTCTTCAATGTCATAGGTTCCTTTCTATTCTATTTTATTCACTGACTTAACGAAGTTTGGATAGTAGATAGCCACATTTTAAAGGCTTTCATTGTGTGTGTGTGTGTGTGTGTGTGTGTGTGTGTGTGTGTGTGTGTGTGTGTGTGTGTGTGTGTGTGTGTGTGTGCGCGCGCGTTTAGGAGGGAACCTTCTATGCCTAGTGGTGTAAGGCCCTGATAACGTTATTTGTGTTTCAGTAAGTAGGGGAGTCAAAGAAGAGGCGTGTCTGTGTAGGCCAGGAAAGGTATACTCCATGGAGAGCAAGATGTTTCTGTGCACTGAGATGATGTGTTTGATGAAACCCTGTGCTTCTTAGGTTTTAAATTTCACTGTGTTGTCATTGACATACCTGCACTTCCAAATTAGTGATCACAACTAACTGTTGTTCCCTCGCATTTGTTGGGTTGACAGAAACTCTGAACAATGCGATAGTCCAAAAATAATAGATCTTAGTGAAGAAACACGCTGGGAAGATCTCTTAGAGCCTTTTCCAAAAAACTGCAGATTCCAATATTATCAAACAATTCCATGTAATTACAAGTTATTCTGATGTGTCACCACTTTGCCATGGTCAGGAAGAAGACCCAAACTGTTACCCTCAGATGAGAGGAAATTGGTAAGGATGTTCAGAAACCACAAAGGCTCAAGCCTGCCATGAACTGGAAACTCCTGGAATGCCAGCGTCACAGTTCATAGCGACGAGACTTTTACATCACCTTGGAGAGGGTGAGAGGGTGCTAACCAAAAAAGATGCCCCTGCTCCAAAATCAACTCCTTCAAGCTCGACTGAAATTTGCAGCTGCCCACATGGACAAGCCGAATGTCTTCTTGACAAAAGTTTCTAAATTCTTCTAAATTCCTTAGCTTTGACTCAAATCAACAGCTACGCAGATGAAACTTTGAGTTGGGCAGGACAATGATCCCAAACACTCATCAAAACTGGAATGGGTAATGCTGGCTAACATTAAGCTCCTAGAATGGTCTCCCCAATGCCCTGACCTCAACCCTGTTGAAAAAGTTAAGTTATGAGTCTGTATGCATACAACTGACCCCCGTTGGAGAAAATCCAAAATAAATTCAAACTCTTGCACACAGTCTATAGAGATGTGTGCTGTAAAACCATCCCACCCTGGAAAAAGGTCAGTTCAAAGAAAGCATTAAGAGCACAAAATTAGCATGACATCAATGCCCATAACAAGTGCATGTATGCATTAGGGGTGCAACGATACACAAAATTCACGGTTCGGCTCGGTTCGATACTTTGGTGTCACGGTTCGATATTTTTTCAATACAAAAAAATGTTCATGCTTTTTTAATTTGTCATTTATTAAAATTATAAATATATATTTTAACTCAAAAGTACAGTTTTTAAATTGAATGTTGCTGAAACAACAAAGTAATAAAAAAATAAATATCTGATTGAGAAATCACTCATCTTTGGAAAAGAGAGTTTATTACAGAGAAATGGCTCTTTCCAAAATAAAAGCTATACTGTCAAAATCAAGACACAAGAAGTGGAATCCTTCACTGCACACATTAACTCTGTGGATAAAAACATCAAGTTCACCAGTGAAGACACAAAGGACAACTGTCTGCCTTTCCTGGACTGCGCTGTGCACATTGAAGAGAACGGCAACCTCAACATCGAAGTTTACCGGAAGCCCACACACACGGACCAGTACCTCCTGTTCGACTCCCATCACCCTCTGGAACACAAACTTGGAGTAATTAGGACCCTACACCACCGGGCAGAACATGTTCCCTCTAAGCCTGAAGGAAAAAAGAAGGAAGCACTCAAAACGTGTATCAGAAAAACTCAGGAGAGTTTTCTCCAAGCATGACATCCCAGTGTATTTCAGACCCAGCAACACGCTCAGACAAAAACTGGTTCACCCCAAAGACAAAACGCCAAAACACAGACTTAACAATGTGGTGTATGCTGTACAGTGCAGCGAGGAATGCCCAGACCTCTACATTGGAGAGACCAAACAGCCACTTCACAAGCGCATGGCACAACACAGAAGAGCCACCTCCACAGGACAAGACTCAGCAGTCCATCTGTATCTTAAAGATAAAGGACACTCTTTCGAGGATGCCAATGTTCACATTTTGGACAGAGAGGACAGATGGTTTGAAAGAGGAGTGAAAGAAGCCATCTATGTCCACTGTGAGCGACCATCTTTGAACAGAGGCGGGGGTTTACGACACCAACTCTCTGCCATCTATAATCCAGTTTTGAGATCCCTTCCCAGATGCCTTAACGCCCACTCACATCCTGGGCCATCTGATCTCAGGAATTCGCATGATAAGGTGGGGCCAGGTTTCACAATGAACACACCCGAAACTCTGGCTGATTGGGACCCACACCCAGTTTCACACCTTGGCTCAGGCGATTAGAGGATCGTCGGACCCCCTGATGATCCTCTAATCGCCTGTCCCTCTGTGGGGGGTTACTCCCACTAGGTTTATATCTGGGACTCTCCACCATTTGACCTTATCTGAAGAAGCTTCTCGGATGAGAGGTGAAACGTCTTCAAGTAACTTAAAGAAGTCCAGACGCTTTTCTTTGCAAGCTCCTTTGACTACGATGACCTGGATGACTGAGAACCTTCACAGGCTATACTATACGCTTCTTCTGGGCTATATTCTCAGCAGCATATTAAACATATCAGGTCCCCATAAGGAGAATCATGTGCTAACGGCTGTCTAAATGACTCGGCTAAAGTTTGTAGCATGCATGCTTGTTGTTTTTGTCTGCTTCCACTTGTCTCTGCACTAGGATGATGTCGGCGTAAATGTGCAGTCATATTCATTTTGTTCCCACTAGTGCTGTCAGCGTTAATCTGAAATGACCTTAACGCCACAACACGGCAAATCTCCGTTAACGAGCTACCGCGGATCGCCCGTGCGTGGGGCTGGACAGCCAACACGTTAACAAGCAAACTGTGCTAACGCACTAGTTCCCACCCATGTAATTGAGCATTGCATGGCACATCCGACATACTGTTTTACTTTTGTCCATGACGCGCTTACCTTCAGGGTCCTACTTCACATGAAGACCAAAGTAGTTCCAAATGCCAGATCTGAATGAGGGTGGGGGAGGTTCAATTTGCCATGTTGCAAGGAGCTTAGCTTCTGTCTTGCTAGCTTGAACTGCGCTCAGTGGATCTGCGCTCGACAGTGCAGCCTAGGCGGAGTAGTCGAACGCAGATCCACTGAGCACTCAACACAGACAGCATCGTCAGAAGAAAAGTTGATAAAATAAATTAAAAATTTTGTATTGTTCATACATATGCGTACCGAACCGAAAGCACTGTATCGAACGGTTCAATATCGATCGTTGTACCCCTAGTAAACATCTGACCGCAAGTGTATGCACTAGTGTGTAAAACCCAGCAGAGTTGCCCTTTAACAAATTCAAATGAGGAGATTATTAAACGTGACATTTTTATTTGCAGTGTTACTCAAAATGGGCCGGATTCCAAACAGCAGCTTTAGCTTTAGATTACAAAAGAATGCTGCATTAGAACCACTGGAACTGATCTCCAGTGAAGCTAAAGCAAAACAGGTATTCAGGTACAACATACAAACACAGGCAGACTGGCGTAAAGCACATAGACGATAAAGCAAACATAGATGTTACAGTTTCTATACTCAGTATCATCTCCTCATAGTAGTTTTGACACTTTGATGGTGAAAATTAGTTGTGAAATCGAATGTCTTGTCGCACCAGCTGTGATCATCAGGTAAGCAGTGCTTGCAAAACATCTTTTCTGGAAACACACTCCAGCATCTGCAAAGAATCAGAATCAGAATCAGAATGGGGTTTATTGCCAAATGTTGAGCAGGTTTACAACATTAGGAAATTGCTGCGGTGCTTCAGTGCAAACATAGTGTCATAAATAGCACTTAAATAGACATGAAAAAATAAAAGTAGGGATAAGAATTAAAAGTGCTACGTGGAAAGATATGTGCATGAGATATACATGAGATATATACATGAGAATAAGAATTAAGAGTGCTACGTTGAAAGATATATACATGAGTGCAGGTGGTGATCAGTGCCAAACATGGAATGATGCAGTGACACAGCGTAGGGTCATGTGTTAGTGGTGGGAACAGTCATATGGTTATTGTTCATGTGTCCAACAGCAGAGGGGAAGAAACTGTTCTTATGGCGAGAGGTTCTGGTGCGAATGGACCGGAGCCTCCTGCCTGAGGGGAGCAGGTCAAACAGACTGTGTCCAGGGTGAGAAGGGTCAGCTGAGATCCGAGCTGCACGCCGCAATGTCCTGGAGGTGTACAGGTCCTGCAGAGATGGGAGTCTGCAGCCAATCACCTTCTCAGCAGAGCGCACAACACACTGCAGTCTCTGTTTGTCCCTGATAGTGGCTCCAGCGTACCACACGGTGATGGAGGAGGTGAGGATGGACTCGATGATTGCAGTGTAGAACTGCATCATCGTCCGTGTTGGCAGGTTGAATTTCTTCAGCTGCCTCAGGAAGTACATCCTCTGCTGGGCTTTCTTGATGACGGAGGTGATGGTGGGCTCCCACTTCAGGTCCTGGGTGATGGTGGTACCCAGGAAGCGGAATGAGTCCACAGAGGTGATGGGGGTGTCAGTCAGGATGATGGGGGGGGAGTGGGGCTGTGTGCTTCCTGAAGTCCACAATAATCTCCACTGTCTTCTGGGCATTCAGCACCAGGTTGTTGTGGCTGCACCAGGACACCAGACGTTCAACCTCCCTCCTGTAGGCAGACTCGTCCCCGTCCGAGATGAGTCCAATAACGGTGGTGTCATCTGCAAACTTGATTAGCTTGACAGACTGGTGGGTGGAGGTGCAGCAGTTGGTGTACAGGGAGAAGAGCAGAGGAGAAAGAACACAGCCCTGAGGGGAGCCGGTGCTGATGGTCCGGGAGTCCGAGACATTCTTTCCCAGCCTCACATGCTGCTTCCTGTCCGTCAGGAAGTCAGTGATCCACCGGCAGATGGGATCAGGCACATTCATCTGGGAAAGCTTGTCTCGGAGATGGTCTGGAAGGATGGTGTTGAAGGCAGAGCTGAAGTCCACAAACAGGATCCTGGCGTAGGTTCCTGGGGAGTCCAAATGCTGCAGGATGAAGTGTAGGGCCATGTTGATGGCGTCGTCTACAGACCTGTTGGCTCTATATGCAAACTGCAGGGGGTCCAGGAGGGGGGCCGTGAGGGTCCTGAGATGGGAGAGAACTAGGCGCTCAAAAGACTTCATGACCACAGATGTCAGAGCCACGGGTCTGTAGTCATTTAGTCCAGTGATCCTAGGTTTCTTGGGGACAGGGATTATGGTGGAGGACTTGAAGCAGGCAGGCACATGACATGCCTGCAGTGAGGAGTTGAAAATGCCAGAAAACACTGGGGCCAGCTCGTTTGCACAGTGTCTGAGGGTGGCAGGAGACACGCCGTCTGGGCCGGGAGCTTTCCGAGCATTCAGGTTCTTAAACTGCTTCCTCACATCTGCTTCATGAATATGAAGAGTTGTGGTGGGAGGAGGTGGTGTGAAATCCTCTTTTGTGTGGGGTGAGGAGGGGGGTGTTGTAGGTGAAGTGTTTGAAGGTGGTGATGGCTCTATGGAGGGGGGAGAGGTGGGGGAATTAGTGTCCAAAGTGTCTCTATTGTTGGGGCCGTTGGAGGTGTGAAGGCTGCCTGATGGCTCGTCAAAACGGCAGTAGAAGTCGTTAAGGGTGTTGGCCAAGAGCAAGTCATCAGTGGAGTGGGGGGTTTTAGGCTTGTAGTTGGTGATATTCCTAAAACCTTTCCACACAGAGGCCGAGTCATTCTCTGAGATCTGCTGCTGCATCTTCTCAGAGTGCTGATGTTTAGCAATGTCCACTTCTTTAGTGAACCTGTACTTGGCCTCTCTGTAGCAGTCCCTGTCTCCGCTTCTGAATGCCTTACTCTTTTCCAGCCACAGCTTTTTGAGTTTAGGAGTAAACCAGGGTTTGTCATTGTTATAACTCACCCTGGTGCGTGATGGCACAATGCTGTCCTCACAGAAGTGGATATAGGAGGTGACAGTGTCCGTAAACTCGTCCAAGCTGTTAGAAGCAGCCTTCAATGTGTCCCAGTCTGTGGTCTCCAAACACGTGCGAAGCTCCTCCACAGCCTCGTTGCTCCACAGTTTTTTAGTCCTCACGACAGGTTTGGAGAGCTTCAGCCTCTGTCTGTACGCGGGGATTAGGTGGATCATGACGTGGTCAGAAAGTCCGAGTGAAGCGCGGGGCACCGCACGATAGGCCCCGCTGATCGTGCTGTAACAGTGGTCTAATGTCCTCTCCTCTCTGGTCGGGCATTTAATATACTGCTTATATATTAAACATGCACTATGCATGTATATAGTGTTGTACTTATGTTGCTTTTCCTCTGTGTATATTGATTTCTGTACTTTTGCACTTTTGTGGTCTTGCTAATATCGCTGTGCAAGCAACTGTACAATGACAAAAAAAGTTCTAAGTTTTTCTATCAAAGCTACAGTGTGCACATTGAATGGGTATGTGTGTTTAGCCATGTGCTGTCAGAAGTGATTAGAAAGAGTAAACACTCGTTGTGGACTTAGATTCAGAAACCCTGTTGAGCATTGACCTTTGCTATCTCTGTGACACCCAGGCCCTTCACCTCTGGTGATGAGGTTGTTGTTTGCTCATTCTCGTGTCTTTCACGGACACTTTCTCTGTAAAATTGCTTGCTGCGCTTGTCCGCAAATCAAAGCGTTGGCACACGAAGACAGAAGAGCGTGTGTCTATTTCACGGGTCAGTTTAAGCAGCTACTGGAGCAAAATGTAGTAAAAAAGAAAAAAACGTAAACAAAATCCAAACAGTTCAAAAAAGAGGAAAAGAAAGAATTTCAACACAATAAAAACAGAAGAACTTTTGGTTTTCGCCCGTTTTCTACTCTCATCTGTAATGTGAGTGTTTGAGCTAATGTTGAGCCACCTAAGATAATAAAGTCTGAGTCACTTTTCCAGGGAAAGAAAACAGTATTTGCTTGTAAAAGAGGGGGGGGAAAGTATGAAAAGCAAAGGCAGCCACAGTTTCACTAAAGACCACTGTGTGGCTTATCCATTCATGGGAAAGGCATTAAATAGTGATGGTGTTGACTGGATGGTGACATCAGGCTCTACAAACAAAGCCAGCCAGCAGGAAATTAGATGCAACCAATTGACAGTTTTATTTGAAATTTATCAGCTAAATTTAAGGTTGAACCCAAATGAACTTTAACCTAAATTTCTGGCTTCTAGATGCGAAATTGCTCAAATCAGTGATTTTTCGCCTATTTTGTGAATCACTGGCTGTAACAAGATTGCAGGTGTGAAGAGAAATCTGTTCAAACCTGTAAAACTGTGTCAGGGTTGAAGGCTGTAGAGTGTTGACGTTTTCGATCAATTACCCAAATGCAGGCTAGTCAGGGCAAATCAGTTCTAAAGAGTCAGTCTGTAGCAAACAAGGTGAGCCTTGAGAGCCAAGAGAGTTGCACAGGCTTGGTTAAAATGACTCAGTGTTAACTCATTCACTGCCAGCCATTGGCAGTGAATGAGTTAAACCCATTAACTCATTCACTGCCATTGACGGCTATAGACGTCAGTGGCAGTGCATGAGTTAATATGAGGTCAGAAAATGATGTGTTATATCATCCTTTTTTTGTACAGTGAAAGATGTGTACTTGTGTAAATCATCTGATGTGAGATGTGTCCCTGTTTTTGTGCCCCTCAGCCATCTCTGTTAATCATTCCTGTGACGGGTCTGTACATGAAACTCAAGGATAAAGGGGTTTAGTCTTGGTGTAAACAAAAAGAAAGGATCCAACCTCGCGAAAAGACAAGGTTTACCTGAACCAAAAAACAAACAAACCAGATATCCAGTGAGGCGTCCTATCATTGTAGTTGTATTTGGTGCTGTTCAGATGCTGTAAACCCACCTGGGTGGTCTCAAATATTTAACAGCCTTTTGAGTGCTGCTCAAAAGTATTGCAAAAAAAGTGAAAGCAGAAAGATGTGTGTGCTTTGTAGGCGCCTCAGTCCAAAGAAATCCCAAAGAAATCCACCACCGACACCACATACACATGCAGCCCTGATGTTGTCAAACTGCCCCTCCTCCTCCGTCCTAAACTCCACTGCCTTGGTACTGTTTTGTAGTAAATTATAAAAGATGTTCCCACTTAGCTCAAATCCTCATCTGTGAAGAGTTGACAGTAACAGTGAAGTGAGTATAGCTAACCCTCTATCAGATTCCACCTTATATATGTGAGTGTGTCATAATGAACAGGAGAGGAGAACGGCTGCTTTTGCGTTCAACGACGCAGGACAAGTTTAAAGTGAGCAGCATTTACAAAAGGGGTCACAAACTACCACTATCCAAATCAGAATATGTTAACCAGATTGCCACCTGATTCTAACGAGTGGCACAAACAGGAATCACATATCAGCTCAGTGTTATCTAAACGGTGAGCAAATCAATATTGCACCAATTCAAAGGAAGCAAGAGTCTCTTAATGAGGGACTACTTTAAAGTCATCCTTTGTGCGTAAGTTCCCCGTCAGATGCAGACAGCTCACCCTTGTCGGTTATTCAAAGGAGGCGGGGTCCAGTTGCACTGACTGAGTGTTGCAGGGTATCTGAGAAGCAGATATGCCCTTTTAAAAAGTTTGAGGAGACTCTCAGGAGAAGCCACTTCGGACTTTTACGCATCGAGCGTCCATGGATGGAAAGGGGACCGAGAAGGCACCGACAGGAGCCAACATGAGCAATAGATCCTTCCCTATCTCTGACCCGATATGTCAAACGGAGGACGCTCCTTTCGCCATGGATGTCATCCGCAGTGAGTAAAGCGGGTTCCGCACGGCAGATTTGCCCGTTTTCACGGTTCCCCCCCAAGAGCTCCCTACGAGCAGCAAGAGTAGATCCACGGGAATTTTAATTGGTGGGAGGGTTTTTGTGCACCACTGGGTCGCAGTGCCCTGGCAACGGTGGCGGAGCAGAGAAACTAAACTGCTGGTTGTACTTCATTAGGACTTAATGGGATTCCTGGAAGTCTTTGAACCACACTGGGGAACGAAAGACTGAAGTTGTGCTATGTTGCTGCCCCTTTGCAGCACGATGGTCACTACTTTGAAGTGAGGATTTTTCAGACATATGAAATATAATATAATATAATATAATATAATATAATATAATATAATATAATATAATATAATATAATATAATATAATATAATATAATATGTAGATTTGGCGAGAATTACATATTAATACTGTGTTGGCAGTATTAATATGTAATACTGACGATAACATATACGTGTTTTATGGTATCTTGCTCGTGCCCCCCTCCCAGCAAACTATTTAAGCTCAGTTTGACGCTGTCTCAGAGCCAGGCCTGTGCCAACATCTGCTCGGTTTTTTCCCTACCACTGAAGTGTACAGCAAGTGATCTTTTAGTACAGTTACAGACTCCCCCTCATTCGCTTTACATTGCTGTAACCCATCTGCGAACAATTAGACAAACCGCACAGCAAAGGTAAACTGTATTCCCCCTAAAACTTTCTACAGATGTGGAGTTAATATTGTTATTGTAATAACAATATCCCAATAATAAGAGCGTGAAAGTGTGAGCCATGTTTACACTTTCAGTTTTATTCTGTGGATGGCTTCCATTTGGCCCGAGGGCGTTTTTTTTTCTTTTCTTTTCTTTTCTTTTCTTTTTCTTGATTTTTTAATTTTTTTTTTCTTTTTTGAAAAAAGTGTTTATTATTTTAATGTGTTTAATGTCTGTTTTGGATCATGCGCACTGCTACACATGATCAGCAACGAGACACACTAAAATAAACAATATTTTGCCCAAATTTCTGACTTTAACTAAATATTTACGTGTAAATCTTCTTTGTGGTTTGCTTACATAAGAACAGTGTTAACTATTACATTTAATGGGATCTAGTTACATTTAAATTTACCTGATATATATTCAGTTTATACTAAGCGCATTTTCCTTAATTATTTTTATGAATTAACCTTCGATTCTACGCTAAATTATTGCTGCATCCTTTTTGTTGAAACTTCAAATTTTTATTTTTTGTAGCGCTGAGATAAATGTCCTTCAGACTGCATGTCTCAGTCAGCAAATGTGCTACAAAGATGTGTAATATTACGTTAGAAAATGAAACCAGATGATTGGCCAGTGGGTAATGTTGTTGTTGTTGTTGTTGTTGTTGTTGTTGTTGTTGTTGTTTAAATTAATTCTCAAAAATCAGCCCCAAAAATCAAGGATTGATTATCCACTGCAGGAGAGCGTAAAACCGTGTGGCCTCGTCACCACTTTGCTGAATTACCCAGACGGTGCCACATGCATATCTGGCTCATCGTATGGTAGCTTGAGTGGTCAAAGAGAACACTTAAAATACCGCTAGAATTTGTGATTTATAGGCTCCAGATTTCAGTCACTGTCTGCCTCATCGCAAACAAATAAACGAACGAATGTCTCTTGTCTATCCTGTGCGCTCAAAACCATGAACAGAGAAGAAATGACACATATTACGAGAATCGTCTTAATTATATCAGCATGCCGGAACTTTTACTCAGCCCTTCCTCCCATTCTTGTTCAGACACAAACCGGATTGCAGATTTCTTATCACACACTGTTCTTTCTGTGAAAAAACAGTTTGAACAATTCAGCCGTAATTACACTTTCTAGCTGCTGGTTTCCAGCTGCTGTGGATGTTTCTGCAACTTACACTTTGCCCCGCATTGCTACTTTCCACTGTGCGTAATCCTGCCCACATGCATGGCACCTTGTTTCAGAATCATTAACCAACTTACAAGAAGCTTACCTACTGCTGTTTCATTTTACGTCTGTGATGGCACTTATGTTTATTGACTACAAAGTAAGTTCTGCTAGCACAAAGATGAATATCAACAGCCTAACAGTGGGCAAAGCCACAGGAGCTTGGTTTGGTCTGGCAGTATTTGGCTTTAGTTTATTTGAATGGTTGTTGAATCATTTTAACAGAAGCCCACAAATATATTAACCTAGTAATACACTCCCCCATTAAACCCCCCATTGCCAGGATTTAACTAAGCAAACAGATAAGAGCCTTCCACTGGACAGTTACTGCAGCAATGATTCACCTCACAACAGCTGAATTCAGCACTGAGTTCTCATTTCTTCAACATCTGTGTCAGTAGGCATATCCTGTGGTCGCGGTAAAAGATGTTTATCATTTTCAGAAGAGTCAAAATGTTGGCCTGTGTCAAGCAAAGAAAACGCCCAAGATTGCTGAAACTACTAAAACTGGGTTAACTCTCTGACACACTATTAAAACTAGGAAAAATAGCAGTGACCAAACATCTAGAAATCAACTGTAGAGCTCACATTTGAGCTCACATTTATGAAAATGAGAGCATTTCAATATACAATATGAAGAAAACTCAACAAACTGGGATTAAACAGCTGTGAGCCTTAAGAAAAGTACTTATCAGTGAGGCTTGAAAAAAAAAGCCTTACTGAGCATAAAGGTTGGCATCTGGAGTGATGTGAGAAGATCATGTAGTCTGATAAAGATTAAAGTGATGGGAGCATCACTGTCAGAGGAGAGCTGATGAAGCAATACTCAGCTGTCATGCCTGGTGTCTACCGAACAAGCCTGAGCAGTGCAGTGGGTGATGCTGTGATCTGGGGCTGCGTCAGCTGGTCGGGTCTTGGTTCATCGGTGTAATAAGGCCAAAAAACTGAGCTCAGTTGACAATATGAATATACTGAATCAAACAGGCACAGGCATATTTAGATTCAGACAAAGCCAGAGTTCACTGGGCTCAAATTGTGCAAGAGTGATTCAGGGAACATGAAATATCACGTTTCTCTTCGGCCCACTGAGAACCTTCGGGACATCCTGGAGGAGACTTTGGGCAGCAGTCACACTTGACTGATCTCTTTGACATCAGAGGGCTCTTGTGGTTTACAGGATCAAACCTAATTGGACTTTTTCCTCTAAACAGCATGCGAGCACTTAGCTTCTCATGTTGCCATATCAGGGTAACACTTTGCTGGCTCTGCACTTTGACATAACATTTTCAGCTGCAGGTAGTATTTTGAGCAAATGGTAAAAATATATCAGCAACAATACCCATGAGGAGAATCAAGTTTACATTTTATTCGCCACATGCAGTGACAGGTTGCCCTGCAGTGGAACGAACCCGTCCCCCGACCTTACGCACACAACACAGACATCACACGGGGATATAAGTGAGTGCTTATCAGTGTGTGCGTGTCCATAGTTCAGCTGACGAAGATCACATCGACCATCTCAGATTTAATGAAAGCAAATTTATTTTCCTTTTCCTTTGTTAATTTCAGGGTTTGGTGTCTTTGACTACATCCTGTATGGCATCTTGACCTTCATGGCAACAGTTTCTTTGCTGGTCTTCTTAGAGGAATGTATCTACATCTATAGGAAAGTACCTGCCAATAAGAAGAGTCTCATCATCTGGGTGAATGGAGCAGCACCGGTGAGAACAGTTTGCAGAAAAGAAACAGATGACACAAACGTATACCTGGATCTTTAATTGACGCTTGTCTCATTTTTTCAGGCGATTGGCACCATGTCATGTCTGGGGATGTGGTTCCCCAGAGCTACCCTGTTTACTGATATGTTCTCTGGCTGGTGGGTTTTTATTTCTTTTCCCCACTCGTCCCTTCTCTTTTACTCACCCTCCGTTTCCCACTGTGCTGTGTGTCTCTCTGACCAGCAGAGTCCTGCTGTGAAAGATAATAGTGAAACCTGAACCTCAGAACCTACAGAAAAACTGAAAACAGGAGTGCTGTTAAGTACTGTGTGACGTGTCATCTACTTTTCTACTACTCTTCCATTTACCTGCCTCTCTTTCACCGTAGTTACTTTGCCATCGTGGTGTTCAAGTTCCTGATCCTGATGGTGGAAGAGTTGGGTGGCGACGAGGCGTTTCTGAAGCGTGCAGGAAAATATAAACTGAAGATCAGCACGGGGCCTTGTTGCTGTTGCTGCTGTTGCCTGCCAGAGGTGGCCATCACACGGTAAATCCACAAGTGACACCGTCACTTTTCTGCTTTAGTTTTCTGTCGTGTAAGCTGAAAGCAAATCTACTTGTTTTTTAAAACGCAAATGACTAACTTCTGGAGAGCACTCAGCAGATGCATATCTTCAGAATAGTCACTAAAGCTGATGATGATGATGGACGTCTTCCGATCTTGGTTTTTTGTTATTCTTGGCAAAAGAGCCTTTTTCTTTGGTAGATTTTTTTCCTCCTTGGTAGGTAGGGGCGGAGGGGGCTTTAAGGCTATAAACACCAGATTAAATAAACTAGATTAAACCTCATGGCTAAGTTTGGCTTTTAAAGGAGCATGTCAACATCCGCAAAAGTTCTCTGAAAGCAGTCAGAGAGATCTGAAAGCAATTTTGCCAGTGCAATCAAGCATGAGCTCTCGTGTTTGCTTGTAGTCCAGGCTTATTTTATTGAAGTTTTACGTATAAGGAAGAATAGCCTTGAAATGGCGCATTCACCTGCGCCGTAGTTTCTATTTATTTACTGTCCACATTTAATAGTTCCAGCGAAGGGTGGTCAGTTTCCAAATATGTTTCCACCGATGCTTTGATATTGGGCAATTGCTCGAAAACAGGCAGATGGCAACAACCTGGAATGCTAATGAAGCACAGACCATGGCGGGTGGCTTTGAAGTAGTTTGCACCCCCGTTCAAACATTACACAAACACAGAGCCTCTTTGCATAGAGCATTGAATTCACACTAGAGCTTCAGTCTGGTTCTCAGAATCCAGGTTGCACTACTGGTCATTCAACTTGTTCGGGGTGGGGCAGCATTTACAGAACAGACATATCACCCCCCTGTTTTGCAGAAAAAAGCCAAGTGGCACCATGTGTTGCAATGGACTTTCTGATTTGGCCATTTTAATCAGATACAGGAGTCGCACACTGGTTTGTCTGTCTGTCTGCAGAATGCATTATCTGAACAGAGCTGACCTGGCGTCCCAGTTCAGTTTCACCCCTTAGAGAAGTGCCGATCTATGAACGCATTACTTTTGAAGCCTAAAGATGATGACCAGACAGAACAGCCGCTGCAATTAAAGTTCACAGTTAATGGCGATAGAAATGTTCGCTCCCAGTTCTGCTAATATGAACTTGATTGTAGTTTCAGTGTATAGAAAGGATAGATTCCAGGCCAAAGATCAAAAAGACCAAGGGGTCTAAACAAATAAGAAAAAGGGTGAACATGCCACATATTTGGCCACACAAGCATTATCTTCTTCCCACGTAGTTTCTTGGAATGAGGCCACACTGTTGCCAGGCAGTGACAGGCAAATGTGCAAAGTTAACAAAAAATCCTTTTAAAGCCTTCATTCTGCATTGCAAGATGATGACAATCAAGCCAGGGCATGCTCAGCTACTTATACTGTGCCCCGTTTTTATGTTTAAAAAACCCCCACTAATGCACCTCAGAAGCACAATGTTGTTTTGGTTGCGTAACCGCAGTCAAATCTTGACATGCCAGCAGCACACAGAGATGTGTCCAGATCCACTCTTTATTGCTCCAGACATCCTGAAGTAATGTTCGAGGGCAGGTACAGTGGAACTGCACAATGAACTTTTTGTGTTTTTTACTGTAAATCAGAGGTTAGATTATTCCGGGTCATCAGCAGATAATGAAATGGTTTCCTCTGTTTCGTCTCCAGACGCTCTCTCTTCCTGCTCAAACTTGGCTCCATCCAGTTTGCCGTCCTGAAGACTGCCTTCACCATCTTTTCCATTGTTCTCTACACCAACGACAACTACCATGTGAAGGATGTGAGTTGAAAGCACAGAAATGTAAACAACTATCTCTCCAAATACAAACCCAATTCTGAAACAGTTGGGGTGCTGTGTAAAGATTTTAAAATCTCACAAACAAATTTAATATTCACAATAGAATATTTTTAAAAGACATCAAATTTCTTAACTGTACCATTTTAGAAAAAAAAAATCATCTCATTTTGAATGTGGTGGCAGCAACACGTCTCCAACAATTTGGGACAGAGGCAACAAAAGGCTGGAAAATTCAAGTGTTTTCTTTTTGGGGGGGGGGGGGGGGGGAATATAGACGCCACATTCTCTGGACTAAAGAGGAGAGGAACCATCCAGCTTGTTATCAGTGTTTAGTTCAAATTCCTTCATCCCTGATAGGATGGGGTTACCTTAGTGCCTGTAGAATTGGCAACTTGCACATCTGGTAAGGCGCCAGCAGTGCTGAAAAACATATAAAGGTTTTAAAGACACATATACTCTCATCCAGATGTATTTTTCAGGGAAGGCTTTGAATATTTCAGCAAGATACTGCATACTGCAGCTATTACAACAGATGGCTTTATAATAAAAAAGTCCAGGTGTTGAACTGGCCTGTCTGCAGGCCCAAACCTTTCACTAACGGAAAACATCTGGCACATGTTGGGGGAAAACTCTGTAAAAGACCCAGGAGAAATAAAGACACAATGAGACAAAGTTACTTTCTTTATCAAACGTGTACACGGGTGAGCTGCTAAGAACAACTCACACCATGCACAGTGGCTTGGTAATTTTTATAGGAAAGACAGTGAGAACAGGATAAGAAAATACAAAACAAATAAAATAAACAACTCCATATGTGGCGCTAGTCTCGTCAGCAGAGAGCTGGGAGAAGGCTGTGAGAGATAAAACAATCTAAAACAATATGTCCCAAAACAGTATGTCTTTGCTGAGAAAGTCTAAAAGGATAATTCTAAACTAATCTAACCATAGACAAAAGGGCATCTTTGTACATTTAAAAGAAGGTAAAGAAACATAGAAACATTTTTCCTGTAACATTCCCTCCTGTTTTAACTTATTTTAAACGTATACAACAATTGTCTGTGAAGGTTATTTATTAAGTATCTTAAGCAATTTTTAAATTTTCAAAATGTCAGCATAGCAGAAATGGAAGTCATTTGGTCTAAAGAATAAAACAAAAGAAAATAATACAAAGAAAAACATAGTAAATGAAAGTCATAGTACCGTATTTTCACGACCATAAGGCGCACTTAAAAGTCTTAGATTTTCTTCAAAAAGTACGGCGCGCCCTATAGCGCAGTGCGCCCTTTGTGTTGTAAGGAGGACGTAGTAGAGAACACCATGAGAACGCTAAAGGGTGAAGTGTGTGCGTTGACTTTATTGCACATACCTGTATAAAAGAACAGGTATGTGCGTTATGCAGGACACCGTTGTTTTAACAACCCTGAAAATGGCAAAGAGACACGCTTACGAAGCACAGTTTAAACTGAAGGCCATCAGCTACGCGGAGGAACATGGAAATCGAGCAGCGGCGAGAGAATTTAAGATTAACGAATCGATGGTTCGCAAGTGGAGGAAGCTGGAAAACAAGCTCCGACAGGACAAGAAAACGCAGCTGAGTTTCCGCGGACATAAGGCGATCATCGAGCAAAGAACGAGCGGGAGAAGCGTTTCGAAGGTCACCATTCGGCTAAAAGCAGTTTCACTTTCACTTTTTATGACACGGTGCCATTTTTCCATCCGGACCAGGACTACGGTAGCGCAGCAACTTCCAGCGGATTATAAGGAAAAGCTGGCCATCTTCCGCTCCTACTGCAGCAAACACATCGGCGACAAACACATCCAGCGATGGATGACCGATGGAGACCACAGTTTCACCAAGAGTGGAAGGCAGCGCCGGGCGAGTTACGCCACAATTTGCCAATGGATTGTAGATGCTTGGGCTAACATGTCTGCTGGCACTGTTGTTCGAGCTTTCGCAAAAGCCGGCATCATTTCCGAGGAGCCGCACGGCACGGAAAGTGACTCTGACAGTGAAGAAAGTGAACCTGGCATGTTTGATGGAGATTTAGCGCAGCTGTTCAATTCAGACACAGAGGATGAGGACTTCGATGGGTTTGATGATAAAAATGTGAGTACCAAACTTTGTTTTGCTCCTGCTTTATTTTTAAATACGCACACTTGTATGCTTGTGTGTTGTTGATGATGACGATTACTGGTAATAAAAAATGTGAGTAAGGTACCGAACTCAGGTTTGCTCCCGCTTTATTTTTAAATACGCATACGGTACTTGTATGCGCCCTATGATCCAGTGCGCCTTATGTGTGTGTTAAATACAGTAAGGGCACACATAACTGAGACTGCGCCTTTTAGCACAGTGCGTCTTATGGTCGTGAAAATACGGTAAATGAAATAACAAGTGGAATAAACAAGAAAAAATAATAAAACTAAAACTACAAAAAATAAAGGATAAAAACCTTATATTTTAAAACGAAAACTTACAAAAAATAAAAGGGTGAAAAGTAAAATGAAAACTTTATATTTAAAAATGATGAAAACCTAATATGTAAAATGAAAACTTCAAAAAATACAAGGATGAAAACCTTATATTTAAAATGATGCAAACCTTAAATTGAAAACTTTATATGTAAAATAATGAAAACTTCATAATGAAAACATCAAAAAAATAAAGGATGAGAACTTCAAAAAATAAAAGCATGAAAACGTTATATTTAAAATGAAAAACTTATGTTTAAAACTCAAGACTTCAAAAAAAATAAAAGCATGAAAACTTGCATAACCTACTAATGTTTTAATCAGTGCATGATCACTTGACAAGTCATTTTTAATCACCACGTCATTTATTAGCAGCTAGTACAAGTTCTCCTCTAACAGAATTGCAACGGGATGTTGTTCTTCTTCAGGCACGGCAACATAAGCAGTCATTGTAGTTGTTATCATCTTTGAAATCATTACTCTTAGACATGGCGGTGTAGCTGCTCCAGATGTGTGGTCAGTGACATATTTTTGCAGAGCGGTCAAATTCTGCAAAGCTTCATAAATGTCTCCTCCAGTTTCGTATCCATCAGGGATAAAAGTGCAACATGTTTCCCCGATCAGCTTGCAAACTCCTCCTTGTGATGCTGTTAGCAGGTCTAGTGTCAGTCTGTTCTGCAGCACCATCGTTCTGATGGCCTGCTGTTCTCCTGCTAAGGCGGTTCCCAGGGTCTTAGTCAAGTTGATGTGTCGTAGCAGAGCATATCGGTTGATTTCCACATGATCCCGCACCTCGGCAACTCCAATGCCGGGGATCAAGCTCTGTAAGAATTTCACTCCTCCTCCCCAGATGCGAAACTCTCCCGGCACTCCAGTGTCCACAGTAATGCCGAAAGAATTGGGTGAGGTGAAGTCCACTTCACGTCTCTGTCGGCGGCTTGGGTGATGTGCAACACGTTGCATGAAGAAAACGTGATCTGATAATTCCACCAGGGCGCACAGACCTCCCCAACCTTCAGGGAGTGACAGATAAGCCTTGTTGCCACATAGGAAGTACCAGTCAGCCAAAACTCTGGTTCCTCTACTGCTGGGTGCCGTCCGTGCACATCCTGTCTGGTACTGAGTCTTTGTTTGTAGTGGCATTCGGTAGCTGTAGTTTGAGCGACAGTTTAGGCTCATCAGTGTCGCGTTATTGGCACAGGTTTCGTTGAGTGAACAGTCCATACACTTCCTCTCGTTCCTCGGTGGGCAGAAAGTGTATATGTATTTGCATAGCAGTCAGTTTTATTATTCAAGTAAGCTGTAGTGTTCATAAACTGCCACCAAAAGTTAGTGGCGTAGCCATGGGGAAACTTGGTGTACTTTCCTTTGTCATACAGTGTCTGCCTTTTCTTCATATAGCGTGACTTATTGTCCCTCACGGAAGCAAAGATGAGGAGCCCGGCCATGGTCAGGGCCACTGCAGTTATTAAGAGCCACCACCTCATGACGACGGGACACACCCTCCTGTCGCGAGTAGACCCCCCGGCCAGGAAAGCTGACCCCTCCACCGGGCGAGATCACAACAAGTGGGCAAGCCTGCTGTCAGCTGTGTTTAGATGGCTTCACTTACTGGCTCTGATGGATGCAAGATGGTCGTTCCGCTATTTTGCAAGCTCCAGTTTTTCCTTTGGAGCACTTTGATCAGAACCCAGTCACCGGGCTGTGATCTGCAAGACACTTGATAGACATCATTACATTCTTCGTCATTTACAATCATCTCTTTATTTTCCTACAACTTAGACATACATTTTGCTACTGAAATTGTATCTGCCTTTTTCACTGGGTAGATTTCTGGCCACTTTGAGAATACATCTATAACCACTAGGGTGTATTTTTACCCTTGGCATTCATTTAGCTCAATAAAGTCCATATGGATTGTGTGGTCTCAGGTTTCCCTGAGCATTATATTTTTGACACGTCATGCACGTTCTGACAAATTGTTTTGCTGAGGTTTCAAAATTTACAGTGTAGAATTTACAGTGTAGAAATGAGAGTTGACAATACTGGTCAGTCCCCCCGTTGACAAATGCGTACAGCCATGAGTCACTAATGCCGCCATTTTGTGGAGGAATTTTGGCAACACTGGCTTGCCATAACACATCATTAAGTCGTTTGTCAGAACTGCACCGTGTTTTAGCCATTTTGCCTGCTCCGCTGTGCTTGCTGCTTTTGTTCATTTTTCAACACATCCAGTGGAATCTGATGTGTGTTTACTGCCATCAATGTGATGTTTGTGTTTTGTGCCGCCTATTTTGCTGCTCTGTCGGCAAAGTTGTTGCCTGTAGTAATGAAAGAGTCAGTAGGCGTTGTAAGAGGTTGGCATGCTGAACCAGGTTTCCAGTTGGTGTAATCATTCCTCTGTTATGCCAAATTTTTTGCAAAATGATGTACAGCAGAGAAAACATACTGGCTGTCTGTATGTATATTTATTAGTTTGTCTTTGTGTATTTCACTTTCGCGTATCACAGCTATCAGCTCAGCGCTCTGTGCAGAACACGAAGAAGAAAGGGGTTTTGCTTCTATTATTTTACTATCTGTGGTTACTGCGTAACCTACACAATTTCGGCCTGTGCTGTAAGGTCAAATGCTGTTCTCCTAGCTTCCACACTTGCTGATCATAAGGTGGATCTGGGCCTGGAGTTTGTTTAAATCTCAGAATGTTGTGATACTCGGTCGGTTTCTGGAAAGTGGATGTGGCGGGTGTCATTTAGCATGCACTCAGGTTTAATACCAGAAAAGAATGGCATGACTGCTATCTTAAGTTTTGTCAGAGCGTCTCTACCTAGCAAATTTACTGGACACGACGGGTCATATGCATTTAATAAAGCACCTGCGGCCACTTGCTGTGTGTACTAGTTCTAAAAGGGCAGTTAATTGTTGTACAGTTGTGTGGCCTGAAGCTGACTTTACAACTAATTTGTCCTCTACTCCTACAATCTCGTGGGAAGTGACCTTCCTCTCCACGGTTCTAGCAGGCGTTGTCTCTATGTTATCTGCTGTTTCTGCGTGGCTGTCTGCAGCCTTGGTGTTTATGACTTTGCTCGCCTCTCTGTTCCTGATAGCCACCTGCGGATTAGTGTTTTAGTCTATTGTCAACAGTCAGCCTTATTTTGAAGTTACAGAAAGCTTCTTCTTTTTTGTTTGCCTTGGTTTGGGAGAATAGATGCAACTCTACATTTTCACTTAAGGCAGTTTTAAATAATTTCTAGTTTTTCAAACAATTCATGGATCTCACACATTTCAAACTTTCAAGTTAGGGTTGTTTCCCATTTATACATATATATATATATGTATATATATATATTTAACTTTGCATAGCTCACAGCTCTAAACCTAGGCATTTTTCAATCATATGCCTAATCACTATGTGTCACTATGACTCTCAAGTATTGACACAAGTTCGTTTAAATTCGTTTCCAAAACCAACAAAATAATCAAACAAAAACAAGAAACATAAACGTGTCAGGACACAAAAGAAAAAGAAAAATGCTGCCACCCGAACAAGGCAGAAGTCTCCATATGTTGGCTTGTAATAGCATGCAGCTTGTAACATGGTAGACTAATGTGCCTGTGTTAATTCAGCTCCATATTATTGTGTGAAGTTGCACTGGGTTGGGAGTGGTTTTGTGGTTGTCACATTTTTGGTGAGCCAATGGCTGGAATGGGGTTGGACTAATTAGAGGCAGGTGTACTTGATTGCACTGATACACTGGTCTACATATAGCCCACACTACAAACACTGCTGTGTTGTTTTGTCTCTCTGTGCAGTCCAGGGCCTATTATATGCCACAGCCTAAAGGCAGCAGAGTTCCAGAGGCTTGAGTGACCACTGACTATATGCTTGCAGGGTGGTGGGTCTCCAAGGACAACTTCTAACCCTGTTAAAGGCAACATGTGGAGTGTAACTTGGCCGTGTGGCCTAGCTGGCTCTGGCCTTGGGACTGTGTGTTTTTATACAATTCATAAGTGGGACACTGGACTGTTTTATCTTTTATCTCTTGATATATTTTTCGTCAATAAATTATCTTTTAGAATTTTATTGACTGACATCTTTTTCCCACGACTGAGACGGTTGGTCAGACCTAGAGTCTTTCTTTGGGTGTGTTACAGCAGCTTCTGCTCTAAAAGAAACAAAAAAGAAAAAGAAAAGAAAATGTGGAACATGTTCATCAGCTTAGCAGTGTCTACATATTTAATTCAGCTTCTCAATCCTGTAGTTTTAGCTGTTGTCTACAGGGTTTTGCTTATTGGTTGTTATTATAGGTGTGCTCTATCTCAGCAATGTGTCATTCTAGGATGATAAGTTTCAAGCTGGTCAAGTGCCTCTATGCACTTCATTAGTTTAGTTATTCTCTGTATTGTCTTCATCTCACATGTCATTACACTGAGTTTCAGCAAACCTTAAGCTTGATGCAGACTACTGCTTAACAATTATCCACCTCACATCATAACCGATTAAGGTGCCTCTTCATATTAATATTATGTCATTGTTAATATTATCCTCTTTGTCTTATATAACAGCAATAGCATATTATAATATTTTATCAGTGTGTACCACTATACTACTCCTGAGCCAATTTGTTAGTTAGGATCATCTTATTCAGCAAACAGATAATTTAGAATTCATCCAATCTGCGGTCACATTTGTTCTCTCTGTTGCATGGCGGACCAGGCAGTTCTATTATAATATATTATTTATATTTTATTTTGTATCCATCAAGGGCTTCAGATGACCTGCAGAATCATCCTTTTCCCAAGGTGGAGACAGTTACCTTTTCACACACTGTCCTTGGCTGAACAGTGACACAGCCTTAATATACCTTATGTATTTTAGTAAAATATTTTCGTGTGAATTATTTGCTTTATATTCATTTTATACATGCTGGGCATGGTCATCATGCCAACTGTGTTTCATTGTTAATATCACTTTACAGGTTGTTATCCTTGCTATTATTAATTTCAAATACTCTAAAGATAATTTCTACTGTAACTTTCCCTTTGTTCATCTTTATTTCGTACTTTTTATATTTATATCTACTCAGTGGGGTCTGTTTTCAACCCTTTTAAACTACTACAAAACTACTGTGATCTCTAGTTTTCACTTAATAAGGGATTATTAAGTTCTTCCTGATATGGGTGTTGCTGCAGATGCGGCTGCAGGAGTGAGTGATGGTTTACTAAAAAGATTGTGGGAACTGCACAGTGTCTTGTCTTCTGGTTTTACTAAACTGGCAGTTGAGTTCTGTTCTTCTGACTGTTTATATTTTGTTTTCTTAAATCTCTCAGTTTACAGACACTGTTTTTGTCCGGCGTCTGGACTTTTCTTTTCTCACCACTGCTCGTCAGCAGGAATGAGTTTTAATTTCACTTGCGTGATTACCCATCTTATTTATGTATTTACTTATTTTTGTTTAAGTAATATATACACGATACAGCTGCTATCACCTTCGCTGGTATTAGAGACGAGAGTGGTTGCTCACACGCCCTTCTACTTTCAGACTATTTCCAAAAGCGGTGTGAACTTTACGAGACGGAACTCGACCGTTCTCTCAACTCACCAGCACGTCAGTGAACAGCAGTAAAAGAAAAACACAGTAGGAGCAGCTCAGTCTCTTATTGGACCGTGAAAATTCAGCTTGCTCCGTTAATTAAAACAATACACACACACATTCACATTCACACCTATTCGCGCGATCGGAACCCTTATCATAAGGGGAGCTGCCAGTCTTTCTGTAGACGAGCTACTTATTCCCTAGACCCTGTCTAGACCCAGCTGGGGGAGCTACCCAGAGCTCCAAACCTAACCCACAGAAGTGGGGAGCTTCCAGTCGACGAGCTCCAAGCTACCAGCCGACGAGCTACTTTAAACCCACAGAGGTGGGGAGCTTCCAGTCGCGACGAGCTACTTTCGCTATTTTAAATTCCCTGAATTTAAAATACGCTTTTACGCAAGATTGTGTCAGTGTGTCTGTATCTACCTGGTCGGTGTCGCCGGGTCTGGTCCACCTCGATCGGGCCCCACCACCGTGGGTCGCTTTCTAGAACGTTGGCCAAGACTCGAATTTAACGCCCTTGGTCTTTGACCACACACCTAGTGTGTGGGCTGTCGACAGACGAACAACGTGGACTGGTCACGGAGATGGGACACGATGGAGGCGATCCGGCTCGAAGGACCAAGAAATGTTGGGGGAAAACTCTGTAAAAGACCCAGGAGAAATAAAGACACAATGAGACAAAGTTACTTTCTTTATCAAACGTGTACACGGGTGAGCTGCTAAGAACAACTCACACCATGCACAGTGGCTTGGTAATTTTTATAGGAAAGACAGTGAGAACAGGATAAGAAAATACAAAACAAATAAAATAAACAACTCCATATGTGGCGCTAGTCTCGTCAGCAGAGAGCTGGGAGAAGGCTGTGAGAGATAAAACAATCTAAAACAATATGTCCCAAAACAGTATGTCTTTGCTGAGAAAGTCTAAAAAGATAATTCTAAACTAATCTAACCATAGGCAAAGGGCATCTTTGTACATTTAAAAGAAGGTAAAGAAACATAGAAACATTTTTCCTGTAACAGCACATCATGAAATAGAAAATAGGAAAGAAGGACTGTTGGGCAACTAGAATCCTATATGGTGTAGAGCAGGGCTGCGTTAACGGTTCATTAAAATTTGGCTTCTGAAACAGAAATAGAAGCAATCAAATTATTACCCCATCAGGGACATAATTCAAAGACACCATTAAAAAAATTATGCATCAGATTTCCCACAAATTTTAAAGCAACAACTTAATATGGTACTCCGTTGTCTGAATGGCCCCCACGAGTTTGTATACATGCCTGAACATCTAGTTTAGATTTTTGGATTTTTGTTTTAATTGGGGCATGCTCCTAATGAGATGAAAGATGGTGCTCTGGAGAATCTACTTCCTAAATCTGGACCAGAGTATCACTGAGCTCCTGCACAGCTTCAGCTGGGACCTGGAGGCGTCGTTTAGACCGAAACATAATGTACTATTGCTACATAAGGCCAGGCATTGTCGTACACCAGGAGGAATCCAGGACCCACTGCACCAGCTTAGGGTCTGACAGTGGGTCCAAGGATTTCACTCCGATAATGGACGTTAGGGGGCCGTTGTCTAACCTGTAGAGATCTGTGCGTCCCTCCATGGATATGCTTTTGCAGACCATCACTGACCCACTGCCAAACCGATCATGCTGAACGATGTTACAGGCACCATAACGTTCTCCATAACTTCTCCAAACTCTTTCACATCTGTCACATGTGCTCAGGGTAACCCTGCTCTCATCTGTGAAAAGCACAGGGCAACAGAGATGGACCTGCCAATTCTCTTATTCTATTGCAAACTCAATCAGGCTCAATGGCGCTGGGCAGTGAGCACAGGGCCCAAAGGACATCCTGTCCACGGGCCACCCTCATGAAGTCTGCTACTGATTTTTTGGTCATAGACAATTACGACAATGGCCTGACGGAGGTCATCTTGTAGGGCTCTGGCAGTGCTCATCTTGCTCCTCTTTGCAGAAAGGAGCACATACCAGTCCTGCTGATGGGTTAAGGACTTTCTTTGACCCTGCAAAATTACTTAAGGAGAGATGTACATGTAAATTCCAGGAGCACGCTGTTGAAACATAGCAAACCTTCTGCTACATGCTGATGTGCTCTCCTGGAGGACTTGGACTACCTGTGCAACCTATGCAGTGTCCAGGTATACCCTCATACTGACCCTAGCCAAATGCAAAATCTAGTGAAAATCTTTCAGTGGTCGCCATCTGTAAAAGCAGTCCTGTCTTGGTGGTTGTCTCATTGTTTCATCTCTTGTGCACCTGCTGTTACTGTCATTTCATGAACACCAAAGCAGCCAAAACTGCTACATAAACGATCAGATCAGTGTCCCAGTATTTTAACTGACTTAATGCTATCCTCTGATTAAAAATAGTTCATTTAATTCTTTTAAGCCGTGTGTAAACTCAAGTTACTCATGTCCATTTATACTAATGCACAGCCCTCAACACGCTCCTGGAAACATTCCTGTGAGATTTTTGCCCATATCCACATGATTCTATCACAGTTAGCATCTGCAGATTTGTTGGCTGCATGGCCATGATATCAATCTACCGTTCCACTGCATCTCAAAGATGCTCTGTTGCATTAAGATCTGGTGATTGTGGAGGGTGTTTGAGGACAGCAAACTCATTGTTGTGTCCAAAAAAGCAGTTTCAGATGATTTGAGCTTTGTGGCATGGTGTGTTATCTTGCTGAAAGCAGCCGTTACAGGATGGGTACACTGGTCATAAAGGGATGGACACAGTCAGCAACAATACTCAGATAGGCTGTGGTGTTTAAACAATACTCAATTTAGTAGAATTTAGTACAAAGAGGCCCAAAGACAGCCATGAAAACATCTCCCACACCATTACACCAGCAGCCTGAACTGGGTGAATCCAGTCTTTCATACCAAATTCTGACCCTACTGTCCAAATCTCAGAGCAGAATTGAGACTTATCAGACCAAAGAGCATATTTCCAATCTTCTATTGTCCAATTTTGGTGAGCCTGTGTGAATTACAAAAGTATCACTTTTGAATTACTGATGCCTTTCTTTCCATTCAAAGCAATTCACTACCAAACCTAGGCATCAACCAGGCATTTTAACCCAGGGAACAGACAAGATATTATTCTTTATAAACCCTAGTGTGAGAAAATCCCAGAAGATCAGCAGTTTCAGATCAGGGCGTCTGGCACCAACAACCATGCCACATTCAAAGTTATGCAAATCGTCTTTTTTCCTCACTCTGATGCTCGAACTTCAGTAGGTCATCTGGTCCATGTCTACATGCCTAGGTGCAATAGCAGTTGAGTTGCTGCGATGTAATTGGCCAATTAAACATTTGTGTTTAGGAACATCCCCATAATTATTATTAGTCCTTATACAATATAATATGTATATTATAGCTCATTATGGCTGTAGCTCAGGTGGCAGAGCAGGTCAGCCACTAATTAGAAGATCGGTGGTTCGATCCCAGGCTGCCTCCTCGCTGCATGCCAAATATCCTTGGGCAAGATACTAACCCCATGTTTGCCTACTGGTGGTGGTCAGAGGGCCCGGTCAGTGCGCCCCAGGGCAGCTGTGGCTACAACGTAGCTTGCCATCACCAGTGTGTGAATGTTTGTGTGAATGGGTGAATGACTGAATGTAGTGTAAAGCGCTTTGGGGTCCTTAGGGACTGAGTAAAGCGCTATACAAATGCAGACCATTTACCATAATATCCTGTACAGACATGTGAAAAATATACAATAACAAATGAAGTAAGAGCGACATTAAAAACAATCACACTAACTAAAAGAATTATTCTCTCGTTCCGTTAAGATGGATTTAAACTCTCCCAACGTAACCAGTTGAACTGGTATTCCTAATAAAGTGCCCAGTGACAGTAAAATGTAATTGAAACTACCCTGAAATCCTGATAAAGCCGTTTTCATTTCTGTATTTTTGTTGTTAGTTTCTATTAAACCCTGATTCTTTTGTCCCCATGATAGAACAGAGAAAACCGATTCATAGTGTGTTAAAACATTTATATTTCTTTTTATTCAATCATCTTCCGGAAGAGAGAGACCCCTGCGCAGCCCAAACGCCAGTTGCAGGATCTCTCACATTAGAATCATAAACTGTGTCTCATATAGGTATTATTATGGTACTTTACACTTCACAGTTTCAATACAACCATTGCTTATATGGCAAAGTTCCTCTTTTCTGTCTGGTTTCCTGTTTTTATTAATATACTGTACAGCTCTACACTTCCTGTTTTCAGTCTGGCTGAGCACTTAGTTTATGAGTCAAAAGTGGTCTTGCTCTACAAACTTTCATTATTAAAGTACATAAAACAATATAATAAGAAAATAAGGATACTAAGGATATATTAATTACATGACATTTCTCATGTCAGCTGACAAAGCTCTGCTTATAGTACTGTTAAACCAATATTATAACTCCAATTTTGTATGAAAAAGATAAATCACCATATTCATATGTTAAAGACAATGGCCAAGCTCTGTTTTGACCATTTTTATATAAAATGTGTGTGTGTGTGTGTGTGTGTGTGTGTGTGTGTGTGTGTGTGTGTGTGTGTGTGTGTGTGTGTGTGTGTGTGTGTGTGTGTGTGTGTGTGTGTGCGTGTTGTTGTTGCAGGCAAGTGCTACAGGAGATGCAATATGGATCAACTGTTTTGTAGGCGTCTTGACAATCACAGGTTTGTGGCCTGTTGGCATCACGTTTATACACCTGAAGAACACCCTGCGAACAATAAAGATCGTCCCGAAATACGCCATGTATCAGGTAAGACACTGATCAAGCACATGTGCACACTTTTTGGATAAAGACTAATAACAGATTTGAAAGACTGTTTTACCAGGATAACACAAGCTGCAACTACAATTAGTCCTTATATGTTTTCATTTGTGTCGTTAGCTGCTCCTGATTCTTACCCAGCTGCAGACAGCTATTATCAACATCTTGGGCATGAATGGCATCATCGCCTGCTCTCCACCTTTCCCCTCATCTATCAGAGGATACAGTGAGTTTACATCCATCTATCCAGTCAGACCAATCATCCACATATTTACAGTTCCATATATATTTGGACACTGACACAAGTTTTATTTTTGTATGTGTTTACTGAAACACATTTCGATCATAGTTAAATAATATACTTGGACATAATGTGTAAACTCCTTTCATTTGCGGGTATCCACATTCAAACTGGAGGTAGGGTTTAGGTATTCCAGCTCCTTAGCATATGCCATCTTCTTTTTAAAGCGACCAAATGTAATTGGACTATTAATTCAAAGGCTATTTATTGGGGCAGGTGTGGGCAATTCTTGAATATGTCATTATCAGTTAAGCAGATAAAAGAACTTGAGTTGATTTAAGGTGTGGTTCTTGCATTTGAAAGATTTTGCTGTGAACAGACAAAATGTGGTCAAAGGAGCTCTCCATGCAGGTGAAATAAGCCATCCTTAAGCTGCAAAAACAGAAGAAAAAAAAACATCTGAGAAATTGCTGCAATATTTGGAGTTGCAAAATGTACATACAGTTTGGTGCATCCTGAGAAAGAAAGAACGCACTGGTGAACTCAACAATGCAAAATGGACCTGGATGTCCAAAGAAGACAACAGTGGTGGATGATCAGAGTCATTTCCATGGTGAAGAGAAATCTCTTCACAACAGCCAACCAAGTGAACAACACTCTCCAGGATGTAGGCGCATCGATATCCAAGTGTACTATAAAGAGAAGACTGCATGAAAGTAAATACAGAGGGTTCACTGCGAGCTGCAAGCCACTCATAAGCCTCAAGAATAGAAAGGCTAGATTTGGGTTTTGCTAAAAAATAAAATAAAATAAAAAAAACATCTCAAAAAGCCAGCACAGTTCTGGAAAAACATTCTTTAGACAGATGAAACCACAATCAACCTCTACCAGAATGATGGCAAGAAAAAAGCAAGGAGAAGCGTAAAACGCCTCATGTCTCTGAATCCAAAGCAAACAATATCTATAACACACGGCGGAGGCAAGTGTGATGGCTTGGTCGTGCATGGCTGCCAGTGGCACTGAGACACTAGTGTTTATTGATGACGTGACACAGGACAGAAGCAGCATAAGTTCTGAAGTGTTCAGAGGCATACTGTCTGCTCAAATCCAGCTCAATGCAGTAAAATTGATTGGGCGGCATTTCAAAATACAGATGGAGAATAACCCAAAACTCGCCAAAGGAACTCAGGAGTTTTATTAAAGCAAATAAGTAGAGTATTCTTGAATGGCCAAGTCAGTCAGCTGATCTTAACTCGGTTGAGCATCCATTTCACTTGTCGAAGACTAAACTTTGGACAGAAAGGCTCACAAACACACAGCAACTGAAAGCCACTGCAGTAAATGCCTAGTAGAGCATAAAAAGGAGGAAACCCAGCATCTGGTGATGTCCATGAGCTCAAGACTTCAGGCTGTCATTGTCAGCAAAACCATTAAAAATAAACATTTTATTTTCACTTATTTAATTTGTACAATTACTTTAGAGCCCCTGGTATGAAGGTATTGTGTTAAAAAATACTCTAGTTCCTCACATTTTTAGGCAATCTTTTTGTTCCCCCACTGAATTAAAGCTGAAATTCTGCACCTCAACTGCATCTGAGTTGTTTCATCTAAAGTCACTGTGGGTAATTTACAGAACCAAAATAAGAGAAAAAAAGCAGTCCCAATCTAACTGTATCATATTTAGCATGCATCAGTATCCTTATTTTTTACCAGTAACCCTGTGACAGCTGAGCTTCGTTGTGCCCTTATTCTGCTTTCGCAGTGATGAGCCAGCAGCTGCTGATCATGGAGATGTTCATCATGACGATGGTGACACGGCTGCTCTATAGACGACAGTACGATCCTTTACCTGAAGAGCAGGATGCCAATGAAAACACCAGGATGACTGACTTAACACAGTCTCCATGAGAGCTAAATTGTGTTAATGTGTGTGTGTGTGTGTGTGTGTGTGTGTGTGTGTGTGTGTGTGTGTGTGTGTGTGTGTGTGTGTGTGTGTGTGTGTGTGTGTGTGTGTGTGTGTTTGTATGTTTGATTCATATTTTCTTTCTAGTATTTGATTAAGACATTGCATATATTCAAAATAACAAATATGAATTATATGTAAATGGGTCGTGTAGCTACTCACTAAGGTTACCGGGCTGCGAGTCCGCTACAAAGTGTTGATTGACAGGATACTCAGGTCATGTACAGGCATGTGAAATTAATAAGAACATCCCGTGGAAATGGACTGACTCTCTTTGAAAACCTGCATTTTTTTTTCATACACAGTAAGTGGGACTAAAAAACAAAACAGTTGAAAGAACATTTTGCAGAGTATCTGGTTATCTGGCAACAGAGCAGCAAAATTACTGCAAATAAAAAGAGCATCTTAGAGAGGCAGAGTTTCTCAGAAGTAAAAAATTGGCAGAGGTTCACCAATCTGCAAAAAAATCAAAAATCAGAATGATGTTCCTCAATGTAAAATTGCAAAGACTTTGACTATCTCAGCATCTACGGTGCCTGATGTCATCCAACGATTCAGAGAACCTGGAGAAATCTCCGTGCACAAGTGACAAGACCAAAAATCGATATGGATGCATGCGATATTCAGGTTGTAAAACGACACTGCATTAAAAACAGGTGTCATTCTATCATGGAAATATCTGCACAGGCTCAGGAACACTTCCAGAAATCACTGTCTGTGAATACAGTTCACTGTACTGTACACAAAAACAGGTACAGGCAATAGCTTGAAGAGTTCAAATACAGCTTTACTAAAGACTCCGACATTGGACTTGTTTTGTCCTAGAGCTCTTAGTGCTACATTTGACACCACATTCTCACATTTTCGAGGTCATTTTTTGTGTAATAACACTTGTATACACCCTTTCCCCCCCCAGAAGAACCCTTTAGTTTTCCTCCAAAACATAATCTGCATTGAGACACAGAACCACATCTGACTGCCAGAAAACATGTTCTTAATTAAGTGGTATCGGGGGGGTTGTTTTAGGAGATGTTTTATTTTACAAATATGGGATTTCCCCATAATTTACCAGAGATGTTGCTGAAAGAAATATGTAGGCTAATTTGATACCATTTAAGTAATGGCTTGTAAAGTACACAAGTGAAAGAAAGCCTTTGTCTGTGGAGATTTCAATGCATGATTTCCTTACGCTTGCGAAACAGATAAAGGAAAAAAGCTGGAACAGCATCATAAATCCTCACTGATGGATGCTGGTTCTCATCTACTTGAGGTCATTGCAATGGTGCTCAGTTACAAGAAGACAACACTACAGAAAAATAAAGCAAAGCAAATGTTTTAAAAAATCACCAAAGTTCAGATGAGTGAAGTATCAAGTACTGTGCAAAAGTCTTGAGTTAGCCTCACTAACTCAAGACATGAAGCAATATTCGATCTACACATAACAAACTTAAAAAGAGGCTTTTGTTACTAGCAGACAGTTCCCAAAACATATCATTTGTTTGCATTTCTTTAGGTGATTCGATAAAAAATGTTAAACTTAAAGTGTGACAGGCATAAAACGGTATTTTCTTCCTCCACTTGTCTAGTTTTCTCTATTTTTAGGACACACTGCCCATAGATACGCCAAGTCTTCGACTATGTACAGCAAATGAACAGTATTTAAAAGTCGTGTTCTTAAGAAACAGGAAGAAAAAAATCAAAGACCTGACACGTGCATCTTCTGAGCCATCTGCTGTTGACAGAAATGGTCTCAGTGGATGTTTGGCTCTGAAAAAGCTGTACTTAAATGTTTCAGATTATCAAAAATGGACTTAAAATTAGTGATGGCAGGTTTTATGACAGTAAATAAATGTAATATTTTTTTCTTGAATCGTCGTCAATAAATGTGGAAGAAGTCTGGCGAGATGGTCAACATTGAATGTCTTCAGCTATCTCTGTCATGATTTGGAGATGCGGTGTTGCGGATCTTCTCAAAACGGACGGATTACACGTGCATAAAAGGTCATATTTTGATTCATTATACCACAACCGTGAGTACCATGATTGGCAATAACTTTCTTTTTCAGCATGACAATGATCCCAAACACTCTGCCACTGGCACCAAGTTTACAATGAGCTTTAAATGCTATTTGAGAGAACTGAAGACTGCTTTAAAAGTAATGACAAGAAAGCTTGGCTAACGGAATTTAAGCTGTATTGAAGAATATAGGTGGTCATACCAAGCACTAACAGTAAAGCTTGTTACAGCTGTACTTCCAGTACATTTGCTTATATTTCAGTGTACACGTTGAACCTATTAATCACTTTAGTAACAAAATACAAAGAAATGAGGAGTGGCTTTAGACGTTTGTGCAGTACTGTATTTTAATATTCATTTATTATTAAAAAAAATTTGTCCATTACATGCTGACATTTTACAGTTTAACATCAGCGTACCTGCAATCCTCCGACTCCCTGGGTTACAAAGAGAATTGGAAATAACTAGCAGGCCAATTTTAAAGTCTTTCTAAAAAGTTGAATTAGCATTAAATTTAAAAAAGGTGATTGTTTTTTGTTTTGTTTTGGGGTTTTTTTGGAAAACTATAGGTGCCCAAATAGAGTATTATTAAATGCATATAATGCACATATGTATGCATGAATGTATGATATGTTGGCCTACTTTAACTATTCACATGTGGTTATTTTAAAAAGGTAATGTTCTAACAGTTCTCCGCTGTGGTGTTTGCTCTCTGGTCCAATACAGTCATTGCTCTGGCCACTGTAGATTTTTAAGATATTGCCTCGCTAGGGGGCAGTAAAAACAACAAAAACAGTAAGGGCCTTGTTTTTCGTTTCAAAAGAACCACAATCTGTTTACATCGTGTTAAAAATGGTGCCCAAGCCTGTTCTTCACCCACAATCTAACGTTCTGTACCCCCCAATTCTAACATCCACTGCCCGCTGACTGCGCATGAACGGATAAACAGGTATGTAGACGTTAATGACGTTGACTGACAAGCCTCTGACCAATAACATTGTCGAATTTGTCGCTCCTCTCTTGGAGCCAATCGCGGCTGTGAATCCACAAGCCTGCACCAAGTGCGGTTGAGTCGACGTTTTCGAAGGTACGTGCTGTCCACAAACGTCAATGGAAATCAATTGCACCGGATGTTTATAGATCAGCTCTTCAAATTAAAAGCTTTTGCCTCTACGCAGGGATACATTTAACTACACCTAAAAGTATTTCATTTATGAATTGGTTTACGGTGTTATTATTTATTTTTAATGCGAAAACACAAAAAGGAAACCTGTTGCAAGACAAAATAATAATAATTTTACCTAAAAAAAAAATAATTTTTTTAATACGAACTTCATACAACCTTCAACAAGGATATGTCCAAAGACATTTGCTTTGGGTTTACATTGATAATGTCATTGTAATTTTAAACGAGTGATAAGTGACCCTTATAGACCACGTATACACCAGTAATTAAGTAAATTCCTTTTTTAAAAAGCATGGTGTTTCTGTTAAGCGACAGAATTTGTGTATAAATGCAAATCATGGGTCGGGAGGGAGACTTTAAATAATAACCCCAAGTATAAGAACATAATGTTTTATCCGTTAAAATGAATAAACCATTTAAGTTTATCTCTTTATTGTCCTTGCACGGTCATACTTTGCACAACAGTACACCAAAATTGTTGTATTGACCCACATCAGTGCTAAAGAAATACATGCAAAACACAATAGATAAATAAGTACCATATATACAGAATTAAATATATACAGTATGTGCAGAAAATGAAATATGCAATATGCTAATTGATTTAATAAATATTAATCATTTTATTTGATTATATAAAACTAATAAATGTTGTTGCCAGGTTTTCCAATTTACACCTCCTTGCAGCTTGCAGTGTTGCCCTATAGATGGTATAAAATATTACGAAATATACTGCGCATTCTTTCTTTACTTTGAAAAGTATGGCATGAAGTCGTCACGTCACTGCGAGGGGATTTGCAGAGCTGAGCGTGCAGCAATGTAGATCCAGGAAGCCGTTCCTGTCGCTTGTATCCTATCCTGTAACCTTATGGAGCTGGCTCTGTCGCGTCGCATCGTCTCCTCCGCCGTGGCCGGTGGAAATGTGGCCGCCCCTGGGAGAAACGCACCGTCCGAGCATCTGTCCGCCTTCTCCTAATTTCTTCTCTCGCACATCATCGCTAAAACTTTCAATATGAGGATCTTCTGGTCTTTGCTGAAAAACAGCAACCCCAAAATCGAGTATTACTCCAGATTTTCACCGTCCCCGCTCTCCATCAAGCAGTTTTTGGATTTCGGTGAGTAAAGGCATCGCCTGGCACCTTTAGAGGACTTTAATGACTTGTAGAGGGTGGAGGATTTGGTGGAAGGCCCTTTTGTGTGTTTTTGTCATCTCATCAGTCGCAGCTGTGGACCTGAAGAGTCACACGCAAGCCCCGGCTCGTTATTAATAGAAGGGAACATTAGACTTTCTTACGGTCAGGTGTGTTAAACGTAGAGATCGCCTGCAGTGAAGCAGCCACATATAAACAGAGGACGGTCCTCTGTCCTGTGCGGATTTGTTTACGTTGTAAACAAGTATTGACAGGCACCCTAACGCATGCAGGTATTCTCAGTCAGACTGGCACAGCAGCACGTATGCAGTGGAGGGGCCAGCAGCCCTGCTCCTGTTGCCAAGATGCTCAGGAAGCCTTTAGTCATTTTATTTATTTTCACTTGTGTCTTAGTGAGGTCGCTCTAGAGCATGAGTCATTGCAGATTGATGTTTTTTTAAACGTATTTCTGGTTAATACCCCCCGATTTCAGTTCCCCTCTATTGCACCAAGACATGTAGAAATCACACCAGTCGCAATGTGTGCCACAAGACGACGGTTATTAATGGTGCAGAAGCACTCAAGGCTTTCCTTAATCCGCCTCTTGATTAAACGCTGGCATGTCTGTTGCGTAATTTGTTCTCGCAGCTGTGGATGTAGAATGCGTGACGGCAAGTGTGCCGCACTTGTTTGCTTTAAGGAGAACCCCTGCTTGGCACCAAGAGAGCCAAAACATATCGGTGTCTGTGTTTCACTCTGGAGCACGTTAGACGTCATCCAGGGATAGTCGCCACGGGCTTCCGTGTTCTCACGCACAAGCTTCCTCATTCTGCATTTCACAAGATTTCCCCCTTTAAACTGCTGAGTCAGGCCCAGCTTTTCCCTCGTTTCCTCTTGCGTGATCATCCCAAGTTCTAACACTGGACGTCATGATCGTCTCTTCTGTGTTGAGAGTTTTGAGGTCGTCCCCAGGGCAGCACTGTCCACACTCTAGAAGGCTCTACTTTATGTTAAGTTCCCCCACAACAGATCTAAAATGCCAGTCCCTCTAATGTCTCCCTGACCACCCGTCCCTCTTTCCAGGCAAATTTTCCTGCGTGAACTTTTCGAGCTAATGTTGGCACGCACGTGGATACAGCTGCAGTCAGATGGCAAAGTTTAAGATATCAGGTTAAAGGTTGGATATTGAAACCGAGTGCTCTTCTTAGATGAGTTCAGCACACTTGCTTTTTAAGCAGCTTCTTATATGAAGCTTTGTCTTTCATTTGACCTTGATCCCAGTGAGCCGGGAGCCTCTCTGATTGCCAAAGCAAGCAAAGAACTCTAATCACGGTATTTTATTGATGGCAATAAACAGGATTGTGAAAGTGTAAGAAAGCTGATATTTATTAGCAAGAGAAAACTAAACTGGAAGATGCACATATGCGGTTAAGTTTATAAGTATTTGGACAAAGACACCATTTTTTATTATCTTTGCCTTTTTTACACCACCACAATGGATCAAGCAGTTAATATGGTTCAAGTCTAGGCTGTCAGCTACAATTCAAAGGGTTCTAACTGAAGTTCTGCATTAACCACGAGGTGCAAACCACAGGTTAAGAACAGAAGGGTCAGATTAAACTTTACTGGAGTATAATCTAGTTACTGGAGACCAAGCTGAGGGCAGAAAGACTCAAGAAGAAGCAGCAACTGAAGCATCTTGAGGGAGGAAACGCAGCCTTAGGTGATCTATAGGGGTTCTAGACTTCAGGCAGTCACTGACTGCAAAGGATTTTAATCTTAGTATTTAAAACAGTCCTTATATTTCATTTTGATATTGACTTGCTTAGATGTGGTAAAGTAGTTTTCCATAACCGTGGAAATAATTTTGCGATCGTCCACTTTAGTTGACTTCTGTGGTCTTTCAGGTTTTTCAGTGTTGCTGAATGCTTGCAGTGCATTTGTTCTTTTTAAGGTGGCCCAAATTATTAATTTGGTCATTGATTGATTGCTAAAGTTATTCCTATCTAAAAGGTTTATTTTGGTTTGGTGGTTTATTCATAAGAAAACCCGCAAAACCTGTTATTCATAAATGGCTAATGCAAAACTTTGACTAAATTAAAGCTGAAACTCTGTATTTCAGTCTCATATGGATTGTTCGATTTAAAAAAATCTGCTGTCAGCGTTCAAATATTCCTGGCTTTATCTGTGCCTCTCACTTCTGCTTCCCTCAGGCCGGGACAATGCATGTGAGAAAACGTCCTTCATGTTCCTGCGTAAGGAGCTGCCCGTACGGCTGGCCAACACCATGAGAGAGGTCAACCTTCTCCCCGATAAACTGCTTAGCCAGCCCTCTGTCAAACTCGTGCAAAAATGGTAAGACACTCCCTCCAGAAATGTTCTTTGTGCGCCTGCCAAAGGGCAGCCTTTATGGCAGCAGGACTTGTTTTAAGGTTTATTGCCATATTGTTAGTAAGCATGTGTAAAAGTTGACTTTTGACCTCTGTCTGTTTGATCAGGTACATGCAGAGCTTTGTGGAGCTGCTCGATTACGAGAACAGAAAGCCAGAGGACCCTCATACTCTGAACGAGTGAGTGGATGTTAGCTGTATGAAAAATTAATAAGCACGCTGTATGTACAGTAAATAAAGCTTTACAACACCCAGCTGTTCTATACTTATGTCATTAAGATTAGAGTCCCTCTAACACTGCTAATCCTCTTAGTGCACATAGATCTCTGCTGACTGCTCAGGTAACACTGTATTTATACAAAAACAATGCCCGTCTGTTAAACAGCCATGTGTCACTGATAAACGCAGACAGGAATGTGCTTGGGTCTTTCTGTTTAGAGAACATGTTTCCAACAATTGTTCAGGGAGAATGAAATAACAATGCAGATCCTCATTCTTGTGCTGCGTTGTGCAGAGAAATCATGGTCACATTTAAAGTTCTGGCTTGTTCTTTGTGCACATATAAAATATGTTTCTTCTTTCATGTGATTTTTATTTTGGTTTGTTTTTTGTTTTTTAGTTTCCTGGAGCTTTTGATTGAGATCCGCAACCGCCACAACGATGTAGTTCCCACCATGGCTCAGGGGGTCATCGAGTACAAGGAGAAGTTCGGCTTTGACCCGTTCATCAGCAGCAACGTCCAGTATTTCCTGGACCGCTTTTACACCAACCGCATCTCGTTCCGCATGCTCATCAACCAGCACAGTGAGTCGCCGAAAATCCCCCAAAACATTTATGTCGTTTAGCCGTTGGGATCCGTCTGTGCAGCTGAAGTTTATATATCCACACGTCTATGTTTCAGCACTCCTTTTTGGTAACGATACCAACCCAGCACATCCCAAACACATAGGCAGCATTGATCCGAACTGCAACGTAGCAGAAGTCGTCAATGGTAAGTTTGGGAGATATTTAACATGACCGATTTAACCTGGTTTACTAAAAAGACAAATATTCTTCACCCTCAATAAACATGAAGCAATAATTTTGAGTAAAATGCAGCTGAAATATATAAAATTCAAGGTTTATTTGGTGAGATCCTGAGTCGTTATTAAGGAAAACTTGGTATGAACTGATTGTATACCAGTCCAGTAAAGTTTGTTAGGCCAGATTTCATAAAATGTTATATTTTGCACTGTAATTATGTAACAAAATGACACGGAAGCTTTACATGTAATCAAATTAGAGGCAGCATTTTGGGCATACAATTTGTTTTGTGTCTTCATCCTCCTAATGCTGTAATTCCTCATGATCATGCTCACTCAAGTCAGAGGGAATATTTTTCTATCTATGTTTGACTTATTTTGTTATACTGAGCAAATGTATTCATTCTTCTCACAGGAAGCGGGGATTAGCTATGTTTTATATCACATCGGCCGCTCTCTGCAGTGACACAAATCAAACAAAAGAGTATCAATCTTTGCTGAGCGGGGTGTTTACATAATGATAGTTTTAAAGGAATTCAGCAGCGTGGGTCTGGCGCTGCACTTTCAGTGACTCAGGAAGGGACAGAAGATGCATTAGTGACCTGTGAGCAGAAATGTGTGCCGTTCTGTGGTCTGACTTATGTTGTTTTGCCTCTTCCATCAGATGCTTACGACACCGCCAAGATGCTGTGCGAGAAGTACTACTCGGCCGCTCCCGAGCTCAAGATTGAGGAGTTTAACAGTAAGAATGCTTTGTGCTTTTGTGCATTTATGCAGTTCAAGCAATCTCCTCTGCAATTAGTCACAGCACTGCAAAAACTACAACCATGTTACCCGGTCTTTTTAGAGCTTGTGGGCACAGATTGGGGCCAGATTTAGTCCTGTAATGATCCACCACCTCATTTACTTCAAAAGAAGCTGCTTTTTAGTGTGTGTTTAGTTTTCATGCTCCTTTTCTTTGCAGTGAAGGCTCCCAAAAGGCCTATCCAAGTGGTGTATGTGCCCTCTCATCTATTCCACATGTTATTTGAGCTCTTTAAGGTAGGCAGGCCAGTGTCAGTGCTCCTAACCTAACTGGCCCGGGTCTAATTAAATGCAATTAATCCGTAACAGGACTATAATTCTGTAAGGGCTGCTGCTGAGCTGAGTTAATAAACTCTTGGGGTGTTTGCAGAACTCCATGAGAGCCACAGTGGAGCTTCATGAGAACAGTAAAGAGGGATTACCACCAGTAAAGACAAAAGTCACTCTGGGTAAAGAGGATCTCTCGATAAAGGTAAATTTGACACACATTTGCATCATTAAAGTATTATTTAGAGGTGTTTTAGCTTTTATTGTCTTTAAGCTGTTCCATTTGTCCATTGTCCTTATCCTTTTGGTGTCTAGATCAGCGACAGAGGAGGAGGAGTCCCTCTCAGGAAGATAGACCGTCTTTTCAACTATATGTACTCCACTGCCCCGACACCGAGCCTGGAGCCAGGAGCTGTCCCACTGGTACCTGCAACCATATAATCGCATCAATATCGACCCTTGTGATCAAAAGCATCTTTTGGCTCCTGCGGTTTTTTTTAATTTTTTTTTTATATGGTATGACTTTACATTAATTTTCTTTTTACTTTACAGGCTGGTTTTGGCTACGGTTTACCAATTTCCAGGCTGTATGCCCGATATTTCCAAGGGGATTTGAAGCTGTACTCTATGGAAGGAGTTGGCACGGATGCAGTCATCTATCTGAAGGTGAGCTATTCAAATTTGAGTGTTGCAAAGATCTGTAAGGCATGACACAGATTGGTGATGAATTAAAGGAAAAAAATGAACCCTTGACCTCTACAATGCCTCAGTTGTGCTGGTTGGGATTGAGTTGGCACAGTTTGGGATTATTTCCGCCCCTCCTGCTGTTCAAACTTTCCTATTCCAGGATTTTTCCCTACTATTATTTCATGCATCACTTGTGTGATCATCTTATGGTTATTTGAACGGCACCTGAGATAGATTACTGGGGAAAAATGATACTCGGTGTTGTGTGCCGCATTTTGGTGTCTTGGGTTGTAACCTGCCATCAGTAAGAGCTGACAGCAAAGAGATGGAACTGGTTATGGTAAAAATAGGCGAAGCAAAAGTGAAATTAGAGTTGATGTCAGTCAGTGCCAGTAAGAGTTCTTTCTCTTATTTTTTTGGGACTGGGTTCATTAATCAGGCATGAAGCTGTCAAAAGAGTATGCAGAGACTTATAGGCTGGGATTTTAGCTTGAAGTTCAAGTCACGGGCTTTGCATCCAGGCAGCCATATACACAGCCAATCAGGTCATCACGAGTTCTACTAAATCTGTCAGGAGAATTGTAATTTCGATTGTGGATTCTGCCACAAAAGGTGATGTTCTGGGCAGATGGCCGAACTGTACTGTGGGGTTTTTGTGTGAGATGATTTCTTTGATGACTTTTAAATCGATACCATAGAAAAAGTCTTGAATGAGTTTACTGCAGCCAACTGCAGTCTCTGGCTTCAGTTTAGTCTTTAATAACTGACCATTATGCTGTGCTGGGTTGAGGTCAGGTGTCTGACTTGGCTATTAAAGAATAGCTCACTTTTTTTGCCTTGAGAAACTCTTGGGTTGCTTTTGCAGTTTGCTTTGATTCATTTACTCCATGAAACGAAGCTCCGTCAGCATTGAGCTGAATCTGAGCAGAGTATAGCCCCGTACACTTCACAGGTCATCCCAACACTCGTACCAGCAGTCACATTGTCAATAAACACCAGTGGCTGGCCCTGAACTACGGTGAGCCTCATGAACTTTTTCTTTTCTTCTTCCTTTTCTCTTCCCATCATTCTGGTACAAGCTTTTCTTGATTTCATCTGTCCAAAGATTTGTTGTTTCCAGATCTGTGCAGGTTGTTTAACCCAGCCCTCCTGTTCTTGAGTGCAGAGGTTTACATTTAGTTGCAACAACCTCTGTATTCAAGGCGCCTGTTGATTGTAGACTGTGATAATGATACGTCTACCTCCTCGAGTGCTCTTGACTTGGTTAGATGTTGCAAAGTTGTTTTTCTTACTCATGGAAATAATTCTGTTGTCATCCATGTCAGCTGTCTTCTGTGGTCTTTCAGGCCTTTTGATGATGACCAATGAATTTCTTCTGTTTAAGAATGTATCAGATTGTTGTACAACTGATTGTGGATGTTTGTCATGGAGTAACAAGAGAACAGGCTTCACCTGAAAACTACCTGCCTGTCAAATGTCCAGTTATTTTTAAGACTGAAAATTTGGTGCTGTGGTTCCTCATCAGTAAATGCAATACTTTGGTTAAATCCATTGAACTAAAGCTGAAAGTCTTCATTTCAATCAGTCAAATACTGTAAAAATATCTGGTGTATAGCTTGATACCTATGAACTAGGGGTGCAACGATTCATTCACGGTTCGGTTCGATACTTTGGTGTCACGGTTCGATATTTTTTCGATGCAAAAAATGTTCATGCCTTTTTAATTTGTCATTTATTAAAATTATAAATGTATATTTTAACTCAAAAGTACGGTTTTTAAATGTAATGTTGCTGAAACAACAAAATAAAAAATCTATCTGATCGAGAAATCACTCATCTTTGGAAAAGAGAGTTTATTACAGAGAAATGGTTCTTTCCAAAATAAATGCTTGTTGTTTTTGTCTGCTTCCACTTGTCTTTGCACTAGGATGATGTCGGTGTAAATGTGCAGTGATATTCGTTGTGTTCCCACTAGTGCTGTCAGCGTTAATTTCGTTAAAATGACGTTAACGCCATAACGCAGCAAATCGCCGTTAATGAGTGTTGGACGGCCTCAACACGTTAACAAGCTAACTGCGCTAATGCACTAGTTCCCACCAATTGAGCATTGCGTGGCACATCCGACATACTGTTTTACTTTTGTCCATGACGAGCTTACCATCAGGGTCATGCTTCACATGAAGATCAAAATAGTTCCAAAGGCCAGATCTGAATGAGGGTGGGGGAGGCTCAATTTGCCATGTTGCAACGAGCTTAGCTTCTGTCTTGCTAGCTTGCGCTGCGCTCAGTGGATTTGCACTCGAAAGTGCAGCCTAGGCGGAGTAGTCGAACGCAGATTCACTGAGCGCTCAACACAGACAGCATCGTCAGAAGAAAAGTTGATAAAATAAATAAAAAATGTTGTATTGGTCGATACATATGCGTACCGAACCGAAAGCACTGTATCGAATGGTTCAATATCGATACGAGCATTGTTGCACCCCTACTATGAACATCAAGGTGCTAATGAAAAAATCAACCTAGTAGTTCACGTTTCAGTATACTCGCTGGCCTATGCTGGTACTGCAAGCTGGTATTTGACTGTGATGGAGTAAATGTGGTGTTAATTGCGAGCGGTGTGTTAACTGTGGACAGATTGAGGCTGACTTGACCGATTTTAACTACATGCTGTATGTATGTATGTAGGCTGATGTTCTGCAAAATATGTGTATCTGTAACCTAGGCACCCCCCCCAAATAAAAAGTGTGATGATTAAGCCAGAAGATGAGTAGCTTAGTTAAGCATAAAACTTTAAGCAGTGTAAACACCTTGCATATCACTTTTCAAATATTAAGATTTCTTAGACTCATCACTTTATTACCTACAAAACTGTATAGAAGCTGGAAGCCACCAGAAACAGTGTTCAAAGTCTTCATGCTGAGCTAAGCTAATCATCTCCAGCTTCACGGTTATTTAGACCCATCCAACTCTTGGCAAGTAATAAAAACAATGATAATAACTCCTCTAATAAAGATAAGTCAAAGTTGCTTTTCCTTGACTTGGATGTCTTGTTTCTTTATTTAAAGGCTCTGTCCAGTGAGTCCTTTGAGCGTCTGCCTGTCTTCAACAAGTCAGCGTGGAGGCATTATAAGACGAGCCCCGAGGCGGACGATTGGAGCAACCCCAGCAAAGAGCCACGTGATGCCAGCAAGTCCAAATACAAAGCCAACAGATAACTCTGCCCAGCTCGCTAGCAAAGCCTTCCCCAGGGAGCCAAAATGCCGGCACTCTGCATAGAGCATGCACGATGAAATGTTGCCCTTGGGTAAAACGCCTGGGTTAGGATTAGACCTGCTTTCACATTCCAGTCGCTAAAGGTTCTGAAAGGATGGATGTCCTCCACTCATATCGGTACCCAATGGCAATGGCCTTCATCAGCGTAGCTTTCACTGTCGTGGCTTCACCACTGGCTGTAAGACGAGGTTTAAAAGACCCCCAGTGTCCGACCCCTTTAAAAATATCTGGTTACTCTCGTGAACCTTTACAAAGATGAACTTCATTTCTTCAAGTTTACTTTCTAGCAGTACTGCCATCTCTTCCTCTGTCTCACTCACATTGGCCTGCTGCTGACTAGGCTACTGCTCTGTGCAGCTGAATAAGCTCCCCTCCCCCTGCTGATTGAGTGTCTTTCTCAGTAAACGCTCGTGTTCTGTTTCTTTCTCGCCACACACAGGCAGAGTCAGGAGAAAGGGGTTAGTTTGAGTGCAAGTTAGAATAGGAGGAGGTTTTACTTCCTTCCTTTCGGATACACTCTTCACTGAACGCACAATTAGGTCGGTGTGCCCTTGGCATAGAGACTTGTTTTGGCTGCCCTGCGTTTTTAGCTTGGGAAATAGGAACCAATGGATGAAGCATACACTTTATTCTTAAAGCTTCTAAAAGTCATGTTTTTATTTAATGAAAAAGACAGCGAGCCTTACTTCTGGTAACGTATGGCATATTTATTGTTTTTAAAAAGCCCGCCTTTGAAGGCTGGAACTTGAAGAGCATTTAAAAGGGACGATGTTAGAAGTGAAAAGTTGAGTGTTTTTTTACTCAACTTTGTTTAGCTTTACGCTTAGAGGATAACCAGCCACCTGCAGACCATTAACAAATGGTACTAACCCTCATCAAATATATTTGCTCTTTGTCCTGATTTAACAACTACTAACAGACAAATGGAGCATCTCTCGGATGCTTAGGAAATGAGTTGTGTATTCACTGTGATTCAAATGATAGTAGCATCATCATTATTACTTTTTTATCTTTGCTTGAGTAGCCACGATGCACTCGCATAATCTGAATTGCTCATCAATAAATCGTAATTAAGTTTTTTGGGGTTTTTTTTAGTCAGTTTGTCCTCTCAGCAAAACACCGGATGGAGGAAAACGCAGGGTTGCAGTAGGAGTACTGCAGTCGTGTCATTTTTCAGCCACACCAGCACCATGTATTGCTTAGAAAAAAAACCCCTTGCTAAATGCGATGGATCTGCTGGGATCACACTTGGACTATTTAAAAAAAAAAAAAAGAAAAAAAAAAGTGGGATTACAGCTTTTATTTCGACACTTCCTATTTCGTCCTGCCAGCACGCCACGGTGGATAAGCAACTTGCTCGCATCTTTGCCCTTTTTTATTCCTAACAATGCTTCATCGGGTCAGCGTGTATCTATTTTGTGGTACTACTAATCCTCATAGTCTTCTGAGTTTGAACAAAGTTTTGCTTTTTTTATGTGCTTTTGCTTTTTTTAACTTTAGTGAAAATAACTGAATTAGAAGCTAAATGTAAGAGAAGATACTTGACAGGCTTTTAGTTTATTTGTACAATTGTGCACAATTTCCCTTGGCTTTTTTTGTCTTTTGGCACTGACACGTGATTGCTTTTAATTCATCTTTTAGTGATTTGTAAGTTTTTAACTTGATTTTCTTTCCTTATTTATACAATAGGAAGTCATGTGGCACACACAGTTGAGGGTTTGGATAAGTCGGCAGAGGAAAATGTGGTCAAAGAAGCAGAGTCTCCAGGGCACTGAAAGTTGTGCATCAATCCATCCACTTTTTTTTTTCTCTTTTTTTGGCACATGGATCATATTCAGGAACCTGTTTTTGTGCACTTTACTAATCCTAAGTCTATTTTTTTAACCTCGTGTAGTTTTCATGCAATCACTCCAGACCTCTATGAAGGAGCTAATTAAATCGGATTGGATCCCAGGTCAGGATTTACTAATAGTGATGCAATTTATTTTATTTTATTTTATTTTTTTTGAGGCTGCTGAAAAAGACCAAAACTTAAATGAGTCATGGCTCAAACCTGGATTTATTTAAAGCAAATGTTGGGAGATTTTCGCAAATACGAAGAGACTTATTTTTCTCATGTCATTTAGCTTCACCTGACGTGTAAAGAGAGAAACTCGGTGTGGAAACCGACATATTAACCATCAGATTTCATCACTGCCAATTCCTTTGTGACCTGCAAGTGTGGCTGATACCCTGTGAATAACCTACCTTAGAGGATGAGCTGCATTATAGGTTAGTGGTTGATGTGTAGGCCAGTGTGGTCCTGTTGTTGACCAGTCACCTAAAAACCACATCTTGATCAAAGTTATACTTCCAGTTTCCATCATTTATTGAAATGAAGATCTTCTACTTGTAGTAGTTTACTGTTTAAAGACCTTCTATGTGGTAAGAGTATTTTAGAAAATCATAAGCATGTATGTATGCATGCATGTATATACTGTACATGCAGCCAGTGTGGAGTGATGAGTGTATTTTCCAGCCTACTGTACATCCAGCTTAAATACTGCATTTGGAGTCTCCTGGATAAGAGGTGGCCGTGCAACATCAACTTGAGTACACCAAAAAAAAAGTTTTACAATGGTCTTATAATGTGATTCAGCATGAGATGAACTTCCAATACCAACTGTCAAACATTACAATAAAAGAGATTTGCTGTTGTGTGTAATCGCTGTGTTCAGTTTTTATCCACGCTGTGACCAGATCGGGGTTTTTTTCCACAGTGTTGAAACATTCTGGTCCACACCACATACGGCGCAATTATGCATGATTACATTAAACAGTTCATATCCTGCAACAGTATTTCAATCAGTTTGTGATCTGGACTTTGACTTCTTCTTTTCGTTTTCAGCCATTCTGTTGTAGAATTGCTGCTGTGCTTGAGATTGTTATCCTGTAGCATGACCCAGTTAGAGTCCAGCTTTAACTGACTGAAAGGTGACCTCACATTTGACTCTATAATAGTTTGGTTTACAGATGAATTCATGGTCTGCTTAGTGACTGGAAGGTGTCCTGGTCCTGTGGCTGTAAAATAAGCCCTAATCATTACCGCACCACCACCGTGCTGACAGCTGTGTTTGGGTTTCTCTGCTTATTATGGGAAAAATCCAGAGGTCTTGTGGTTTGTTCAAATGCAGCTTTGCAAGCCTGAGCTGTGCGGTGTTCTTTATATAGAGAAAACCCCTCCAGACCAAAAAAACTGCTGAAACCTCTGCTTTCACATTTACTTATCCTTCTAATTGTTGTGGAAGGTGGAAATAATGATACAGTCTAATAGGTTGTATCTTGTTTCACATACGTAATTTTTTAAAACAGCTAAGGATTGGATTATTTTTATGTCCTGATATTTGAAAAAGTAGAAGTGAAAGACTCCATACCTTCTTTTTCACATGACCACTACCTACACCAGTTTCCATATATGTGTGCTATTGGGGTTTTATATTGTTTTTAATATCAAACTAAAGTGTAACAGTGTAGGAAATACCACACAGACCGTCACTGGAGTTTAACAGTGTTCTTTGCACATTTCCCACTAATTCAACTCTTTATTTGCACAAAGTTGAGTCAGCTATTGAACTAAAGTCATTCCCCCCCCCAGTCTCTATTGACCTTTAACTTTTTAGCGTCAATTAAAAAGTCTAAAAGTCTGCTTCATATTCTGTTATACATTTTTTTTCTTTTATTCACATTTTGATTCATTTGAACATTAAAATAAATAATAAAAAAAAGACACACATTCCCAAATTTTGTTCATATAGTGCAGATTAACATGTAGTGCGTACAGGACATTAAGATCTCTACGTTGCATTATAGGGTACTTACTGTGTTGTTGGGGTGGAAGAGAGGTCTGCTCAGATGTGAGCAACGTACATTTCTAATCATCGCAGCGAGAACAGCGCTATGTTCAAGCCTGACGATTCACCCGCTGAGCTTTAATATTTTTGAGATATTTCAAGTATCGTCAGAGTTTGTCAGGTTTTTGTGGACGGCTGACATCAGATCCCAAAGAGCCAAAGAAATCTCTGCTAAACATGAAAAAAGACTTAAAAAATGACATGGCTTTTTTTTTTAATGGTGAAAATCCACAAGTGCTTCCTTTAACAGGTGAGACGCAACCTTTTATATGGCTAGATGTGAGAGTGATAACATTACCTCTTTGTGGAGTCTAAAAAATGCAATTTACATTCAAGAGGTTAATAAACAAAGGCTCTATTTTTTCTATTTCATCAAACTATTTGTTGCATGAAGCCTCAAGGATTGGATTTTGTGTCTCTTTTACAATCAGCAAAAAAAAACCCCAAAAATGTGATCTTTAAAAGTTGTGTTTATGTCTTTTTTTCTGTATCTTGATGGGTTTTGCTTAGGATTTTTTGCACATATCATCTGCATTTCAGAAACTTGACAATATACGTTCTTCTTCTGGGCTCCTGCAGAGAATTTCATATGAATATCTTAGAAGTAACTTGTGATTAGTGAATTTCAATGTGATCGTTTTTGTGAACACGGTCTAAAACAGCAAAGGCCGTGCGTTATCCAAGCATCGCCTCAGCTACTCTTAGGGTTCGCAGGGGTCTGTCGTTTAAATTCTGTTTAACTAGCACAAAATTACACAAAATGAATGAAACCAGTTTCAGTGTAGACGATATGTAGAACTGAATGTAAGACGAGGTGTTTCTGTAAGTCTGTGCCTACTCACGCATAGCTATCACACCGGTTACAAGAAAACTAGGCATCGTGAAGAGAAAATGATAATCTCACATAATAAGACAAAAAAACAAAACTGATGATATATAAGCAAGCTGTTTGACAGTCTCTATCAGTGCTGGACAGTCAAAGATGCTGCACGGGATTTCTGTCCTTACAAAATCTGACACTGTGTCCTCATCTTCTTCCTTCCTCTTCCTCCTGTCTGCTTGGTTGCCCAGAAACAACAGAGACAGTGATGGCTTCTTAGCTCTGCAGCTCAGATTCCCCATGATCACCGTCTGCATTGCATATTTGCAACATCCTTGAGGGTAACTGTTTTTCAGTTTGTCAGCCAGTGTTTGGAGGAGTGTGTGCATGTGTTTGTGAGTGAGGTGTGCTTGCGTGTGAGTGTGCGCGTGCGCGGGTTGGTGTGACCGTCTACTTCTCGTCTTCATCCCCTTCGCTCATGCTGCTTATAGAGGCAGACGCTCCTTTTGGGGAGGTGGGGGGCGAGGGCCGCGCGTTGTGCCAGCGGGCGGGGGGAGACGGGGGAGAGGGTGAGCGCAGGGGGGAAAGTTCGCGGGGAGGGCTATTGCTGGGCGACTCTCTGGGAGACAGAGCGTAGGAGAGCATTCGACCACTGCGCTCCTGAAACACTTGTTTCTGCACAGAGAGGGGAAAGAAGATTGAAATGTTAGGAAATCAGATCACCTGAGAAAACTGAATGTGACGGGGCGCGCTCTGTGGCGCCGCTGCAGGGGAGGCTGACACACCAGAGCTGCATCGGCTCATCACGCCTCCCCTGCAGCGGCGCCACAGACTGGGCCCAACCACACTGGACTTGTTATCACATCAAAGTACAAGCGACAGGGAATAAAACTTGAAAATGTGTCAAAGACATTCCAGTGACCAAACGATATTAAGTATTTTAAAGTTTTTTCTATATTTAGTAAGCGTTGACATTGCATTGCATAGTTACTTACCCATGTCCCATCAGGTCCAAATAATTCTAGGAAGTTTCCGATGAATTCTCTGGATTTTTCTTCCCATTTCTGAATCAGGTCGTGACTCTTCTCCTCCACGCGGTAAACAAAATGCTTGCTCTTTTCCTCAACTGTGCGAACTTTCTCCTTCATCCGATCCACTTGGTTCTGTAGCCGGTACTTCTTCTCCTGAAGGCACAAAATATTGCGGATAATTGCCACGTTTTTGGAGAACCAGAACCTAAATCAAAAATTGTGAATGTTGTAAATAGGAAGCATATGTCTGAGGTCAGTTTTCAACACCGCAGCTTTGTAGTCACATCGCAAATTAAGCTCCATACAACTGTGATGCACAATATCCAAAGACCTGTTACTTTCTCAAAAGAAGAAAATCAGCTTTTTTTCACATTAATCTGTGCTAAGCTGATGTTTAGAAATACAACACAGTGCAGTAAAATGTTCTCACATTGATGTAGCTGACATTAAGCTCCTTGGCCGTGTAGCCACGTTGAAGGTTGCGTCGGGCGTAGACGTCATAGTCTCTGACAATTCTCGTAATCAGGTCAGAGGTGGAGATTCCTTCTGTGCGTTGCGTGGGTACAAACATCCCTAATATACACACACACACAGCAGGTATGTTTTATGGTGGAAAACACAGTTATTTTATGTCCTTTTAATCATCAGACACTGACCTGCCTCCTTGATGTGTTTGTAAACGTCCTCACTTCCTGCTGAGGAGTATGGAATATCATCATGAGCCACAAAATCGATCTGAGGAACAATCAAAGGACACGCACTGTTGGCACACACAAAAGTGAACGTGCAGCAGAGGTCTTTCAAGGGCAAAATATGCATGCTTAAAGTTAGACATGGCATGGTTATGAACACATCATTGCACACAGAATTTCAGGGTGATAGTCACAAGCGTCTCATCATTAGAGGTCTCCTAAATAGTAAAGAAAATTTCCTTACTCACAGCATAGCATCCTCCTCAAATACTTTACTCACTAGCTACAGGTATTAGGTCACAGGTGACAGGTTTGTATAAGTGGATGTGTGCAATACATATAGTAAATTTACTAATACTTCTACTCGAAGCACTCGAGCTTCATTCACCCGTTTACACACATTCACATAGCGCGTTTGTTCTCTTCCTCTAAGCATTTCATTCGTACACTCTGACAGATGCACTGATGGGGAGTTGGGGTTCAGTATTTGCTCCCTGGGGATCAAACTACTGATCTTCTGATAAGTGAATGACCAGCTCTACCTGTATATCAAAGCACAGCAGCATTAAAGGAGCTAAACTAGATTAGACTAGATCTGAGTGAAATATAATTGAATTTAATAGCAAAACTAAACTAAAATAAACTTAATTGCTAACACTGCCTGCACCATTGACTGAATGTGAGCAGGTAAGTTTCTTTCAGGTAACTTCACCCTGAAACCACAAACTTTAAAGCCCAAGGAACTGTCAAGATCCTAATTTTGAGCAACAAGTGTCTCAAAACTTAGCCGATTAGTGAACAAAATATTTCATCCACTTTAAAGCTTATATAGTTCAAACCCCCGCCTCCCACACACACACACACACACACACACACACACACACACACACACACACACACACCTTGTGTTTCTCAAGGAACTCAGGCGTGAGAGTCCAGGGTGCATCTCTCAAGACCTCATCGACATAGCGGCAGTGTCTCAGCGCCTCGTAACGTTCGTGCTCCGTCATGACCGTGAAGCCCTTGTACTTGTGGGTTAGTTCATCACTGCACACTGTTTTAAGAGCACAGCAGCGACATACATAAAACTCGTGTGAGGTGTGGTGATTAAATAACAAATCTGGACAGGTGAAACCGTACCAGTGTGGTCTGTCTTACCTCCTACTATGAGGTAGGTGTTTGGAAAGAGATTCTTGGCCTGCATGAGAGCACGAGCGTGTCCAGAGTGGAATAGGTCAAAGATGCCATCTGCGTAGACTCTGACTGGCCGGTCCACTGAAAATACAGAAACACAAAAACAGTACAACATCACGGGAACAGGTAAGCATAAGTGAAGTGGTGTGCTGTTAGAGTAACAGTGGATATAGCCTCGAGTCAAACACAGAAACAGAGAATACTTACAGTACTTTTGCACAGCTTCATCTGGAGCCACAGAGGCTCATTTAAACATTTTTAAATGTTTCCAAGCATGATCAAATTGGCAGTGCTTTTGGAGTCAAAGGATTTTTTTCCTCTTTATTGTTTTCTGACTGTTTTTCACCAGCTTTGGATTCGACTAGGGTCAGCATCACTGCTGGTAGCATGAGCCAACACCTGGACCCAACAGCGGTTGCACAGGTTGTCCAACTCCTCCAGGATTGCACATCAGTGGGTGCCATTGTCAGAAGGTTTGGTGTCTCCCAGCACGGCCTCAATAGCACGCAGGAGATACCAGGAGACAGACAGTTATTCTAGAAGAGCTGGACAGGGCTCGGTATCTGCTCCTTAGTGCAGAAGGAACAGGATGAGCACTGACCCAAAGAAATGACCTCCAGCAGGCCACTGGTGTGAGTACAAGCTACTGAGTACCATAGTGAGTTGGTGCAATTAAACTTCAGCAAAATTGACTAGCCTCCTGCTTTCATTCCTAAACCATTACACAGTCCACATCAATGTAGATATCCAGCATGATTTTTTCTAATGTGTTTTCAAAGCGTTACAATAATTTGTTTGAGCAGTTTATAGCCATACCTTTTTAAATAACATGCTAACAGACAGAAAGACAAAGACAAAAGAAAGAAAGAGACTCTTTTGTGGAAGTAATGAGTGTAGTTGAACTGCCAGCAAGTTACTGCAATATGTAGTTAAACCCCTACATTAATTACAAGTTCAGTCGTCCCCAGCAGTGGTGGTGACATGAAAAGGACCAGTAATGACTTGCCCATTTCAGTCCAATTATCTTGTAAAAACACATGCTATTATCTCACATACTATAATTAATGTAGCAGTGCAAGTACAAGAATACATGGGAAGTGGCAGCTGTAAAAATGGCAACAGCAGACAACAACACATTTAGTGGAAGGAGTTAGCACAGAACTAGTGGTGGTAATGACATCAGGGGTAAGAGTGTAGTAGCTGCTCTGAGAGTTCATAGTACAAACACTTGGAACAGAACCATTAGTTGCAAGAGCAATAGGAGCTGTAGCAGTGGTGGTAGTAGTAGTAGAAAAAGAAGTGATTGTGATAGAGTAGTGCAGTAGGAGATGTTGCAGATGAATGCTGTAAATGGAAAACATCAAAGCTGGGAGAAGACTGTGCGCAAGACAGGAGGATACCAAACAGCAGGAGGTCTACCTGGGGTGCCTTTGCAGGCCTGAGCAATGGTGAGCTTCTCATGAGGCGCGCGACAGTCACAGCTGGTCTCATTGGCAAAGATGGCAGGCTCCGTGAGAGTCTGGGACAGAGAGTGACCAGGTTAAACAGAGAATGAACGAGGGAGACTGATGATAGTTACTTCAGCATCCAAAAGCATTGCAGAGAAACACACTCATCTATCACTTCAGCTATGCACAGCATGCCTCCTTTTTCACGCCCTTCCCCACTTACTGTAACCTCCATTAAGTTATTGATCATAGCTGATGTCTGCGCTCTATTGGGACAGCAGCGCATGAAACAGACAGCGCTGCACTCAGTGTTATCGATCAGTCGGTGTGTGCGGGCAGACATTTACCTTTTCGCAAACCTGTGTGTGCATTGACATGACGGCACAGATAGATAAAGAGTAGAGCTACTGATTCAAAAACCTCCCAGGAAAAATGCAAAACAAGAAGAGCACTTGTGCAGCAAACTCAACAAGGTGAGGAGAGTTATCACTAGGAAAGGAAGCACAGGTGAGATATGGGTGCCTGTTAGCGTGTGTCAAAGCTACATCAAGGTTAAAGTGTTGCAGCACGCCTGAAAATGTGTCTTTTCGTGCCATCTGTTAACTGCAGGAGAAACGCTGAATCTCATTCACACAGATAAAAGGGACCTGGAGTCAGCACAGAACAGAAAGCCGTGGGAGTGTGAGAGGAGGAAGAAAGGATGGAGACAGATTCAGCCTCTTTGGAATAAACAGGCACCTGACGTCAACATGTATCCTCCAGGAGCAGCAACCGGCCTGGCATGGAGACAAACCAGTAAACGTGACACAGAGAAGGTGAGTCGGAGGGGGTTTTAAAAAGGTAAATAGATTTTTTTTTAAAAGAAAACACAGAGCTAGAGGGCAGATTCTATTTGCATATATGTATGCATCAGTAGTCCATTATAATGAAGGGGAAAATGATGCCAAATATTTTATATTGACCTTAAAACAGTACCTCACTGCCATAAATCAAAAAAGAAATATGCCGCTATTGTTTACTGAATTTTTATTACCAACCTCGAATTTGAGTAACAAATCAAGACCCACCTCGGTATCCTTATGAACCTTTCTCACTATACCCTTTAACAGACAGCTTATAAACTCTTGTGCCACTTAATGCATTGGTCAAAATTTCCAGTTAGGTATCTCAAAACTTTGATTGCTTAGAAGTCAGTAAGATGACATTTTGAGACACCTGACTCAAAATGTCAACATTTATCCCTGCTGACTGATAGTGACCAGAAAGGTGGAACCAAAGACAGACTGCAGGAGAGAGTTCATGAACTGCAAAAGCAAGCTTTAGTGGCAGCTATCCAAGTTCAAAACACAAGAAACTAAAATAAGCAAACAGATGATGTGATAAAAGATGAAAGAAAGACAGAAAACTGACAAATAATGAGAAACAGGGGGAGAGGCACACAGGGGAACACAGTCAGCAACAGGTAAAAATCATTAGGGAAGGCAGACAGGAAGCAAAACAAAAGAAAACAATTTTCAAAGTAAAAGCCGGTAATGATTTAAAGAGGCTGAGAGATACCAACAGTAACACTTAGCAAGATGACAGAGAGAAGGGAGCGGAGAGGGACCAAGGCATAAACACAGAAATGCAACAGAGAGAAGCACAAAAAGAAACACCAGAAATGTGCTAATAAACCAATAATAGAACCAAAACAACTTCTATTAAAAACTCTAAGACAGAGGTAAGCAACTCCAGGCCTCGAGTGCCGGTGTCCTGCAGGTTTTAGATGTATCCTTGATTCAACACAACTGATTTAATGGCTAAATTACCTCCTCAACATGTCTTGAAGTTCTCCAAAGGCCTGGTAATGAACTAAGCATTTGATTCAGGTGAGTTGCCTACCCCTGCTCTAAGATAATAAAATAAAATAAAACAGCTACACACTTAACACCACCACAACTAAGACTTGTAATATCCTAGAATTATAAAAGAAACAAACAGAACCTCGAACTTAAACACATTAAGTAAAGAACTCAAAACAAGTATCGAAGGCAAACAGTAGACAGTTAGATCCTGACTGGTCCTGTCTCAGTATTAGAGATAAGTAAGTAATTTTGCCACCTTTGTGCCACATGAATGCATGCTTGTACTTCTCTAACTTTGGAAATGCACATGGCTGGATCATAGATGAATATTTGTTTTCCCAAAAAGGAGTTCAAATTGCACATGTATAAGCTGCACAGTATAGCCTGCCTATGTGCAACAGCTGTGCTTTGTGGTCATTTCTTTTGTCCTGTCTTCCTCCCCTCACCACCAACCGGCCCCTCCCTGTGCGTGGTTCTGCCAGAGGTTTCTTCCTGTTAAATATACGTTTTTCCTTCCCACTGCCACCAAGTGCTTCCTCATAGAGGGTCATCTGATTGTTGGGTTTTCTCTGTATTATTGTAGGCTCTTTACATTACAATATAAAGCATCTTGAGGCGACTGTTGTTGTGATTTGGTGCTATACAAATAAAACTGAGCTGAATTGAATTTCTGTATTATGTGAGCTTCATCAAATGATTACATTGAGTTTAAGGAAAGAAGGAAAGGTTTCCAATACATACTGTGTCAACAAAAACTAAAGTTTTCCTTGGACATTTTGGCACAATATGAATGAATTTACGCAGGTAATACATTAAATCACAGTGTGGACTAGCCCCTCAAAGTACTTTTTCCATCCTTTATCATCCCTTCACTCATAAGTACCTTTCCATCTCTATCCTTGAGCTTCCTAACCTGCTGCACATCCTTTCCAGCTTGATCTCTCTGCTTAGCCAATCAATACAAGTCCTTTTCCTTCCTTAGTGTCCAGCCTCACATAGAACTCACTACAAGCCTTTTCCTTTGCCTCTTCTATTATCTACACATAGCCTCCCAGTAGTCCTGCCTACTGTCTTCATCAATCTGACAATCTAACTTTTGCTTTGCTAACCTCTTCCTTTAAATGCTTTCCTATACTTCCTCATTCCACTGCACTTACAGACAACACTACAGCCAGGAGGTGTTGGTTAAAAGTGTTTATTAGAGCTTAAAAGTGAATACATGCATAACTCCTAATATGCACTATGATCCAGAAAGCATTAAGTTTAAAAGGTTTATCACAATGTGCTCTTTCTGTACTAGATTGCAATTTTTTTTAAGATAAAGCAAAAGAGGACCAACCTGCATGCACAATCTTACCCTAATGAACATTTTGCTGTTCGTCATGTTAAACAATCCTACCTGTCATAAACTGACCCACCAATTTCCAATTCAAGGACATTAGAGTTAAATCAGGGCTGCAACAGAACTGGAGGAGCAACCTCATCACCTGTGATTCACCTATGGCCCAGGAAGAACAGAGCTCCACCATCTGAACACAGCAGATGGTAAAGACTGAAAACCAAGTGACCAGAGGTACAGGCACCTGACCTATCAGAGCAGGCGCTCAGTAATGCCCACTCTGGCACAAGCAAAGAACATCTGGCATAAGAAGGATTAAGGCTGGGGGGAAAGAGAGAGCCACAGGGACATGGGACATGAGACTAACAATGAGATTGGCTCTCAAGAAGAAAAAATGGCTTGATGGAGTGGAGACAGAGGTGAGGAAAAGGCAAAATGGAGAGTTTTTAGGAGCATTAAAGCCAGAAATCACACCAGGGTGAGCAATCATCAAAAGAGATAAGAAAGAGTATCCTAAACTAGGAGGCTCTGTAATCCTCGCTGCAGCATTTTCGCCCTCAGCAGGACGTTCATGCTATGTTGGCTACCGTACGGACCCCTTCCTTCTTTTGGCAACACACTCATTAACACCCACACACACACTGTCCACTCAGCACTCTAAGCATATCCCACAGCCACATGCTGAGGGGATCTGTTTCATAACAGGACCCTTTGTCTCCCTCTCTGTCACACACACTCTGTGCGCAATGGAAGACGAGAAAACGCACACAGGCGCGGATGCCCTACCGTTCGGGGATGAGGGCAGGTGTGTTCAAGCTCCTCCATTATTCCCAAAGACTCATGGGATGCAGCTGTGGTCCCTCTGATATGTGACTCAGCATCAGTGAAACGATGCCTCTCCTCACCACTCTGTCTCCTTCCTCTGTTCCCCCGCCCACTCTCCGCTCTGCCTCTCTGTCTGTCCTCTCCTCCTCATCTGATCCTCTCTGCTGCAGAGACGCAGACTCATGGCAGAGGCCTCACTCTGACTATTTTTTGGAATAAAAAAATCTGCCTTCCGCGTTTTAATAGCAATTTAAAAAGCGCCAAGCGCCGTCTGTTAAAACACAGTTATATTCCCGTTAGTCTTGCGCCATATTAAAGCTTTAACATAAAACACTTCTCCGAGTTAAAAGGCTTTTAACCCTGTCTGCTCAGGGGTGCCCCTTTAGGGTATACGGGGAAACACCAGAGCACTCTTCTTTTGATTGCTTGACTCTATGTTGAAATCCTCACATGGGAAAACATATTTGGCACGACCTGTCTGTTTATTACTGTGTACTAACAAATGAGCACAGATTCAACCCAAAACAGTGAGGAGATGAATTAAGAGATCACACTGGCATCTTTTCACGAGCCGCGAGTGAATCTGTGTCTGCGTAAACGATCTCTGCGCGCTGAGGAGCTTTCTCCATGGCGACGGAAAAGAGGAGAGAGAGCTCCATGAGGTAGCCAATGAGAGAGGACCGCCAGTATACCCGGTGAAGATTGGTTGAGCAGGCCATAGCACCATCAGTGAAAAATGGCACTGAGTGGCACCGTTATCCGCCAAACACTGATTTAAATAGATGTATGTGGGTTTTCACGTGTCTAGTGTATGTGCTTATCTTTGTGTGAGATTTGTAAACAAACACGATTGTGGGAAAGAAGAAGCTAAAAAAAACTGTGCTGACTAGTTTAGTATCCCTCATTGCATAACTTAAGGTAGACCAAGCACCTATAAAGTACAGCAGTGCATTTGACTGTAATATGACCGTCGTATTTTAATATTTGGAGCATTTTCTTTAGGGTTAGATTCCGACCACTCACAAAAGTTTACCCTCCAAGCTAACGGGCAAAACTTACCCCCGCAAATCCTCACCAAAAAGAAGAAGAAAAAAAGTCAACAAATGGAATAGGCATATAAATTGCGCATAAAGGAACAATTATTTTAATGTCTATATAGGGATGTCTTACCTTTAGAGATCCTCTTCTGCGACAAAAAGGCGCGACAGGTGCGCAAGAGGAATGCGCTCTGACGCGTCGTTGTTTCACCATGGCGGAACAAACAAAATATCACAATCAGACTCACTTTTTCTCTGCTTTGCTCTTTATAAAGTGAGTGAGCTGCGCAGCGGCAAAAGTGCAGCAGAGCAACAGCAAGCTGTTTGTCTACTCTGACCAAAGGACGCATCAGCTGCTCAGCGCTGATGAGCAGCGACAACTGTGGGCCATAGTCGATATAGCAGAGCTTACGGTAGACTTCCTCAGATTTGTACCTCAGCAAACGGCCTAATTCATGCAATCTGCAACTTCTTACCCTAATGAGAACAAGTGGAAAAAGCGTAATGTTGTAAAGACAAAAATAAGATGAATACTACAAAGAGCGTTTCTAACCTGGAGTGTACCGTGCAGTCCTCCGGAACCTGGCGGAGTAATCACTGTCTTTTAATGTATAGAAAGCCAAAATAAGCTGTGTGAATGAAGGACAAAACACGCTTTGTGTTCTCATTATTGGACGCACTGTGTCTCTGTGGCCCCAATCTGGGACAGGAATCTATTGTCCTCTCCATGGACCGGTTTGGTTGCTGTGGAAACCAGCTTCACTGGGGTAGCCAGGCTTTGAAAAACAGGGCAAAATAATGGCCCCAGTTCTAAAAATCCCCAGATTTATAGAATGGTTTAAAAGTTTTTTGTTTTATAAATTTATATTGTTCTTGTTTTGTTTCTTTTAGTCAAATTGCGATGCAATTTTATTAAATAAAAAGAAATAAAAAGTCACTATAAACTCGTTTGAACCTCATACAATATTTAGGCTAATATCATATAAATTGACTTTTTGAGACCACTTTTGACAAATTTTTTGCTCAGAAACTTTCTCTGATTTGCATTTTAAACTTCTTTAAGTTACATAAACGTGGTTTCTGTGTAAATTCTGAAAACGGTCGAAATTGTGAATATATTTTCAGCGCATGCTCTGTTTGCCACATCGCGCCAGACCTCAGTAATCACACACACTTACCTGCCAGATAAATGTAATCAGGTAAAAAGGGGAGAAGATAGGGCGCAGCCCGTAGGGATTGTACAACACTGCCACCTTGCGGACAGAGGTGAGATAGCGTGCCAGTTTATTGGTTGGGCGCTCTGTCGTCACTTCCGACATATGACTTTCCCCGGGAAGACGATTTGGCGCGAGCTGTTCTGTTGTTGTGTTGACCTGCCATAACCGTACGAATAAATAAGACAAAACCCCCACTTCTCCCCATGGCTCCAGTGTCAAACCCTGAGAAAGACATGGACGCTCCGGACGGCGGTGAGTTTTGGACCTCGCACTTCTGTTTTTGTTGACTTTTGGCGACATTGCGGTGGCAAAGCGAAGAAGCTAGCTGACACGTTAGCTAGTTCAGATTATGTTAATACGCCTGCTATCAGGCTTCGCTCATTAACACCCAAAGTGCCCACCGTTGTCTGCTTGCCAGCGTTTTCCACTGTAAAAGGGGTATTATTAAGGTTCAAGCAGGAGGACATGAAGGTAGCTACCAGAAGAGCGTTGATGCAAAGGTCTGTTAACTTCTGTGGCGCTTCGAGAACGACAAAAATCTATATAATGACCACCAGTAAGTCTGCAGACGTTTAAATTGAATGGTAAAAGAAACAGGGGTCAGGTCGATCTGGCATGTGTGTATTATATGTTTGAAGAAACGAGTCAAATGGCCCTTCCTCATATTGCGTTGTCTTGACCCTCAGACGATGGAAGTGAAGCCTGTGGTTTGGCGAAGACTCGCTCCAGACGGGAGAAACGGGAGAAGGTGGGGAGGAAGTCCGCACTGGAACAGCTCAAAAAGGCTAAGATGGGAGAGAAGATCAAGTATGAGGTATGAAAGGCAGCCATATCACTGGTTCCTGGTTTAAGGTGTGTGAAGAATGTGTTAAATTGCATCAAACACCTGTTTTAACTGCGTCACTGTGGCTTAATAAACAAAGCTGGTTAAGTCTCTCCATGCTTCCTTTTACAGCATCTGTTTTTCACTCATTAAAATGATTCATGCTTTTCTCTATCCTAGGATGCTGTATGCAGGTGTCATTTCACAGTAGTACACCTGTGTTTTAACCAGTGTTGTGTTTTTCAGGTGAAGGAGTTCAGCAGTGTGTATGAGGAGGTGGACGAGGATGAGTACTCAAAGATGGTACGAGAGAGGCAAGAGGATGACTGGATTATTGATGATGGTTAGTGTCAGTTACCTCAGCCTGCTGTAGGAATATTTATACTGTGCCAATGTCACAATTGTTTTATTACCTCTCCTTTTTTTTTCTTTTTCTTTTTTTGCCAGATGGAACAGGATACGTGGAGGATGGACGAGAAATCTTTGACGATGATTTGGATGATGATGTAGTGGAAGACAAAAGGGGTAAACACAAGGAGTTGATCACATTTTCTGGAGTAAGTTGTCCAGATCAGGTGCATGAATAGGTTTTGTTTGTTTTATCAGGAAAAGGAGGCGCCAAAGGAGCTGACTCAAGGAAGAATGTGAAGAAATCTGTCGTAGCCAAACCCAACAGCATTAAGAGCCTATTCATGAACAGCAACGTCAAGAGGCCTGCTGAGGTATGTGTTTGTTAGCATCTTTGATTTGCTTCTGTGAAAAATGCCCCGTGCAGTCTACATGTAATGATTTCTGTGCCTGCATGGTGCTTTGGATATTCCAGTCAATGTAAAGCTTAACAACATCCAGCTTTTTTATTTTTATTTTTTATTTTTATTTTTTGTCGTTATGCATTTGTCAGATGTTTTTGTACTTTTGTCTCTTACAGAAAGATGTGGATCTGTCCAAAGATGACCTGTTAGGGGATATCTTACAGGACCTGCACTCTGAGGTTGGTAATTCTTCATTTAAACATGTGACAGTAGTCTGTAGCAAGGCGTTTTCATCTATTAACCACACTTGTGATTACACATACTATTCTAAAATCTGCAATGTTTTATTATGTTTCTTTTCTCACCATTTTTTTACTTTTCTCCTGTTTGGGCATGATGACATATTCCCTTCTACTTTTTTTTTCTTTTAAAGGCTGTAATTTCTTTCTTTTGGTGTCTTAGCCTTTGTTAATATGGCTTTAAAATATGCTCCGTCTTTCCAGAAACCAGCTCTTCTGACCCCGCCACCTGTGGTGACTCTAAAGAAAAAGAAATCTGTGGGATCACCCATGAATCCCTTCTCTATCAAACCTCAGTTGCCAAAGGTAACTCACTCCACCCTCCTAATCAAAGCATATTGATTAGCTCTTTAGACATGTTTATAAAGTGGCTTACCTGAAATTATAACGAATCATCATCCCTTTGATAGCAGGACTCACCCTCAGCTGCTGGGGTAAAGGCAAAAGTGATTCGAACGCCACCATCACACTCTGCCTCCAGGTCATCAGTCCGTCCTCCTTCGTCCACATCTGCTTCTCTTGTGGCAAAGCAGAAGGTAAAAGTGGAAGAGCTGAATGAAGAAGACAAGAACGAAGAAGAAGGTAATGAAGATAGTTTCTAATCTCTTGCCTTTTTTTTTTTTTTTTTTGCTTTGTGAAAAGTTTATGCACTAACTTTACATTTTAACATGTTCCTCAGTGAATGATGCCATGGCATTTGATGAGATGGACTTTGATGAACCGATGGAGGTTGGCCTTGAGGAGGAGGCCCCTGTAGTGAAAGACGATGCGGAGTCTAAACATGAAGTAGCAGCAGTGACTGCAGTCAAAGTTGAGGCCAAAGCTGAACCTCAGGATCCAGTCCTCATGTGAGTTTTTCATGCCTTTAGTTCAGCCTCATTTTATTTCCCATAGTTGTAGTTCTATGGGTTGTGCTAAAATTGCTGTCTTTCAGTCCCGAGGAAACGAAGCAAGGACAAGGAAAATATAAAATGTATATAGCAAAATTAACCCGGTGCTTATGTGAGTCAATTTAAATGCCATTTAAACAGGTGTTTACTCCTGTGGCATCTGTTCCTCCCGTGTTTTACCTGCACATGCCGGTGTTTCTAAAGGAATTCGAAAAGCTAAATGCGATGGCTGATTATTGCATTGGGCTATTATGAAAATGACTGCAATTCAGTTCACTTCAGTGGTTCACAAATGTATCTGGGTCAAACAGCAGGGCTCCATACATTAAAGAAGAAGACAAAACATGTCACTCTTCTGTGTCACACCTGCAGTCAATCCCCCACAAAACATTGCTGGACTCATTAAGGTCTGAAATGATTGTAGCTTTGAGTAACTCCAGATTAAAAATAAAGATCTAAGCCGTCTTGTTGTGTTGTTAACTTGCAGGAAGTCAAAAATGAATTCCCCAGCAAGTGAGCAGCATTTAAAGTTGTTCACACTTGCTTTTAAAAACGTGGGAGTCTTGTGTTGCCTGATTATATATTGACTGCGTTGTGCAGTCACTTTGATGATTGCAGGTGCAGTTAGCATGACCCACAGAACTAATTATGTTCTTAAACTGGAATAGTTCACATATGAGCAGATGGGTTTTTAGCAGTTTCTTTGCTGTGTTCCTTGTCAAGGTCCAGCAGAATTGGAAGCTCTTGGGGACAAGAGGAGGAGGGCGGAGGTAACGACGCTCCGGCCGAGGTGCAGGTCGATTCCAGCCAACTTCCTCTGGTGGAGGGCCCGGACGGGGAGCAGGTTTTCCGCTTTTATTGGTTGGATGCTTTCGAAGACCCATACAACCAACCAGGTGGGTCCCATTTTCACCCACTGTGAGGATAAAATACAATGCGGTTACGTTTACTGTTTTTAAAAAAATCATGGGCAGGTTTGTAGAGCTCACCCTGATATGTGAATTTAAATGAAAGGTGTGGTGTACCTGTTTGGAAAAGTGTGGATTGAGTCTGCAAAGTCTCATGTCAGCTGCTGTGTTAGCATCAAGAACATTGAGCGGACCATGTACCTCCTACCTCGCGAATATGTAAGTTTCATCTGTCGAAAAATGAATTACCTGTGAAAGTAGAAAGCTATGTGATTGTGTTGTTTAACTATGATTGAGTTAAGTAGTATTTATATTTGTTTTCCACTACACAATATTAGCAATTGAATATATGGAACTATATTTGTTGGAATCTAAAAAGTGAGATGTAAGTTTTATACAGAAATATCTACTGATTAAAAGTCTAATTAGTGTTTGTATTGCATTTAACAGAAGACAAACCCCAGGACCGGGGAGGTGTCCAACACTCCAGTAGGGATGATGGATGTGTACCAAGAGTTCAACGAGCTCTCTGAGAAGTTTAAGATCATGAAGTTCAAGTCCAAGGTCTGATTAGACTGTAAAGTGTGAATGTAGTCATGTTTTTAGCTTGTGTTTGATTTCTTTTTCTTGTCCTACAGAAAGTGGAGAAGAACTATGCGTTTGAAATTCCTGACGTGCCCACTCAGTGCGAGTACCTGGAAGTCAGATATTCTGTGAGCAGACTTGTATATATGCTATTCCCTCATTGTCCTCGCTTTATCCAGCTCTTTATGTTTAGATAAGCTTTAATCCTTTGGGAAATATTGTTTCGCAGGCTGAGTTCCCCTCGCTGCCTTCTGACCTCAAGGGGGCGACCTTTTCCCACATTTTTGGAACCAACACATCCAGTCTGGAGCACTTTCTCCTCAGCAGGAAGATTAAAGGCCCTTGCTGGTTGGATATCAAGTCACCACGTGAGTAGGAGATGTAGACTTTTACTAAGTTTAACTTTATCTGTTGGAATTTTGCAAAAAAATTCAGATGACATGTTAAACTTAGTCTCTAAACTTCACTGTGTCAATGTTAGAGCTAATGAACCAGCCGGTCAGCTGGTGTAAGGTGGAGGCGCTCTCTCTGAGGAGTGATTTAATCACAGTCGTCAAAGATCTCCCACCTCCACCACTCACTGTCATGTCCATCAGTCTCAAGACTGTCCAGAACCCTAAAACTCACCAAAATGAGGTCAGAACACACACGATCAAATATCCTGCCGGATACTGCGATTTTATGCTTTTTGCAAACAGACTGAAATACTAAAGAAGTGAGGACTCAATGCAGTCATTTTCCCCTGCAGATTGTGTCTCTAGCTGCGCTTATACACTATCGCTTCCACATGGATAAATCTCCTCCTCAGCCTCCGTACCAGACTCATTTCTGCGGTGAGTTTTTTCATGGCGTCGCACATGAGAATGTAGTCTTTGTATGCATAGTTATTTATTGCTGTTTATTTTAACAATCCCCAGCCTTAACGTGTAAAACAAAATGTCATTTAAGAAGTAAAACCAAAGACTAAATGAGTGGGCTTGTCATTTTATTATTTGTCTTCTCAGTTATCAGTAGACCAGCTGACTGCATCTTTCCTTATGATTTCAACGAGGCTGTGAGAAAGAAGGTGAGCGCGTATCCAGATGTAAACCTCAGCGTGTTGGCACTCATTCATAAACTGCAGCTTTAAACATGCATACTAACGTTTAGTGCACAAATCTGGGATTCATCATCTTCTGGATGTTGTCCGTACTCTGCCTGTGGGACATTCCTGTCTATTTTTCCTCTGTTAATATACAGTACAGGTCACTTCGGACGAATATTTGCACAACGGGGTGCAACATGCTTCTTTTTTGTCCAGCATGTTAACAGTTTTCCTTTTGTTAATCACCATGTTCATTGGACACTTACGGATGTCTTAGTTGATTTTGACAATTCATATTAGCAAGCATTGGAGTTCCTCTTGTTTTTGCTCCATTCATCATACTGGACTTTACTAGAACAAGCTTCACCTTCTGCTGTGCCAGTTATTTGTTTTAATTTTTTATTTTTCTATCGATGGTCTGTTATCAGTAGCGCATCGCTGCTATTGAGCGCGTTTAGGAAATTTCATTCTGCACAATGAAGGGAACAGCTGTGACTGGCAAACACAAGCGTATCCGTGGTTATTTAGGGAGCGCTTGATTTGCTTTTTGTTTTATTTGTGTAGCACGCATTTCCAGTATCACTCATTGAAGTCTGGGAAGCCAAAATAGTGAATGTGATTAAAATTCAGTTAATTTTGCTGCTTTACATGGAACTTGAATAGAAGAAGCAGGGTGCTGTATTTTAGTGAAGACACTGACGGTGTGATTCTCTCTGTTAGAATGGGAAGGTGGAGATCGCTTCTACAGAGAGGACTCTGCTCGGCTTCTTCCTGGCCAAGATGCACAAGATTGACCCTGATGTGCTGGTGGTGAGTAGGAGACGTTGAGATTGTGATAATGATTTTTAATTGGGTTTAAAGTTATTGTTTTGTCTCTGGCTAAAAACACTGTACATGTTTGTTTTCTGTAGGGTCATGACATCTTTGGATTTGACTTGGAAGTTCTTCTCCAGCGCATCAATGTGTGTAAGGTTCCCCATTGGTCAAAAATTGGACGCCTCAGGAGGTCCAATATGCCCAAATTAGGGGTAAGGAAACAAATTTGCTGAGAATGTTTTCTTCAAATGTACTAGAAAGAAAGAAAAAAGAAAAAAAGAAGCTTTATGTTCTGTCGTGCTGGTGCTTTTGAATCCGCAGGGTCGTAGTGCCTTTGCAGAGAAGAACGCCACCTGTGGCCGTCTGGTTTGTGACGTGGAGATCTCAGCCAAAGAGCTGATTCGCTGTAAAAGTTATCATCTGACTGAACTCACTGCTCAGGTGCTGAAGACGGAAAGAATCACAGTCCCACAAGAAGACATTAAAAACCTCTACAGGTAAATACATGTAAAGGGTAATTTCACCAAAAACACAGGATAAGAAGTACAAGTCATTTCTTTTGTATTATTCATCTATAAAGTTTCTACATGTTATTTCTTCGCTCACAAATCAATGTGGGAAATAATATGTGTACATTAATATATATATATATATATATATGAATATGTGTGTCAGTGACTCTCCTCACCTCCTGTACCTGTTGGAGTTGACATGGACAGACGCCAAGTTGATCCTCCTGATCATGTGTGAGCTCAACGTGCTGCCACTCGCCCTGCAGATCACCAGTATTGCTGGAAACGTCATGGTAATGCCGACAATGCTGCTCTTTCTTTAACATAATTTAACATGCACAATGATCTTATAGTTTGGCTGAGCCACAAAACTCAAATTGACAGTTTGCAGCATACCAGAGTATTAACAGTCAATTAGTCACATACTTATAATTATTTATTTATTATTTTATTTATTCATATAGCACATTTAATTATAACAGGAACATTGACCAAAGTGCTGTACAAGAATACAAAATACCTATTAAAATAACCTATAATATTGATACCAAACATCAAATATGAATTAACAAATAACTCTCATGCTGTATTAAAAGCCAGTAAATAAAAATGTTTTTTAAGATAAGATTGAAAAAGATTGACAGCAGGAGCCTGTCTGATGTGTAGGGGTAAATTAATCCACAGCTTAGGCGCTACGATTGCAAATGCTCGATCGCCTCTGTGAACCAGCCTCGACCTCGGTATGGCTAAAAGCAAAAGACCCCTTGATCTAAGAGACCTAAAGGGTGCATAAGGCTGCAAGAGGTCAGACAAATACCTGGGAGCCTGTCCATTCAGGGCTTTGTAAGTCAACAATAAATTTTTTTTAAAGTAATTCTGAAGTGGTGAGGGAGCCAATGAAAAGAGGCAAGCACCGGGGAAATATGTTCACATCTTTTAGTACGTGTCAGAAGATGAGCTGCAGCATTCTGGACCAACTGCAGTCTTGTCAGGCAGGTCTGGCTAACTCCAGCGGAGTTGCATTAGTGCAGCTGGGATGTAATAAAAGCATGAATCGCCAAAAAATGATCTCACCTTAGATAACAGCCTCAGTTTGAAGAAAGACCACTGTACAACTGAGCTAATCTGTTTTTCAAAGGTGAAATTGCTGTCAAATATAACCCCAATATTTTTGGCATGCAATTTAATAAAAGGCTAAAGACTGTGCAGGTTAAAATGGGAGGTGCTGGGATTGCCACTTGGTCCAAAAATTATCACTTCGGTTTTGTTCTCATTGAAGTTAAGGAAGTTTGAGGCCAACCGGGATTTAACTTCACCGAGACACTGAAGTAAGGGTTCTAGTAATGCAGTCTCTCTCAGCTGATCAAGAAAAGCATAACAAGTCTAAGCCACAATAGCAATATCATCATCTGACATTTTGGTTTTAGGTTTCTCACACAAGTTTCCACACTTATTGTTTATTCCTTGGACTCCATATTTTTAAAAGTGATGCAATTCAGCCAATTTCCAAAAAGATGATTCTGTTCATCTTCAGTTTCAGCTGACTGCAGGTTTCTCCAACCTTATAAACAATGCATTTGCATAATGAATGAACCCAGCACCACTGATAGAAGACCTCAAGACTGATCTGTAGAAGTCACTTGGATGAGTGTCGAAGCGTTTCTCCCACTGAAAACACAGTCAAGATAAACAATCAACTTTTTTGAGATTTCCTTACCTACAGTATATGATTGAGCGTGCATCAAGACAAATGCAGATAATTATTTAGTAAGCAGGCTGAAGGTGACGCTGGCTTTATGGACAAAAAACACCAAAATTAGATAAGCTACTGAAGTGGGTCATGTCAGTAGCACTGTATGGGAACAGCCACAGTCATTTAAGCTGTATCGTTATGAGTCTGCATGGCGTTAATGTCAGGGCTGTGTGCTGTGGGTCTGGGTAAGATGTTGATATTTTTATGCTGGATTGTCATGTGCTTTCTGTATCTTGGTATTTTCTGCAAAGGCAACAGGTGAGATGTTGAAAGCAGCTTTATTCAAACAGAGTGCTCATTTCAAAAAGCATAAAATTTAATTGTAGGGTCGTATTTTAAAGCAGTTGGTTTCAGGAGCTACAGTTTTACATATTTGTGTTGGAAATGATAACTGTTTCACTGAGTTTTCAATTAATTCATTTTTTACGAGTTTCTTGATATCATAAATTTAGCATTTAGTACCAATAACAGAATTACATGACCTTTGGTATCCAGCTTGATTCAGCTAAAATAGCAAACATGTATTTCAGGGCGATCACACCGTAGTCTTTCTGCCTTTCTGATTATTGAGTTGAGGCAGATTTACAGTGACTATAGACCAACTGATATCCAATATTTTAGCTTTTTTTTAAGAGCGATTAAAAATATGACATTCGAATTTATCGGCTAATATATAATTTTTTTTTCCTTTTGTCTTTTGGACACACAATACAGTAAACAGACTTCCCACTCCCAACGTTTGTTATTTTTACTTGTTTATTTACTCATTTCCGTTTTACTCAGCTCTGCTTGGATCAGCTCTTCGGTCCAAATGTGTGTGTTTCCAACAGGGAAGTTGCAGTGTGCCCTCTGGTGGGCAGATTATACAATGTCAGCACTCGTAACATGGGTTGACGGGTTTTTCTCCAATCTTTTATCTACTTTTTAAAATTTTTATAATGCTGATATCAGTAAAAACAACTAAAAATGCTGTCACAATCCACTCACACTTGTCTGACAAAGACATCAGTTTTACTTCACAAAACTATTATTCTTTCAAACTTCTGCCTTCATTCATTCGTGTTTTTAACCGACTTGTTTCAAGTCCAAACCAACATGTTTTCCCATTTTCTTTGAGGCAAAAAAAAAAAAATCCTTTTTTGACATCTTGTTCTGGAAGCTCTAATCGCCGTATGTGACAGAAAATGTCCTGGAAAATGAGTTTTTCTCCCTGCTTTGTCTCTGCAGTCTCGTACTCTGATGGGAGGCCGCTCTGAGAGGAACGAGTTCCTGCTGCTTCATGCCTTCCACGAGAAAGACTACATCGTCCCTGACAAACCTTCTTTCAAAAAAGCACAGCTCGAGACGGTGAAGATGCAGCCAAATAACACACGCAGCTGAATTTTTGTTTTTTCCAAATTAGTTAATTGAAATAAAGCTCCTTCTATTTTTTTCTTTTTTTTCCAGGCTGAAGGCGAAGATGATGTGGATGCAGGCAAAGGCAAGAGGAAGAAGAAGGCAGCCTATGCTGGAGGTTTGGTGCTGGATCCTAAAGTTGGTAAGCACTGGGCATGTCTAAAAAAATGTATTTACTCACCTTGTTTTTTCATGTTTACGCAATTATTTTAACTCTCTTCTTCTCATTTTTAGGTTTCTATGATAAGTTTGTGCTGCTGCTTGACTTCAACAGTCTGTATCCTTCAATCATCCAAGAGTTCAACATCTGCTTCACCACCGTGCAGAGGGAGGCTCAGAACTCCCAGAAGAAGAAAGAGGTAGTGTTCAAAAACTGGTCACAAGTTGTGTTTATAGGTTGAGCCTGTTGTCCAGCTACGTTAATGCTAAATGCTTCGGATTCGAGATTCAATTCATTTACACACTTTTGACTTGTGTTTTCATGGCAACAGGTGGATGACCCAGAGGAAATTCCCGAGATTCCAGATCCTAACCTAGAAATGGGAATCCTGCCCAAGGAAATCAGGAAGCTGGTTGAACGGCGTAAGCAGGTCAAAGGGCTCATGAAACAGCAAGACATCAACCCAGATCTCTACCTGCAGGTACACACGTGAACACACACTAGCGGTAGGGGTGGTATTTGTGAGCTGGTGTCAGAATAGAACAGAGAAGCTTTATTGTTATTGCATGTGACGTCTTTCGTGAATGAAAAGTCTTTTTTCCATTGGTACCTACTCGGATCGACTCACCACGGTTTTCCATTAGGTCATAGTACCTGGTACCCCCTGCTCTGACAAGGGCTCCAAAGCGATCCGAGCAGGTAGGGCTGCTCAATTAATCGAATTTTAATCACGATTACGATCTGGGCTTTCAACGATCATTAAAAATGACTGAGCCGATTATTAGCCCCTCCCTCATTTATCCGCGACACCTTAAAGGCCGGTCCGTGAAAATATCCGGTTGTTCAGTGATGACGTGACGAATCCTACTTCCGGGTCTAAAGTAGTCTGCGTTTAATATGGCTTTTGTGTTGTTAACATGTTTAATGTTATGTATTTTCTTCTATTTGATCTCAAAAAGCTCCTAAAACAGTCAGTGATCACTGTTGACCTCCCTCGGCTTTTATTACTGCTAATCATTTATTTAAGCTCAGTTTTTAAAACCTTAGGATGTAACTACAGCCCAGCCCATGCAGCAGTATATGAATGACTAACCTCGTATTGTGGATGGATTATCTCAGTTGTTCTCCTGGCTGAAGTTTGGTCCTTTTACAGCATCCTGCCATGCGATTACATTTGTTCCTGACCACCGAGAACACTCACGTTAACTTTTATCGAGTGGAAAAAAGTTAGCTTGTTTATATTATGCTAACATAGCTGTGTCGCTAGCGGTCACGAAGCACATCATTATATACCAGCTAGCCCAACTTCAGTAACCCTACAAACGTCACTGCTGTTTAGTTTTCTGTCTTCATTTATGTTGGAAGTGATAGCAGAGCTGCGACGTTTTAATTTGTTTCCAAAACGCCGCAGTCAGGACATGCTATATTGTATTTAGATAGAAGCTAGCGAGCTAACTCCCTGCTAACTTCTAACTCCGTTAAATGTCATAAATTCCGTTTTCATGGATGCCTGGATGTTAAACTCAATTGTTACACCTGGTAGAGCAGAACGCTGATCATTTTATTAAAGATGAAATACTTTAGACAGTTTTTCAACTCTCAGTAATGCCATAGTGATCGTTTGATATATGGACCTGCAGCGGAGTTTAGGCCCAGACACGGCTAGTGACGTCAGACTGAACAACCGGATTGTCGGGCATAAACCGGTCCGTGGCGCAAAAAAGGTTGGAGACCGCTGATTAAGAAGACCCGAGGGAAGCTCGGAAAGCTAAGCAGAAGTTATTTGGAGAGTGACTGCCATTGGTTGAAAAGAGAGTTTAAAAAAAAAAAAAAAAAACTTCAGTGGTGTTGCACACTATTTTATATTATTTTTTTAAAGTCATTGTTAACCCTTTAAAGCCGGTCAGAGCAGCACGCTCCGTTTTGCGTAACTATTTTTAAATCCCTGTAGAACCTGAACCGTGTAAGCTAGCGCAATAATTTGTTTTGCATATGAAACCGGAGGAGTTGTACTTACATCTTATGCCATCAGCTTGTCCTCGGTCACGGTTTCCTTCCACATATAGCTTTGCAAAAATTGCATAAAAAGCGCTTGCAGGAACAAAAACATAATATTCCAGAAACACGCTTTGCCGTTCCTATCAGCTGTTCGTAACACTTCCCACAGTGAAATGAGGCACATGCTGTTTTCTTTGCAAATTTGCATCATAGGATTGTTTTTTGTTTTTCCTGCAGTATATAAAAATTGCTATATCTCCAAAATAAAACTATGAAGACACTCAAAATAAATTTCCTGTGGTGGGAAACTATTTTTTGCAACTTTATTGTATTTAAAGTTTTGAGGGATAAACCTCTTAAATTTCTCCAAGTAGAAATATATGTAAACAAAACAAAAGCGATTTTCAATTTTTTTTGTAGTTTATTGCACTTTTTTGCAATTTATGTAATTACTATGGACTTAATGCATACATATTATTAAAATATGGGCTATAACAGTTGTATTGATGTATAGCAACTTGAAATGCTCCCACAAATGGCACTACAGCATGTAAAAAAAAAAAAAAAAAAAATATAAGCTCTGGTGGACTTGGTTCCATAGTAGGTCTTAAAGGGTTAAATAAATATCGTCAAATAATCGTGATCTCAATTTCAGTGAAAATAATCGTGATTATCATTTTTGCCATAATCGAGCAGCCCTACGAGCAGGTACTGAAATGTGACGTCATCAGACTTGTAAACAAGACGCCACTGATCAGCCAATCAGTGGCGTCTTGTTTACGAAATTCAAAACCACCCCAGCAACGAGGGAAATGGCTACAAGAAACAACGCCGTGGTCCCCAAGTCGGACGAAAAGTCACAGACGGAGCAGCAGGTTTATCGTCGCCTCGATGTCCACCTTTGTTATAGCGTTCGTGTCGCATACTAATTACGTCATGGGATGCTCAGACGTGTTGCTATAACAACAACCAAGCACATTGGGTGGTATTCAATTGTTATGTAAAACCAGACTATCCGAGTCAAGCCCTGGCAAGTCGATCCGAGTAGGTACTAATGGAAAGACGGCTAAAGTTGCACACATACTCAATAAATGAAAAACAATATGTAATAATATATAAAAATCAGTGCAGTGTATAAAACAGTGTACCTAAGAAATGGCAGAAACTTAGATGAGACTGATGGAAAGCGCCACACCATATCATATCGGATTAATTAAATCTGTTGTTGAATATTTTGCTGCGCTGCACTCATTTTAGCCGGTTTTCCCATTGGAATATTTTTGTCCCTCAGTACGACATCCGTCAGAAGGCTCTGAAGCTGACTGCTAACAGTATGTACGGTTGCCTGGGATTCAGCTACAGCCGCTTTTACGCCAAGCCACTTGCTGCCCTGGTTACACACAAGGGTAGGGAGGTGAGTACACAAACACACTGCTGACTTTATAGGCTATGTGGACCTCGAGCGTTTTAGCTGTAAAGCTTTGTTTTTAGAGCAGTATCTGGATCTATAAAAGGCACCAAATACACTGAGACTGATTAAATACAAGTTTATCCTACTTTCTTTTGAAAAGTGTAAAGAACAGTCCAACGTTCATCCACAAGAGGGCACTGCTACATTATATTCAGCACTGTGCAACACTCCTTACTCTGGCCTATTTTCTTTGACTTGTCATTTGTTTTCTGCTTTATCCTGACTCACATTTGTTTCTACAAATGTCTTTGTTTCTCCCACACCCTGTGCCCTTTTCTGTCTCCCAAATATGATTACATCTTCAATTTCATTTAGTCAGAATAAGAGACTTTCCTTATTTTCGGTGATATCAGTGACACTATGCAAGTATTTTCCAATAACAGAATGCCACGGGCACTCTTGAATCTAACACTCTCCATTTAAAGTCTCATTGTGTAAGCACTTCTTTCAACACACAAATGGAATGACAGTGGCATGCACGCTCAATAAATTGGTGCAAAGATGCATGTGTACTGCATGACATAAACAGCTAAAGCTGGTATTGTAACTGAACACCCCACACACACACACACGAGCACACACACACTCACACTCTCCCACTATGTCAGTGGTAGTACTCATGTTCATTTAATGAGCTCTAACAGTACAAGTCCTCAGCAGAGGCATCAGGCTTTGCCTCAGGGGAGTCCTTCATTAAGATCCCCTTACACACTCATTGTGCTCCCTAATAGAGGGCAGGGCAGTAACTCACTGTGCGTGTTTGTTATTTTGTCAGTCCGTTTGGGCCTCCAGTCATGCTTGTTGTTCAGCTGACAGAGCTACATTGTTAAAGTTGTGTATTGGATTTGCTGCTGCAGGTGGGAGTTTCTGTCCCTCAACACTTCACCGCTTATATCTTGTAGTTCGTATTTATCAACAGCCTGAGGTAGATGGGTTCATTTACATTTGTACCTCCTGCTTGCTTTACATAATCCGGGAAGCATCACCATTCTCGTGTAAGGAGTAGACTAGATTTCCATTATTCGAAGGCTTTGCTCTTGCCCGTGTTGCTAGATTTAGAAGCCCTAATTTAATCATGTGGAATAGACTTACAGCTAGCAGCTATTTTCACAACCTTTCTTGTTGATTTATTTGTTGTATAAAAACTGAAACCTCAAAGTTATTTATCACAGGAGGGCCAGAAATCCAAATTTAGTTGGAGAAAATGCTGACACAGATGTCACCATTAGTGAGTCACATTAAGATAGTTATATGCTACACCTTCAAGCTGATCACTCTGCTGGTGCCTGGAAGTAAGAAGGTTTCACTAGAACAGATTCGATTGGGTACATTGAGAATACAGATACTGATGTCCAATGTCCCTGAAGCAAAAGGGAGTTCGCATCATACATAATGGGATTATACATATCTAACCAAGGCTGTATTAAAAACCTGTGAAGCATAAGTGGTGTAACAGTAAAATGATGCAGCTGGAGCTCTTTTGTAATGGTGGGACTGGAAGGATGTGAAATTGTCCTTGCTTTTGAAAAAGTCTAACAACAACTGATGTGTATATAAAAGATGTTTTGTTTTTGTTTTTTGTGCTTCATGAACAAAACATTTTCATCATGTCCGCACAGAAATGGAGCATTTTTGTTGCCCATTATCCATAGCATGCTAACAGGATTACCATTAAGAGCTGAGCAGACATCATCCCAATCTATATCTGAATCTGGGACTCCTTTGCCCCCATATGGAGCTCACACTGACGGTGGCGAGTCCTTGTTACGGTCAGTATAAAAGATGGAGGTAGCTACAGCGATTGGTTTCTGAAGCCTTGAAGAGTGTTTTCATTTCAAATGCAGGTTTATTTTTATTTTTGTTTTTTATCCTGAAGCTATGCCCATATTTAATACTGTTTGTGGTACTTTGTGTAGATGGCTGTATCCTCAGTGTTGAGAAGAGGGCAGGGTGTAGATTAGGTTTGGTCGACTGACCCGTTTGCCACGGAATATCGAACCGTCCTCGAGGCCTGGTGCGAGTCATGCGCGTCTGCCCCAGGCTTCTTCCACCCGTCCTATCAAAATAAAGCATAAAAACATAAATTACTGTTATTGAAGAGTCGCTTGGTTACCTGATTTTTACCTGATTATCTGTTGCAGTTACTCCTCAATGAAATGATTATTCCTTAATTAGTATTATTAATAATTATTACTCTAATTAGTATGTTCAGCGGTAAATGGGCTTGTTCTTATGTAGCGCTTTTCTACTCTACTCAAAGCGTTTTATACAACACGCCTCAGTCACCCCAGCACTTTTTTCTTCCTAAGTGGTGCTTTCTAACATTCACATTTTCATGAACGCATCAGAGGAGCAACTTGAGGTTCTGTATCTTACTTAGACATGCAGATGGGAGCAGCCAGGCATTGAACGGCCCACCTTTCAGTTAGTAAAGTCCCTACATCCTGAGCTACAGCCACCCAAGTATGAAGTCAACCTCCAAGCATCACAATGTGACACAAATACATTTGCCAGGATCAAATACCTTACTACTCTACAGTTATCCTTACACAGTTGCTGAACATTATAAGCCTTTATACAGAAGGTTATACTGGTGGTATGTCTCATTAGACTGCATTGGGTTTATCAAGGTGTACTTAATAATGTGTCAGCTGAGTGTTTATACTAATAGTGATTCAGATGCTTTGCAGGTTTGTTGGAAACTAAAATTTCCTCCAAAGTTTTCTAAAACTTCTCAAGTTGTCCTGTGTGGCGAGGAGGCTGTAAGCAAATTGGATGTAGGACTTCAGTACACTACAGAGAGACGTGCGTCAAAAAGGTCATCAGTCAGTGTGCGGTGTATACACACGTACCTCGGCTTGCTGATGAAGCAGGAGATCCCACTTCACACAATCTTAGTGTTTTGTTTACTTTGTATCTATGATCCTACCACAACTCTATTTATATAGCAGCTTGTGTGTTTGGAGAGCGCGTGGCTTCAGCACCAGCCTGCTGATAATAAGGCAACATGCTGTGGAAGATATTCTTTGAAATTTACTTTTTGTCAGTTTTACTTGTATATAAGTGTGTGTGTGTGTGTGTGTATAAATCTTATAGCATCTAAAATAGGATTTTTGTAGGACAGTTTTTCCAGCACTTGAGCATCATATGCTCGTCAAGGAAAAGCAGCAGATCAGCAGTAGTACGAACCAAATGTGTCTGTTTTACTGAATTGTACAGAGTCCTAAAGTTAACAGGAGGCAAGCCGAGTAGTTCTCGGTAGTTTCCGACTGCAGCGAGCCAGAAAAGCCAGCTGGCATTTATAACTGGGTTTCTAGTGTATTTGTGGGCATTGCCATTTGCACTCCCACCCCCATTTTAATCGTCACATTTGCACTCCACTTTCATCTCATGATTTAGGAGGCTTTTTATTTTTGTAATTGTAACATGTACACTGATCACCACTCTGTCCACAGTGTAAATCCACCCTCCTCTCGCGCCCCTGCGTTCCCTTCATCTGTTTGGATGAGTGTCCAGAGTGAATGTTCATGTGTTCTCTGTATTTATTGATTGGCCCGGCTCTCATCTTTCTCTCGCTCTCGTTTTAAAATGAGGCCTAACCCCCCAGTGTGGCCGGATGGCTCAGGCTGCAGGCCACGGCAGTGTCTCAGCCCTGGGCTTAGATGGGGGTTGACAGACCCTTGGCTGTGGACCTTCTGATCAAATTTGCCAACTTAGGAGGGGAAAGCCCCCCACTTACATCTCCTCCTGATTCTTGTGCGTCTTCCTTGGGTATGTCTTCTATCGTGTGTGTGTGTGTGTGTGTGTGTGTGTTACTACTACCCATCTGTGTGTGCGTGCACAAGTGCTACTGGCCGAACTCTGCCCTTTGTCGGGACCATTTGTTGTGGCCCTGTTCTGTCCTGGTATGTGTGGGTATTAAAGGGGGGGATGATGGGTATTAAGAGGAAGGTGAAGGTTTAGGATTACACAGTCAAGGGTCCTCCACAGATTGATGTCCCCCTCACTCCCTCAGCGTTATTTTGGGTTCTTTTGTATGTTCGCCAGAGAGCATTTGGGTGCAGAGAAATGGTTGTATGACACAGACAGACAGCTTGCACACATGTGATTATTTCGTTTTTAATTTTATTTATTTATTTTTTGTTAATGGGTTGATAAATGCATCTGTCACACCAGAAAGATTTTTTTTTGGCCACAGGCTGCTGGATCTCCGAATTCATCCACTAAATGAGGAGATTTTAATTTGGGGGGGAAAGGTTTCCGCAAACCTGCTTAGGGATGACGAATCAGCTGCAGGTTTAGAACAACTACATGATTTTTCCTTTGTTGACCTGTGTTATTGTTAATGTTTCTAGTCACTTGAAATGGCAAAGAGTCTGTACTTGAATTTAATTTGTGTTTATGAAATCAGAAGCTCGCTTTTTAAAATTCTCAATTGTTTAGTTTGGCCTGCTTCTCTTGCATGATGGTGTGTTTACGTCGTCCTAATCGAGTGATGTTCACAGCGCAGGCCGAGGGAAGCTGCTTATTGTTGCGGATCGCAGATTGGTTTGACCTTTGACCCTTTTGCCTGCAAATCTGACAACCATTAGCAGGTGTGTGTCTCTCCGGATGGAGGGTGACTCCTAAAAGCCATTCTGCTGTAATTGAGTCTCTGTCCTTGTGTTTAAAAACAGCCTGACAGGAGCTCGTAGTTGACATTATTGGCTGGCATGCAGAGTGAAGATAGAAGCTGGCTTCTGTAACGGAGCTGAGGGTGCAGAGAGGTCAGAGTTTGGTTTAGGTTAAACCCTCTCCCGTACGTACGTGTGTGCAAGGGTGCATGTGCTCGTAATGAAGTCTAAGTAAATATTGTTGCCCCTGGTGTCCCTTGTTCTGCTTCTGTATCATCTCTCTTGTCTCAAGAATCACAAATCAGTTCCCAGAATTAGACACAGAAATACCTGAACCAACCTATCACGTCTCATTTGTGGTCGCATCTGTCAGACTGCATGCTCTGATGTCATGTGAGTAAATACTGTTGCCCTCATTTCTTTCATTGAGGGTTTCAGAATCACAGTGGTCATTTTTACATTTCCCTGAATTAGACATAAGAATACATAAGCCTGCCTACTCCGCCGGTGCGTTTGGGGAAATGAGGGCTGCGATGTTTCCATGATCCTGTAGTCCTTTTAAAGAGTGGGCTTTTCTCTTGATAGGAGTGGACTTAACAAATAGTCACATGGGAGCAGCGCTGCTATTCTGGCATCAATAGCGTGTCTGTGAGGGCAGACGGTGGACCGCGCAGGGGCTCAGAGTTTAAACGGCGACTTCGTAACACCTGCTAATGAGGCCATGTGAGAATGAGCTTATGGCAGAGATTATAATTGATAATGGATTCATCTGGCGTGCATTTGAATTTATTTGTTTACTTTATAACTTTATTTTGAAAAGTTCTATATAAATACTAAATAAGGGTTTGTTTTCCCTCAGAATTATTTATTCTATGGATTTTGTTCCCACATAAACATGTTTTATGAGTGAGCAGCTATTTAAATTTTACATAAAGAAGAACCACATTTTGAGTCTTTTCAAACGCAGCTTTTAACATTTTAAAAAAGATTAACTTCAGTAGCACAAGTTTTTAAAATTCATTTTAGTGACTTTGTTCTAAATCAATGGCAGCCATACTGAGTAATAATTAGTATTAATAATAGTAGTAAATAATTCATAATAACAATACTAAATCATCAATAATTATAGTGACTGACCCCCAAAAAGAGCATTACTATTTACCCTGTGGAGTGAGTTGAATTTATTTATAGTGTTAGCTTTTAGTTAGGGGTGCAATGATATTCGTATTGATATTGAACCGTTCAATACAGTGCTTTCGGTTCGGTACGCATATGTATCGAACAATACAACATTTGTAATTTATTTTATCAATTTTCCTTCTGACGATGCTGTCTGTGTTGAGCGCTCAGTGAATCTGTGTTCGACTACTCCGCCTAGGCTGCACTGTCCAGCGCAGATCCACTGAGCGCTCAACACAGACAGCATAGTCAGAAGGAAGAGCGCAGGGCAAGCTAGCGAGACAGAAGTTAAGCTCTACTTGCAACAAGCAAATTGAACCTCATTCAGATCTGGCGTTTGGAATTATTTTGGTTTTCATGTGACGTATGACCCTGAAGGTAAGCGAGTCATGGACTAAAGTAAAACAGTATGTTGGATGTGCCATGCAATGCTCAATTACATTGGTGTGAACTAGTGTGTTAGCGCAGTTAGCTCGTTAACGTGTTGGCCGTCTAGCCCCATGCACGGAGCGATCGGCGGTAGCTCGTTAACGGAGATTTGCCGTGTTGTGGCGTTAAGGTCATTTCAACGAGATTAACCTGAAAGCACTAGTGGGAACACAACGAATATGACTGCACATTTACGCCGACATCATCGTAGTGCAAAGACAAGTGAAAGCAGACAAAAAAAAGCAAGCATGCTACTAACTTTAGCCGAGTCATTTAGACCGCTGTTAGCACATGATTCTCCTTACGCTGCTGAGAATATAGCCCAGAAGAAGCGGATAGTATAGCTTTTATTTTGGAAAGAGCCATTTCTCTGTAATAAACTCTCTTTTCCAAAGATGAGTGATTCCTCAATCAGATACAGGGCTTGCAATATCGCTAGCCCGACGTCCCGGAGCTAGCGATTTTTTCAGTCGGGCTACCAAAATCTATCTCTTCCCTGCCCGTCGGGCTATTGTAGGAAAAATATATATCAATGCTTTTGCATTCTTTCAGAAATGTAGCTGGGTAATTATGTCATTGGCATCGGTGAGCCACTGTCAATATGTGACATATTGAAATCGCGTTTGAATTTGCGCTTGTTTTTTTGCTTTCACTTTGCAATGTGCGAACTGTGTATAGAGAGCCACAGCACTGATCTGTGAGTGATGATAATTTGCGCACCAATTCCTCTGACATCGTCTTATTAATTGTTAGCTTACTATGCAAACATGACAAGTGAAATCTCCCGCAGCTTAAACATGTGAGAGGTTGATCGCGCAGAGAATCGCTGAGCTTATGTGAGTGCGTGTGTAAAAGCATTTCAGTTCTGCTGAGCCAAATAAGACAGGTCAGGGTGAAGAAGTGACAGCCAAAGAAAAGCTTACCACAAAACGGAGAAGTTATGACAAATCAGACTATAAGGCAAAAAGAAAGTGCAGCTTCATGGTTTCATGGACAAAAGAATTTCTGTGGCTGCAATATGACGAGCTAAATAACCAGGGCTGCACATAAGTGGTCCGCAGGTGCGCATTCGCTGTCAAAATAAAAAACACGCACAAGGGTTAGGGTTAAATTTTAAAACTGTACTTTTGAGTTAAAATATATATTTATAATTTTAATAAATGACAAATTAAAAATGCATGAACATTTTTTTTGTATCGAAAAAATATCGAACCGTGACACCAAAGTATCGAACGAACCGTGAATTTTGTGTATCGTTGCACCCCTACTTTTAGTGATTAGTAAAACCAGATATTTGAGATTAAATCATCATTATTCCACATTTTGTTGCATGCCAGTGCTTTTTTTTCCTTTGCTTTTTGGGAACCATTTCTTTCTCAAATTCACTCCCCACCAACCAGTGGCATATTTAGTTGAGTACTTCGACGGTCTAGCATCTTTCAAAAGTTAGTAAGTCCCTCTGACTGTTGCTTTATTCCCCAGGCGCTCACTCTATTCGATAGAGCCAAAGATTTGATTTGGTGTAGATTTCAAAAGCATGAATAATCATTTAAATTCATGATAATCATGATTTAATTATTGGCCACAATAATTTTCACTACTTTTTTTTTTTTTTTTGTCTTCATGACAGCTGTATTGCACCCCCATTTAAAAAAAAAATAAAATAAATAAAAGTAATAAAAAGTCTGGCTTCACTGCTGCTCTTGTGTATCTGCCATTATATTGCTTATTTACTTGACAATGTATTAAAAACTTGGCTGAGAAAATGCAGTGACATACCAGGATGCGCCTTTTCCTGCTATTAAAGTACAGTATTATAATTGAGCGGACAGCAGGAGGATTGTTGTCATTGTTGAGTTATTTTCAATCAGTGTCGGCGTTTGTGATCTTGGCCGGTTGTATTAAATCAGTCACAGCTTTACAACAGATTGACCTTCCCGATGGCAGACATGAGAACACAGCTATGGCATCTGCCAGGACAGGTGTGTGTGTGTGTGTGTGTGTGTGTGTGTGTGTGTGTGTGTGTGTGTGTGTGTGTGTGTGTGTGTGTGTGTGTGTGTGTGTGTGTGTGTGTGTGTGTGTGTGTGTGTGTGTGTGTGTTGTGCTCTGTGCTCGTGAATTCTTGCGTGCAAGTGAAATCATTTTAGTGAAAGAAGGACTTTCGGTCTCTGTGGGTGTGTACGGAGGTGTGTGCAGATATAACTTCACGGTAGCAGAAGAGAGCCTGTAAATCTTTTATGCATCTTTGCGTGTGCGAGGCTGTGTTCGTGAAAGAGTTTTGCAAACTTGTGTGTGTGTGCTCAAGTGCCTTGTGGACATGTTGTGTGTATGTCACCCCGCCACCCCCCAGCTCTGACAGTGGTGTGTTCCTCCACAGGTGCTATTTCAGTCGACCGACTGTCATCCCAAAATGCTTTTCAGCTGAGTGCTTTTCAAAACAATCGTCACTGGTGCCCCAGACTCTTTTTACAAGGGCCCTCTGCTACACAGAGGTTTAACATGCCGCTTCTGATCTGCTGATCAGTAGAAGGATGTATGTGGTGTGTATGTGTGTGTGCCAGAGTTCAAGATGTAATGATAATGGGAGGGGTGGGGGGGCTCGCGCATTTATCTTTTGTCTTTACTGCTGCCTTTCAGTCTGCAAACCACTCATCACTCAACCAAGCAGGTCAGTTAAGAGTAATATTCTTATTAAAATGACAGCCTGGCAAAAGACAAAAGATATTTTGATGAGAAGTGTATGAGGGTTGGGGGGGTAGTGGATTCAAATAAAGAATACACGAGATTGACGTGACAACAAGACATGTAAGGCCTTAATAGATGAGGCCAACAAAAAGCTGAGCAACAGCTGGGAAAAGGAGGATATCACAACAAGGCTGAACCACTCATCAATTAGCATGACAGGGTGCAATAACGCACAGCTAATGGGTACAGGTCGTGTGCAGGCACACAGGTGCACATGCAAAGACATGAGGCGCTGTTAAAAGCACTAAATGAAAAGCTGTGAAAAGTCAAGTCAAAGACGGCGGGAAAATGCAGCTTTTAAAGTGAGATATTAGGACGGGTATTGAAAAGTGTCGATGGGTTTGTGTTAAGCGGCTTTGTAACAATATTCAGTCTGAAATCCATTGCTCCCTTTTAAACTTTGATTTAAAGTCTGAGTTGTATTCAGCTGGACAGGAGGTGTTATTTCCCTTAGACTTTGCCTCCTGTAGTTGTTACTCCTGGTCACTTTTTTCTTTTCTGTTTTTTTTTTTTTTTTTTTTTGGGCATCTTTGAATGTTGCAAACCTAGTGGTAGTACCACTTAACCAAAGTACATCTTCTGGAGCCCTGAAGTCTGTGTGTTCGAGGCACAAGGCAGATTTGTTGGGTACATTAGGTTTTAAAAATGAGTAGTGCAAAGGAAAAATGCCACATGGAAGCTGCATGTCAGTGTAAAACTCGTGCAGGAATACCGCACTAATGCTTTAACTGCTGAATCTAAACTTGGAGCGTCTGAAAATGCTGCTGCTGCTGCCAACTGCAGTGTCTTGACTCTGCTGCAAGTCACAGGTTTGTTTATTGCAGGGTTTGCATTCAAGTAGGGCACACTGGTTGGATAGCAAAGCGTTGCAGATGTGTTCTTGATGGCCAGGTGAAAAATGTTGAGTTTGTTAAATAAATCTTTTGCAGTGATCACAAAAGCTATTTGTTTACATGAGTAATTAAACTGTGGGTTGTGGAGCGTTCACCTCTTTCAGATACTAAAGTAGGACATGGTAGAAAACATTTGAGAACCATTGATGTAGGTCAGTGCAGATCTCGCGATACCATATGTGACTATGTGATATTCAGTATGACCATATTAATGTGAACTAAACGTCTGCAGTAGCTATGTGATTATTTCTTTCAAATCAAATGAACCAAAGCTAGGCACTCTAGGGTCGAAGACTGTGGCACATAATCTCAGTGCTTTTGAAATGGCTGGTTTGAAGGCGGGGCTAGGACTTTGACCACTCAGAGCAGCGGCTGATGTTGCTGCATACGCGCAGAATAGAATATATTCTACTTATTGCAAGGTATGTCCTTTTATTTGGTGTTTCAGTCCAAGGAATGCAACCTGACATGTGAGCCCTCACATGCAATGTGGCATCAAAAGGAAGGATGAGGTGAAACTGTGATTACAAACGTGAGAAATTCAGTCTCATGTGTTCTGTCCTGATCCTTCACTTTGCAGGAGCACTTGTCAGCGAGCTGCTCAATTACTGTCCGGTCTATTTACACTGTATTAACACCAAGGAGCCGGAAAGGATGAGAGGCAGGAATGTTAGAAAATTGGTTTTATAGTGTGAGGGAAAAAGAGCGACTCTGTAATTGGAAGATTTTGAATAGATTATCTAAATTCACTTTGTAGAAAATGGTTAAACTAAGGGAAGCAGCTTCACTGGTTGCAGGTATTAAGATGGCAAAACTCAGTCAGAAGTAATGATTGTAAAAATTGAAAGAACAACTCTTATTTCGTAGCTGGAGCGAAAATGCGATCGGCGCAAAAAGCCGAGCGAGGGTACAGACTGATCCGATCAATTTGATTGATGTTAGCAGGTTAACATTAAGCACTGTGAGCCCCTCTGCTGAGTTTTTTCAGATGTTTGGCCCAGAATGAGCGTCATTCACGGTGCTGACGAGTGCAGTCATCACGGTGAAGACATACATGCACTCTTTTTACCCCCTGGGGATGTGTGTTTGCATTGGTTCGTATAGTATGTGTATGCCGGTATGCGTTTAAAGATGAGCGCACGTGCACACACACTGTCAGTTGCACACATTCCAGCGTCATGGTCAAACGACTTGTCTTTCACACAGTTCATTCCTTAAAAGCAGTCTGTCCTGCTGGAACTGACAGCATATGGAAAACCTGTCTAAATGAGTCCACACATCAATTACATCAACGCATTCTCACCTCCTCGCTTGTCTGTCTTTCCCACATCTCCCCATTCATCACGTCTCTGCACTTTTTATTCAGTCCGTTCCATCATTTCAGCTTCGTCTCCTGGCTCTTTCTCCTTTCAATGCTTTTATTTTGCTGTTTTGTTATTATTAAAAAAAAAAAAGTATTACTGGAGATTTCAAGATGGAGTACAAAAGCAGAGTTTTAGCTGAGTTTTGTTGATGTGATGATTGACACTGTGAGGATAATGAGCATGGCTAAGTTTCTCTAAGATGGTTCTCGTTTACTGTCTGCATCAGCAGGCCTGCATTAAAACATTGTCCTGGGCTCTGTTGGTGGGCGTGTGTTGTGCCAAGTAGCAATAAGCAATGAAATACAATCCATGGTGTCTATTTGATGACTGCATTTGTGAATTTTAAGATCTATCATACCCGGACTCTGTGGGTTTTTTCAAATTATTTTCCCCTTATCTTTATTCTCCTACATGTTTTGGCTGTTAGCTGGAGAACTTGAACTTCATCTTGTGATGTTTGCACTTGCTTTCTTTCGAATGGGACATTATGATGACTTATTTAATTTTTGCATTTAAGGAGTGGGAAGGTGACGTTTAAGGCTTTATATGCTGGCTTTATAGACAGCTAAGGTGAATGATTGTGGTTGAGGGTTAGATTAATCAACAAAGGTTATATTTTTGTTATGTCTGTAGAAAATACAAATAAATAAATAATATTAATGCTTTCTGTCACATTCATCTGTAAGTTAATTTGTCCTTTTTGGCAAATGAGGTCAACTCAGACTGTAAGTGTGTATAGAATCAAAAACATACAAAAAGAACAGTTACACAACTAATTGTGATTTTTGGCTGATGTGGTGATGTGGACATTTCATTCTTATAAATGCTCTTTATTGTGATGCCTGTGCCTGCATTTTGTCCTGCAGTGGTGTCTGAACACCATCAGGATACGTTGGGTTTTGTTTAGAAATGTTCAAGTCAACAAACGAGGGATCTAATTATCAAATTAGCATTCCCATTGGGGTAGTTTATCTTTAGTTGCATTTGAATTTCCATGAGTTTTACTATGTCATGATTTATATCCTGCTGATTTTATAGTGTATTTTTTACTTTTTTGTCATTTTCCAACTTGAATTTTAGCGTCTGATGCAAATAATTTGTCTTGAAACGGCTCCTTTGTCTGATTATGTGACACTCGCATTGTTATCTTTATTTCTGATAATCCTCTGCTTCGTAAAATCATATTACCCAAGGAAAAAAAATGTGTTGCTTCAAGTTTTACTTTTAATGATTCAAATATGGGAGGAATCTTTGCTGCAATTTCACACGCCTGTTTTGGTGCTTTTTTTTTTTTTTTAAATTAAACAAATGGACTGTTCAGCTCAGGCACAGCTGAGTTTTTCTTACTCAAGAGCTGCTGCTCAGTGGCAGCTGTTAACAGAGGAAAATGTGTCTCGTATACAAGGTCTGATTTTCCTTCCAAGACAGATACTTTGTTATTTGTGCGAACTTTGGTTGCACTTAGATAACATTGTAACATTGCAAGTGTACAAAACGGCTTAGTCACATGCACATGTGCACACACCAGTGCAAGGTGCTGGCCTAGTGTCTAACCAAGGACTCCTTAGCAGATGAGCCTGAACCATCACAGCTGCTTGTTGTGGTGTTTGTGTTTAGTAGCTGGCTGTATTTGAAACATCAACCTTCAGTTATAGTGTTTCGTATAGTTAAATGTCAAAATTATTTTCAAATGCATGGAATTTAAAAAAAGGAATAAATAAATGTGACCTTTAGTCTGACAGACTGAGCACATTTGGTGTCATCTTTACATTTTATTTTATACCTCTGAAAGATCATTTCCTCGGGCTCGTTTTCTGTCGTAAATAAACTACTCTACACTCGCTGCAGGCAGCTGTCATTCACATTTTAAACCACGAATTTACTTTTGCTTTTGCAGTGTTAAAAATGTCTCAAATTAGATTTGTATTCATGAATTATTGGAGTGGAGCACCTGTGCACTCAGTCTGAAGATTTATAAAGAGTTCTTTCATTTTCCTCTTTTCCAACCTTTCTTCTTCTGCTAAACAGGCAGGGGTCATTTTGTCTACAGCGAAATCCACTGCATAAGTGCAGAGGTGAAAAACTGTGTGTGTGTTTGTGGTAAGACCTTGACCTTGACTGCAGTCCCTAATGGAGAGGCTGTTCCCCTGAATGACTCAAACTCCCCCCGCCGTACAGCGGTATGTAGCAGCCCATAAAGCATGCTTATGGCCCACTCTGGTTTCAGGGAGTGGAAGCCCGACCCCGCCCCTTCCTCACACTCTGAAATAGCCGCGTCCTTGTCCCCACACGGAGCACAGTGCGAGTCGGGGTGTATATATGCGGCTGTGGTTGATTGAGGAGCAGATTGCTGGTGACAGGTCACACTGCGTTCCGTCCCTCAGACCCCCCCAGATTAGCGACCTGAGGTCCCCACACTGCCCTCCCTTCCTCTGGGCCCCCACCTGTTAGGATCCCTCTGCTGCTCAGAGCTTTCCTCACGCACACACACAGTGGTCAATCTGCATTTACAGAATTCTCTTATTTCTCCGTCAGTCAACCAGAAGGTTATAAAGGCCATTACAAGTCATTATGGTGTGTGTGTGTGTTGCCTGACTGTGAATTTGTGTGGGTTGAAAAGACGCCTGTCACAGCATGCTCTCATAATTGCCCTCTTAGCCAATTATCCCCCATTTAAAGCAAATCACCTGCTCTGCTCCCATGTCCACACAAATGTGTATACACACACACACACACACACACACACACACACAATTAATAACGCGGAAACTTAATATTTAATCATTTCATCTTCCTGAGTGACGTGTTTGTTTACTGTGCTTGTGTTGTGTTGTTTTTGTTGTTGGCATCGTTCAGAGTGTTGTCTCCTCTTTTCTCCAGATTTTGATGCACACGAAAGACATGGTTCAGAAGGTCAGTCATTACCAAGTTGTTCCTGTTTAATATCTCTAATATGATATGTAATTATGTGCAGAATAACGTAAAATGTACACAACAAATAATCCTTTTAATAATGACTTCTTCACTGGATCAGGACGCCTGGATTCTTGCATCTGTATTAAGCAGCTAAATGATAAACTTTGGGTTAAATATCATTTAATGAGTCAAATCTAACATTAGATTGTTTTAGAAATTGTGCAGTTTGATGTGTGTAATATTCACTTTATTATCCCAGTTTTAACTGTATGGATTCTTTCTTTCTCTCTCCCCCCCTTTTGTGTGACTCAGATGAATCTGGAAGTCATCTATGGAGATACTGACTCTATCATGATCAACACAAACAGCAAGTGTCTGGATGAAGTTTTTAAGCTTGGCAATAAGGTGTGTGCTTTGGGTGTTTTATCACTTTTTACATGCGCACCATGCAGTGGAGATTATAACCAGATGTTGACACTGAATCCGTGTGTTTGCACTTTGATCCCAGGTGAAGGCAGAAGTAAACAAGCTGTACAAACTATTGGAGATCGACATTGATGGTGTGTTCAAGTCTCTTTTGCTGCTGAAGAAGAAGAAGTATGCCGCCCTTGTGGTGGAACAACACGGAGAAGGACGTTTTAGCGTCAAGCAAGAGCTCAAAGGGTTGGACATCGTCCGTAGGGATTGGTGTGACCTGGCTAAGGAATGCGGCAAGTACGTCATGGGACATGGGAAACAGTTAGCGCGTCAGTATATGGAGCGCTGGAAGCACCTTACAAAAGATTTTCATTTGTAAGGAAAAATTCATTGTGTTTATTTATTTTTCTAGCTACGTGATTGGGCAGATCCTGTCTGATCAGAGTCGTGATGTCATTGTGGAGAACATCCAGAAACACCTGGTGGAGTTGGGAGAGAAGGTGGCTAGTGGAGACATACCACTGAACCAGTATGAGATCCACAAGGTGAGGGAATCACTGTTTGTGTTTACTTTTCATTTGATTAAAATGAGGCTTAAGACTCTGGACATGCTGGGTTTTTCTTTTGTGTTTTGCCATTCCCATTCTCATCTATTACTGCTGTCTTGTCTTGACTTCACCAGGCACTGACAAAGGATCCTCAGGACTACCCTGATAAGAAAAGTCTCCCTCATGTCCATGTTGCTCTGTGGATTAACTCTCAGGGTGGTCGTCGGGTCAAAGCTGGAGATACCATCTCCTACCTCATCTGTAAAGTGTGTATCTATTAGAGAAACGGGAATATCTCATTTCTTTGTGTGTTTCAGTGATATTTCAGTACAAATACATTGGAAATTCATCTTCTTTGTCCACTAGGATGGCTCCAACCTGCCAGCCAGTCAGAGAGCCTATGCTCTAGAGCAGCTCCAGAAACAGGAGAATCTCACTCTGGACACACAGTACTACCTGGCCCAGCAGGTCCACCCTGTGGTGTCTCGCATCTGCGACCCTATTGAGGGTATTGATGGTGTACTCATAGCCTCGTGGTTGGGTAAGTGAATTACAAGTTATTGCCGTCCCCAGAAGTGAGTAATGTTATGCCTTATGGAAAATAATTACAAAAAAGTTTAAAGGAGCCGTGTTACTTAGAAATAAAATGACCAAATTGCTCGAGGAAGTTCCTACAGATGCAAATACTGCTTTTGAAAAACTGTTCGGAGTCTCGGTCGTTGTGTCCTTGGGCAAGACACTTCACCCGTTGCCTACCGGTGGTGGTCAGAGGGCCCGGTGGCGCCAGTGTCCGGCAGCCTCGCCTCTGTCAGTGCACCCCAGGGTGGCTGTGGCTACGATGTAGCTTGCCATCACCAGTGTGTGAATGAGTGTGTGAATGGGTGGATGACTGGATATGTAAAGCGCTTTGGGGTCCTTAGGGACTAGTAAAGCACTATATAAATACAGGCCATTTACCATGTTCTATGGATTAAATCATTACTTGGGTTCACATTTTATGCACGTTTCCTCTCTTGTCGCAGAAGACATAATACCTACTTAATAATCTTGTCAAGTGCTGCAAATTATTTCCAGTTTCACTACAATACATTTCCCGTAAACACTCAAATGAAGTGTCTGTGGGTCACAGTTAAATTTTTTTAGAATAATAATAACATCTGTCGACAGCCGAACAGCTAAATACAGAATGCTTAATTGCAGCATGACCACCTTTCATTGGTGTTTATCAGGCATGAAATATTTTGCCTTCAGCCGTGTTTCTGAATAAACATTTGCTCTGCTGTAAACCTTAAAAAACAAGTCTTTGATTTCCATGTCAGGTCTGGACCCGAGTCAGTTCAGAGCTCAGCAGCAGTTCCAGAGGGAGGAGGAAGCCGACGGCTTGCTGGGTGTTCCCGTCCAGCTGACTGATGAGGAGCGCTATAAAGACTGTGAGAGGTTTACTTTCACCTGTCCTCAGTGTGGCACTGACAACGTCTACGACAGCGTCTTTGAAGGAGCTGTGAGTAGATGAACACACCGCTGTCCATCATAAAACTCCTCTGTATTGCTTTCTCTGTTTGTGCAGGACCAGATAATCTTTCTTAGAGTTGTATTTGAAGTTGTATTATAAACCCTTGGCAGTTTAGACTTCAGCTGAAGAAATGTGCTGTCTGTTCTCGGCGCACACACACAAAGCGCCACACAGATATGGCCCAAGATTGAAAGGGAAAAAAGGAGATGGCTTTTATCAGTAATGGTGTGTTTCACTGGTCTAATGGATTAATCAGTAGAGACACAAATAAAGAGCGGGAGAATAATGTTTCAGAAGGCATTTCAGTAAAACTTCCTGTGAAGGATTCATGCGTTAGTCATCCTCCATATTGTGTCTCTGTCTGTATTTTAAGACAGCTGCCTGGCTCCAGTACGGACTCTGTTTTCATTGGCATAGTTTGGACTCCACAACTTGAAAAGCCTTTCCTTAACCCCTGTGGCTCTATGGAGACACACACACTCACACACACACACACACACACTGATCTCCTACCATTTGTCAGGCCAAGGTTTTGTGTGTGCGTGTGTGTTATCAGCTTCTAATGAGGAGCAGGACACACAGCTTTTTCTTGTCTAGAAGACACTAATAAAACTGACAAGCCTTTGGCCTCGAGTGGTGGAGAGAACTTGTAATAATTAAAACAGGAGTATTAAACACACTCTCCATAAAAGGATAATATCATTACACACTTGAACAGATATGCTGGTGTGTTGTTGCACAAGAAAAAGCAGAATAATCTCGCCCGAGTGATCGTGCTTGTACTAAACGGCCTGCGTCCTGCTATTAAGAGTACAATGCATGAACTTGAAATGTCAGAATAAAATATAGCATTAGTCTAAACGAACCAGGAATCATCTGATTACTGATGTTAATTCTCCTCTCTGTTGCCGGAGGCCGGTATGCACGCACACACAGTGATACGGATAAGACGGTAAGTTAATTAAGGTGGTGAGCATGGTCTAACAGCTCAGAGAGAGAGGGGAGGACAGATGGGCCTTGACTCCTCCGCTGACACAGAGCCAGAGATGGTAGGAGGAGGCGGTGATGTATGATGGAGGACAGACAGAGGAGGAAAGTTGTTTGATGGAGGTAGCGGGAGAGGAGGATGAAAAGATTAAGTGCAGAGAAGGGAAAAAATGTGGATAAGGCTGCAGGGGAATACCCTCAGTTCAGTTTTAATAGAGCGTTAGGTATCCCACGCAGGCAGTTAAATCAGCACGCTGTGAAAGCTGCACAAACCAAGACGTTGACAAAATGGCCCGCTTAGGCAGTTGGCATGGCAAACCTTTTTAAAATTGTTTTTCAAAAGCCTATTTAATGTGCGGACATGAGGCGGTCCAGATAACGGCCGGGGTTTGTAGCCAGACATTGAGGAGAACTGGGAGTGTTAGAAGATATCATCCCTTTCTCATAAGTCTCGCACAGTCACAAGACGGTACTTTGAGTGTTTCATATTTTCATTTAATTGCCCGGCGATAAAATGACTAACAAGAAAGTGTTGTAGTAGATACAACTTGTTTTGAAAGGAGAGTGTGCTCTTGAAAGTGAACTTTTGAAAGAAACACGTGAGAGATACAGGGAGTGCAGAATTATTAGGCAAATGAGTATTTTTTCCACATAATCCTCTTCATGCATGTTGTCTTACTCCAAGCTGTATAGGCTCGAAAGCCTCAATTAAGCATATTAGTGATGTGCATCTCTGTAATGAGAAGGGGTGTGGTCTAATGACATCAACACCCTATATCAGGTGTGCATAATTATTAGGCAACGTCCTTTCCTTTGGCAAAATGGGTCAAAAGAAGGACTTGACAGGCTCAGAAAAGTCAAAAATAGTGAGATATCTTGCAGAGGGATGCAGCAGTCTCAAAATTGCAAAGCTTCTGAAGCGTGATCATCGAACAATCAAGCGTTTCATTCAAAATAGTCAACAGGGTCGCAAGAAGCGTGTGGAAAAACCAAGGCGCAAAATAACTGCCCATGAACTGAGAAAAGTCAAGCGTGCAGCTGCCAAGATGCCACTTGCCACCAGTTTGGCCATATTTCAGAGCTGCAACATCACTGGAGTGCCCAAAAGCACAAGGTGTGCAATACTCAGAGACATGGCCAAGGTAAGAAAGGCTGAAAGACGACCACCACTGAACAAGACACACAAGCTGAAACGTCAAGACTGGGCCAAGAAATATCTCAAGACTGGTTTTTCTAAGGTTTTATGGACTAATGAAATGAGAGTGAGTCTTGATGGGCCAGATGGATGGGCCCGTGGCTGGATTGGTAAAGGGCAGAGAGCTCCAGTCCGACTCAGACGCCAGCAAGGTGGAGGTGGAGTACTGGTTTGGGCTGGTATCATCAAAGATGAGCTTGTGGGGCCTTTTCGGGTTGAGGATGGAGTCAAGCTCAACTCCCAGTCCTACTGCCAGTTTCTGGAAGACACCTTCTTCAAGCAGTGGTACAGGAAGAAGTCTGCATCCTTCAAGAAAAACATGATTTTCATGCAGGACAATGCTCCATCACACGCGTCCAAGTACTCCACAGCGTGGCTGGCAAGAAAGGGTATAAAAGAAGGAAAACTAATGACATGGCCTCCTTGTTCACCTGATCTGAACCCCATTGAGAACCTGTGGTCCATCATCAAATGTGAGATTTACAAGGAGGGAAAACAGTACACCTCTCTGAACAGTGTCTGGGAGGCTGTGGTTGCTGCTGCACGCAATGTTGATGGTGAACAGATCAAAACACTGACAGAATCCATGGATGGCAGGCTTTTGAGTGTCCTTGCAAAGAAAGGTGGCTATATTGGTCGCTGATTTGTTTTTGTTTTGTTTTTGAATGTCAGAAATGTATATTTGTGAATGTGGAGATGTTATATTGGTTTCACTGGTAAAAATAAATAATTGAAATGTGTATATATTTGTTTTTTGTTAAGTTGCCTAATAATTATGCACAGTAATAGTCACCTGCACACACAGATATCCCCCTAAAATAGCTAAAACTATAAACAAACTAAAAACTACTTCCAAAAACATTCAGCTTCGATATTAATGAGTTTTTTGGGTTCATTGAGAACATGGTTGTTGTTCAATAATAACATTATTCCTCAGAAATACAACTTGCCTAATAATTCTGCACTCCCTGTAAAGAAGACGAGGGGAGGAGATTAGACAGACTAAAATGAGAGTAAGGCTAAGATGTGCGTACGTGTGTGTGTTCTTGGTGTGGCTGGCTATTAGAGAAATCAAATGAGTTGATTGACTCCAACTGGTAGAAAACTGTGTGTTTCTTTTTTTCACTCCTAAAGAAGTGATGTAGGCAAACAAAAAGCCAGTGTGTGGCTGGGTGGGGGGTGTCACATGCATTCTTTTATGTCACAGACTTCCCTGCAGAAACCTTTTTTTGCGGCTGTCAGTGCGACAGGTAAATGGAGTTGAGGTTTAAAGGAGCAAGTGTTTAAAGGCGTTATATTTAGTGTAATTGGTATGTAGTGCGTCTACTTTTTTCATTGCATTAACTATAAAGCTCGCTGTCAAGTGGACAATTCAGGGGAACCGGGGTCATGTTGACCTGTTTTCTTCTGCCTACAATAACGTTAAAATCTACTGGACCCAGGGTTTCTTTAAGCTCCTCTGTGTTTGACATGGTCTTTGTTAAGGTTTAAAGGTAATGGTTGTGTTTGTGTGTTGCAAAACTAATTACAGGGTTAAATATGGAGCTGTGATGAATTCATATAGTATGCATATAAGGCAGTTAGACTATAGTTGATGTTTGCCCTTAGAGGCTATTGTATCTGCTGAAGCATTTTAGTGTATGTGCATGCAAACTGTAGGAGGAATTTTAAATGTCTCCTGATTTGTGGTTCCCTTTTCTTTTTGTTACCATCAATAAAATAAAGCTACTTTGCTTCATTACAGGATCATGCGAGCTTAGTGTACGTGGTTACATGCGGTTTCTTTTCAGGAATGTAATACACACTCTCTTTGTCAGGGTTCAAAGGTTGAGCCTAGTTTGATGCGCTGCTGTCACATCCCTTGTGGAGGTTCTCCAGCTGACTACGTCGTCAACATCCGCAACAAACTTGTGCTTGACATCCGTCGCCACATCAAAAGATACTACGCGGTGAGTATTTCTTTGTATTCCCGTCTGCCTCTGATAGTCACATTTTGATGTGCAGCTGATTCCAGATAACTGTTTTTCTGCTGTTTTTTATTTTAGTTTTCTTTAACCCTTGTACACTAATACCAGGTGGTTATTCATTGTTTTGCTTTGAAGCCTTAATAGGTTGATCTCTTATTTAGTACTTCAATTTGACATGTGTTTTTGTGCATTAATATATTTCATTGGCTAAAATATGCCCAATATTAAATATAGTATTACAAAACTGCGCATCAAGGTTCTAGGGTTAATTAGTTTGACTGCTTTCCTTATTTATTTATTTAAAAATTTTCTCTGTAGTAATACAAATTTGTTCATTCAATCCAAAATGTTCCTTTCTGAATGTTAAATAACAAAACAAAAAAATAAACAAGTGTGTCTTGCGTCCACAACGCTGCATTTATGCTTGTTACCTACGACAGCAGCACGTTACTAAAGTATTAAATAAAGGATTTGGCTGACAAAATACAAGCTCAAGCGGTCACAGAACATGAGCTGTGTGTAATGAAATCGTCAAAACTCGCTAAAATTGACCTTCCACAAAGTGTCTGTGAAAGGGTTGGACTGTATTTAACACAATGGGGGATGCAACAGATGCAGTCATGTTAAGAGAAGCTATCAAAAGGATGTTGGGCAAAAGATGAAGAAAACCTCAGCAGGGCACTGTGCTGACATTTTCAACCAAAGAGCACACTGAGCATGTAAAATGGAAAAGAGCTCCAGAAGGATATGTCGGCGCATGATCATGGAAATAGTTAAATGGCCATTTGTACTCTGAATACCAAGTTTAAAATGCACACACAGTTTTAGATGATAAGGTGAAATTTAAATGATAGATGTGGGAAACAGGGTCATTAAGGTATGAGCAAAAACTTAAATTACTTTAAATCAAACATAATGGACTTTAAAGATCAAGCAGATTTGTCTCAATACAAGACACCCACGTACTTGAAAGACTATTTACAATTTTTATTTGCTGTATGTTTTTCTAGCGTAAATCATTTTTGCAGGTTGTATTTAAGCATTTATGGAAGGCGTGAAAGTGTGAATCATCATCTCTCGCTGGTACCTATTCATATTTTCAGCTGTGCATTGAAAGATGATGACATGTGTTACACCCCGGCCTAGGCAACCGGCGTGCAACACAGGAAAAATAAAAAATAAGGAAAACAAAACAAAAACAAAAAAACTACTACGGTTCGCCACCAAAATCCCAAAACGAAAGTATCAACAACTATTTACATCAAAGCAAAATAGAACATTTATTTACACCAAAACACCAAACTATTTACAACCAGGGGGAAGATCGCGACCATGACACACTGAAACACAGGGTTTAAATACCTAGAGGGAGCAATCAGGAAATGGACAACAAGAGGGAAACACAGCTGGGGCAACTCAGAACTGACGAGACAGGGAAACGTAAACTGAAAACACTAAGATAACACAGATTTTCAAAGTAAAACAGGAAACGCATAACAGTCACGCCAAAAACAACACACTGACAACACCGAAACGTAACAGTTCCCCCCACCCAAAAATCAAACATTTAACACCCAAGTGAAATGTTTGATTCGCCAACTCAGAGGCCTGGAAAATGGCCGGCAGACGACACATGAGGCTGGACGGGCAACTCGGGCCCTCCAGCAGACGACGAAGGCTGGAGCGGTCCCTCGGACCCTCCAGCGAAGGCGGATGAAGGCTGGAGCGGTCCCTCGGACCCTCCAGCAGACGACGAAGGCTGGAGCGGTCCCTCGGACCCCCCAGCGAAGGCGGATGAATGCTGGAGCGGTCCCTCGGACCCTCCAGCGAAGACGACGCACAGCTCACTAGCTGCAAACACCACGCACAGCTCACTAGCTGCAAACACCACGCACAGCTCACTAGCTGCAAACACCACGCACAGCTCACTAGCTGCAAACACCACGCACAGCTCACTAGCTGCAAAGGCTGGAGCGGTCCCACGGACCCTCCAGCAGACGACGAAGGCTGGGGCGGTCCCTCGGACCCCCCAGCGAAGGCGGATGAAGGCTGGAGCGGTCCCTCGGACGCTCCAGCGAAGGCGGATGAAGGCTGGAGCAGTCCCTCGGACGCTCCAGCGAAGGCGGATGGCTGAAGCGAAGGCAGACGAAGCTGATGAAGGCTGGAGCGGCCCCACCGACCCTCCAGCAGACGACGAAGGCTGGAGCGGTCCCTTGGACCCTCCAGCAAAGACGGATGAAGGCTGGAGCGGTCCCACGGACCCTCCAGCGGAGGCGGATGAAGGCTGGAGCGGTCCCACGGACCCTCCAGCAGACGACGAAGGCTGGAGCGGTCCCTTGGACCCTCCAGCGAAGACGGATGAAGGCTGGAGCGGTCCCACGGACCCTCCAGCGGAGGCGGATGAAGGCTGGAGCGGTCCCACGGACCCTCCAGCAGACGACAAAGGCTGGGGCGGTCCCCGGACCGCCCCAGCCTTTGTCGTCTAAGAAAAAAACACCAGTTGACAGTTTTATCAGTGCTATGTCATCAGAAAACGACAGCCATTAGAAAATGAACGAAGAAAAGAAGGAACAAGGCGCAGAAGAAGACGGGCAGTGTGTTGGTTGGACACTATTATGACAACAAGAAGAAGATTAGTCTTCCTACAAAATGTTTATCCACCGTGTCTCTATGGTTTGGAAATGAACAGATGGCCTTGACTGACTAAATATTTTGTGAAGTTGGGAAAGCAATGTTTCCTTTTACATAGAAATGTTTCTCTATTCCTTACGGTGAGAAGTGCAGTTTATTAATTACAGTTCTCGGTATCGACAGATGCCTTAAGCTGAGGATCAGCATGCTCCTAATGACCAATCACAAGTTAAAGTGGCTCAGAGTGGTCGGGTAGATCCTGGATTAATGCCATAGTCCTGAAGATGGTGATGCTGTCAGCACTGCCTAAGTGTTAAACGATTTACCCACAACAGTCCTATGCAACAATGTTTCAAACCAGAACTACTTTGACATCTTATGACCCAAAAAAGGTTAAAGCAGTCATTACAGTGCAACTTAGTTTCATGCATGTTCTGCTTTACATGCTAGGATAATAATTCAGTAATATTGTTGATTATTTTTCACTTAATTTAGACACTGATGACATTTCATATTTTCAAAAATGTTACTAGTTTTGTATTTTTATTTGTTTGTAAACAGTCAGTACACCACGTTGGTGTAGAGTAAAATGTCTCAGGACCTTTTTAGATGGACGTAACTGAAAAATTTCAGCTTTTCTCTCTGGTAACAAATCAAACCAAAGAAGGCCATATGTTAAAATGTGATCTTGACTAGATCACATTCCACACTGGAATGCAGAGTCATGGCAAAGGGAAACATTGTATTGTCTAAAAACTTGAATTATGTTCATTTTCAGATAATATCGAGTTGCACCCATTAGTGCGAGTTAAAAAGTCCACGATTAGTTTCTAACAAATAAAAATTGAGAAAGTTGAGAATACCTCACCTCGCACAGCTAACTATACTTGGAGTGAGATGGGTGTGAATGTTTCATAAAGGCCCTAAGAAGTAGTCTTCCTATGAAATATGCAATGTATGATAAAACTGCAATAATTCACTGCTATGTTAGCTAGAGTGTCAGTGAAGTTATTGAACAGAAACATGACCGTTGTGGCAGTGTGGGACATTGAAGACGTTTGCTACATCAATATAGACCCCGAGAAGATGATTTGTAGTGCCTTTGCAAAAGACTTTGATTTATTTCTGTCGTTTTCAAAAGTCTGTCATGGCGTGGCACTCTGATTTATGGCAGTAAAGTATGTGAACACTGATATGCAGATTCCTCTTGGACAGAGTAGATCGAGAGGCTGTGACACATGTCGGTGTAAAGGACGGTGTAGTCAGTTTGCAGCCTGGGAGTGAATTAAACAGGATGCCTGCGTTGTCTTCGTAGGGGACTCTATCTCCTCATGGCTTCCAACACCTTGTTCTTGAGTGAGTGGAATGGTGTGTGTGTGTGTGTGTGTGTGGGGGGGGCAGGGGGCAGGGTAACTCTCCCACAGTGCTGAACAGAAATCAATTAGCGTGGTGAATGTGTGGGTAGTGAGTCCCCCTCAGCCCCTTTGTCACGATGTGTGAAACAGCTGCTACCACTGAATACTTACACGTCACACAGTAACACACATTTATACACATGCGCACACACACACACACACACACACACACCGAGGGCTGAACAGCAGTGGACACAGCACACACAGCAGGGCAATGAAGAGGGGTAATATTGTGTAATTAAGGATTCCTTTCAGGCCGAGGGAGAGTTCAAATAGAGCTGTTTGTCTGGGCAGATAGAGTGAAAGCTCTGTACGTGTGTGTGTGTGTGTGTGTGTGTGTGTGTGTGTGTGTGTGTGTGTGTGTGTGTGTGTGTGTGTGTGTGCGCGCGGATATACGTATATATGTGTTGGCGTCTTTAGCTCCAACCACAGAGACATTAATCATTAGTGAAATTACCTTCTGCTCCCCACCTCACCCCCACCATTATCAATAAACCAGCACCCTGAGAATGGGCAAACACTTGCTCACTACCTCTCTCACACACACACACACACGCAGCCATCATTCCCTCTTCTCATCCCCGCTGTCTTTGGCAAAATGAGAGATTCGCTTGTTTCCTGAACCACCCAATTCTTCTTCTTTTTTTTTTTTCTTTTTTTTTAAAGCCCCTCCCATCTAACAACCGTTACCATGGCATTTAACAAATTATTGCAATTACCCTCGTCATGCGGGTCGCCCCTGGAAACAGGCTGAGGGGCAAGAGAAGAAAGGGGGAGGGAGAGAGAGAAAGGGTGAATGAAGACCAGAGAAGGTGATAATCCTGTTTTGAACAAAAGGTCAAATTGTTGAATAGAGAAGCTTTGATTAAGCGGAGGAGGTACAAAGTGGAACCGTTTGAGCTCTTTTCACTGTGTGTGTGTGTCTGTGTGAGAGAGTGCGTGTCTGTGAAGTAGACCGATTTTTAGGTCTATTCACTTTAGAGCTGGAAGTGTTGACTGCCAAAGCACAAAAAACAGTTAGAGGTCTTTCTGCGTGCGTATGTGTGTGTGGCAGGTGGATTCCTCTGCTGCAGAAGTCACATCAGAGAGGCTTCTCCACTTATACAGTACAACAATGGAGCTCAAATTGTCTCATTAATCAATTATTTGATTTACAAAACATCAATTATCAATAGTTTTGTTTTGTTTTTTTGGTTTTTGGTTTTTAGATGTGAATGTTTGCTCTCTGAGAGTAAAATAGGAACAGCGCTGGAAAAACAACTTTAAACTGTCGTTTTTTTTTTTTACTCTTTACATCACTGTAAGGTAAACTGCAGTTTTAAGAGAAATGATCAAACGGGAAATGTATACAGGATTCGAAAGTGTAATGGTTTAGAGAGAAGTATAGAAATGGCACCTAATTGAGTTTATTGGACCTTGTTGTTCCTGGAAGAGTGCCGTAACATCAGATTGACTGATAATCTATCAACTTCTCTGAACATATAACCAGTGCAGGTTTATCCATAATGATGGTGCTGTGTAAGCCCTGAGCAGCACACAGCCTTACATGTGGTCTGCAGTGTGGTGGATTCCTCACTAACACATTGCCATGGTGAGCCATCAGAGCAGAGGATCGAGACTAAAAAAGGGGCGTGGCTTATCAGCAGGAGTCTACAGTATAGAAGTAATGTAAGAAACAAATCTAATTTTATTGTCAGTTTTAGCCACGACTGAATTAATTGAATCAAAATCGTCAAACCTCTACTTTAATTACCATTTAAATTGGCTCAGTAGCAGCACTTTAAAGGGTTATCTGAGACTTGCAGGGCACTCGATCAGTCATTTATGGAACATTATCAGTGGATTATTCAGGCTGAACATTGTTTATAGGATTGCTTACTGAAATAAATAAACATGGAGATGACGAGGGAAGGTTTATGAACTACAGCGTCAAGAGTGATGTTGAATTCTCAGAGCCTAAATTATGAGATTGTAACAAAGCGGAGGTTTCGGATGAGATAAATGTGTTTTAAAAATAAAAAAACAAACAAAGAAGAAGCTGTAGAGGAAGGGTACACTTCGTGGTGGGCCCTGTCGTGGCCTGGTCTTGCCTCTATTTGGTTAAATTATGTGGAACTCATTTGACATCTGCATTCAGTGTGTCAGGTATCCACTGCTGTAATTATGCAATTATGAGTCTTTATTCTCGCGTCCGACTGTACACCCCCACCCACCCCCACCCCCGCTCTTGCAATATGCCTCAATTAGACTTTTTTTTTTTTTTTTTTTTATCCTTCTTTGGTCCTGATGTGCTTCTTGTTTTCAGTCCTTTCTATGTGGCTCGCAGGTCTGCCGCACTTGATCCTAACTTAATTTTTTATTTCTTTCGGTATGTGGCTTGTGTGTGGACGGGTTTTTGGGGTCACAGCGGCAGAGCAGAAGGGCATTGTGGGTTCCTCCTTTGAACCTCCTCAGTCTTTGATGTGTGCCTTGTTAATTCATTTTAATTCATGTGAATGGGCGCCAATGAATATGTTTGTACGCACACTGAATGTTTGTGTGCCAGTGAATCAGGCCCATGGGAACAGCAGTGTGTGCCAAGGCTTGTGTCATAAGAAGTACACAAAAAAGACTGCGCTACAGCCTCCCACTCTCATACTCCTTATCTCCCACCTCCATGAACTATTGTCCTGCATGTGTCTTTATCAGACACGGTGAAGCAGTCTCATTTCCCATGATGCCTAGCTCTTTGCACAAGAACAGCAGAGGTGTTTGGATAATTAGTCCTGGCGCTGGGTATTGTGGGTAAAGCTGTGAACTCTGTGACTTTCTAATTGATTTGGGACATATGTGTGTGTTTGGTTTTCATTTAAAAGAGATTGGCCGAATTTCTCTCTGTTTGTGTGTTTGTGTGTGTGTAGCCTGTTTGTGTAGACGACATGTCTACGCCTTCATCTCCTGTTTGGGGGAGAAAAAAACTGCAATTTTTTTCTTTAATAAAATGCATATTTTTCTAGTATTCATGTTGAACGCAATAAATAAATTTGCAGATTTTTGATTGATGTGGTGAGGTGTACATGAGGTTACTGGAAATGTGTGCAGTTGCAGAAGGAATACTTGGGTTAGATGTATTTGTCTCTGGTTTGATCTAATTGGTTTGTTAAATTAAATGTATGAGAATGGATGAACCTACGCTCATCAGCCACTTTGTTAGGTGCACTTGTTCAACAGCCCATTGGTACAGATCATGTAACTATACAGTTACATGTCAGGACAGTGCATTTAGGTTTGAAGACATGGTCAAAGTGACCCGCTGAAGTTCAAAGCAGGCATCAGAATAGAGAATAAAGGTGATTTTTAAGTGACTTTGAACATGATATGGTCTGAGTATTTCTGAAACTGCTAATCTACTGGGATTTTCCTGCATAATCATCTCTAGAGTTTAAAGAGGATGGCCTCAAAAAGAGAAATTATCCAGTGACCGCAGTTCTGTGAGTGAAAATGAATTGAAAAGGTCAGAGGAGAATGGAGCTTTAAATTGACAGAAAGGCAACAGCAACTCCAATAACCACTTGTTACAGCTAAGATATGCAGAGGAGCATCTCTTGTCAGCTAAGAACAGGAAACCGAGGCTACAGCTCAGTGTAATTGGTGAATATTGGAAAAAGTTGACTAATCTGGTGGGTCTTAAGTTTTCCTGTGACATTCAGACGGTCGGGACAGAATTTGCCGTGAACATAAAAGTTGGATCAATCCTTCTTTGTATCAATGGTTCAGCCTATGGGGGATATTTTCTTGGCACGCCATAGTTATCTTATTAACAGCTGACTATCTTTCAAATGCCACAAGCTACCCGAGTATTGTGCTGACCATCTTTTTATGATCAGTGGACCCATCTCCATGGTTCCACAGTCAGCAGATCTCAATTCTGCAGAGCACCTTTGGGATGTGGTGGTACAAGAGAGAAATCATGGATGTGCAGCCACTAAATCTGCAGCAACTCTGATGCTATCATGTCAATATGGAACAAAATCTCTGAGAGATGTTTCCAGCATCTTGTTGAATCAATGCCATGAAGAATTCGGATTGTTCTGAAGGCAGAAACCTGGTTTTAGGTACTAACAAGGTGTAACTAATAAAGTGGCCACTGAGGATGGCTCTATAGCAGTCCAACTGCTAAACTGACCTGCCACTAAAAATATTTAGTACATTATGAAAATTAAAATGGGACAAATTTTGCAATTAGTGATCCACAATGTGATGCTTTTTGGTCAGAAATTGCTGACATGAAATACTAGTCTCATATAAATCTCATAGCATCACAACGTCATTGGAACCCGGTGAAGCCCAAATTGCATAAAGAAACAGTGGCTGAACTGAAGTGCTGTTCATTTGTACTGGGTGGCTCAGTGGGGTGGAGTGGGTGGTCTGCCAGGCACATGGTTGGCAGTGTGATCCACAGCTCCTCCAGCCTGCATGCCTGGGTAACATACTAAACCCCAAAGTGCTCCACTGGTGGAAGAGTGTGTGATTGGAAGTAGGGCTGCCATGAGTAGTCGACTAGTCACGATTACGTCGACTATCAAAATCGTCGACGACTGATTTAATAGTCGACGCGTCGTTTGAAGCTTTGTAAGATCACAAAAGATGCAGGAATAAGTAGTAGGATTTAAGAGTGTAATAACGGACTGAAACAGAAGATGGCAGCACTGCATGTACAAGGATGCCAGCTGCCGTTAAACCCCGAAGAAGAAGAAGTAGCTCTGTCCCAGAATTCATAGCGCAGCCCAGCTAAGTTTCCAACGATGGCGGCAGCTAGTTAGTTTTAATATTACTCTTATTATTCTTTCTGGGTCACAAAATAAACGTTTAACATATGTTCAGGCGAGAATGTAGCTGTGTAAACCTCAAATATCTGCTCAGTTTATCAAGACACCACATATTTTTAAAAGCGCTCCGACGTTTTCGGAGACATCTGTTACCCACTAGCTCGATAGCTAGCCGGGGGCTAGGCTCACTAGAGCCTGTAAGAACACCGGACTCCTGGCAAATCGTTTTCAAACCCACCGCCATCTTTCGCTACTCAGGTTAAACATATGTAAGTCATTTAGATAACTTAAAAATGTTATTGTTTGGCTTTTTTTAGTATTTTATTTGTTCCAGAGTAAATCGGTTTGGCTGAGATTAAAGTTATAGTTTTTACACATAGTTACATAGTTTTTGAATAAATGTCAAGCAGACAACTGAAGTGGGAGATGCTGGAGAAAATACTCCGGTGTCCTGTTATATTTTAGATAGCAAGGAGTTTATTAAACTCCACCGAAACAATCTGCAAATTTCATTAAAATTTAATAAACGATCATCTTGTCTTTATTTTTAGTTAGCACATACCTTAAACACTTAAAGCTGTAAGCTAATGATAGTTATATAAGAGCAGATGCATGCTGGTTCAATAAGTTGTACGTTTTACGTCCAATGGATGCATGATCTGATTAGTCGACTAATCGCAAAATTAATTGGTGACTAGTCGACTATCAAAATAATCGTTTGTGGCAGCCCTAATAGGAAGTGTATGTGTGGGTGTAAATGGGTAAATGTGAAGTAATAACTGGATTAACTGCTCAGTTAGAGTAGAAAAGCTTTATGTAAGTACCAGTCCATTTACCATTACAGTATTGTTCACTGATGGTTTACTATAGAAACATCGTAAAGATTTTGCAGGAGAAATGCATCCTTAAAATCAAACATGCTTTTTACAATAACCTTAAAAAAATCTGACAGATTATTAAAAGGACCAATACAGGGGAAAAAGTTGTTCATATAGGGTTAAATCAGCTGTAAAGAAAATAATCCTCACCATTTCTTTTGGTTGCTGCTTTTCAAAACTGATTAGAAGACAAAGGCGGACCTAAAAATCAATCAGCGCTACCGTGTGTGTGTGTGTGTGTGTGTGTGTGTGTGTGTGTGTGTGTGTGTGTGTGTGTGTGTGTGTGTGTGTGTGTGTGTGTGTGTGTGTGTGTGTGTGTGTGTGTGTGTGTGTGTGTGGTGGGTGAAGGGGGGTGGTATTGATAGGCAGACAGGTGCAGCAGTTTTGAAGGGGTTTATTTTGACTGAATGGGGAGAACGAAGGCTAGCTGGATGTAGGAAAGGAGCAAAGGCGTTGATGGCGGTGGGTCTTATGCTCTGTCATTAGTTGGGCATTAACCCCCTCCCCTTTAAACCGTCTTTTAGTAATGACAGGGCATAAGAAGCAGAAAGGGGAGGAGTGATCTGGAAGAATATGGGGAGATTGAGAGGGTTAGCCCACAGCACCTGCCCAGGGTCACTACCTCACTCCAGGAGGTCCTAACTACTGCCGTTTTGGCTGTCTGCTGCTCTGCCTGTATGACAGAGCAGGACCCTGACACACAGCAGCTGAAGATACATCAAAATGTAAAGAAAAGGAAACATGAAAAGGCAGTATGCGAAGTCAGTCAACTTCTTTTTATTTCATGCAGTTTTTTTGTTGCATTTTACAAATCCTATTTGCAGTGCGTTTCTTGTCAGATTGTTGTGCAAAATTAGAGCAGCAAAATGGAAACAACAATTTTCAGCAAAATTTCCTCATTACCAGAAACAGTTTTTAAAAGCACCACAAGACAACAAGTTTTTTTCTTCTCCCCAATTTTTTAAGAACACCTTTAGCAACAAAGTGGTAAATCAACACGTTTTATAAACGAGTAATGACATTGGATGCTTTGAATGTGTTTTCTGTGTTCATCTGTTTGATGGAAATGTACATTAATTCATGTGTTTTCATCAAGAATCCTTTAAACATGATTTCTAATCACTGTTGCAGTAGCAGAACTTCAGAGTATAATAAATGCCTTAAAAATTGAATGAAGTATTTTAAAACTTATTTAAAACTTTAAAAAAATGTTGGTTTTGTTTTGTTTTTCCTTTGTGTTTTTCTCTGTCAAAGCAGCAAGTTGAGATTTTCATCCAAAAACCTCACAAAAAATTTAACTAACAAGCAACAAATCGCAACATTTGGAAAACTTTGTGTGTTTGCAGCTGTTTCACAGCTGGCCGAACTAAGCCAGTTTCATGTGTCATAGGGCTGGTTGGTGTGCGAGGACCAGGCCTGTCAGAACAGGACCAGACGTTTGCCCATCGCCTTCTCCCGGCATGGACCCATCTGCCCCGCCTGCAGCAGGGCGACACTTAGACCCGAGGTAACGCACCCGCAAACATCAGAGTTCACACTGGCACACACGTGGCTTTGCATTCCCATTGGCTTAAAAGAAATATACCCCAGGCTGAGTTAAATCTCCACAGCAGCATGGGTTGTTGCATTCTGTGGGTCTTTTCCAGTTGATGGTGCTATGGAGCTGCAATATCCGCTCTCATATGTGCTGTGCATTTCTGCTCATTAGCGTCACATTTCCTCAAATAAACACTCTGATAAAACCAATCTTTGTCGTGTGTGTGTGAGCGACTGTGTGTCAGCGCACATGTGTGCCACTCTGTCTGTGTTTGGAAGGCCCTAAGAGCTTGGATGATAGTTTAGCCATTAAAAGCATCTGTCTGTCCAGCTCTGGTAGCCGCCTTATGAACACTTTGTTAGTTTGACCACTGGATTTAAAAGAAACACTCTCCCTTTCAATTTGAGCGTGACAGTTCAATCTGCTTTTTGTCTTTTCTGCCTCTGTCCCATTCTTACCATTCCTGTCTCAAGCCTTTGCTTTAACTCTCTCCTGTCAATTCTTTTTCTTTCTTTCTTTTTTTTAACCATGCGTGTTCTGCCCCTTCTGTCCCCCCACTCCACCCCCCCCCCACTCCACCCCCCCCACCGGCTGCTTTGCTGTGTCTGGCTCTGTGGCGACAGGTTGTAAACCAGAAGGCCAATTTCTGCTGTCACTGTAGCCACTTAGGCAGCCATTGCTGTGCCTGAGGGCCGTGGCACTTTAAACTGTGGGCTGAATAAAACATTTAACTCTCTGTGCTCGTTCATGCACCCTTTCTCTACTTTAAAAACTGCAGCCTGTCTTCATTTTACTTCACGGTTTGACTCCACAGACTTGGCCTTTTTATCTAAATCCATGGGTTGCTGATGATGAAGACAGATGTAAGCAGTTTTGTGTAAAAGTCAGGATGAATACTCAGAGGATATTATTGATACCAGTGCAAGACCACCGGGTCTGTGAGGATTTTCTGTGTGGGGAAGAACATCAGGTTTTCAGCATCAGTGCAAGTGTTTCATCGCGCAGTAATATTTGCATGTGACTCAGATGTTCAAAAATCTTTGTTTGGCAGTGTGCAACTGTCAGGAAAAGATGCCAGCATTGCTAAAAGGAACTTATAAGCCTGGAGCCATACGCTTCCAATGAACCGGACAATTTGGAACAGGTTTTCATCTGGAGCTTGTTCTTAATTCCCCATCCCTGCTTGCAAGGTGCTTTGCATACATTTAAAAACATTGAACGAAATTTTATTTTTGTTTCAAATTCAAACATTGGGTAAGACAACATCTGTGGAGATCAGGCTTGGCATTTTATTTTAAGAACAAGGAGTAAAAGTGGTCTTTAGGAATAGTTCTCCAGATTTCCTGATTATTTTTCCTCTGTAAATTGGCTGGTTTTTGCACATATTTTGAGTCCTGTCCTTGTGCAGTACATCCATCCATCCATCCTTTCTCTTCCCCTTATTTCCCCTTATTCAGGGTCATGGGTGGGTGCACTGTTGCAGTCACACCTATGGACAATTTAGAATCACCACTTAACCAGTTAGTTTGGACTGTGGGAGGAAGCTGGGGTATCCCAGAGAGATCATGAACGGTCCCAACGATGGTAGATGGTGGATTTTAACCCAGGAGCTTCTTGCTGCAAGGCAACAGTGCTAATCACTACATGTCTGTGCTGCCCAAGAAACTTTTTTTTTCTTTATAAAGCCTAAGGAAACATTATGAATCATTAGTAGTTGTTTTTAAGCCCTTAATTACAAGCAACGTGTTGCACAAACACCTAACTTGTTCCCATTTCTTTACTTAAACCCATGAACAAAGGTATTTACACCAATAATGTGATTCTCAAAGTGCCATTAGCTGAAAATGTGGCAAATCTGATGCAGAAAATAAACAGTATTTTAAAGTTTTGTGCTGGAAATAGGAATTAATCATGGAAAGACCTGACAGATGTATCTGGCCCTTTAGTTGATCCATCTGTTGTATTCTTAAGGAAGGGAAAGGCTGAGATATTCTATTTTGCACTATTGCTGAACTGAAAATCGGTGGCAACAGGTCTTATGGAGTGATGAACCCACATTTGAAATTTGTAATCAATCCATATGAAGAAGGTCAGGAGAGGAATACAACAGTGTCTACAACCATCTGTATAAGGTGGAGGCTTTGTGGTTTGGGGGAATTATGAATATAGAAAAGTACCATCAGACTTGGATCCACCATGTGGAAAACATCTGATTGGCAACAGCTTCGTTTTCCAGCATCTAAGTGACCCCAAACGCTCTACCAATGCCATAAAAAGCATAGCTGGATAGAAAAATCACTCAAGACTTTCCAACAGTACTGCATTTCTTTCCTCTGACTGTAACGTGCAAAGACCCATCCCTGCTTTGACTCTGATTGGCCTTTCTAACCAGCCATGTAATTTGAAGGCTAACTAAGCAACAAACCGCAAATCAGAAGCAGGATATGGGCAGATTACATTGTTGTGTTAATGAAATAAAAGACAGTAGACGTTTCCACACATTGCAGGTGAATAACAAACAAATAATTTTGGACACTGACATGAAACTGATCTATTGTTTTAGTTGTCTGTTGAGGGATTTGAACCTAGATGGAGGCGCTGTGTGCAAAATGCTGGCTTTTACTCTTTCTGTGGCTCACGTCTGTGTCACTACCGACTGCCGCTACAGTGTGAGGCTGGAATAAACAGACGTGACACAGGGGGTAGACATGATGTAGCAAGTATTAGAGCAGTAATTGTTTTACAGTGTAGTTGTTTCTGTGATGTTCAGATTTTGGCACCTTTTCTGTGGTGTCCTGGTTTTCCCACTCACAAACATTTTAGACAAGTGGAGGTGTGACAGAAATATGCCACGTCTGGTCGAAATATAACACATGGGAATAAACTTGACTGTTTTCATGATGTTGAAGCACTTTTTAAAGATGGCTTTGCTGCAAAGTTTAAAGTCTGTTTTTCTCCGTGAGTGTAAGTAAACAGATTCATTAGACTAATATTAAAAATACTTTTTATTATGTTATGAATTCATCTCGGAATCCCTTCGCAAGTACATCACTGAGTCTTTATTGGCCTTTAGTGTGCTAGCTTCAACATTACAGCTCTTTAAATACCTTGTGAGCACAAAGGGCTGCCACTTAGCAATATAGCAAAGGCTGTATTTGAGCAATACATTTAATTTTGAATTATTGCTGCTGATTTCCTTTGTTTTTTCCTGCAATAGTATAAGTCATGATTCGTAGTAGGCTAATTTTGACTTTTCAGCACTGTTGTCTGAATCGAGCCAGTGCACAGAGATTAACAGTCCAGCAGCTTACGTTTTTAATTGCTGCTAATTATGCAAAGTATTCAAGAGACCATTCATGGCAGTCTGAGCTGGTGTGGACCGCTCACGCTAGCAATGAAGAAGACGAGAAATTAGCCAATTTCCACTGAGAGGTGGTCTCCTTTTTTCTTTTTTAAATGCATTAAAGTTCTGATTCTTTTTGAAACGTCCATCAGATTCATGTGCGTCCTGCCTGCTTTATCACTCTGGACACATTCCCTTCTTGCTTTTCGTCTGCCAGCATCATCATAGTTTATCGGTCTCAAATATGCAACAGCCACATAGACGATTAGTGGTTCTGCTTTTGTGTACGCTGCACCAAAGGCAGTTTTTGTGTGTGTCAGAGCTTCTGTAAACGGAGTATCTTGTTTGTGACTCCTTGTTCCCGCGTCTCTCTCTCTCTGCCTCTTCCTTCTTCTCCCTCCTTCTCTCACTCCCTCTCCCCCTCTCTCTGGACACAGATTCAGAGCGTGATCTGATCTCCATGTAATGGGAGAGTAATAGGCACTCTGCCTTGATTGGTTGGTAATTTGGGGGAGTTATGCACAGGTGCAATTTGTAATATTTTCAGTAAATTAAATTTCTTTCTCTTCCTCTCTCCTCTCGCTCCCTCTGCAGTGCTTAACTCAAATAGGCTATTTTTTTTCTCTCCCTGTCTCAAATCTGTCCTGACTTTTCCTTCCCCCTCCTCCCCCCACCTCTTTATTCACTGCTTTCTTTCCCCGTTCCTTTCTTTTCATTTTCTTTCCCTCCCCTCCCTCCCTCCTTAGCTCCTACACTTATTCTCTCTTCTCTTGGCTCGCTCTCTTTCTCTCCTCCTCTCGCCCTCCCTTTCTGTCTCTCTCTCCCTCTCTCTCTCTTTTTCTCCCCTCGTTTTATTGATGTACGCTCAGGCGCCCATTAGAGCTCCCTTTTTCCCTCTAGTGGAAATTGCAGCATGTTAATTTTCACACAAATTACGGCAATAGCAGGTATCTCTATTTGATACATTATAGCGGGAGCAATCAGAGATAATTGAGTGCCTTTCAGAGGGAGACGGCTGCATTCACTGCCGGCTCAAAGCTGCCCCATTATCGCCTAATCGCTCTTTAAACACTGAATTTTGCCGAACAAAAATTCTTGTCATAATTTTGCTTAAGTGTATTTGGAAATCACAGTCCTTTGAGCGAGGATAATTGAAATCAAATCCCTTTCACTGGAGCTGACATTTCTACATTTCCCCCCAATTGAAATTAATTTCAAAAATTGAGCATGAATATCTTCAAATAGCAGGCAATTATGCCTTTCAATGGGGAGAAATTACCGGTGCTGAATCGTTGGAGGCTTGCGGGCGAGAGCACCAGTTAAATGCCTTTGTTTCCCGCCGTGTTTGCCTAGTAAAGATTTACATATATTGACTCATTATGGTGTCTTGTGAAGCTGATCGGCGTGACTACCACAACCGGCAATAACGCTCATCGCATCTAAAAAGCTCAAGAGTTTTAAAGCCTTGTGGCCTCACAGCTGAGGGAAAAATGTATGTTTGTTTCTCTCCATCTCCCTCCCTTTCTCACTCCCTCTCTCTTTCTGCAGCTGCAGTAGCACGAGTGCTTGTAGACTCAGTATTTACAATGCATGTTTGCAGCAAAGCCAGAAAGAAGCATGCAAAGCCGAGGCCCTTGTCCGTGTCACCGGTGCTGGGATGTTTTCTGCCATGTCAAAGCCACTGGATGCTTGTAGTTTCACAGCAGTTCACACATGTTACAGCCTCTGTAACCCAAAAAAGCGGGGGGAAAACTGGCTGTGTTTTTGTTTTTGTTTGGCCTGCTCTCTCCCTCGCATGCTCGCAGAATATTGTCTGTCTGACTACCTTTCATTAACTGCTTCACTGGTGTACCTGAGCGACAGTGTAGTGCGCAAAAGTTCTCTGGAGGTTGGATATGTGCGCGCACCTGTGTCACGTAAAAGATAGAGGCAGGTGTTTTTAAGACTGAGGAAGTCTTGAGTGCTTGTTTTATTGCGTGAAGCCATTTTAGACTGTTGCTCTGTGATTTGGATCAATTTGTATGATTTAGCCTCTTTTCTTATTTCTTACTTTTACCTTTTATTGTATACATCCTCTCCCTCACTTTATCGTCCTCCTGACACATCTTCCTTATGGCGTAACTGTGTTTTGTAGCTGGGTCGGGGTTGTGTGCATCTGTGGGGAGGCAAGGGAAGGGGGTGGGGGGGTAGTCAGTCAGGGATGAGGGAGGCAAAGGAGCAAGGGGTACGAGGTGGGGGCTGGGGGGTCCAACACTCCCGGGAGAGAGGCAATTTCACAGCTGGTTTGCTCTTTAGGCAGTCAGGCTGAAAATGCTGCAGATTTGTGGAGCAAATTGAAATGGTGTCAGTGCAGGAACAAAGCGCCGAGCTGAATGACGACGTAGGTGTGTGTGTGTGAGTGTGGGAGAGTGAGGTGGGGTTGAGGGGCTCTAAATTCAATAACAATCCTGTAACATTTTAGCCACGCCTTTCTGACACCTGTCAGTCAGTCAGTGCGGCACGACTGGCCCGCCCACAATCAGCATTATATTGTTCAAATGTGTGTGTGTGCATTTTTTTTTTCTTTCCCTAAGAGGAAGAAGCGACGCGCTGTTTGTGCCGACCGAGCTTGTTCAACCTTGGCAACCGTAACCGAGGCTCCATTATGGGATGCGCATGGTTTGGTTGTTGACTAGGCAAGTGCATCAGCGGTCAACAGCTGTGCGTGCCATGTGGGCAAGCCATAGAAAGCCATTAAACACACACTCGCTTTCACACATCACACAGTTTGCGTATAGCTGCATTAGATACTCTTGCCACTTGATTATGCCACAGCAGTAAAAACTGAAATTACAATTACGCACATTCCCGATTGGCAGGTATAATGGGCGCACACATACTCGCTTCACTCACACACACACAGAGACACACGGATACTGACACACAGGGATTGTCGGGGGATTCTTCCTGGTGGTAATAATAAAGCACTCGGCGCACACCTGATGGCAGTGTGGGGTCGGGGCTTAGCGTGCCCTCTGCAGCGTAGCAGGGAAATGACGAGCCAATAACTGCAATTAAACATGCAGTATAATGGCTAATCAAATTGACAGCCTCGGCTGTTCACATGCCTCTCTCACAATGGCTTATCACAACAAACTATTATGAGGGAGGGTATTTCAGGCCTGATCCCCTCTTTTCGTTCTCTCTCACCATCTCTCACTTCTTTCCAAGTCTTGCTTTCTTTTGCTCTGTTTTTCTTCTTTTTTTCTCTCCCCTCCCTCCCTCCCTCCCACCGCTGTCTTGCTCATCCTCTCCGTCTCTTTCCCCTCTCTCCCTCTGGCAGGCTGTCGTGTGGCTCCATTTAATTGCAGTGGAGATTAACAAAGCAAGCAAATTTGTTTTCTCGCTTTACTGTGTCACACAGAGGAAGGGAGATGTTTTCAGGGAAGTATAGTCATTTGAGCTAGGTGCACCCTCTTAGAATTATGTTTAATGTGCCTGTTTTTCAAACTGGTAAACCACTTTTATTATTCTGTTGTTGATGGGTTTTTTCCCCTCCTGTCATGATCTTGACTCCGCTCTCGGCGGAGTGAATAATGGTGATTAATCACTTATTAATGCAGAAATGGAGCAGTAGTGTTGTTGGTGAGGTGGCTGGATAAGACTAGTAGTGACAGGGATATTCCACACATGCAAGAAAAATATACACGAGGCTCCTCATCCGCTTCCAAACAACACTTTTGCCTTAATCCATATCGGGTGGGGTTTTCTTGATGAAGTAAATCTTTTTGTGTGTGTCTGTGTTCTCTCTGCAGTACTCGGAGAAGGCCCTATACAACCAGCTGTGCTTCTACAGGTTCATCTTTGACTGGGAATACGCAATCACAAAAGTACTAAATACTGACGAAAAAAGTAAGATAACACACACCCAGCATACTTGTTGCAATAAATCGAATTCATTGTTTTTCACGTGGCCTGTAGGTGGTTTTGGTTTGAGCTGCACAGTTGGAGAGCTCTTGTGTAGAAATGTCTGCCTTTACTAGAATATAACTAGTTACATGATGCAGAAACCTTGTTGTGAACAATTTCATGCAGGAACTATTGTCTTTATACTGTTTACATCCACCAGCTGAGGGGGAGTGGCATTAATGTTTACGTCCTGTCACAGTGTTAAAAGTGCTAAACCTTTTATAATGGGTGTACAGATGTTTTAATCTTCAGTGACACAGATGTTGAATGTAGACAGTAGAAAGAAAATGCTCACGATATGATGCTTGGACTTTGGTTTTTTGTGAGTAAGGTAAGTGCCATCCACTTCCATTATATTCAAAAGAAGGCTGATCTGTCCCAAACGGGCCAGCTTTTACACCAAAACAATCTACAGTTGATGATTGAACCCCACTACGGGACAAATGAAAAATTAAGGCCAAATTAATACATCAACCAATATTGATTGATGATTGATTTCTTTGTGATAAAGAATAAGGTTTGGGGCGAGTTGTCCTCCAAAGTTTTACTTTGTGTTTGTTTTGAAACTGGCTCTGCTTTTGTAAATTTAGTCATATTTTATTCATTTTTCTTCCTTCTCTGCTATACAGCCACTGAAAGTGAAATCAAGTTAGTAGAGCCACTGCTGAACTTTGAATTTTAATGTCCTAACAAAGCTTCCTCACAAATACATGTACAACATAGCAATCAATGTCTTAACATAAACCTTTTACCCAGGCTGCACTTAAAATATTCACCAGTGATGTGACACACACATGTACGCTCACACACACACACACACAAAAGTAGCGGAGCCTGGGCATTGGATATGGGAAGGGGGGTTAAGGACATTCAGCTCCTCGACTCGACAGCCCTAATTTAGGAGTCGGATTCAATCACACACACATACAGAATGCAAAACGCTCCAATCACTAGAAGAAAGAAGGAGAGAGCCCTCCATCGCTCTGCCTCTACCCCTACCCTCACTGTCCATCTCTACTGCTTTCTCTCCCTTGCTCTCTCTGTCTTTTTGCTCTCTCTCTCTCCCCCTCTCTTGGACAGGCACTCGTTTGGCTGTGTTGATTGAAAACAGGTTTTAGATTTGGGGAAATGATAGGGGGAGTAATGGGCGCGCTGACGAAAGGATAGCCCTTCTCATATAATGGGACATGGAGCGTATATTTCCCCCCTTGGACTCAAATAGACGCTACTCCAGTGATCTGGGCGCACTCAGTAGGCGTCAGCCGCAAGGCCTCTTTACCCATAGTTCTCCCTGATTGATGTCACTTGATTAGAAAGGGCCGCTGGGCCGAGTGATTTATTTATTTGATTAAATTTTGTATGTATGTATGTTATTTATGTATGTATGCTTGAATGCTGCGGGTGTGCACACTGGGACCTGAGTAAGGCAGGGAAAGAGTGAGACAGCAGAGTTAAATATAACGTGTAATCAACAGATGACCACTCAGAAGATGGAGGGAGCTAAAATGGAGGGATTGGACCATTGTGGAGGAGTGGGGGGAGACTAACATGATTATAGCCTACATTTTTTTGCTTTTATTTCCGTCTTCGCCCAGATGCAAGAAATCGTCGCCAATCAATCCTCGACTCTTTCTTTATGCTCCTGTGCTTTGCACTGTTTTTGATCTCTTTGAACTTTCTCATCCACAGTTTCTCATTTTTGTGTTTCACGGCGCAATACTGTAGAGTATATCCACTATAAGGGTACAGAGTTTACTATACAGTGTTCAGTAAACAGCAAATGGTTGGATGGTTGTGGGTTTGTTTAACATCTGAACTTATGATTCTTGAAAGCTTTTTGATTTGAGATATTTATCTGTTCAGTTAAGTATCAGAGGGGCTGTTAATCTGCTTCAGCTGCTTTGGAGTTTATGACTATGAGACAACTCCTAACACGGCAATGTATTTACAGACCACTGACACATTTTCCTCCATATTTTCTGGGTGAATATTACTAATGATAATATGAGGAGATACATGGACCTGGCAGAGGTTCCAAAGGTAGTCCACCTCCTCCAGGATGGCACATCAATATGTGGCATTGCCAAAAGGTTTCCTGTGTCTCACAGCATAGTCTCAACAGCATTTAGATTCCAGACACTTAGTCTAGCAGAGTTAGACAGGGCAGTAGAAGATCCTTAATCCAACAGCAAACCTGGTATCTGCTCCTTTGCCCAAGGAGGAACAGGAAGAGCACTGCCAGAGCTACAAAATTAACTCCAGCAGGCCACAGGTGTGAATGTCTCTGACCAAATAATCAGAAACAGACTTCATTAGGGTGGCTTAGTGGGCCCTGGGCTCACTGCACTGTACAACCTGATTGGCATTTGCCTTTGAATACCAGCACTGGCAGGTCACCCTCTGGCACCCTGTGCTTTTCACAAATGAGAGCAGGTTCACACTGAGCACATATGACAGATGTGAAAGGGTCTGGAGAAGTCGTGAAGCCTATAACATCGGTAAGCATGACCAGTTTGGTGGTGGATCAGTGATGGTCTGTGGATGTATATCCTGGTAGGGACACAGACTTCTACAGGCACCCTGACTACCATTAGCTACCAGGATCAAATCGTTGGACCTGCTGTCAAGACCCAGGTGCACTGGATCCTGGGTTCCTCCTGGTGCACAATGTCTGGCCTCATGTGGTGATCTATGCAGGCATTTCCTGGATGACAAAGGGATTGATACCACTGACTGGTCCCCAATCTCACCTGACTAAAATCCAATTTAAAAAACAAAAACTGGGACGTTATGTTTCAGCCCATCCAACACCAGCAGGTTGTATCTCAGGCTCAGTGATGCGATGTTCCAATTAAGTGCAGAGATCCACTTAGAGCAAAAACTAAAACTCTGCTTATTAATTCATCCTGATTATTTGTGTCGATATCAGCTTGTTGTCAATTCTCAGCTGGGAAACTACTGTTAGCTCCCTTTTAGAGCAACACTGAGTAAGGTGTAGTGCACACACTGTTCTCATCTCATGGCCAGAAATTTTATTCCTGCCAATATGACAAGAGCTCATTGTCAGTATAAAAAAAGAAATGTAGCAGACATTACACATCACACTAATAATTGCCGTGTTTCTTCAGGTTAAACATGAGCATGTTGCAGATGTAGAGTACAAAGAGTAGCTACAAGTGTGGAGAGAAGTGGTCCAGTTTCCTCTTGACATGGTAGAAAACGTGCCTCAGTGAAGGGTCACAGATCAGTGGATACACAGATCAGAAGGGTCATGGAGGGATGTGATGAGCCATCAGACGGTGGTCTTAACTGCAAGTGGAAGTCATGTTAACTTGTTACTCTACTCACTCACCAGACCGCAGCACAATCCGCTGTTCTTCACCACACTTGGATGGTTTACTTTCATAAATCACATCTCCACTGTTCCATTTTCTCTTTTCATGCTTCTTCCCCTAAAACCTGTTTGAGAGACAGAATGTGTGACTGTACGCTGTCTGTCACACCCAGTGTTGTTCTGCACTGCCCAGCACTCTGCAAAGTTAACACTGACATGACAGATGCAGTGATAGCTGCGATTCTGGGGATTCGCCTATTAATTGTTGGGCAGCTCCTGCATGGTCAAACTTCTCTTGCTGCTCTAATGCCCTGATGCTAGAAACCATCAAGGTGACAGCTCTCAAACAGCTATGTTAGGAATACTGATCTAAATTAAAAAGTGAAAATAACGATGACATTGAGGCCACATTTATCAAAGCTCTGTCAATAATTCAACATGTCATGTTTCAGTCATCACACATACATCACTGTGTTAACAGTGTTTTGCTTTGTGTGTCTGTATCCATTAATCCTGTCTAGAAATACTAACAAACCAAATGTGTCCACTGCAGTTCTGTGCAAAAGTCTTGAGCCACCCTTCATTTCTTTTCATTTACATTCAAGGATCCAGACTTTCTTTTAACCTTTTAAAGTGGTCTTGAGAAAAAGTTCTCCAGGTTTTCTGAAGATCTTTCAAAGTTTTTCTTTGTACACTGATTGCTTTTTCACTTATTTTCAGTCCAGTCCATGCACCCGACCATTTTCAGTGACACTGGATGCTGGCCTATGAGTCATTCAAGCATTAAAAAAGGCACCTATATTTAGAGCGGGGCCATATGACCAAAAATATTTTTCATGATATACATTTGAATATTTGCAGTAACGATATAACTGACGATATAATTGACACTAGAAAAAATACTTTACAACTCCACAACTTTAATAGTGCAAAAAAAAACATCAATGTATTTTCACTTAAACAAGCAGCTGTTTTTTATGTGCATTAAAGTTATATAAAAATTTAACAGTGCAAATGCAAATTCCTTGCTGACAGTTTAACCAAAAGGCATTTCCAGTGGAAACTGGCCGACATATCCTCAGCATAACCATGTATAATATCCACAAAACTTAAAAAGAGGTTATATACAAACAATACGGTAATATTATGTTGAAGCACAGTACGTATCACTCCGTGAGGCTCCTGCCTACAATACCCGTAATTCTCCGACAATCCATCAAGCGGTGCGGCTTCGTAGCTTAGCAAAGTCGTGTTAAAACATTTGCTGAGCACCATGTACCACATAAAATCGTTTCAAGGTCAGTAAACACAACCAGAATTCATACATAAGGCACACGGGATTATAAGGGCCACTGTCGATTTTCAGAAAAATCAAAGGACTGATTTTAAGTGTGCCGTATTTTACAAAAATACACGGTAATAACGACGGCCCGCTAGCATGCTCTACCAAAAGTAGTGCTTTGTTGTGTATCTGACGGACCAAAGCTAAACCAGTTCCACACCACTGAAGTTGCACCAGTTCTGGTTCATCCGCTTCATTCAACGATCCGCTTTCGCTCTTCTCATTCTCAGTTGGCGCCATGTGCGTATGAAAACAAAGGCACTGCACATGCACGTTTTACCCATATTCTATCGCCATATTTCATTTTCTTATCGTTGCCCAACATTATACTGGTATTACCGTGAACGGTACGATATGGCCCAGCCCTACCTATATTAAGTGTTGTGTACACATGACAGATGACTTAGCGAACAACCAGTTTGTATCTTAAGGCACTTTATTATCAGCCTGTCACAAACATGCAAATATAAATATATAAGTGGACAAGTATACAACTATATAGTCAATAAGCTTCCTTAAGAAAAATGGGGGGTGGAGAGATCCAGTAAAGACCTGAGAGATCAGGTTGACCCAGTTGATCCTCCTGCAGTTTCCTGAAGCCTTATCAGAAATGATCTCAGTGGAAGGGTGGCTGTCAAGATGCCATTTTTAAAGGCTGAGGCATCTCTAATTACACAACAACTCAACTGAACAACTGGACTGAAAATCAGTGGTAGCAGGCTTTATGGAGTGATGAGTCCAAGTTAGAATTTTTTTAGTTAAAATCAGGGTGTATGGAGGCAATCAGGAGAGGGATGCAACATAAGGTGTCCACAGCCATCTGTGCGAAGGTTTGGGCTTTCATTTCAGCTAATGGTTTTGGCGACCTTGTCAAAAATGATGGAAATATTAATACAAAAAAAAGTATTGTCAGATTAGCAAAATCTTCATTTTTCAGCATGACTGTGATCCCAAACACACTGCCAAAGCAGTAAAGGATACCAGGATAGAAAAATAAAACACCACTAGCCCTTTTCCACTAAAATCTGCTTGGAATTAATCGGCTGACTCTGTTTTTAGGGTTTTCATTTAGGTGGTAGTACCTGGTACTAGGTACTTTTTTTTTTTTTTTTTTTTTAGTACCTACTCAAGACTTTTGCACAGCACTGCAAATTACTAATATACAACACACGCAACTCATTTCCTCAAAGTCAGCAAAATATAGACATGCGCACGCTCACGCTGCTATAAAATATAGGTTTACGGTGTTATCCCTCAGTCCTGGGGCAGTAATAACCCATATTACTGCATTACACACCCAGGGGCCAGCACTGCTCAGATTACAGGGAGCAGACATATGATCCTATACTCTATACTGTGTCACTGTATACCAGCACTGATTTATGAGCATTGTTTTTCCACAAACACCATCTAGGCTTTATTAATATAATTTTTTCTGGGTGGTGAGCGGAGACAGAGTGCTGCTACTAAAAAGAGCTGGTCTGGCTCTGTTTGGGCTCAAGTTTTTGTTTTCGACTCTTGAAGGAAATCAAGATTTTAGAATGAAACGTTACTCAAACTGAGTCATCTTTTGGCAGCTGGGCCCATTAAGGATCAAAGTGCTGCCGATTTGCTAGGCAGTCACCTTAAAACACCTGTGGGAGCTTGTTGTGAAGCGTCATCTAATTAAATGCATAGAATCACCAGTCGAATCTGTTTTGTTTGTTTTTTAAATATTTTTTTTATGCTGTTTTTTTCTTCCAATGTTTTTGAAGTTGCAGAAGTCGCAGGTTTAAGTTCAGGATTCCTCTTGTTATGTCTGAGAAATCAAAAACCATCTATTTTTATACTATTTAGGTATTATCGCCTTATCAATGTCTATCATCCAGCACTGTAACTCTACCAGCCTTACTGTAGCACTGCCTGACTTCTTCTTTCAGCTTCTCCTCCCGTCCTCTGCTTCTACCTCTGTCTTGCCAGCCACCTGCATCTCCTCTCTCGCCACATCTCTTTGGCCTCTCTCTTTTCCTCTTGCCTGGCAACTCCATCTCGCATGTTCTTCTCCCAGTACACACGCTCTGCACATCCAAACCAATTCAGTCTGGCATGTCTCACTTTGTCCCTGAGCTGTCCATCTGATACACACATTTCTAATCGTGTCCATCTCCGTCACAGCCAACACAAAACTCAGCATCTTTAACTCACCTGCCTCCAGCTCCGCCTCCCGTCTCCAACCGATATAACGTACATCATCTCTCTACCATCGTGTAAAATATTCCTTTCACACCTTCGGTGGTAAATCACTCCCGACATGCTTCTCCATCCACTCCACCCTGCCTGCACTCAGCTTGCAAAGCATGAAATGTTTCTTTATTGCTATAAACATATATTCATGTCATTTTGCTATTCTGCACACCTGCTGATAAAAATACTTACCAGCCTACGAAATGTGCATTCGTCTGTAGGGCTGCTCAATTAATCGAATTTTAATCACGATTACGATCTGGGCTTTCAACGATCATTAAAAATGACTGAGCCGATTATTAGCCCCTCCCTCATTTATCCGCGACACCTTAAAGGCCGTCTGTGAAAATATTGTCGGCCATAAACCGGTCCGTGGCGCAAAAAAGGTTGGAGACGCTGATTTAAGAGCAGAAGTTATTTGGAGAGGAGAGTGACTGCTGTTGGTTGAAAAGAGAGGTAAAAAAAAAAAAGCTTCAGTGGTGTTGCACACTATTTTATATTATATTTTAAAGTCATTATTCAATACATTGTTATTGTTAACCCTTTAAAGCCGGTCAGAGCAGCACGCTTTGTTTTGTGTAACTATTTTTAAATCCCTGTAGAACCTGAACCGTGTAAGCTAGCGCAATAAACCAGAGGAGTTGTACTTACATCTGATGCCATCAGCTTGTCCTCGGTCACGGTTTCCTTCCACATATAGCTTTGCAAAAACTGCATAAAAAGCTCTTGCAGGAACAAAAACATAATATTCCAGAAACACGCTTTGCCGATCCGATCAGCTGTTCGTAACACTTCCCACAGTGAAACAGACGTCAGCGCGAACTATCGCATGTCCGCCATTTCCTGCCCGAAACCGGAAGTGACGTCATCTTCGCGGAAAATGTAGTTTTTTACTTGTAGGCCTTAAAAACCTCTACTGGTCATGTTTGACTTTTCTGAATAGTTTCTGTGATGCTTAGAACTCGAATTGCACAGCTGGAAATAGTTTATTTTGATGCACCTGCTGTTTTCTTTGCAAATTTGCATCATAGGATTGTTTTTTCGTTTTTCCTGCAGTATATAAAAATTGGTGTATCTCCAAAATAAAACTATGAAGACACTCAAAATAAATTTCCTGTTGTTGTAAACTACTTTTTTGCAACTTTTTTGTATTTAAAGTTTTGAGGGATAAACCTCTTAAATTTCTCCAATTAGAAATATATGTTAAAAAAACAAAAACGATTTTCAATTTTTTTGTAGTTTATTGCACTTTTTTGCAATTAATGTAGTTACTATGGACTTAATGCATACATATTATTAAAATATGGGCTATAGCAGTTGTATAGCAACTTGAAATGCTCCCACAAATGGCACTACAACATGTAAAAACATAATATAAGCTCTGGTGGACTTGGTTCTATGGTAGGTCTTAAAAGGTTAAATAAATATCGTCAAATAATCGAGATCTCAATTTCAGTGAAAATAATCGTGATTATCATTTTTGCCATAATCGAGCAGCCCTATTCGTCTGTAGCTGATGAAACTCTGTATACTCTGTTGTTTAGAACAAGGTTGCTTTGGGGGGTTTTATGTTTGGGTCTCAACTTCACAGAATTCCAGGTTTCGTTTAATTGCACTGCTAGTTGAACTTTAGCACGGGCGAATAGTGACTGAACAGAGGATACAGGAAAATACACCAAGAAGCCCGTGATACTGATTAACACTGGAAACCAGTAGCTGCAGTACTAGAGGTAGTATTTCTACTACTGCTACTCTCAGCAGGCTGCTCTCAGTCTTTCATGCTCCGTACTGTCAGCACTCCTGATAGCTGTGTTTATATGTTAGAGAGATTGACTAACAAGATGTTGGTTTTGGTCTTTTGAAGGGAACTTATTGAAAAAGCACGATAAGACGCCAGCGGCTTCATCCTTTTGTGTTTGCATTTCCCGTTGTTTACTAAAAGTACACATGCATCGTGATATGCTGCCCGTTGTGTCACATACTTTTGATTGTATCTGGGTATTTATGCATTGTCCAACCATTGTAAACGCTGAATGTTTACCATTATGCTGAACATATATAATAAAGCCCATTAAAAGAAAATAGCTTTATATAAGAGCTCTGATTCAAAGCAGAATGTAATTTGATCAGCTCGCGTGTGTGCGTGTGCTTTTGTGTGTGTTGTGTGTTATGTGTTTGTCCTCTGCGGTGCTTCAGTATGTTTGTGAGTGTGCGCACATTTGCAAGCGTGCTCCTGTCTTATCTACATGTACATTGCATTTTTGTGCCTGATTGCTGCGACTGAGTAAAACATGGAGGTAATTTCATCCGCTGCAGGAGATCTCTAATAGATTGGGCACACACACGCGCGCCCGCTCACACTCACACACACTCACGCGCCGAGTCACACACCGCTATGATAAAAAAAAAAAACCATGCTGTCCATTCCTTAGCTGGGAACATCCCGTATCAATGACTTTCAAATCATTTCATGTCACTTTTCTTCTCTGTCTCCCCCCCGCTCTCCCTTTTTATCTCCCTCCCCCCTTGTTTCCTCTGTCTGTTGCTTTTCTCTTCCTTCCATCCCCCCCTCCGTAGGTCTCAATCTTGAGTGTGGGCAGTATGATTGCGTGTGTGAGCAATAATGTAATTTTGCCGCATTGATAAAATATAAATTGTCCTTGAGCTGCGCTTTTCTAATGATCCATTTACCGGCAGCTTCCCTGCCACCTCTCAGTGCTCTGCATTTGGTCCTCTTCTACCCTCCCACTCGTCGTCTTTTTTTCTCTCTTTTCCCTCACTCTTGTCTTCTTTCTCCTCCTTTCCCTCTCTTTCCTCTCCATTTTCTTCCCTCACTCTCCTCATCTTCCCCGCCTCCCCTCCCTTTCTCCGGCGATACAAAGCGGGGTGGCAAAATCCGCGGGTGCGATTGTCAAATCAATTATTCATTCTGTGCAATTACACTCACACAAAGAAGTTTCCCTGTGCTCCGAGTGGTGATTAAATTAACTGCTATTCCAGCTGCCCGTCGCCACCAGCCTAATAGAATATTCATGGAGGCGGCCGACGGAATGGCCGATCTCCATTAACTTCATCATGCTCACTTAATTACAGGCTTGTTATTGTATTTACACCTAGTTAGAGCGTGCAGAGCCCCGATCTACTCGTGCCCAGCACCGCCAGCGTGTGCGCGAGTGTGTGACAACACCTAGTTAGAGCAGAGATAACCCCTGATACACTCGATGTGCTCGTGCGCGCATGAGAGACCATGTGCACGCGTGTGTGTGTGGGTGTCATGGAGACAAAGATGGTGTCCTGGTTGACAAATTTCCATTCAGGTTCATCAATTTGACAAACTTTTCAGGATGCGTGTGCGTTCTGTTCTCATATCTTTGTTCCTCTTTTCATTCTTTCTTTTGCCATTTTTGCCCCTTTTTTCCCTTCACATCTAGGCCTTCCAATATCACCATCTCCCCTCCCCTCGCTTCTCCTCACACCTCCACCTCACGCTCACTCTTTAGGGGGAATCTATTTATTTGAACCGCACTCCCCACTGTGCCCCGACTTGCAGCAAGGTGTCTCCTTCTTTCTTTTCCTCTCCGTGACTTTTAAATCATTCTTTTATCCGTTCGCCACGCAGTGATTGAGGTGGAAAGGAGTGAGGAGGGGGGGGGAATTATTTTCTCCTACCTTTCAGAAATGATGACATGATTGCTTTCGCTTGATCATGCATCATCACCCCCCCTTCTATTCCCCAGTTAAATAGACTAGTCTGCCTCTGCCTGCCTCTCTTCTCCCTCCATCCCTGTCCATCCTTAGCTAACGTGAGGATTATCTGGTAATAGTGGCTGCTGGTGTTAAAGTCAACCACACCATCTTCTATATGTGTGCGTGGTGTGTGTGCACATGCATGTGTGATTGCTGTTTCTGTCACATAGATGTCTTTAGTGACTGAGTTATTGTGCTTTTTAAGTGTTTAACTACCTTCGTTGTCATGTATTTTGTGTGTGCGCGCGCCTCACTGTTGATCTCTGTGTATTTAACCTTTGTTCCCTTGGGCAGTCGGTGGGCTGGTATTTATCCAGCAGCCACTAATGCAGCAGGCAGGAAGGACGAGACAGGAGATAGGGCTGTGGAGATGGCGAGGACATGACAGTCGGCCATATGGAGGACTTTGTGTGTGATTTAGATAAACACAGACACACTTTGTTTAATTAATCACATCGATGTCCGTTTAATCATTTAGTCATTTAAAAAGATGAAGCCTTTAGTATTTAATGGAATTATACCACCTAAACCAGCAATGTGAACTCATCACTTTGGGCTGAGGGTAGCAGTGACATAAGCAGTTTTCACACATGCACTGCAGCCCTTCATTCTTAAAGACATCACCCACCAGACGTGATTGCAAGAGCGTAAATGTCCGATGTAGTCCACTTGGACGTTAGCCGGCTCCCACCCTGCTTTGGCACCAAGTCTTTGTTGTTGTCTGGTGCATTCACTGCTAGCAAGTGAATCTCATGTTTGTATTTCCAGTCCTGAGAATGAGTTTGGCTGCACATGTAGCACCCGGACCCCTGCTGGGTGCTACAATTGGGGGAAAATATCCGTGCCCGATCTTCTGAAATCGTCCAAAGTTAAACATCTGAAGACAACCACAGTCCCAGCTGCAGCCAGCTTGTTTTTTTTTCTTTTTAATCAGTTAATATGCAAATTATTTACTCAATTTATCATTTGTTTTATAAAGTGTCAGGAAATAATAGTTAAAAAAAAATGCCCCATGCAATTTTCCACAGCCTCACTGCTCATTGACTTTAATTTGCTGCTGACACCCTCTGATTGTTGTTGTTTACAAATAAGTGGTGCTGGTGCCTAAATGATTTTTATTCGAAGCTCCGAGGACCAAGTTGCAAGTAAAGTGAATAAAAGTGATGACTGCGGCTTGTGAGGGTTTTTTTTTCTTTCTCCCCTATAATTGAAAATGAAAAGATTAAAAACACAGTGCCCATTTTCCTGCTTCTTCACCTGTATCAGCTCGCTGTTATACCTGATGTCGCATGCTGCACTCATTGGTTTGACGCTGTGTTATTACTTGGTAGATGATACTTCATCTACACTTGACGCTTGGTATAATACTGTAAAGATTTGGTTGTAGTGGCCGCCCTGCCCGCTCAGTCTTCTCTCTGGCCTTATTGCGGCCCACCTGGAGAGATAACGGGGGCAAAATATTGACTTGATGCTCTCGTTGGGGTTTTCTATCGATCGTGTGTGTGTGTGTGTGTGTGTGTGTGTGTGTGTGTGTGTGTGTGTGTGTGTGTGTGTGTGTGTGTGTGTGTGTGTGTGTGTGTGTGTGTGTGTGTGTGTGTGTGTGTGTGTGTGTGTGCGCCATCGACCCATCAGTCCAATTCTGTGTGGTCTCCCTCCTAGCCCTCAAACTTGATAGCATTACTTGCAGATAGCATTGGATCTGTTAGCTCTCTCCACTTAAGGTTAAAACACTCTTTAAGTTTTTATGAGTAGAAACAAAGTCATTGTGCTCTCTGTTACTCTACAGTAGGACTCTGCACAGCTTAATCCCACGGATGGAGGGCAGCTGAAGTCATCCAAGAGTGAATAGTTAGGTTGAAATGCATGCATGATCCTTCTACAGAGCTCTAACAATATCAAATCTTCTTTCTGTCCTCCTTCAGAACCTTTTAACAAGATGAATGAAGAAAAAGACGTCTATCGGAAGCTAAAGGATGTACCAGACAAAGCCTTGGCATCCAGCGGGTACTCGGAGATTAACCTGGCCAAACTCTTCCAGGCTTTCTCCTCCCTCAAGTAAAACAACATAAACCTCCATGAAGACGTCACCACCAAGAGGCTCCAGTTTCTGACTCAAAAAGCTGGACATATGCTCACACAACCACATCTGTTTTCTTTGTTTGCAGTTTCCACATATAGACCTCAGCCTCCTAACCCTTATGTCATCTACCCTGTAGCTAATGGTCTTGTAATATAGCTTAAAACCCAATCACAGCTTCCCCATCCGCACACACACTCTCTCATTATTTGACCCCGTCACCCTGGCTCTGTATGGTAAAGGGGAGCAGCAATCATACCTAAATGACAGCCTATTGTGCGTGCAGAGGCTAGCTGTGCCCAGATGTGTGTGTGTGTGTAAGTGTGAGAGTGTAAAAATGACTTATCCTCAGAGCAGCCAGTATAGTCCAAAAGCAGCTAATTACCCAATGATAGTGACCCCAGCCTCTAAGACCACTGGATGCCTGCAGCGATCGGACACTTGTTCTGATTACTACCATTCATCCTGTGTGTGTGTCTGTGTGCGTGTGTGAGTCAGATCAGTGGATGAAAGAAAAGAGTAAAGGAGGATGCAGGGAGAGACGGGGTGAGGCAGGCCACACGCGCTGCTCCCTCGCTCTTTTGTCCCAGTATCGAACAGCTGATCTTCTCCTCCACTGCGTCTGTTTTAACTGATGTCATTTCATCTCTTTCACCTCCCCCCCCCCCCCCCCTCCTCTCTCTCTCTCCTCCTTCCTCCTCTGTGCAAATTGTTTTTAAAGCATTTAATGTTCTGTGTAACGGAGTTGAATCTCTCGGTAGGATTTTTGTCCTGTTTCTTTGTAATGATCAGAATATTTTGATATTGAACAATTTAATGTTTTTCATACTGAAACCTCAATAAAAGGCTAAATGGATAAGAAGTTAGTCCTGTGTTGTTTGGGGAGTGGGTGGGGGAGACGACAAACTGGGTGGGTGGAGATCCTGGTTTGCCACTGTAATGGCACTGTGATAAAAGTCAGATTTATTAAATTGGGGGAAAAAATGTTCACAACATTGGGACATCTGGGTAGCTAAATAGAGCGTCATTCAGCATCATTTGCTCACAGGACCACTGAAAGCAACAATGAATCAATCATACTACCCAGTAATCTGTGTCCAGAGCCTGATGTAGCTCGTCATTTTCCTCCGCATCTTCAGGATCATATAGATTAGAATCTGCTGCAGCAGGTTATATGTAGTGTTAATAATATAGCTCCTGCATCAAACTGTTGCTAATAAAGTCTATAATGAGTACTAAATGAAATAAATGTCCTAATATTATATACATTAATTTTTTAATCTTATTTTCACATAAAGACCAACACAGAAAAGTCATGTCCCAGAAATAAGTCTAATCAGGAGCTGAGAGAAGACTTAAAGCCTTCTATTAGGACATTTTATAAGCCTGTATATTGACATGTTAGTTTGTTCTAGGTAATCATTTGAGGGTAGAGTATTTTACCCAGTTAAATCCCAGTGCACGAAGCATTCCTGCTCACTGATTGCTCCCAGTGCAAGCACACCGTTAAAGGGATTAAACTATAACGTTTGCCCAAATGCATGTTAATCTATAGTAATGCCAGCCTGTGCGTACTAAATGCTGGCTGTATTTACTCAGCTCTACTTAAAGTTCAACATGTAACCCGCTGCTTGAGTGTTTCTCGCGTTTTTCCTCCCAAGAATTCTCCTTTGTGTTAATACAGTCGAGGGATTTTTTTTACTCCATCCTGCCGTGTGCATTTCCATAAACACTGTACGCCTCACAAATCACTTCAAACCACTGTGACTTGTGAAGGCAACCTTAAGTGGGCCGAACACTTAAACCGTGATTCACTATGCAATGGATAGAACATGCTGAGTGTGTGTGAGAGAAAGCGTCTGCATGCATTTACAGACATAACTTTACATATTTATTAAAGCATATTAGTTCCACTACTTCTCCCTCACTAACTTGTTTTTTTCCTTCTTTACTTTCCCCACCATTTAATCACCCTCAGCTCACAGTAGCTGTGCTCAGGCCTCCTGTTCCCTCTATCAGACTGCGGGGTTTTTTGAGTATGGGCCCTCGTTTTGTCCTCCCGCTTTGCAGTAAACCAGTCAAATGAAGTCCCCTGCATTAATTTGACCCTGCTAAGCTAATAAGGTCGAACAAGTCTCTTTGTATTGTCGTGTTAAGCTTTATTGCTTGTCGTTTTGACCAGCGATGGACAAGGTAGGCTTTGATGAGGGAATTAGTCCCCTATTCTGTCGCTGTTATTCATAGCGCGGTGGAACATACAAGCACCAGAGAGGGTGTCAAAAGGAGAGCTGGTCCTATTGCAAAGTGTCTCCCTTGTTGGAGCTGAAAGGGCGGTTATGAGACGATAAACCGCTTAATACACTGAGCTAATTGGATGAGAGCAAGAGAGACGGGGGAATTAAGGGGCGATCCGAGAGGGGAGCGGAGAGCCATGGCCCTGCTATTCAGGTCTTTCATCGGGCCTGGTTCTCCGCCTGGGGGGAAAGGAGGGGGAGCCGTTCATCAAAGCGCCTTTTAGAGCTCCTCTCCCGGGGACTGAGTGAGGACTGATCCGGCTGAGGCTGTGGAGTGATTGGACCTATTCTCTCTGACAGGGACGTGGTGGGGGAGACGAGGCCCGGGAGAATCCAAAATCACGGACCAAATCAAGTCCAGCAGCTCGGGGAAGGAGAAGGAGAATGATGAAAATGGGCAGACAAGTCAGTGGGGGGAGATTTTCTGGACGTTTGCATTTACCTGCGAGAGGCGGGCAGTAGCATTAAGACCCGCTGCACTGACGCAATCCAGCAAATAATGCAGATTTGGCGTCTTTTTTTTTTCCCTTTCTTTTTTTTTCTTGCAGCCAGTTTGCAAGAAAACAGCTCGCGATTGGACAGCCGGCCCCATTTTTATATCAACATTCATTATCATGGTCATTCATGCAATAAGGAGCCTCCTGGCCTAATCCCAAGTGCAGGCGCTGTCTTGAATGGAAGGGCACACATCCAACAAGTGTGACTTTATAAATCCAGAGCCATTGGCCTTCGACAGCATTTCAATTTTCTCGCCTTTTTGCGCTGCAAAGAAAGTTTAAGCCTCGCTCCCAGCGGGTCACCCGCCTCCTGGCATTCCCCAGATATTAGGGACAAATTGGTTTGCCATTCATTAGTTATATTCACAATAAGATTAAAACTTCCCGGACAATCTCATCAAAACCCTATACAGGAAAAAAACACACACGCTCCACCGAGCTTGAGCAAAAGAATGGGGGAAATTTTAAAAAACATGGAGCTCTCACACATCGTGGATGGTGGTTTGGGCACATAGGAGAAAATTGGTTTTTATCTCTTTTTTTTCGGCATTAGGCTCCAAGGGGCGGCTGGATGACTTTGTCAGAAGCTGCATTGGGATAAATTCAGATACATCTTTCCATCAGTCTACTGCCGGATCTAATTCCTGCATGTTTGGAGTAAAATGGCTGATTAACAGGTATAAGATCATAAAGCAAAGAGCACTGAAGGGACAAGAACAGGTTTTCTTCTTCTTCCATAGATGCACACAATAAAAACATGGGCTACATTAATCCGCAGGGTAATTTCACGCGATTTGGTCGGGCACCGAGGAGAGTAACCATTGATTGCTGTAATAGTCCTGCATCAGTATAGCGAGATCCAATGGAGAGAGAGAGAGAGGAGGGGAAGAGGGGGGGATTGAGGGGAATTAACTCTACGAGGTTGTGTGTGTGAAAGCAGTTTGATGAAGTGGTTTGTTACTTCATTAATGACAAAGGGGACTCGCTTCCATCGAGACGGCATTACAGATGTTAAGACCAATTTAGCGCCTTTAAAGGGTTTTAAAGGAAGTTTTGTGACGGGCCCCCCAAGATAAAGTGGGCGATCTAATTGAAAACCCCTCTCCTTTGTCGCGCGTTTCACATGTTGGGGATTAAGCTCATGAATATATGGTCAGTATTTTGTCAACTCCACTGAAGAGGATAGACGCACGCAGCGCACCGGATTAAACACCTCGTGGATTTTGGCTTTCTGCAGGTGGAGCTGCATCTCGATAGATTCCTCTTCTTTGTTTCAGCTGGCCTGCAGGCATGAGTGAACACCAGGCAACCTGTGAGTGAAGCTGGCTGGATATTTATTTTACATTCCAGCATTGCTCTCTAATGGCACCGGTGGCATACATTTAAAATAAATAAATAAATAAATATTCAATTTAAGACAGAAAGCATATTTTTTTTCCATAACACTTTTTATTAATAGTTCTATAATATTCTATTTCGCATTATTTAATTTTCCTGGTTTTAGGCCTATGTGAGTCCTAAAGGAATCTGAAATAATAAACGATAACAAATTTTACCAATGTAATTTATTCAAATTAGTTATATTAAACCAGGAAACGTACAATCACTTAATAATTATAAGAAAAACAAAAACAAAAAGCGTCCTTCACTCATTTCCTTAAGGGGGGTAGGGAGGGTGACATAAATAATTATCTAAAAACCTAATAATTGATAAACACGGGTGGAATTCTACACAGGGCGACATTCATTACACACTACACCGAGTGCAAAGGATCAAAACACGGTCTCTTGAAATATACACGACCTTGTTTTGATTTTTTTTTTTTGCTTCCCCCCCCCCTTTTTTTATTTTTTATTTTTTAAACGCAGTATGTACAGTTTTCTCTCACACAGTCAGGTCATTAAAGAAACACCAGATCTCTACGCTGCTCGCGTGCCCTGCAGTCACACTCAGCGGAAATGCCACCGCTGCGATAATCAGACAGGGAGGAGAAAAATTGCAGTAAATTTACAGAAATCTCGTGCTGACGTGGACTCAAACCACCTTAAACCACACTGAACTGATACAGGGATTTAAAAATATAGGCCTATATATATTTATATATATATATATACGTATATATGACGGCTGAGTGTGACGGTCGGGTAGGCGAGCAGTGGAGAGGAGTCAGGCTTGTAGAAGAGAAGGCTATGGAAGGTCTATGGACAGTTTTCCTTTGGTTCAGGGTGGACCTCCTCCAACACGCCTTTGTCATAGATGCAGACCTGCTCAGCCCACATCAGTGCATACAGATTAAGCAGTGTTAATGTCGAGCACTCGCCGTTGTCCACATTTGAAGTAGCACAAGATTTCTTTCTAGAAGTCTGGGTTCCCCTGCGGTTCTTCAGCTCTCACAGCGCGCGCGCGTGTGTGTGTGTGTGTGTGTGTGTGTGTGTGTGTGTAAGATGACAGACTCTTAAGTAAAAACAGCCTGAAGATGGTCGGTTAAAAAAAAGAAAAAGGTGTTTTTAAAATAATTGAATGCAGAGAAAGAATTAGAAAAATGCACAGAAACTGTGGATTAAAAACGGCCTTTTGGTGTCACCCACATTTATTAAAAACAATTAGGTTAAAATGGATTACAATAAGTGGACACAGTTTTAATCTAGTTAAATCGTATTTAATATTTAAATAACGTAAAGGCCTTTGGAATGTCGCAAAAGTGAAGTAGAAATACTCAAAATATTTGTACTTAAGTACATTATTTTAGTAAATATACTTCCACCTTCCTCCAATGGTGATTTTTTTATTTTATTTATTAATTTAATTGTATTTTTTTTTAATCTATTTGGTAGTTAGACTGTGTAAGTCACGTTCATGTATACTATAAAAGAATCAAGAAATATTTAAAAGTCTTCTGTTAGACTGTGTCTTAAAATAACCAAATGTGGAAACATTTTAAAAAGTTAAATATGTAATTTAGTGGACTGTCTGTCAGGGAAGTGTGTGTATGGAGTGTAAAGCAATGTAATAATAACTGCAATTACCATGCACACACACACAAACACACACACACACACACACACACACACACACACACCCCTTTATAAAACCAGTGCTCCTTTAAATTTGGTCGTGCTATTTTTGGGGGTGGGGAAACATGAGGTAACAGGGATGGCTAAACATGGAGGAGGGGGGGGGGGGGGGCAAACAGGACTTCAGCTTCCAGAGGTACAAATGGGGTATTTGGAGAAGTTTTGGGTGGGTGGGGTGTCGTGGGATGGGACATAAGCCCAGGACGGGGAGGTCTAGAGCTGGTGTTGAGTGTTCAGCACACCTCCTTCCCTGTGGCTCCGGTGGGCAGGATGTTTAGCTGGGTGAGCTGAGCTGAGTGTTCCTTGGCCTTGAGGCGCAGCGCGGCGATACTCGAGGCTCTGCGGTCCGCTGCGGCTGAAGAAGTAGTAGTGGAGGAAGATGAGGAAGGGTCAGGGAGGACGGGCCCCGTGTGGGAGGGGTTCTCTACAGGAGGTGCGGGCTGACGGAGGAGAGCTGCAGCGGTGGAAGCACTGGTCAGAGGACCCATACTGGAGAAGAGCCTGAAAGAAGAACAAAATGCAGAAATCTATATATATTATTTGAAATTAAAACCATATTCAAGTTTAATTTATGCATTTCACTCTCTTTGCTTCCTACATCAGAGTGCAGGATGACCCAAAATCCTGTCAGTGTGATGGCGTACGAAGAGGAACAGTATTGCCTGCTCATTAGAATTCTCAAACCTCCTCCTTGGAAAGATTTATGTCATGTATTCCATGCTGACTTCTTTTATATTAAAGCTAAATAGAAAGCATAATGGTGTATAATGGAGAAGGTAACTGTGGCATATGGAGAGTATCGTGTCACCCCTCCTCACAGCTTGTCTTGCACAATCACACGTTCTGTTAATTTATTAAGGTGTTTGACAGAGTGATTACATGCCACTGTGAATGGTTAACAGTATAACATATTTGTAATCAGACACTGAGATAAACAGTGAGGGAGTGTGACTGAGGATTAGTGTAAACATCACTCATTAGAGTTGCTGGCAGTTTATTTTAAGCTCTAATGCTGCTCTGCATTTTCTGTCTGTGTCTGCCTCTAAAATTGTTGTCATTTACTGTAAAACACAGGAATAAACATGAAGGTCAATTTTTTATTGGAGGAACAAAGTCCAACAGGAGATGCGTTGTCCAAAGAATTATCATTCATTAGATCCAAGGGAAGTCTGTCGATCGGTGCAGCTTACCTGCCAAAAGTGGGTCCAATAAAGGCAGGGTGGCGAAACATGGCAGCCGTGCCCAGGAAGGTGCCCAGGCCGAGTGGGGCAGCCAAGGGTGGGCCAGAGCCGTTGTGAGGTGGTGGAGCCAAGCCTGGGAAGGCTGCAGCTGCAGCTGCTGCAGCCGTCCATGCAGACTCCAGAGCTGGATGTGGGTGAGGAGGGAAGGGTCCTCCCTCTAGGTAGTGGCTGAGAGGATGGCCCGCTGCAAGAGGGCCTGGAAATGGCAGGCCTGACGGGTGGCCCTGCACCCCGGCCTTCTCGCGTTTCCTCCACTTGGCCCTTCGGTTTTGAAACCACACCTGAGGGCAGAAAAAGATGAGAAACACATTAGTATTAGGAGCAAGATGGCAGATACAACACAAAAAGATATTACTTTTACACTAATAAGTGATAAAGGAGAAAAGAAAGAGCAAATTTCCTACATAGAGGCAAAAGAGGCGTCTGCTCAAAGCTAGTTGTAACCCAGGTTAAAATTAGATCTATAACTCTCTATCCTGCTTACTTCACAGCAATGTCGCACTCTAATTAACATAATCTCTATTGAATGTTGTGTCAGTGTAGTCTAATAGTTGTCTAGTTCAGGTGGTGGCCAACAGGCGGAAAGTCACCGGTAATTACATGCAAGGTAAACCCCGCCGCTCACGGTCCCTTAAATCTACTTTCTGTCTAATTAAACCCTCCTCCCTGTAGACGGGCTTCGGGTGGGGAGAGATAATTAAGAGCGGTGTTAACAAAAGATCCAGAAAATTACCGCTGAACTGGCTCCAATAACAATTAATGCGCTTTAAATTAAATTCTTAAGAGACGTCGAACGAGTGACTTCCATCCAAGAGACTATTTAACTTTCCCACGCATCCACTGTTGCCCAGTTTGCACTGCAGAAGCACGGGACTCTCACAATGAGCAAAATGTCAACATGTGGAAAGTGACTGAACAGAGCAGGGGCTTGAGCGACAGGCACTGTGCGCGTGCACACACACACACACACACACACACACAATTCCCAGAGGGCTGTTTAGCATTACACAGCCCCTCGGGAATTTATGAGTTTTTATCACCTCCTGATGGCGCCCGTTAAGTGATTTGTTCACCTACGGCCCCTAAAGAGACATCTGTTGTTTTACCTTCGGCCATAACATCTCGGAGCTTCCACCGTGTTTGAACTGTCTCTCTGGTTATGAGCCCGGGCTTTCGACATGCAAGCCACGCTTTCAGTGCAAAGCGAAGGAGAGAGGGAGGGAGAGAGGAGGGGGGGCATGGACGGATGGATGGATGGAGAGAGAGTGGGATTGGGGGGTTGTTGGTGGTGGAGGGGTGAGGGGGAGCAAACACCTTTAATGGTCTCTCATTCGCTCCCAAGTGCAGAGCATCGGATCAATGCAGGTCTATTGCAATCACATAATGGGAAATCAAATAGCATTATCCCTCCCCTCTTTCTCTCCCTCCCCTCCCTCCACCTCCTCTCTCTTTCATTCTTTTTTTTTTTGCACACGCACACACACACACACACACACCTCGGCCTCGCCCCCTATCTGTGCCCTCTGATGGGAATTCAAACACCATCTCATCCCGGGAATACAGACAGTGTTTGCTCCTGCACTAAGTATGCTTTTTATGAATCGCCGGCCTCGGCTTAATAGCCACTAAAACGTCCCCAGTTTGCGTGTAATAACATTCAATAACAGGAAGGACCTTCCCCGCGCAGCGACTGGGGCCATTTAACACATTTTACTGTAATAAATTATTGCCTCAAATTGGCCCGTAATCGTTGATCCTCAATCAGTGACGCATATCACCGGTTATTATCCAGCGCTGCATATCGGAGACATTTTATAGAGGACAGATAAAACATTAGAGGATGCTGCTTTTCCTTTTCTCCCCTCCACCCCCTCCCTTATATTTGATTTACAAGTCAAGCTTCTCTTTTTTTCAGATAAAAGAAACACTGAGCCACTTACTTGAACGCGGGCTTCGGTGAGATCCAGGCGCATTGCGAGCTCTTCTCTAAAAAAAAAAAATGAAATAAAAACAAAGACAGAAAGAGGAAGGGAGAAAAAGCAGAGAGACAGTAAGAAAAGATTCAAGGTTACAGGCCACCATTTGGAAGCAACGCAGAATTGCTGTTTTGTCCCCTCCTGTTGTTCACTGTCAACAATAGACGACCAAAAATAGGCTGGATTTTTCCCCCTCTCTTCCCCGACATGAACTGCAGAAAGACGCCATAGCCATATTCTATTTTCCCTGTCACGGATGGAAAGAAATAGGCCTAGTGATTGTTAGATTTTCCTTAGCCAAGGCCTGTCACCGTAACAACATAATGGTTGAAATAATGACATCTAAACTAGCCTGCCACAAAGCAATTGACGCTCCCTTCAGCTATACACAAGATGAGCTCGCGGTTCAAATTAGACCCACGAGTCGCCTTAAAGTAGATCGACTGAAAAATAAAATAAAAAATATATATGAATAATCCCCAATAGGAAAATTGGAAAAATTAATTTTGCGTAATGTTTCAGAAGAAAAGTCAGAAGTGTCAATTTAACAGAAAATGAATGAGATTGATTATTATTATTTGGTTATTTTATTTGGTTTTGGTTCAAACTACTAAAAAAAAAATAAAAATAAAAATCCTGGATAACATAATTTTAACAAAATGTATAAAATATCAGCTTGTAAAGCTCTGGATTTCTTTCAGTGTGTGTGTGTGTATGTGTAGGAACAACGCGTTTGTACACCTGCCCTTGGGCTTGAGGTTAGGCCCTGACTTTGAGCTCGCAGTATCATGTCCAACAGGTAACCTGAGCTGCTCCACTTAATTATTCCTCCACGCAGGAACACCGCTGCCATATGTAGAAGCAGGCACTGGGTTTCTTTCCTTCTTTTTTTAATAAGGGGGGTCTCCCCGTTAGCACTTACAGGCCCATTGTGCTCAGTTATTTAAAGCACGGATTTAGTGTGGGGCATTTTATGAGCTGTGATCGGCGCAGTGTCCTGTTACACACGCGTGGAATTACTGGGACTGTTTCTGAAAAAATTTTATGGGCTAGGGGAAGTGTTTATTTAAAAATAAATGCAATTAATTATCGCCTTCAGTTATGGAAGTATGAAGGAACATATGGCTCGTTTAAGGTTTAAGCGTGTTCATTTAACTCTTAGCTATAATAATAATAATAATAATAATAATAATAATAATAATAATAATAATAATAATAATAATAATAATGTAGGGCAACGCAGTTATATATATGTTTTACATGGAAATTAAAATTCAATTTAATAGGCCTACAATCGTCCCTTTTAAATTCGTTAAGGAGTGATGCAGAATAACTGAAAATAAACTGTATTTAATCAAGTTAAAATTTTACAATAAAAAAACAACATTTTTTCCAAACACTTCCTGTTTTGTTTTGTTTTTTCTTTTCTTTTCTCTTTTCTCTCACCTGGTGAAGACATCGGGGTAGTGAGTCTTCTGGAAAGCTCTCTCCAGCTCCTCCAGCTGGTAACTGGTGAAGGTAGTCCTGTATCTTCTCTGCTTCCGTTTCAGCATCCCTTCCTCCGAGTCACTGCCCGCCGACAGACACACGCTGTCTTCCCCGTCCCTCACGTCCCCATCCCCGGCGTTCAAACTCTCCCTCTCCTCGTCCTTCGGGGATAGCGCCACCGCGTCCCCGCAGCCCTCTTCTTCCTTCCCTGCGTCCTCCTCGAACTTCAGCGGACCGAGCTCCACCAGTCCCATGCTGCCGTCCTCCGAGGCCTCTCCGGGGCTCTGGTCACCCTCTCCCCGGCTCAGCGACGCGTTCTCTCGGTAGGACTTGCTACGGCTGATGCTCACCTGTGGCGCCTGGCTGATTTTGAGGCTTTCGCTAGCTTGCTCCAGCAGGAGCCTTTCCCTCTCCAGCTTCTCTGCGTGCTCATGGAGATACTTCCCCCCAGGTCCGTACAGCCGGCGGAGCTTTGGAGGCAGGTGCATGTCAGCGCTGAGAGAGATTGGCTCTTTAGTTGGCCCTGAGAGAGAAGCGTGAGAAGGATGTCAAAAATAACGAACAGGCACTTCAATTTTCTTCAAAGCTAAAATAAAATGTAATATTTTCACCGGCCTTTAAAATGACCTGCTTAGTCGTGGAAACACTTTAATTAATCAAAGAGAGATTCTTGGGGCTATAATGGGCTCACCTACAAGCTTCATTAGAGCAACTCCTGCAGAAGCGTTACTCACATACTTTAGGGCTAAATTAGTTTGCTTTGTTACCAATTCACCCCTCCTTACAAAACTGCCAACCGATGTAAACTATCATTCCAATTTTCCCTTTAAAATAAACTCACCGTCGGCGGTCCTGTCGAGCTCCACTCTGCCGGGCAGACCCGTCAAACTTTGAGCCCCTATCAGTCTGACCTTACAGGGACTCCTGCGGCCCAGAATGCTGTCTATGCAGTAAGAGGAGAGCAGTGTCGGGGATTTACTGCTCTTCCTCTCGCCCCGGTCGTGGATATCTTCCTCAAACTGACCGCTCATGTCGACGCTTCGGTTTGTCTTTCGGTAACGCCTGTCAGTCTCCCTCTCTCTACCTCTCTGCCCTTCCTCTCTCTCGGGGTCTTCTTCTTCTTCTTTTTTTCTTCGGCTCCTCTCAGGCCGGCTCGTCTGTTTACCGGGACCGCTCACTCCTCCCTCCTTCTCCTTCTCCTCTCTCCCCTCTGTCACTCCTGTGTCACACTCTCAGCTAATGACAGACAGCGGTTTGGCTGCCTCGCGTTGTGCTCCGGGTCTGCCAGGCGTTTCTCCGCTCCGCGCGCTCGCTCAGCATAGGCTACGTGTGGGCTGTTGCTGCGCTCTTGATTGGCTGGTGTGTGTATGTGGGGAGAGAGACAGCGCGCAGCTGCTTTATATATTTTACATTAAAGTTAATTTGAGGGAGAGGCGACAAAACCCGACATGGACTTCGCATTCCTCCGCGGAACGGACTCAAGCGGATTGAGCAGCAAAATCCAAAGAAACTAAAAAAAAACAACAAAAAAATAACGACTTCTCCAGCTCGTTGGTGTAAAATGTCTCTAACACCTTTACTTACTCTAATTTATTAGCGATATAGCCTCATAAAGCAATGGGGTGCTGACAGGCTAACAATGTCATTAGCACAATGACTTTGGAGGAAAGTACCACACATAAGGCTACAAAGCACAATTTCACAGCTTTTTTCCTTCCCCAGGTAACACGCCATTTCATTTCAAAATAAAAGCACACGCGTAAACGATAAAAATAATAATAGCTGACTTTTAAGTTGATGTTGCTGGCTTACTGGTGCTAGCTAACCGGGTATGTGCATAAAAGAGAGTTGGGGCCTATCAGCTTTTTTGGGGTAAAGGCCCACTAACAGCTAGCCTACCTGCCAAGTACATTGTATATATAAAATATGGTATTAGCAGTATAATTTATAATACTACTCGGGACTAGTAATGCCCATAATGACGAGGATATTTAGATTTTTTTATTAGTAATTTTATAACATAACGATAACATTAAAAAAATACTATACTAATATAATAATAATAATAATAATAATAATAATAATAATAATAATAATAATAATAATAAGGAATAGGCTTTTGTCTTCTTTGATCATTTCCATGGTCTTTATTATTACTTTTCTACTATAATGATAACTATAACATTTTAGGCTATGAGTTTAGTTTTAAACTCATGGCTAATCCTTGTGCCAACATGCAAAAAAAAGAAAACAAAAATCTGGCGCGGAGTTTGTGTTTAACCACTGCACCTGCGTGAGCCATGTCACAGACTGAGTCACATAGAAATATAAAAGATCAACACAGAGATCAGAATTTTGTAGCTTTTAAAAACAAAAGTTTATTTTGACAGGAGTATAAGCATTAATGCATGCATCTATCTATCTATCTATCTATCTATCTATCTATCTATCTATCTATCTATCTATCTATCTATCTATCTATCTATCTATCTATCTATCTATCTATCTATCTATCTATCTATCTATCTATGTCTTACTTTCTGTCTCTCTTCAATTGCCTGCTCTCTGCTGGAGTTGGGGATTGACTTAAAAAGTGAGGGTGGCGCGCGGTGATGAGACGCCGCACGGGGAGTCGCAGGGACTCCGCTGTGGAGAGGGGGAGAGATGGAGAGATGGATCGAGAATGTAATTTTAAATGAAAGTCTATTTAACCCGCTGTGAATGGCATGACCCCTATCCTCGCCTCAGAGCCCATCACTGTTAAAAGGATCATTTTCAGAATTCAATCCAAAAACTTCAGCAAGCTGCAATTTACTCTCTCCCACTCTCTCTCCTCTTCCCCTCAGTATATATCTGCCCAGCTAGAGCTTCACAGCAGACGAAAAATAACAATAAAATATATGTCCAAGATTGCACAAGCTGCCCCCCCCTTCTCTTCTCTTTTATCTATTTTTAAGTTAGAGCTTTACGGCCCCTTTTGTGATTGGAATTGGAATAAGAGCGCAATTGATCTCAGCAAAGTTAAGTTAAGGTGCAGGTCGCTTAGTATTAGAAGAAGGTAAACCCACCTAACTCGGTTTCATCTCCTTTTTTTCTTTTCATTTAAGAGCCTTACAAAAAGTTAACATAGCTGCTTTTATAGAAGTATCGGCGGGAGTGTAATATGAGAGGAAAAGTAATGCTTTTTTGATAGCATTAACCTTTCGTGGCGCACATTTCCTCAGAGGCCTGTGAAATCTGCGACACGAGACGGCACAAAGACAACAGCCAATATCGTCTCGTCATCCGCGTTCACGATAAAACACGCAGTCCTGCATGCTGTCACCTCACTGATGGTGTCACATTTAATCTATCTGCAACTTTTTATTATCATTATTATTATTTTTCTTTTATTTTGTGGTGTCACAAACTTCCGAGCTTGTTTATTTTGCACGCAAATCAATGTAATGAGTGTAATAACAATATAAAATGTTATGCCTTTTCCCTGCGCGGTCACAAACAGACGTGCGTAATACAGACGGGTATTTAGAGTCGCTCTGTAATTTGGGGGCCACAATTTGATTCATTTATCCGCACACTGTTATTAACCCTGTGGAAAAAGAGATGTCAGCCGCCATTTCAGCCAGCAGGACATCCGCGCTTTGTTTAAATGCACTAATTACGCGCATACATTAGAGGGGGACGGAATAGCCTGAGCGTAATTTTCACATTTTTCAGTTTCCCGTCTGTTTGACGTGCAGGTGAAGAGATGGCGGAAAGAGGCCGCCTTCAGTTGCAGCGCCACCTCCCCACCCCCTCCCCACCCTGTATTTTCATAACATCCTAACTTGATAATATCCAAGGGGAAACACCGGCTTGTGCGCTTTTCTGTTCGCTTAACGCTCGCATACTGTGGCTGTGCAGCTGTGAACTAGACCCTAGAAGTCCAGAGGCCTCTCAACACATTCACGCCAGTAGGAAACTAATGACGCATTTAGTAGTGCATGCGTGCATTTTAATGGCGTGCCTCGGCCTTTTTTTTTTTTTAATCTGTAACGCATGCCTCGTCCTCTCTGAAGGCCAGGGAAGTGATACTCATGAAGTCCATCTAGGGCCAGCAGGTTGCGGTGGACCTATAGCAGGTCATTCAGCTGGCGCCATCTTCTGGACGGAATAGCAAATTGCTCGCACAGGTGAGCATATTGCACCATTCATGTGTAACCGCGCTTTCCTGCTCCATCCTCACCACTGCCTGTATTGCCAGTTCATATGGGTGGATTAAATGTAATCAAAGCGGAAACCTCCACCCACCTTTAGGAGACAGGTCTGCATGTGAGGCATTTCATATTATTATATTATTATTGTAATAATTTTTTTAAACTACTAATTTGCCGTTGCGTTTTCCGCTGCCCCCTCAAGTTTGCCTCCGCTTTGCATCGCCATGTTGCACCAACTGTCCTTGGTGACGACGGCACATCCTCCATCCATCCCCGCGCTCTGACATAATTGGACACTTGCTCTGCTTGAGAGGCCAAGCAGGAAAAAGAAGGAGAGAGAAAGCGAGTGTGTGTTGGGAGGGGAGGGAGGCTTTTAAGGCGCGCGTAAGCAAAGTTAATTAGCGGTTATTAACAGCCCGCATAATGAGAGCGAGAGGGAGTCAATTTAATGACTTTGTTAGCGCGAGTTCAGAGCGACAGGCGATGATCGAAACAACAAAGACGAGCGCGCACGCAGCCATCATGCGTAATTTCCAGCGGTAATGCGGTCTGATCAGAAACAAAGGGTTCTAATTTCGTTCAACTGACTCGATAATTTGTCCTTATGTAAGGAAAATAATTAATGACTTAATGCTTCAACAGAAGTAGCTTTCCTTGTGAGAGGGTTTTTTTGGAGGCCTAGTTTGCTGGAGAAGGTGGTAAGGAAATCAATTTCCAGACCCATAATTATTTACATCATGAATTTAAAACGTGGACGTGTGCCTCTGCTCCCAGTTAGTGCGCAGACGAGGGAGAGTCTATTAGGAGAGGAGAGGAGTTTCGCAGTCTCCTTCTCTCAAGCAAATTGTGTGTGGCAACAAATGGGCCACTTGTTATAATGTAGGATAATAGATTTAGATATTAGAACAAACAGCAAACCGCGAAGGATATGGACCGGATGTAGTTTGGCAAACCGTTAAATGTAATAATAAATGCAATATTTAATGCAGTTCATCAGTGCAGATCTGAAGGGTTTGGTGGCAGATGATTCCTGGTTATACTCTGGAGTCCAGCCTCATTCACGGCTGTATCCCCCCCCCCCCCCCATGTGCAGGTCACTGTGGCTACCGCCTCGCAAATCATCCAAGCGCCTGCATGCGCGTCTTTACGCATGATTTCATCATTCCACAGATGGGTTGAGTCGGAGGAAAGATGTGAGCGCCATTATCGATTGAGGGAACATGAGACGCCTGCGGGCCACTCTTGGATTCATGGCAGGTGGATAGGTCACCCACACGAGAGCGGCAATTTCACGGCCCTCATTGTCTCCACTGATTACTGCTTTGATCACAGGAATCAAGAGCCCGAGACTCTCGTAAACCTCCAGCGTGGTCCAGGGAGCTCGCGAACTGAAGAGGTCATCATGCTTCATCATCACCATAACCATCGACATCATCATCCTCATCATCACCATCCTCATCATCACCGCTAGTTGACCATACCAACCTGGGGCGCTGTGTGTTTTCACAGGCGCGTTGCCCTTTTATTGATTGCGTGCCTTAATTTTAATTCGATTGCGCGAGTGTCAAAAATTCCGCAAGAATCATCCTAGTAATGAGATAATCAAAGTAATATATGCAAATCAGTTATGTTGCCAGCTTATCAAAACCGGAGTGCCCCCCCTTGAGTCTGAAGAAGTCCATTTATTCAGTTAGTGGCAATACCTTGCGCAAATGGCGCGATGCAAATGACAGTTGATTAGACTAAATTAAGAACCTCGTTTCTCCCTGACCTTGTCTGAGTTTTATGTAAATTCTTTTTTTCCCTTTTTTTTTTTTTTTGCTTTAATGTGATAAAAGTGCATTTTTAAAACCTCGGCCTTTGTAGATCTGAACAATATTTTCCACGAGAAAAACAATGGCCAACCTCAAAACATAACTCAGTGTGTCAGTAGCTTGGATGATCCCCTGACTGGCTCTTTTGTGTCTGTCTTGCTGTCTGTCACAAATCTCAGTATACCTTGACCCTGGTGCAACACCCACAGTGACAGAAAGTGTACCGTGATAACTTCCTTGCTGTGGGGGAGTGTGCCTGGAAGATGGACTAGGTGTGGGCGCCTCTGGGTGTGGGTCTCCTTGTGTGTGCCTGTGTGTGTTTACACAATTATGTGTACTCATGTGTGTACCATAACATATTGTCTAAGGAGACAGAGAGAGTGCAGTTCAGACTTCCTCTCTGTGGGGTGTGCGGGGCCTGTAGATGGGAAAGGAATAAATCCAATATAGATTGCAGGGCTGCGCTGCCTCCCGCTGGGGACCCTCAGACTTGCAGGCCAGGATCGAAGTGCTTTTCTCCACCTAAATTGGCCCGAGAGGCCGCAGGAGCAGCCGAGCTACACCCCCAGCACTGGGACTGCCTACGACCTAATGATGGTGCTGGGGACAGACGCAGATATACTCATGCGTACACACAGACGGAGATGCACGCGTTTTATACGTACACACCCGAAACTCACACGCAATCATGCCCAGATTGATATAACATCAGTCACACTCTTGCACCAGTCAAACACACACTTTGAGAAGAAAACCACACAGATATAAACACACCCTCCTCGTTCTCTGATGTTGAACACACTCATTCCTTGTCCAAAGACCATTCACCTCAAGCCTTCCTCTTCACATCTTAGGCCACCCCTCAAACCTACCTCAGCTAAACTACAGATTTAGAGGAGGCATCCTCACTACCTGTTCGCACACTCCAGAGAGGGAGGAGTGAATAGCATAACTGGCACCACACCAAGTGTCTGGACTGATATGCACTGCTACCATTTGGTTCCCCTGCAAGGAAAACACCACCAGCTCCCCAATGCCATTACGCTTCCTGCCAAACGTCCCGGCACTGTCATTTTGGTTCTGTCCAGGGAGCTAATTCTATTTGTGATGATGTGCCGCTGGGAAGGGTCCAGAAACAGTGTGACAAAATATCCTATAGATGGACATTTGTGGCTCAGTGAGTCTCGGTACCCGCTCGCAGGGCATTAAATGAACTACATAGCTCATCTCTAGAGTGTAGAGCTGGAAGATGTCATGAAAGACCGTGTGCCTTTTGCAGATACAGTTACATTTCTGCATTTTATAAACCATTTTAAATCACTTTTCTTTTCATGGGAAGATTTACGTCATCTTTCTAAACAGATTATTCTATAATGCAGATCGTAGCGCGATCTCACCAGCTCGCACGTCACAGTCTTGCTGGCTGTCTTCTCTGTTGCAGGGAACTCACTTATTACAAAATGAGTGTGGTTAAAAAGAGGATTCAGTGTTTTTAAACTGTTTCGTGGTTACTGCAAAGTGTAAGAGTTTATAGATATGCTACACCGTTTGCTTTGTAAGGCAGGACAGAGCTTTCCCATCCTGTAATAACACTGCTATAGAGCCACTGATATCCTGCTTTTTTGTGTTTGCACTACCATCTTGTATCTTTTCTCTCCTTCGTTTTGTCTTCTCTACTATTTTCCACTTTGTATTTTCTCCCTTTCAGCTCGCTCACGCCTCTCTTGTCTCTTGATACTGACACATCTTTTACCCTGTTGTCTTCAATAGTCCACTTGTGTCTTTGCTATGGAGCAATTCATTCAGTTGTCCCTGGCTACACCCGGCTGTTTTTTTGCTTGCAATTTTCAAGTATCGCCTTTTATTTATTTATTTTTAAAATTTAATAACTCATCTATGCCCTTGGGGAAAGCACATTTTGAGTTTATGCGTGTGTGTTTGTGTGCGGCGCAGACACAGAGGATGCATACTAAATATCCTGAATGCAAAGATAAGTACGTGCAGTACACAAACATAGGCCAGAAACACATACACGACAAAATCCTTTTGACATCAATAATTGGTAAATCCTCTGATTAACTTGTAAGAATTGTCCTTAGAGTGCTTAAGTAATTGTGTTTGTGTGTGTCCTTTTTTATTGCATGCACCCCCTCTCTGTAAAGCACATCTTTATAACCAAGCAATTCCAAAGCAATTTTCTCTGTGGGAGGAGAGTGTAATTTTCTATTCTGTGACACTGTGATGTGTAAGAAACTGGGAGCTGGCGCTAAAAGGTGTCTGTAGTGTGTGTCTTGGTGTGGGTGTGAGCCACTTTAATGGCCAACGCGGGGCGGGTGGCGGTGGTGGTGAGCGGGTGCATGTCAGGAAGGCCATCATTTAATGACTCCCAAATAGTGCCCTCCTCGTTAGAGCTATCGTCCTGGAAACGCGGGGCTGTGAACCACGAGAGCGCCACACGCTGCAACAGTCTTTTATCTTCATATTAAACCATTTGCATAACATTACCACGATAGATAAGATTCAGGAGATACTCAACCTACTCAGGGAGCGACAGAGAGAGAGTAGACACAGGAGACACAGAGAGGGTATACTACATGTCCTTGCAAATCTAATCAGCGTTAAATGGAGCTGTCAAATGTGTGTGTGTGTTGTGTGAGTGTGCATTTGCTACTGGAAGGCTCATGTCAGGAGTCATTTAACATTAAAGCGCAACAGTATATAACAGGGCTGTAATTACAAAATGCAAGAATCCAGATGTGACATCTAAATACAGCAGTCATTTATCGGTGATACACAAAATAACACCAAATGGCGTGTGTACTTATATGTCCTTCACAAAGTTGAGTTTTAATGTTTTCTTTTTCTTAACGTGTCGCACAAATTGTATTTGTGGCAGCAGCTCTACAGAATACAAAGAAGTAGCTAATTAGAACAAATTACATTACTAGCATTTTCAAAATTGCAGACATTATTTGCATTGACGGCAGCATTTTGTGCAGCATCAGCAGACTAACAAAAGGCTGAAATTCGTGTTTTTTATAGGCACACCGAGCTATGCTGTTTAAAGTGGTTTGCTCTGTTCTGAGGACTGTCGGATCTGCAGCTGCTCTTCCCTGCTCAAAGAAGAAAAGACTTATTCCAACAGAAAGAGCAGGAAAATGTGCAAGCACACGCTAATTAGTTGTTGCTACTTGCCACTACCCGATTAGCACAGTCAAGAGTCCTGTTGATCTGTACAGTATATTGCGATTAGTATGGATATAGTGTATGCCACTCTGCCACGTCTAAGCCACTCACAGGTGGAGTGAATAGCATCGACCATCTCATTACAAGTCTCTGTTCTTCGCAATCATGTGGATTAGTAACACTCCCCGATGGCACCAGCCTCCAGCTGGACAATGTGCCTCGCCCCCACCAGTGGCTCTGGTTATTAAAATCCTGTATTGAGCCTGAAGCTGAGCATTTCTTTGTCGCTATCTTGGCATTTTGAAACTATATGTGATAAGTGACGGATACTTCAGTTTACAGAAGGTAAGGCTAAGCCCACCCTGCTTTATCGTCCTTTTGGACACAAATAGGGAAGATAAGAAATGAAACTAGAGACCGAAAGCGTGAACTGACCAGGAAAGTACTTTCTGCAGTCATACTTCAAGAAGCAGAGGGCTGTTTTCCTATTAATTTCTATACATCTATAATTTTTTTTGTAGCCAGATCCCTGTTCTTCATTAGGAATTAAGATTTTAGGCAATTCATCTTAAGCTTTACTATGTTGATACTTTACTTAATACTCCATAAGAGCTACTTAGGAACTGCTCACAAAGAGCCCAAAGTGCTGAACTGTTCTCAAACCTCCACAGATCCCAAACCGGTCGAGCATCTGGAAGCTGTATCGGAATCAAACCTTCACCACTGCAGCCCCCTAGTTCCTGTGTCCAAACCGAGATAGATTTGAGCTGTTTTGATGACATGAAGAGGACTTGCACAATATTTGTAACAAGGTTTTAATGTTGTGGCTATAAACACACTGGATTACAATTCCCTGCTCAGACTCTGGTAGAAGTTTAAGTGTAGATTAAGGGTATAAATAGTATATTTTAAAAGTATTATGACAAAGCTTCAGGTGAATGCTTCAGGCCCTGACACTGACTCGATAAGAGAAAATACCATTGTGCTGTTCAGCTATGGTTTTATGTATGTGTGGGTAGATGATCACTGATCGACAGCTTCCTGACTCTGCTTGCTTGAAAATACCCAGTGGAACAGGGCAACATATAATTTTTATGTGTGTTACCACGCATTGTCCCTAGCATACATCTGATCAGTTTGTGAAAAACAAACAAACAACAAATAAATAACAACTGTGAGCCATACAGGACACTTAAAGAACTAATTCAACCGAATAACATACCAGAAAATCGTTTTTTAAAAGGTTAATCTCTCTTTGATATTTTTAACAATACTTTACCTGAATAATGTTTTTGTTTCTCAAAGCAGAAAAAAGGTTTTGTCCTTAATGCCTGTCACAATAAAAGACTGTACACAGAAAGGTCTGGGCACAGATTGAAAGATACGCTGTGTCCTGGATCGGGTGGTATATCACGGAGGATTTGACACTATGTTTTCTTTCTGTGTGTATTTTGAGTGAACTGAACCTTTAATGGTAAGACTAAGGCTAAGGGGGCAAAAATGAGTGTAGGCTACTTGCGTGTGATATGAAAGGCTACAGATGCCATCACAAAACAGAATACTTACTCTGTGTGTGTGTGTGTGTGTGTGTGTGTGTGTGTGTGTGTGTGTGTGTGTGTGTGTGTGTGTGTGTGTGTGTGTGTGTGTGTGTGTGTGTGCGATAGAGAAAGAGAGAGATTGCTTGTTTATGCACACTGGGATAGACTGTGCCAGGTGAGTGTACCGTTTACCATCAAACCATTGAATTCAGCAGGCATCTAATAACAAAGCATTTATGGCCCACTTACGCATGCATAGATATAACTGTCAGTAGGAAACAACAGTCCCTTTTCTCCGTCTCCAGCTATTTCTTCTTCTCTTAAAACACACAGGCACCATCCGGATTGGACCCAGATACTCTAGAATTCTATCATCAGACTCGGGGATGAAATTAAAATCGCTCATTTTCTTTCTCCATACAAGGAGCAGATCAATTTCCGGAGACTGGGACGTGATATTTTCCTGCCATTGGGCTTTCTCGTCTTTGGCACAGCACCCTGACTGGCTGCCAGCGGGAGGCCCGGGCCTGACTGCACGCCTCGTCGGAGAACAGTTACTTCTGCCGCGGCGAGTTTATTTGCGCCTCGCTATGAGAATTGCCATCATTTACCCTTCCCCAGCGCCCCCCTCCAGAAAGAGAAAAGAAATAGACAAGCAGGGAGAAGCGAGGCAAGAATGAGAAAGGCGAAATTGATTCTTTTTGATACATGCTGCCTGGGGGACATTAGGCACACCTCGTTTGACCACCTATTTCAAGAAATGAACTGAATAAATTTTGCGTGAAGTAATGTATAGGCCTTTTAGAGGCCTCGCGCTGTTGTTTTCGCTTTATGAGGAACGACGGGCTCGCTGCAGCGCGCAGAGGTCATCTGAACAGACGCGAATCCTGGTTTTAGGGAAACGAAATTAATTGTAGCTGTACAAGAATGATAACCCACTTTACATGAAACAAGAAGTGAGATTGTGTTGAGCATGGCGAATGTGCTGAAAACACTGAAATCTGCAGGACTGGCGGGCCCCGGGGGTCAATGGCATATTAAACAATTCACGCAGATTGAGCAATGCCGCTAAATATTGGGCTACACTGCAAATATGGGGCCTTAAGCCATTGAACAAACTCTTGTTGCCCAGATGTTCGCTTTGCAGGACGTGGGGATGTGCATGGCGCCCGTGTTTGCACAAGTAGTGCGCATGAGGTCACCACTTCAGCAGAATGAGAACTCTGGCATAATATGTTCTGCGTATGATGCAAGCTTCTGACCGCCTACCCGTTGTTACGCCCCACTTAAAAACGAAGTGTTGTCAATACATTTTTCTCTGTATGCGCTGTCAGTGATAGGATCGCTGTGCCATTTAAAACCATGACTTGTACTTTAATCCCTCAGTGTTCCTTACCTGCATCACAAATTTCTTTTTAGTCGGTCCTTGTTTGTCCTGGCAGGGACACCGGCCCTTGTTTGTGCACACTTTGACCATCCGACCCGTCCTTTCCCTTTTACGTGTCCCCCAGCTGTTACGTCACAGAGCCAGTCAAGGCCTAATTAAACCCAGATTGGGAAAGCGTATAAATCCCAGCCCCTTTTCCCCAGTCTGTCCAAACAGCAACATGCAGACACCCCGAAGTGGATTTTAGTCGAAGGGAATACATTAAGAAGAAAACTGCAAGTCGATCCGTAACCACTGTGAAACGCTCAACAGCTGCTACAGAAAAAGTTCTGACACATAGCAAAATGGCTGGACTCAAGGTAAGACAATTCCTCGAAGCAAAACTGTTACTAAATGTGTAAATATTCAATTATTATCGCTTATGAGCTGCGTCTGTGTCGACTATCAGACTGTGCATGCATGTGGAGTTAGGGTGCAGAACTATATCATCATTGTAATACAGAAGAAAAGTTTGTATTTTTTATTTATTTGTTTTGCACCAGAATGTGTGAAATTCATGCGCCTTAAAGCCACCACAGCTCCTGTGGCCGCAGACTGAAGGGAGGCGTTTCCTCCAACCAATCAGAGCGCTGCATTTTGCAGCTGCCCAGATGTGGTTTGAAGTGCCTAAATCTTTTTTAATTTCATTGGGAACGCTTCAATTTAATTGCAAAAACATGATTTTAAACCCCAGTTTTCCAATTTATTGCCATTGCTGCAGAATTATGGTGATGGGCTGCATTAAGTAGGCATTTGCTTAGATTACTTTTTTTTTTTATATAGAACCTTTAATATTTGACTGAAGGTTTCAAAGTCATGACACCTACTCAAATGCAAAGCTTTGTCTATAGTGGAATAGTTAACAAACTATCCAAGGACTGCTGGGATCATTGCCAAGTCTAGCTTTGCTGCTCTAGCTCTAATAAACTTTTAAGAGGACAGAAAACTGACTTTGTAAAGCATTCCTTCAACTTGGGACACTCTGGAGCTTCCAACAAGCACTTTGGCACATGATCACGCACACATGGAAACCATCTGTGTCTGTGAGTGTGCTTTCTTGCAAACTCACAATGACTCAGCAAGATGCGTGTACACTGTGACAAGTTTGATCCTCCTGTGGCAGAAGAGACGCGATCAGTAGAGGTGCAGGCGAGATGCAGAACAACACTCTTATCCTAGATGGAACATTGATCAAAACATGCTGCAGAGGATGTAAGTGTAATTAGGCTGTTTCTGTGGCACAATAACACAAAATAATGGATGACTGCAAGGGGGGAAATTTGGCATAACTGCAGTTTGTTTTATCATAGATCTAATGTGAATCAATATGACAACAATTAACAAAAAGACAAGCCTTAATGACAAGCCTTCAAGTTTAATTATAACCAGCATGAACACATTTATCCTGCATTACAATGAAGCTGCATGATGTATTTTTTTATTTTTCACTTCAACTTGTCTCCATTTGTGTGTTGGATGTGTGTTTGTCTCTTTCAGTACATGAGCGGTTTCGGGAACGAGTTCTCATCTGAAGACCCTCGCTGTCCTGGATCCTTACCCGAGGGACAGGTAAAAACCCACACTGGGCTCCTTTTGTTATTTATTCATCATTATTTTCTAATTGTTGAAAATGAGGGTAATTGAACACCATATATAGTGTACATATACACACATTACAGCATTTTTTTATGTTCCATGTGCTTGCAGAATAATCCCCAGGTCAGCCCATATGGCCTTTATGCCGAGCAGCTCTCCGGCTCTGCCTTCACCTGCCCGCGTCCAGCCAATAAGAGGAGGTGTCCTTTTCTGTTTGAAACCTAAATCAGACTTTATAGTGACTCCAAATGGATCCCAGACAATATGGATAAATAAACATTTCCCTTCCTCTTCTTTCTCTAGCTGGTTGTACCGCATCCTTCCATCTGTTAAACACAAGCCATTCACCTCGGTTCCCTGTGGAGATCTAACAGAGAACTGGAACGAAGTGGAGCCTGATCCTAACCAGGTATATCAACACAAGGAGTCCCTGCTCATTTTGGGCTTAGTTACAAATCTTTCATCGCTTTTACATCTGTGTGGTTAATGTTCAGCCGAAGCCATAACAAAGTTTAGCATAGCATAACCAAATCTATGCACTGTCTTCTCTAAACCTCACATTGATGCGGTTTAATTGTGGTAAATGACACTGTTTGGGGGCCAGCAGATTCCCTTCATTTTCAGTATTGTGCCTTTAGCTTCACATTTACCACACAGCCTCCAAAGCTATACCGATGTTTTCGACAAGGAAACAATTTCAAGCTCTTCACACTGTTAAAAGTAACAGTGTTGTTTCAATCCATTAAAAATGCTGGCGACATAAGAGCACATACAGCCACAAATTTCAAATCTGTGATTGGTGGCGACATGCTGTACGTGACATCATCATCATCAAGTTTGTCTGTTTCAGACAAGTTTACGAAAAGCAATGATGAAGCAGTGTGTGAATGTGAGAGTGAATGAATAGTGGAATTGTAAAGCGCTTTGAGGTTCTCGAAAAGCGCTATATAAATGCAATCCATTATTATTATTATTATTATTAATAAACAGTAGATATATTTATATATAGTAACTTATTTAGAAAATATTTTCCATAGATTGATTTCTTTAAATACATTGAAGGTGCACAATAGGTACACTACAACGAACCACTTCAAGTAAAAGTTAGTATTTTGCAAAGCAATCTACTGCTACTCATAAATAGAGGTAAATACTGTAAATACTAATAGCTGGGAAATAAATATAAACAGCAAGCTAGTAAGTAACAAAAACAAACATATTTAAAGAAGCTGTAAAGCAGGCCCACGGTGAAATAATGGTGGTTCTTATAATTTTACAGTAAAAATTTGTTACAGTGCAGATTCTGACTCTGAGGTTTCTTTCACAGCTTCGATGGCTGCCATTCACCATCCCCAAAGCTACAGAGAAGAAAGTGGACTTTGTGGCTGTAAGTCAAGCTAATTATTTCTCTTATTTTGAATTTTTATGAAAATTTCCATCTGATTTTATTTGCGTCCTTCTCCACATTTCAGGGTTTGCATACTGTCTGCGGTGCTGGAGATGCCAAATCTCGTAATGGCATTGGCGTCCACGTGTACACCTGTAACACCTCCATGGTCGACAGGTGAGAATGTATAAATTATGTGACGAAAGGATATATTTTTATTGATGAAAAACATTTCCAGCCTTCCTTTGATCTTATTTTATTCTTGTTCCAGGTGCTTCAACAACTCAGACGGAGACTTTCTGATTGGTGAGGAAAGGAGCGCTGTTGTTGTTTTCGCTGTCATCTATCATAAGAACAATGATAGCTCAAACATCAGCCTGCCTTCTTGTTCAAATTTTCTTTTCTCTGTGTCTCTCTTTGTCTGTTTGTGTGCGCAGTCCCTCAGCAGGGAGAGATCTTGATCACCACAGAGTTTGGGAAGATGATGGTCGAGCCGAACGAGATCTGTGTCATCCAGGTGGGCTGTATGTTTTCCATTTCCCCTGTTTTCAAAGAAATCTGCCGTTGTGTCTGCCCCAACATCCCACTTACCATATTTAGAAAGGCATTGTTTGGTGCTTTTTGAAAGTGACCTCAAAAATAAGCGACGGTGGAAAAGAGGTTTTAAGCTACCGAAAGCCTGACCACCTGGACAGCAGCACGTGTGCTTTTCAAAGTCCGTTCAGAACTGAAACAGCACACAGTTGATACTTAATAGGACAAAATTTCCTCTCACTGCCACTTTTCACATTTTTTTTTTTTTTAGCAAGGGATGCGCTTCAGTGTGGATGTGTTTGGGGAAACCAGAGGCTACATACTCGAGGTGTATGGTGCCCATTTTGAACTGCCTGACCTTGGCCCAATAGGTTTGTATGATATTTGTGAGTCTATATAAGTGCAGCATACGTCTTTGTCTTCACTTTTCCTTGAAACGTGCTCACCAAGCTCCTTTACATCTATGTCTTGGAACAGAATGTCCATGTCTAAAACTGTTCACACTTTTCTCTGCGTAACTCACTCTGTGCTCAGAGGATAAATCTTGCTTAGAAATTTTATTAAGGAGATTAACATCTGCTGTTTTGTTTATAGAGTACATATAAAAAGCAACAACAACACAAAATCCTTCTTTGAGCAGCATATTGCTGTTAGATATTTAGGAAACTAGTGACTAGCTTGTGATTTCTGTGTCTTCCTACATATAACAAAAATATTTCTTGCACCCACCAAAGATGTTTTGGCTTTCCGACAAAGCATCATGGCTCTAAAAATAATGTTTTATCATTAAATGTATTCGCACCTACAATTGTTTTAATCTTTATTTTACCTTTATTCACTAGCTGGGCCCACGTCCTCACTTTAGGTTGGACAGCGTTTTAGTAGGTAAAGCTGAATGCTTTGACATGGCTTGAGGGAAGGCCTCGAAGGGGAGTGGTGATGGCTCCCTGCCCTGGCAGACCCCCGTGCACCAAATAGAAATGAACAAGTTAAAGAATTGAAAACAAGGAGGCAGGGAGGGTGGGGGAGGTAAACGGGAATGAACAGCTTGCAGAACTGGGTGAACCTATATAGACGACAGCGTGTTTGGAGGCGTGGTCCTGCTCCTGAAATTCCAATACATAATCTCCAAATAGTTAAAATATCAAAAAAATGCTCAGCTAAATTGCTAAATAAGCTAACACCTTAACTACATGAAACCACCTGTGATTACATGATCTGTCACCCCCAATTGTTTCCTATTTTTTTTATTGTTATCATTGTCATCATGGTTATGCCTACACTGCCTTTACTTTGACACTTTGCGTGTGTTTTGCAGGAGCCAATGGTCTGGCTAACCCGAGAGACTTCCTGTGTCCGGTTGCATGGTATGAAGATCGCAAAGTGCCCACTGGTTACACCGTCATCAATAAATACCAGGGGAAGCTGTTTGCATGCCAACAGGTGGCTATTGTTGCACACAACTTTATCTGTATCACTGTACTTCCACGTGTACCTGTGGTCTGACAGGGACACACACACACACATACACACATGGCTTACTTGCCCTATTACCCTATTTAGTTTTGTGTCTGCTTCAGTGAACGCCATTGAACTGCCGCAGTGACTAACAGGAAACTGTCCAAGTGAAGCATATGATCCATTAGCTGCTCCTGCCGACTGAATTGCCATCCCTGATGATTTAATATCGAAGCATTAGCTGTTATCCATTCAGCAGGTTTCCGCCTCGACTCCCTTATGAGTCTTAATCACTCATAATTAGTTAAGGCATTCTGGAGCTGCAGACAGTGTACCTGTGAAGCTTTTGCTTTGTAGGAAAAAACCTTTTTCAAGTTAAGCATTAATTTCAACATATTTCAGCCGGGGAATGATCCTCCCCCTCCCGAAATGTCCTGTTGGGCGCATAATTGGATCGACACATAATGTCTGACAGGAGGTTTTTTACTGAGGCAGGGAGGAGGTGGGAGGAGAGGTTTGTCAGGGGTGGGGGTTGGGGGGGTTGTAACCGTGGAAACCATGTCAAACCACACTGTTATTATTCATCATAGGAAGTACACTAGGGCAAGATACTGTCTTTTCTTTTTTTGAAGCAAAACAGACCTCTTCCCATCTTCCTCTCTGCTTCTGCTTGAGTATCTGCCACCAGTTATATGCTCTTCCCAGAGAGTGGACCAGAGAGGTTGCAGGGGTAAGAAAATAAGATGGGGCGGTGGAGGCCTCGTATAAGGGAAGATGCTGCCGCTCCTGCCTGGTCCTGCTGTTTTGTTCCCCCGCAGAGTGCCGAAATTGCTCAAATTAACTTATTATTTGCTTGACTGGACCAATATGTTTGTGTTTTGTGTGCGTGTGCGCGCAAGTGCTCGCTCGCCTCCATTTTCCTCCCTTCATTTTAATCGAATGTAGTGGAGTTATCACAGATGAATGTCCAAGAAATTACCTGCACTGGATTTCCCGAAGGCCTCTTTGTACATCGACTACTGTCAGTTGAGTGTGTGTTAAGTTGTTTTCGGCGTTCATTAGTCACGAATGTTTGCGTGTGTGAATGCATCTGTGTATGTATATGTATTTGCCAGTATTCGTCGTTGGTGTGTATTAGCTGTTCGTGTGTGGAAAAGCTTGTGTGTAAAGGAGCAGGGAGGTCAGTATGGAGGCAGCTTGAGTTGTAATGAACTATATTGATTTTAGAGTTGCTGTTGAATGTCTTTTTTCGCAGTGACATTATCAGAACAGAGAAACTATATAAAATTGCTGTGGTTTTAACAATCAAGATAAAGAAATATCTCTGCACCCACTGCTCCCCTCTCCCCATAACTGCGCTGCTGCGAGCGTCAAAATGCTCAAAGTTTGGGAAAGTTTGATTGTGAAGCCAATTACCCCATAATACCTGGAGCCTCGTATCACAAAGAAAAGGGGGGAATGAAAGAGAAGAAAGGATGAAAGAAGCACACCCTCTTTCACAATCAACCCTTTTCATTATGACCAGTTTTTTTCTCTTTATGTGAAGAAGTACTCTCTCTGGGAATTTAAGATTACAAAGACATTATTCATTGTTCCGTTTTCCCTGTGAAAAGCTCAATTTAAAGCCTTTTGTGTTTGTTGCTTGGGTAGACTCCTCTTATTTGTTTTGTTCTGTGCTCTGCACGTAGGATTTCTCGCCATTCAATGTGGTCGCCTGGCACGGTAACTACACGCCTTACAAATACAACCTGAAGAACTTCATGGTTATCAACTGTGTGGCCTTCGACCATGCGGTGAGAGTTGAGTTTAGGGACACGCCAATAGCACTTTTGAATGCAAAAAGCCGTGCTCCTCACCCGCATGTTTATGATCTCTCTATATAGGATCCATCTATCTTTACTGTGCTTACTGCCAAATCCACTAGACCAGGGGTTGCCATTGCTGACTTTGTCATCTTCCCCCCACGGTGGGGTGTGGCTGACCACACCTTCCGTCCACCATACTATCACCGTAAGACACACGCACACACACATCCATTTACCCAGCCTGTGTCAAGGCAGTAGGTGAGAACAAACCACCTGCTGTATGACTCACTTCAATGGAGACCCCACAATAGTCTCCTTTTGTCCGATTTCATTGCAGACCTATAAGGCCATCTAGCGGAAATCAGTGTTACACCTGGCACATTCAACAGCAAACTAGACACATGACGCTGCTGTGTTACAGCTCCTCCTGCTTGTCACTGTAGGTAACTGCATGAGTGAATTCATGGGTCTGATCAAAGGCCATTATGAGGCCAAAGAGGAGGGTTTCCAGCCAGGAGGGGCCAGTCTCCACAGCATAATGACCCCGCATGGCCCGGACGTGGACTGCTTTGAGAAGAACAGCACTGCTGAACTCAAACCTGAGAGGGTGGCTGAGGGAACCATGGTAAACAAACAAAATATATATATGGTTAACACATGACCAAGTCGGTATCGTTTATCACAGCGTGCTTTTTCCTATCACCAGGCTTTTATGTTTGAGTCGTCCTTCAGCATGGCGGTGACAAAGTGGGGTCTTCATACATGCCAGAAGCTTGACAAGAACTACTACCAATGTTGGGAACCTCTACGCAGCCACTTTAACCCCAACTGGAAGCCCGGCAAACAGTAGAAACCCAGTGATTCAGAATGCATTAAGAGCAAACGAATCAAAAATAAATATATCAAAATAAAAATTTCACTTCTCGCAATCCAATGATTTATTTGTGTTCCCCGAGTAGATCTGTTGACAGAATAAACAGGAAGAATAAAGTAATTTCCTTCTCACAGAAGTATAAAACCAAATTGTCGTCACATGTGTATTTTTATTTTTAAGAAACATAACTGCAAAATTTAAGGAACAATAAGAGGCAACCTTAGACCAGCATTCTGTTTTACTGAGAGGTGTTTGGTAGGACCACTAATGACCCTGTCTTTACCCCTCATGCCACTGTTGTACCAATATTGCCATTATCCTTTAATATCTAAATGACACTGCAGTGCTTCTTTATTTGACTATATATATAGTCTTGCTTTATGTGAAACGGGGATCATTGATATCAGCATGTCTTGCATTTTCTTTTCCTGTGCCAATCTGAACTTATGTGAGAGGGGGGAATCGAGTCCTTCAGTCTGCAAGTAGATCCTCCTTGCCTCTGTGTATAACTGCAGACATGCAAATGGTACTTTCACACATGAAAGCCACGTAACTCTGGTTTGACAATATAATTTTATTCGATTAATAATAATTACACACATGGACATCATCTCTAGAACACACAGGACGAGGGTCTTTCTACACCCGGGCTCAAGATGACAAACTGAACTTGCGCTCGAGGGTACCGGCCTTAATTTGCTCCTCCTTCCTATCCTGTAAAACAGATGACAAACAGATGATAGGTTAGTGCGGTTTCCATAGAAACAAAGTCATATCGCCCTCACCCTCATCACCTTCCAGACGTTTTCTCAAACTCCATGTTTTATGAGTGAGCTTTTTATGATTTTCAAGCAGCTTTTCCCCCCCCTTCCCAGCACCAAAAAAGGGGGGTTGGGACAAATATGATAGCCCAGCAGTGTGACAATTGGACCAAATTCTCCCTGGAATCTCAATTGGCGAGGACTTTGACGGTGAATCTCCATGACAATGGGGTAGAAAATGAAAGCAGGCAGCATTTTGGATGAAGCATTCATTTCTAACATGAGCGGGTCTGTGTCAAAAGAAAGAAAACCAGATCAACGGTGCACCTACATGGGAATAATGAGTCCCAATCTTCAACTAAATAGCTTTTCAGGTTTCTATGACAGCATTTGTCACCAAATCACATTTTATGAATACCCAGATCAAATACTCTAAATGGTCAAATTATTACAGTGGCTGAAAAATGACCACTATTGTAACAGTGTAAAGTAACCAGGTAATCAATACTGAATTGTTTTGTTTCCTGCAATAAATGCATTGATATTTTTTTAACCTCCAACAATACTTGGCAATTTACTCCTAGTTTCTAGTCTCACACATGCCTTTAGACAGCCTAAAGAGGGCCAGTGGGGCTTAAATTGTGGTTCAAGAGCTCGCAACAAACTTTTGTGATGAGAAAACACAGCTGAGCCGATTAAACTACCCATTAAGATCAAGCAGACAGCGAGTGAGAAGGCTACAGTGTTTCTTGTCTCATACCCTGTCTGTCTTGAAGATGTAGTAGAGGGCAAAGAGAGGTACAACTCCAAACATTGCACCCAGCAGAGAGGTCTTGTTTGTAGGCCTGAAGTGTGCGTAGGGATTGCCTCGTGCGTACACCCAGCGTGTCAAGGCAGGGTCTTCCTGTACAGACAGAAGTAAGCAATGACATTTATCACCATATGTAAATGTAGAATTCACAGCGGAAAAATAGACTCCAATATTTACAACAAATCAACCAAAATTTAAAAGTCTCATAGTGACGTTAAAATTATTAATATCTGTTATACTTAAACCTTTTATATTAGGTGGGGAAAACTCAGGAAACAGCAGAAAAGAGGGGGGGGGGGGGGGGGGGCATTTTTCAAGGACAGGACATTTTTCCAGAAAGATCCTGGTGTACATATTTTACATTACACAGTTTACATTTACTTTACTGGTACATTTAATTTACTGGTATTGTGCTTGCTGGTCAATTTCATGAACTTAAGAGAACAAAGCCATTATAAAATGTAACAGTAAAAGTAACATAGCAAAATGTCTGCCTTTAAAACAATCACAGCACACAGTATAGATGGAAAAATGAGGTAATCCAACTACACCACTGAGTACCATAAAGACGTTATGGAAGAACTGAAGTATATCCAGCCAGATGACAAACTAAGTCAGCATGAAGAGCTGCTACAGCTACTTTGGTTGGACATCTGCTATGACTTTAAGTTTCAGTGCAGAACCTGCACTGTAGCGATTCAAGTCATTAGATATTATACATGATATTCGGTTATACTGTGTTTTGATGATTGTGGTTGACCTGTATAACAGGCCAGCATGCTGTATAACATGCTGGCCCACCATCTCTCATAAGTGTCGAGCTGGGTTGGGGTCCGGTGACAGCAAAGGCCATGGCATATGATTCAAACTATTTTATATAACGATGAAATCATTCAATGAACCGGGTGCCTAACGGATGGGGGCTACTCCAAGCTGTAAAGACATGTTTCATTACAGGATACAATGACCCCTCACACTAAAGACTGAAGTGGACCCAAACCATGTCAGCGAAATGCTCCCTAGGAGCATAACAGAATCACGAGACCCCCTAATTTAAAACACTGCGGGGGTCGGGTTTTTTCTGTCACCAGTCAGTTTTCAGAGCACACCAGGAAGAAAGCAATCTGTACTGCAGCGCACGGTTCCCAAGACGTAAACGATCTTCGTAATGCAGTAGTGACTAGCATGGAGTGGAAGGTCTCGTTTATAATCTTATCTAAAATTTAGACTAGATAAATACATAGTCACCGCTGTGCCCCGCTAATGCTACCCGTTAGCATTCTGGCCAATAACTTGAGCCCTTTTCAAGGGTGACATTGCTAAATAGCAAGTAGCCACTCACAATGAGCTCTTTTCTGTGCGGGTTATTGAGTTGCAGCTGATATTGGCGCTTCAGATTTGCTCGCAGTGCACCCCTGGCTTCTTCGGCACGCCTCTGCTCCGGCGAAAGGTTGAAATATTCGTTTGGATCCAATGTTTTTGGCCGAGTGGCCAAGGGCGCCTCTCGGTAGTCCGCCATGATTGTTTAATGACTGCTGGAACGGTGGAAACGCGAGCTTGTGAAATCTCGCGTTGAGTGAGCGCCGTATTACCATAGCAACGTCAAACTCTGGCTGAACGAAGCAATGGATGCAGCGCAGGAAAGTGAAGAGAAAGTGGCTGACGACACATCGCCTGACAGTAATGATGACTTTAAATGTGAAGACATTTCTGCAGAAGACGAATTGAGTTTAAAAGAAGGTGAAGAAGACTTGGAAGCGACGGTGAAAGCCATCCAAGACCGGGCAAAAGCCAGTGCAAGGCCCAGTTCAACCAACAGAACATCCAAACCACCAGCCGTAGTTGACTTTTTACGGAACTTTCTCTTCCAAATGGGCATGACAGAAACCCTCGATTGTTTTCAAACCGAGTGGAACGAGGTGGTGCAGAAAGGACTGCTGGAGGAAGAGGGTCTCATGGTGACCCCATTCGTTCACATTGAAAACCAGCGTCTGGAAAATGAGCTGAAAACCGCTCTGAAGGAGATGGAGGAGTACAGGCGTACAGTCTCTGCAGCAGCCGGGACTCTGGTGAGGGTGCAAAAAAACAGAGACTTTCACCGGATGCAACATAAGCGTGTTGTCCAGGAGAAAAACCTACTCATCGAGGAGATGAGGAAAGTCAAGATGCAGTGCAACAGCTACGAACCTGCGGTGAAGCGGATGAACGAGAAATATGAGGTCGTTTTAAAGCAGGTCATGCTGGCGGCTTTGGAGAGGGACAAAGCCTTCAGGGAGGTGAACTCTTCGTCAATTCAACACGACACCCTCTGTGGAGGGGAGGAACGGGGAGGAGAGGCGGGCGTAGAGAAATACCCTTCAGTGACACAGCCGAGACCTCCGGCCCCTGCGCACTCAAAAAAATAAATTGGGTTGTTGTTACATTTACAAGAGTCTAAATATTAATTTGAACAAAATAATTTAATGTTTCTATGGTGAACGTAATTAAATAATGTATGATCTGCATGGAATTCAACAAATTAATTTATTCTTGGTGAGATGACACAATGATACAATCTAGTAAGAGTGGCTAGTTGCCTGGACTCGCGAATTGCACGAGATCACACGAGATTCCAAACCACAGGAAAATCACTGGGGTTATAAGAGGCAGAAAAGCATACACACACTATGCTATATGCACTGTTACCTCACAACAAGAATGTCCTGAGTTTAAATCCAAAGACACGCAGCTAGTGGGGTTAGATTAATTGGTGATTCTACCCATATGTATGAATGCTTGTCTGTCTCTCTGTGTTAGCCCTGTGATGGACTGGTGACCACCTATCCAGGGATGACCCTGCCACTGACTGGCCCCTAATTTAAGATATTTAAATTAAGTTGGACTCAGTTGCACTAAATGCGTACATTAAGTAGGAATAACAGAATCTCATAATGTTAAAATAACATTTAATAGCGTGGAAATCCTTTCCATTGTTCTTTTCATGTTCATTCAAACAGTTTTTTTAAAAAAAATTTTGTTCTTTTTTATTAAAAAAAAAAAAATCATTGTTGTCTGAAGGTGCTGACATGACCAACAAATTAAAAACACACAATACAAGCCCAACATTTAGTTTATAAATGAGGGCTGGGGATTAATGTTTGGTCAAGCACGCCAGCAGATTAGAGACCTGACGAGAGAAAACAAGAAAAAGTGTGCTCAATTAAAACAAGTGTCCGATGAAAGGGGACGAGTTTAAAGCTACTGGTATGGACATACATCATAGTCTCAGAGAAACTGAGATAAAGAATTACAAGCTTTAACTAAAACTTTAACTAAAACAGGAAAAAAATTAAGAGTTTCTTCAAGAGAAGAAGCAACTGGAGTGCAAACTCCAATACATGGACAAAAACCACCAAGTGCTTCAAATAATGCTTGATGAAGCACTGCATAAAAATGCAAAAAAAAAGTGCAACAGGAAGAAATACAGAAAGAAAGGCAACCTGTTCTCCAAGACTAAGAGAAAAAAATCTAGAACTGCAAGAATGTTATAACAAAATGAAGGACAAAAGATGCAGTGGAGCTTCAATGAAATGCAGAAGAGAATGCAGGAGTTAGAAGACATGTACAACAAAGCGTTGTACAACGAAGTACAAAGCTAATACAGGAGGTGAAATCTAAAAAACTGAAAGAAAAGCTTGAAGAAAAAAAGAAGAAGCAACATTTAAGAACTGGAGAAAAGACTCAAGAAACTTGAGAAGCAAAATGCAGAAACAATCGATGACATAAAAAATCTCATCCTTCAGATAAAAGAGCTCCAGGAACAGTGCCTGAGAAAGAAGAAAAAACGCTTCCACTTTTTCAGGAAGAGGAACCCTCCTGCTTCCTCCTCCACCTCTCCTCTCCCCCTTTCTCTCCTATCACCTCTCTTTGTCCACCCCTTCCTCTTCATCCCATTTCTTTCTTTTTCACCCTCACCCCCCAACTAGTCCAGGCAGTTGACTGTCCCTTCCTCAGCCTGGTTCTTTTGGAGTTTTTTTTCCTGTTTAAAAGGAGTTTTTCCTCCCCACTGTTGCCTAGTGCTTGCTCAGAAGGAATTGTTGGGGTTTTCTCTCCTCTGCCTCTTTCCACCTTTCTATCCCTTTGTTTTTCCACCCTCTTCTTTCACCCTCTTTTCCAACCTCTTCCTTTCATCTCTCATCTCCCTGTGTTCACTTTTGAGAACAGAGAGATAGGAGGAAACAATAAAGACAGTCAATCATATTTTTACATGCATCAAATCATTGTCTTTATTCATGAATAATCTAAGGAAACAGTGGAAAAAATAACACCTCTCCAAGTCTTAAAGATAATCCTAAACTAAACAGAAACAGCTCTGCACTGGCATGCAAGCCCTGTAGGGCACCTGACAATAAGCCACTATGGCTAGTCTCCATCTTCACCTAGCACACACTAGTCCTTGAGAGCACTAGCAACTGCTGACTAAATAGCCAGTGGCTCCCCCCAGCCTCTGAAATAACAATTCAATATCAAGTAAGGATTAAATAAGTTAAAGCAATGCTTAATCTTTCATTCAAATATAATGATAAGTTAACAGTGGGGACATTAGCACAAGTATAGAAAATGTCCCAATTCTGTGAATGTTTAAAATAGATTATTTAAGTCTCCAGTACACTTGGCACATTCCCTCCTTGCCTATAAAAGGAGGCCAAAAAGACCCAGACTGGTTTGACAGTTCCTGGGTGTTGGCGGATGGAGGCCAGGTGGAGTCTGGAGGAGAGGTTAGAAACAGATCAGAAACAAATCTTAAAACGCTGGGCAGCTCTCTTCATGAGAGTTCTCTTAAAAGTAGTGTGACAACAATATACACAACAGTTAGATGAAAGCCGCTGCAATGTGCTTAGAAGTCTGCCCCTGTCCTTTCTGTAAGTGTGTGTGTGTTGTGTGTCTGTTGTGTTTCAGAGTAGGAGTTTTGCCCTTGTCTCCACCCTGACTACTTCACACCCACACACATGTATAAAGCCAATAAAGATGATTCATTCATTTATTAATTCATTCATAATGTCCATGGCAATTGCTGGAGTCACTCAATGGTTCAGACATTATAGAAATTAACCACAAGAGGGCACTCTTTAGCAAGCTGTGGTTACTCTACTGTGACTGTAGCACACATTAACCGCAGTCTCAGAGAACAGTCTCTAGTAACATGTAAAAACAAAACAAAGAGAATCTGCTGAACAGCATTGAGAGATAAAATATTAAAGTATCAGTAAAAACCCTGCATACCCGAGTCTTTATTTTTCCACTCAGGTAAGAGTTCCTTTTGTAAGGAAATGAGCCACTAAACCGACTATGGGAAGCTACGTTATACTGTGGATGACATTCACAGCCATAATTTTTTCCTCCAGGTGGGTCAAACAAGAATCCCCGGTATTGACTTGATTGCAGAAATGTTTGAGCGTGTAGATTTTCAACCATCAGGGACAATCTGATAGTTCCGTGTGATTTTTTTTAAATCCACAAAGATGATTAAATTCAAGTAAGGCTGAGCTGTTATACACCTTGTCATTGATATGTCTGTGGTATGACAATTGGATTATGCAACACTTATAGGAATGTAAGTCCTCACAGAGCTCTCTCTCTCATCTTGAACTTCATACTTGAGTAGCAGAGTGGTACAGAGATGCTGAGAGAGCTGTTTGATCCAGAGAGGGCCGGTGTAGCTACGGAACGTGTGACCAAATGATTTATTGTCCTCTCAGGACCTTTAAAGTGCAAGCCGCTCTGCAGCTTTGAAACATCTATTTACGACTTCAAAATTCAGAGTGAGACCACACGGTTCAAAGAGACATTTAGGCTGGAATAAAATATTAAATATGTTTCTGGCCTGGCTGCCACCAGTCCCCCTGTGCTGAACTTTGAGAAGTTTTTGAAAGTATTTTTCTCGTCTTGTCAGCTCCCAGAGAGCATTTGGCATTTTATTCCTTATCAGCGATGGTACGGGATGTTTACTTTTTGATGCACTTATTCTGCAAACGCTGACAGATACCAAAGATAATAATGTGATACAGAAGCAGCTACAGACTGAGAGATAGTGGAATGAAAAGGCGTGGATGATTTCTATCAGCAGCCTGCGCTATACCTTGCAAAGCTGTAATCATTCCCAGTAATCAGAAGTCATTTTGCGCTGGTTTGGTCTTTTAAAAAAGACGTCTACGCACGAGACTTGGCTTGAAAATTGGAAGCAGGTTTCTTTTTCCGACCACAAGCCAAAATTACTTTTCTTCTTATTCATCACCGAAGGCCCCTGAAGCGGTTTGTAGACGTAGAGACAGTGACCTAATGTGTTATGCTGCTCTCTCACGGCGCTTATTCATAATATTTCCCAGCCCAGAGACTCCATTACTCTGTTGCTCATGAGGAATGTAAGTGAGGAATGTAATGTTCTTTTCCACCCTTGTTTTCACTTACAGGAACATCATTCTGCCACTTTAAGACCTCTGTAATTTCCACGAATGGCTTCAAAGCTAATGAAGTTCTGGCTGGAAGCAAGAGTCAAGTGGTATGTTATTTCCTGCCTCCCCAGCCCTTATTATCACTCGCTTTGACCGTCCATCCCTCCGCACTGATGCTTTGAGTTTGCGTAGACACAATTGCCTTTCATAGTTTTTCCTAAGAACTTATCAGCACGTAACTCCAAAGATGGCTCGGGCTGATTGGAATTCCTCCCCTGCCTGTCCCCTCAGCTCCCGTCTCCGCTGACAGCCCTGTCCACCTCACAGCCTGCGATGACCTTTAATGTCACGAAGAGGAAAGAGAATGAGAGGAACTTAACTTCCACTGTGCTTTGCTCAGGCTGAGCTGAACCCACCCGACATGCTTTCATCTCGCTGTCTCTGTGCCCATTTCTCCCATTTTACGCCGTTTCTGGAGCTGAATCATAACCAAGCTTGGATTTAAGCGAAGTTTTGCTCCATATCCTCTAAAATGTATTACAAAAAAATTCTCCTCTCCCAATTTATCATCACTTCTCTCTGCTGTCCAATTTAATCTGTATCTATGAAATTGGTCCACGCTGTCTGCGAATATTCCCTTCTTAATAAATCAGCTTTCCACGGATCTATATGGTGGGCACTGGGTAAAACTTACCAATATTTTCTGCTTTAATGTGCTGTGCAGGGCAGAGATTTGGGCCATGACAGTGACTCAGCAGGCATCCATCACCTTCAAGGAGAGCCACACAGATGAATAGCCTTGGGATGGAATAGACAAAATCCTGCATTTTTTTCTTTTAGCCCTCCATCACCATCCACCACAGCGTTTAGAAAATCGTCACTGACATGAAAACAGGCTGTAAAACCTGTTTTGGTGATGTGATGCTCTCAGAGATCAACTCTGTTTTTCTCCCTGTGTTTTTCCAGTTATTATGTGCTCTACAAACCAAATTTCACTAAGGTGTGTGTAACTCTTGCTGGGAGTTAGGTGATCTCTCAATACTTTTTCAAGCTAAAAAAAAAAAGGTTAACTTGGCTGAAAAAATAGAGGACTCTGCCTGTATCTATTAAATGATCACGGCGCCTAGGTCTTGGATCCAGGATTTTTTTTTAGTTTTTGTGGGTTCATGATTTGTTTTTGTTTTGAGAAAGAGTTTAGATTCCAGCTTTATAGCTTTTCCAGCTTCCTGTGTGCTTAAGAGGTCATTTGTGCCTCTACTTCCTTGCTTTGGTTTTGTTTATTGGTTTGTTAGTTTCCTTTTGTGCTCCCTTTGTTCATCCAGTCTTGTTTCTGTGTTAAGCTGGTTTGTTTGGGTCTCTGTCTAAGTGTTAGTGATAGTTCCTCTTTTATTTTGACAGTCATTTCCCCTCATGTTTTATATTTAGTTATTTTTCCCTTGTCTGGTCCTTTGTGATTAGTGTCAGCTGTGCTCCCACCTGTTTTTCCCTCAACACTGTGCTCTCCCCTTGTTCTGTGGTTTCCCTTTGATGAGTTTAGCATTTTTGGCCCCAATCCTACCTTGTTTTTGTATTTTAGAAGATACATAAGCATTAAAGGTGCATTTTGAGTTAATTTCTTGTCTACTGAGTCCTTCATTTGGGTCCAAATCCTGCCTGTCACACAGCTGTTTCATGACATAAATCCAAAATCTTTCAGCACCTCTAAAACAAAGTCATGTTTCATTGTTTAATATCCCTAAAAAACAAACAAACAAAAAACCAAACAGCTTTCTAAGGTAGTGACTTCCTCAATTCTAGCTCTTTGTAAGACCATGTTATCGTGAACAGATGGAAATGGTCAGCAACAATACTCATGAAGGCTGTGCTGTTTAAACACTGATCAGCTGGTACTAAGGGGAATGGATCTGGTTCTGAGAGCAGGAGCCCCACTCACCTGTTGTTCAAACTTTCTGTTTCCAAGGAGCAGCCAATCAGAAGAGGGCTAGCTAAATGAGAGAAGAGCTCGTTTTAGAGATTGGATGAACTGAGAGTCTGCTCCAAGTCTTAGTATAAGATAAATAAGGGTTATTTTAAAACATGCGTCATGCAAAGATACTCTAGAGGAGTACAAGAATATGAATAAACAGCTGGAAAAAAGAACATAATATGATGTCTTTTTTTTGATCATGGTCTTTTTATTGAACAAAGAATTGCTTCCAACAACAATTATGGCAAAATTAACAAACAGTTGTGCCCCCAGCCCCCCACCCACCCAGAACAGTGTAACTAAAACCCAGCCAGAGAGGAAAGGAGAGATAAAATAACATAAAATAAAATTACAGATACAAAGTAAATAATAAAATAAATGAACAACAGCAAGAGAAGAAAAAACAAAAAAACAAAACAAAAACACTCACGCACATTAAGCAATAGTATCCGGACTTAATCTTTCAAAGTAAGTAAGAAAAGGTTGCCATGTGTCATAGAACCTCCGAACCGAACCTTTTACAGTGTAGCGGATCTTTTCCAGCTGAGTATAGTACATGACATCCTTAACCCATTGCCCATATACAGGTGGAAGTGGCTCTTTCCATTTCAATAATATCATTCTACGGGCCAAAAGAGTGCAGAAGGCCAGAAGATCAGAGTGTGATTTGGAAAGACTGGCATCACAAGGCGTCACTCCAAAAATAGCTATAAACGGGCAGGGTGCAATTGGAACACCAAATATGTTGGATATGGTTTCAAATATGCTTTTCCAAAAGCTACCCAGTTTTGGACACGCCCAGAACATGTGAAATAGGGAAGCAGGCTCTCGTTTGCACCGATCACATGTGGGGTCAAACCCATCCTTGATTTTGCTCAGTCTAGTTTTAGACCAATGGAGACGGTGAACAACTTTGAACTGAATCACCACATGTTTAAGGCAAATAGATGACGAAGAAATTCTATTGATTATCTTATCCCAAGTCTCATCTGCAATCCGTTGGCCAAGATCACTTCCCCATCGTTCCCTAAGTGATTGCAATGTGGACAGCCTAAAATTACTTAACAGCTCATAAACATCACTTATAACCCGCTTAGCATTTGGTTTAAAATCAAAAATATCATCCAAAAGGGATGGAGGTGGACAGGACGGAAAGCAGTCAGTATTAGAAGCAACAAAATTCCTGAGTTGTAGATACCTGAAAAAGTGTGACTGAGGAATCTTGAACTTGTTCACCAGCTGTTCAAATGAGGAAAAGATATTGTCCGTGAAAAGAGCAGTCATTGACGTTATTCCAAGCTTTGTCCATATGTTAAATGCCTCATCCGACAAGGATGGGGAGAACATGCAATGTCTATGTGGTGGTGCATTAAGAGAGAGTTCAGTCTGTTTAAAGTGCCGTCTGAGCTGATACCATAACTTCAGTGAGTGGACAACAAGAGGATTCGTGGTGAAGCTGGAGATCGGTCCCGCCAGAGGTAATCTGGCACACAGCAAAGACACCAGGGAGGATTGACTCACCGACAGCCGCTCCAGTGTTACCCATGATGATGATAAATTATCATGGTCTTTTATCCAGTACAATAACGCTCTTATATTAGCTGCCCAGTAATAAAACAGAAAATTTGGGAGTGCTAAGCCTCCTGCGCTCCGCGGTCTTTGTAATACACTCTGTTTCAGCCTAGGTGGTTTTTTGTTCCAAATGAAGGAGGAGATTTGACTATTTAGATTATTAAAAAAAGACTTGGTTAAAAAAATTGGAAGACACTGAAAAAGATATAGAAATTTAGGAAATATAGTCATCTTAATGATATTTAATCTACCACCCAGCGAAAGAGGCAAGGACTCCCACTTTCCAAAATCCTCCTTTAGTTTAGACAATAAAGGAAGATAATTAGTTTTATACAAGTTTTTATGGTTCTGCGTAATCCAAATGCCCAAGTATTTGAACTTGTTATAGCTGAGCTTGAAAGGTGCTAAAATAGACGAAAGTTCCCCGGTTATTGTACCTAAAGGCATTGCCTCACTTTTCCCGAAATTCACCTTATATCCGGAAATTGTCCCGAATTCCTTAAGTACATCTAAAAGTTTAGGGAGGCTATTTGAAGGGTTGGAAATAAACAAGAACATGTCGTCAGCATAAAGAGAAACTTTATGCTCGATATCCCCACGACGTATTCCCTCAACCTCAACACAGTGTCTTAGAGCAATAGCTAGCGGTTCAATTGCGATGGCAAAAAGGAGAGGTGACAAAGGGCACCTCTGTCGTGTGCCACGCTGAAGCTGAAAAAAGGGGGACAGACTATTGTTGGTCCGAATGGCCGCTACAGGGTCACAGTACAATACTTTTATCCAGGATACAAAATTACTCCCGAGGCCAAATTTTTCAAGCGTATGGAAAAGAAAGTCCCATCTCACCCGATCAAACGCTTTCTCAGCATCAAGTGAAATAACATCTATACCTTTGACATGGCTATAGATTATATTTAATAAACGTCTAATATTAAAAAACGAGTACCTGTTTTTGATAAAGCCTGTCTGATCAGGTGAGATAATGGAGGGCAGATGTTTCTCTAAACGGCGGGCCAACACTTTAGCAAGGATTTTGGTGTCCGTGTTCAGCAAAGATATTGGACAGTATGAGCCACAATATAAATGATCCTTATCCTTTTTTAGAATTAGGGAGATCACTGCTTAACGCATTGTTGGAGGCAAGGATTGTGAGAGGAAAGATTCTTCAAAAGTCGATTTTAACAATGGATTCAATTGGTTAGAAAACTTCTTAAAAAAATCGGAAGGATACCCGTCGGGGCCAGGTGATTTTCCAGACTGCATACTCCGTATGGCCATTTCAATTTCAGCATCAGAAATGGGCTCCTCCAAACTGGTGGCCGCATCTTCTCCTAAGGAAGGGATATCAAGTTTCTCAAAGAAATTTTCTAGAGCCAGGTCATCCTTAGCTGGGGGGGAGCTGTATAAAGTCTGATAGTATCTAAAAAAACTATCATTTATACCTTGGTTATCCGTGCATCTTATTCCCTGGTCATTCCGGATCTCAGGGATAGCTTGATTAGCTGTTCTTTGTCGTAGCTGATGAGCTAGCAGCTTGCCTGTTTTTTCTCCATGTTCATACGAGTAGCTACGCAACTTCGAAATTAGATACTCAGCCTGTTTTGTAGATAGAAGATTATATTCAGTTTGTAATTTCAGCCTACGTTTATATAATACCGGATCAGGGGAATGGCTATATACAGCGTCTAGTTTAGTAATTTCGTCAGCCAATAGAGAGAGTTGCTCAGTATCCCTCTTCCTTTTGTTCGCACAGAATGAGATTATCTGGCCTCTCAGATATGCTTTTAGGGATTCCCAAACAGTTGATGGTGACATCTCTGGAGTTTGATTGATAGCAAGAAAGAAATCTATTTGAGACCTAATATAATTAACAAACTCTTCGTCTGCTAACAATACTGGGTTGAACCTCCATGGCCGATAATTGGAGTAGGCATTGGGGATACGCAGTGAAAGAACAACAGGTGAATGATCTGAAATCACCATGGCCTTGTAATCACAGTCTGTTACCAAAGGGAGGAGTTTTTTGTCCAGAAAGAAATAATCTATACGAGTATATGTTCTATGGACATTAGAAAAAAAAGAATATTGACTTGAAGTTGGGTTACGAAATCTCCATACATCAGCTAACCCGTAGTTATGAAGAAAACGCTGTATAACACGTGCTGATTTTGAAACAGGCGTGCATCTGTGCGAGCTGCGGTCCATAGCAGATAATGAGCAATTTAGGTCCCCACCAAGAATAATATTATGTGTTGCCATGTTGGGAAGCCGTGCAAAGACGTTAGTGAAAAAACTATGATCGTCCCAGTTAGGGGCATAGACATTCGCTAAAATCAAGGGGAAACCATATAAATGTCCTACAACTACAACAAAACGGCCTGCAGGGTCTTCATCTACAGTTGTGGCTATAAATGGTAAAGTTTTGCTTATCAATATTGCTGTCCCCCGAGCTTTAGAATTAAATTTAGAGTGATATATCTGGCCTACCCATCCAGACTTGATTCGAAGATGATCAGAGGTACGCAGATGCGTTTCCTGGAGAAATGCTATATCCGTTCTAAGTCGTTGTAAATGAGTAATAACCTTTTTCCGCTTGACTGGATGGTTGAGTGATTTTACATTCCAGCTTACAAAATTTACCACCCGATCACTAAATGATCGCGCTGTACTCATCCCTGCTCAAATAGTAAAATATGAAAGCTCCAGATGCACAACAGGCATAGGAGAAGAGAAAAGAGAGGGGAAGAAGAGAAAAAAAAAAAGAAAGGGAAAAACAAAAAACACAGTGATAAGTAAAATAAACATATCTGGCTGAAGCTCAAACCAAGAACACAATGAGCAGTTACACCAGATCGAACATGGTGACTGCCAAACCCCCTGCAAACAGATCCACACATATAGCCTAGTGCTTGTATGGGTTACTATAAGCCAGACTCTTAGGCTCCCGCTGGCCGCTTGACATAACATATCCTACAAAAAAAAAAGAAAAAAGAAAAATACATACATACATATATATATATACATACACATACATATATATATATACATACATATACATATACATACACATACATACATACATACATACAAACATACATACATGCATACACACATATATCGACATCCAAACAAAGTATAGAACTTTTCTAAACCCAATGGTATTGCCATGAAATAAAATGAACCAAAATGTGTTTATGAAATAAGTTTAAATGTCTGAACAAGAAGTGTCTCTTCAAGCTTTTCATCACCGTGCGAGCGCTACAACAAACAGAGTCATGTACACTCAGCCGTAGGGCTGAACGATATATCGCATTTGCGATAATATCGCGACATGATCAAGTGCAATTTTCTAACCGCAAAGGCTGCGATTATACTCTGGACATGTCCAAATTCATGGGCTGCATCCTCCTGAGGCCGCATTTGTAGACCGATTACGTCACAGCGACGCGCCGAAGGCTGTCCAAATTACTACCATATCCCAGAATTCATAGCGCGGCCCAGCCAAACTCCAGTTTCCAGCAATGGCGGCCGCTACTGAGTTTTAAAATTACTCATACTAATCTTTCAGGGTCACAAAATAAACTTTTAACATATTTTCAGGCGAGAAAGTAGTTGTGTAAACATCAAATATCTGCTCGGTTTATCAAGATATCCCATATTTGCAAAAGTGCTTCGACGTTTTCAGAGGCGTCTGCTACCCACCAGCTCGACAGCTAGCCGGGAGCTCGAGGGTTACTGCGGCTGAGAACGGCACAACTCCCGGCACATCATTTTCAGATCACCGCGGAGTTTCGCTGCTCGGGTTAAACGTAATATATAAGTCACTTAGACAACCTAAAAATGTTATTGTTGGGCTTTTTTCAGTGTTTTGTTTGTTCGTGAGTAAATCGGTTTGGCTGAGATTAAAGTTATTAGATTAGATAAAATAAAACTTTATTAATCCCCCGGGTGGGTTCCTCCTTGGTTTTCACACAGCTGACTAAACGTCAAACAGAAAACTTATTAAACAGAAGTATGAGACAGTCGAGAATTTACACCAGTGTCTGGTTATATTTTAGATAGCAAGAAGCAGACGGCCGAGTTTATTAAACTCCACCGAGACAGCGGTGACGCTAATCAGAACTAGACCGTCCAATTTCACGCCTTTAAACTTTAAAGGCGTGTTTGTGTGTGTGTTTATACAATTGCTATTATGTTTGCACTTTATGTGTAATGTTACTGACTGCAGAGATCAGTAAGATGTGTGTATTTTTTATTTATTAGTTTTATTTATTTAATATTATTTTTTAATTTAATGACTGTCTAGTAGTTCACAGATGTCGAAAAACTGAGTGTGGTAAAGCCACTGATTTTTTTTATGTATATTTCTGCAATCTGCACATTGTACTGACTTTCATTTTAATGTTTACACCAGGGTTCCTTGTCAGCACTTTATGCTCAGATGTTTGTAAGCTAAAAATAAACTATTGTGTATGTTCAAATATACTGTTGTGATTGAAGAAGTTAAATAAAAATGTCAGTCATCAATTCATGCATCACCTCATGTCATCATAACAGAGGTCTGTCTTCCAGGAAAGAACAGTTTAAAATTAATGTAATATAGTATTGGCCATACTATATGATGTATTGCTTGTCTTTGTTTAATAATACAGAAGACAAAGACCTTAAAAAATAATCGCATATCGCATCGCAATCGCAATATTGGGGGAAAAAAATCGCAATTAGATTATTTTCCATAATCGTTCAGCCCTACTCAGCCGTAACTGAGACAACCAACCGTAGCACTGGCGCTCCCACATAGAGCAACAGGCGCAGCCTCCTCAGACGTTGATAATATGTTCTTTAACATATTCCATTGCCTTCGCCGCATCCAGAAATTCTTTCTCCTCCCCGTTGTGCGTGATACAAAGTCGCGCTGGGAACCTGATCCCAAAACGGATACCTTCCTGCTCACGGAGAAGTTTCCGGACTTCTGTAAAAGCAGCCCGAACTCGGGCCACCGAGGTCGTAAAATCCGGGAATATTGCAATCGGTTGTCCATTGAACCTCAGCGGAGCTTGGGTCCTGGCACGGCGTAGAATTTCCACACAATCCTGGTAGTAATGAAGCTTGGCTATGATGGCCCGCGGGTTGCCACCCGGCTTTCTCGGGGCCAGACTCCTGTGTGAGCGGTCGACAATAACATCTTTATCCATACCCAGCGCTTCACGTAGTAGCGCGGATACGGCCGTGGTGGAGCTCGAGTCCGGGCCCTCCGGGACCCCTATGATACGGATATTGGATCTCCGCATCCTGCCTTCCATGTCACCACATTTATCTTTCAGGTCAGATAGCTCCTTCCTCAAAGTCTTCACCGTAGATTGCAAGGTGACCACCTCATCGCTCCACATTGACAGCCCGTCCTCTACTTCTTTCACCGTGGCCTTAACTCCATCCATTTCAGCGCGCGCTGCCGCCGTATTGTTAGCAATCTCATTTTTCACTTCTTGCACGTCAGCCCTAATGTTATCAAAATCTTCTTTCAGTGCATTCCTGAGTTCTTCTTTTAACACCACGCTGATATCATCTTTAATGGATTGAAGAAGCTCCAATTTCAGGGCATCAGTGTCCACAAAGCGCCCATCGCTCTGCTGAGCCCGTTCCTCAGTGGTCGCTGAGCCGGGCGCCGCCCTTGGGCCACCATTGGTATTCTCGCCCGAGGATGCGCCGGGCCTAGCCGCAGTTCCTCCGGTGTACTTGTATTTCCTTAGGTTAGATGCCATTTTGTCTCGAATGAAGCTTTAATATAGTATATAAAACTGTTAGCTTCCCCTGTGACATAAAATGAGACTTTGTAGGTTGAAAAAAAAACTATTTCTGAAACTCTGTTAGCGGGAGCCTTCAGAAACACGTCCTACTCCATTGCTGGCTCGCTAGCGCCCCCATAATATGATGTCTTAAACAACATTTTTCGCTGTTAAGCTAAGCTAATCTATGCTAATCATCAAGTTTGACCTTTATGTTTAGCATACAAACTTGTAATAAAATTTTAAAATGCAGTTTTAGTCAATTTTTGTCATTGTAGGCTTATCACTAATGCACTGATCAAATGATTAGTTACAGTTATTAGTTGCAAATGATTAGCAGCATCAGCGGTTTAAGTGTTAGGATTATACTCCACTAGTAATATAGCCTTGTTGCTTCAAGGCTCTCTTCAATATTCTATCATAACATTTTGTATTATTGTAATTTGTATGAGAAATTTGAATTAAAAGTCATATTTCAGGCGGTGTTAGAGACTGTACATTACCTTTCCAGGACAGGGTACTCCCTCTGGATGTGCATATGAAGGCTTTGTTTGTTATCAGCTGACAGGGCCTTAAAAATTCAATGAATTCTGTGTTGGACCATAAATAGCCTAGCTCTTGTGCTGCAAAATATGTTTAAAGGGCAGAAGGGAGATATATTGAACTAACATTACAACAATGATACTGAGGTTTAGCAAATCTCAAACATACATCTGTTTTTCTCCGTCTCTCTCTGCCTTTTCTTCATTAGGGTCAGAGTGATGTGACAGGGCTGGGCCAATGTGACAGCAGTTAGAGGAAGTTTTGACAGATAGAGTTAGAGAAGCTGCTCAAGGGAGGTGATGTCAGTCCACAGAAGAGAGACAGAAGAGGTGCGGGAAGACAGCCAACGCCCTGAATCTGATCTGATCTGATGGGAAGTGACAGGAGATGAAGAGAAGGAGTCAAATTCAGCCCGAGTGTGGCGGCAGTCTAAGGTCAGCGGTTGCGGGACCAGAGGAGAGATGAGAATCACCCCAGGAATACTGAGTGGGGAGTACCTTGTCTTGACCGTCAGCCTACACTGAAATTGCACATTACAGAGGGTCTGCAGCATTTTTTTTGCCACTTTTAAGAAATGTTTAATCAACATTGCCATAATTTGTATTAGCTGAATTTCCAAAGTCTGAAAATCAGTAGAGTTCAAACAGCTGGCCTATGTGATAAACACAAGCTGTCATACACTAATTTAGTCACTTTGTGAGAAGATGAGACCTAATTTCAATGTTTGTATCATGTATCATTGAATTTTCACTGCAGATGGAAACTGTTTGAATGACTTTAGCAAGTTCAGAAAGTAACTAAGTAACCTTTCTTTTTAGAGTGATTATTTGGGTAACTTGCACCATCTTATGGGTGTATGTTACTGCCACGTGCTGCCTGCAGTAATGCAAAACATTTTTCAACACTTAGGAACCTTCCAGAGATGATGAGGATTTTATAACTGAACATATGGTTTGAAGGTGTTTATTGTAAAAGACAAAGTTGTAATAACTGCCAGGCAGGCTTCGTAGGTCAGCGCAAAGCTGGCAGGGGGTGAAGTAGGACAAAGGTTGTATAGGGAGGGTAGTGGTTGTGAGTGGTGTTGACAGTTTAGTGTGTGCGTGTCTTTTTCTTCTGGTTGGCATGAGTCACATGTGTCTAGGAAGATCTGGAGTACAGAGAAAACAATCAGGTAAGCACCAAAAGCCCTGGCTAATCAAGCTAAGTTCACTTGAGTCATTTTCCACATGGACACTATGGTGACTGTGTGGTTAGCAGTGTTGCCTCACAAATAGAGGGTAGAGTTTGCATGCTTTCTCATTCCAGGCTAAAGAGAGCACTGGAAAAAAAGGGAAAAAAAGAAAACTCAAGGAATGACCTGGCTTTCAGTGGGTGAGCAAGAAAGGGTAGATGTGCCAAAGCAAGAGCGGGAAGAAAACAACAGACAAACACAGACAAAAGAGTGCGAAAAAAAAGTGGCAAAAAAGCCCATCTGATGTCTGTGGAACCTAATTACATTAAACAGATATTGTCTTTGCAGTTGAAGTCTGTGCTGTCATCATGCCAAAAAAGAGCTCTCTGAGGAGTGCTACTGATATGTCTATTCATCATTCTGGGATGCTCCTGCTTAGATGTAATAGATTTTTTTTCTCTAATTGGTGGAAATATGAGCGCAACAACAGCAGGCATATCTGAATTGCTTCTGGTGTCTTATTATCTAAATTTGTTGTTCTTTCACTCCCAGATTTGGGATTATAAGTTTGTTATTACCAAAATGTATACACTATACTGTCAGAAGTATTCACTCACCCATACCAGTCATTGAATTCAGCTGTTCCAATCATCCCCATGGCCACAGGTGTATAAAATCAAGTACCAATGCATGCAGACAGCTTCTACAAACATTTGTAAAGAAATGGATTGCTCTTAGGAGCTCAGTGAAGTCCAGCTTGGTACCGTGATAGGATGCCACCTGTGCAACAAGCCCAGTCATGAAATTTCCACTCTATTGCATGTTCCACTGTCAGCTGTTAATGGTATTATAACAAAGTGGAAGCAACTGTAAGTAAGCCAAGAAGTGATAGCCCACGTAAAATCGGGGTCAGCAAACGTTAGCCAACTTTCTCCAGAGCCAATCGCTACAGACCTTCAAATTTTATGTGGCCCTCAGATTGTCACGATCCTGGGTCTTTTGACCCAGCGTTTTCAGTATTTATGTATGTATGTATGTATGTATATATATATATATATATATATATATATATATATATATACATACTCAAAACGCTGGGTCTGGGTCTTGATATATATATATATAATCCACATCTTGTCTTAATGCTTCAACATACCAGGACATTTTGGATCATTTCCTGCTCCCAACTTTGTGGGAACAATTCGGGGATGGCCTCTTCCTGTTCCAACATGATTGTGCTCCAGTGCACAAAGCGAGGTTGATAGAGACATGGATACACAAATTTGGTGGGGAACACCTTGACTGGCCTTCACAGGGTCCCAACCTCAACCTTATAGAACACCTTGGGATGAATTAGAGTGGAGACTGTGAGCAAGGCCTTCTCATTCATCATCAGTGTCTGACCTCACAGATGCACTTCTGGAAGAACTGTCAAAAATTCCCATGAACTCACTTCTAAATCTGTGGAAAGCTTTCCAAGAGGAGTTGAACCGTAAGGATTAAGAATGGGATGTTACTCACATTTATATTTGTGTGAAGGCAGATGAGCAAATACTTTCGTCAATATAGTGTATGATTGAAAATGAAAACTATCCTAATTCTTTAAATAAAACAAAACAGAAGTTGATACTGTTATGAAAATCAGCCTAACTTTCTTAAGGACAGACTCTCACAGAACTTGCTTTTGACTGTGTTTGCCCCATTGCATGTTGTTTGGGAAGAGATGCACTCATCAACAAGAAACTAATACTTACGTAGTGGTTTCCAGAAATTGAAGATGTTGACTGCAAGCCACAAACTACATGCATGAACATGACTGAGCTTTTATGGGAAAATCTCGCATGTGGCTCTGCTTTCTCACCACAGTTCTATAGATTCAGTGCTTCTGTGTAACTTTTTTAGCCGTGATTAACATTAGCTTTGTTCTCAAAGGGATGACTGCAGCCAAAGCAGAGTGGAAACAACACCGCACACATCAGTGTCACCACCGCAACGAATGACTAAAACACATCTACGAGGATCTCTTTGTGTTGGCCACACACGATGACGCATAGTGTGTGGACTCACCCTCAAACTAACATTTATATCATTAAGACAAAATGACTTTATAAAGCTGAAATCTATTTTCAAAGCATCCGTGTCTGGTGATAGTGAGAACACTTTTTTCCCCCTTGTTCTATCAGGTCATCAATAAGGAGTTCCCAGGCTGCATTAGCTCAAGGGTACAGTCTGTCAAATGATATCCTGCTGGCAGCTGTCACAGAAATCTATGTGCTTGTGTGTTTACAGAGGAGTCGGCTCGGGCTGTGTCTGTCTTGTTGCTCTGAAATGGGATTAATCAGATATTGGTCTTAATTTGCATCAGTGTTTCGGAGAAATCAGGATGCCATGCTGCTGTGGGTTGTGACGAAAACGATACAGAGGCCCCTCACAACCAGCTAATTCAGGTTATCCAGTGACTGAACGACCGGCTCCAGGCCTTATGCGTGTCTATATTTTGCCAGAGCGAGCTGCTGAAGCATTTCTAGTGCCGTTTATGTGCTTTGGGGAAAATTCCAAGTGAATAAATAGCATTTTTTTTGTTGTTTGCCTCTGTATGGGTCTATAAAACCATAAAAAAAGAGTGTAAGCACCGTGTATCTACGTCATGAGCTGTGGGCTTTGATCAGTAAACGAGAGGAGGATGAGTCACTCTATTCACTTAGATTGCATGGCTTGTTTTCTCCATCAGATTTCCTCCTAGTTGGGATTTTCTCTGTACATATTTCATTTTTATTTCTTTGATTTTCAGCCCCTCATTCATCGATTAAGTCATTCCCGTATAGCTTTCCTCACTGTAGTGACGCAGGTGTTTGTTAAATCTGATCTACCAAAATACGGAGCAGCCCACAAAAGATGTGAATTTGTGCATATTTTTACGTCAGCGTCCTGCAGAAACACTCAAACTGAATTTATGGTTTAGACCATAATGTGTTTCCATTCATGGCCAAATGAATTAAAAATGACACAAGATATTAAAATAGAAAAAAAAGTCTGACTCCTGAAACAGATGGCGTGGACTACATTTGGATTTTTTTTCTTACTCTCTCTCTCTCTCACATTTGCCCTTGGTTGCTGTAATGCTAATGGAGTCTCTCAGGTTCCTGTTGGTCTATCCTGCTGCTTTTCATGGCCAGCAATGTACTATACCTGTAACACTTGCCATCTGTAATTGAAGGTTTAGTGGCATTTCAGCTTACCTGATACTCCCCTTTTAATAATCCTTCATATTTGAATAGAAACATAACAAGTCATTCTGGGGGGACAAAAGGGCAATGTGTGCAATCCTCCAGTGGAGCATGAAGTGCTTAAACATTAAAAAACCTCCACTCCATACGTCTGTTCTTAACTTTTATTGAAACCTGATACAACAACACAGGAGAGGAGATTTCTGCAAAAATATAACCCCAATCTTCATAAGGATTCTGTGATTAAATAGGTTACAACAAAATGGCAAAGAAGAATATTAATATAGGATCTTTTTGTGATGAAAAAAAAAACAACAACATGCAGGAATATATTAGAAATTAAAAACTATATATAAAAGTATCCATGTAAATGTAGACCAGCTGATAAATGTAAGCTAGCTTACAGTTAGAACAAGAAGAACAGAACAGAGGTTTTTCTACTGGGAATGTTGTCCATGTCAGCGATCGGTTTCTCCACACGTTTTGGGGTTACATCTGGACACATTTCTACTGAGCGCAGGCCCTTGTTAGGTTTTGCAAGAATGACAAGAAACTTTTTTCTTTGTGTGTTCTCCAGTTCTTGTCCTTTATGTGCTCCATTCGGCTCTGTCGCTCTGTCCATCGGTCTGAGGATCCCCCTGGAGAGCACAGGGACACGTCGTTTAAACACAGCACGCCAGAGTTTTATTTTTAAAGCAGCGTGCAGGATAATAAACACTGTAAATGACTCACGAGGACAGAGAAAGCTCCAGAGCGACCCGATTTCCCCCTCTTGGCTGGATCGAGCTTCACTTGTCTCCTCACTCTGGTCAACTGAAAAAGCGATCCCAGACAAATCGGTGTTACAGTGCGTTTTACAATTTGTCATTTCTGCATCTTCATGCATATATTATAACTTCACACTCAAAAAACTGAAACGCCGCCGTCTGAATGATTGCCCGATATGAAAAAAAAAAAGCAATTTCGGACAGATTATACAGGTGAGCACACCAATCTGAGTCAATAAAACCATATAAGGTGGCCTTATGACTGCTTGCACATCCGGCCTCAGCTGTTTCTCTGCACAGAGGTTGCCATGGAGACTCACCTGTACGGGGGTGGTTTTCTCATTGATGATGAGAGAGAAGGAGCCAGGGCGGAGTTTGTTACGCTTAGTCTTTTTCTTGCTTGCAGCTGTAACCAAGTGTCGCCGGGACCTATCAGCCTAAGAAACCCCGGACACAGGGATTAGTACATACATGCACACATCCATTTCTTCTGCTGTGACCATCTCACAGCTGTCACCTCTTCAGTGAAGCACTGGTCTAACACAAATGCTTTCATTTTTACTTTTACTGAGTTGGTAAGAAATGTGGTTTCTTTTCTTCTTTTTCCCCCAGCATATACATATGATCCACTATGACTAAAGCTTCTCTGGACCATGCGGCAGCTGCCACCGCCACTAAGAACCAGTCACCACCTCCCCCGCATTAGGCTTTTTCTCCCTCTGACTCCCTTGTGAGTAACAAGAATGATTTACCTGGATGAGAGTTTTAGGGAAGCCTTTGACAGAGATGGCCCCGGGCAGGCTGGAGTGACTCAGGTGGGTGTGATCTCTCCGCTCCAACTGTCTCTTACGTCTGAAGAAAACCTACAACGATGAGACAGTCACAACCACAACCACAGAGGGAAACAACTCCTGTTACTCTGTGTGATAACGTGCGTCAAGTCTTGTGTGCAGTGGATAGTTTGTGAGCCTGGCCCTTTCTCCTTATCCTGCTCCTGGTCACATCCAGCCTCTGTTCTTTGAGAAGGCTTAAAGTCAAGCGGCAACATTGAAAGGAGGAAACTGCAACATTATTATTGTTACTGGTCCAACCACTTCCTGCATCAATCTGCTGAAAATAAAGTCTGCCATTAAGCTTCTCAAATTCCAAATAAATGGATTGGCACTTTGAGAAACAACAGGTTTCTGTTTGCCATTTGGGACTTTGGGGAATAAACGGCACAGGCTCGTGGAGTCATCGCCCTGCAGCACAGTCTGCAGCACAGTTACAAATTTACCACAAAGTTACACAAGTGTGGAAATAACTAGATCATTTCCAGCATAATACTTCCTCCTCTTTTTCCATTTCGCTGAACACAAAGATGACTATGTTAGCTGCAAAATATTTGTCTCGCAATCATTCGCGATGCCATTTAAAGTACTTACAGTGATTGCTGTTGACCTACATTTTGTTGATTGCCTCTGTTTTCAGCATTGTGGGATGGAATATTTTACAATTGGCTGTGGCACAACAGCTGTACACTTCAGAGCTGAAGGTTAATTGCAATATGCATACATTATTGTTTGTTTCTATATCTGAAGCTGCAGGGATGCACATGCTGCAATGCTCTTGTGAGCTCGCAGGTTCACTGCCTGATGTCTCTGTGACAGTTACATCATATTACCATTTCTATCAGTAACCCAATCATCTAGTCGTGCAGTTTGCATTGATTAACACAGTTATGTGTTGCCTTCTAAAATAAGATCTGCAACTTGTGGACTGACAGTAATATCCATATCTGTCCAAACTCGTGTTTCAATTCAGTTCTATTTTATTTATACGGTGCCAATTCATAACTGCAGTTGCCTCAAGGTGGTTTATATTGTAAGGTAAAAACCCTACAATATTAGAAAGAAAACCCTACTATCATGAGCAAGCAGTTGGTGACAGTGGGAAGGAAAAACTCCCTTTTAACAGGAAGATAAATGTAGTAAGGCTTTTGACGTAGTTTAATAGATGGACATGAAAGATTACTGTTAAAATAAAGTTCTCAATCTTTTTAGTTATAAAATCCTATCACTTTATACATTATTCTATTAGATTTTGTGCAAGATTTTGTCTTATGATTTCTTATGGCCAAAAATGTCCTTTGTAAGGTGTTTTATTCTTGCCTGTATGTGCCAAACTTAGATACATTCCCTCAGCATGTTCAAAAATACCACTTTTCCCTAGAATGGGTCAGTCACACAAAAACATAGTGACTAATTCTGGCGTAGAGACATGAAAAATGAGCCTGTCACAGCCACCCCTTTCCACACCATTTAATTCCCCTCTATAAGTCTTGGTCTTCTCTTTCTCAGTTTCTTATACCACTATGTGTTTTTCATTATCTTGTTTCAGCAGTGGACTTCCTGTGACCATAAAGCAGTTTCCCTGTGTTTAGACCTCCTCCGAGAAGGTTTCCTTCAAAAGCAAACTAAAGAATTCGATATAAGATGTGAAAGTAAAGAGGAAGTGGCACATACCAGTCCTTCAGGTAAGGGCAGCCCCCTCTGCTGCGTCTGATCATCTGACTGGGGACAAAAAAGAAAGTCAACACTCATGCTTTATTTTTCATTTTCCAGTACAGTTCAGTTACTGTGGCTTCTGGGAAAAGTTGTTCTCTCCACTGATGACAATGACTGCGTGATTATTTGTGAATGAGATTAGATTTTCAGTCACTTTCACAGTGTGTAAATACTCTCCTATCCCAGAAGAACCAGGCCACACTGCCCCATCTAACAATACATCATAATTTATGTTATAACTCATCAAAACAAGTCATTTTTCAGCACTCCAATCACCAAACAAGACAGCACGTCTGAACAGAATAAAGCTGCAGCTGTTATCTGTTGGCTCTTGATGACCTCATAAAGTAAAGTGCTATGTTTTTTAAGTGTGTATGTTTAGGATATTCATCAGACCCTGCCACAATCCATCCAGTTTTCTGCTGCTGCGCACATTATGAGCTGACGAGTCCCATAAATTACACATTTAGTGTATACCACTCCATTACAAACACAAGTGCCTTTTGGTGAGAAAAGGGAAACGCAAGTAAACTAAACCAAATGCAGCAAATATATCCTGAAAAGGATGCTGTTGCTGGTATTAGTTAGCTCCCACCACATATGAAGCCTGTAATTGCGTGTGCTGTAATTACATTACAAATAATTGCTGCAGAAGAGCACATATGTGGCGCAAACTAAATCACACGGAACAGAATTCCCCACTCAGACTCTTTCATGTGTGGGTGAGAATCCCTCTCTCTCCTCCTGATGTCAAATGCATTGTCCAGATGAGGGTGATTACTTTGGACAGAACATGAGGACTGTCCCCAGCAAAACGCTAACCACGAAGTTAAAGTTTAACAGGCAGCAGCCACATGAAAAGCCAAAAAAAGGGGAGCTGAAGAATTTTGTTCCACAGAAGGGTATATTTTTGGTGGAGTGTCATTATGGCTGTAAAAACCATTACAATGAGAGTTTGTTTCTGTAAGAAGAAAAAAAAATTATATGTCTCCACAGGTCAGGGTCAGACTGTACACGTCTCCATCCATTCGAAACACATTTGGCCACTATAATCGCCACAGCAGCCTTTTTTTTTCTAAAGGAGCCAGACTGGACATACTTACATTCCAGCAAACTTACTGGTTTCCTTTGGCCAAACTATTATATAAACACTAATCATGCTGTGTCTGAGCAGAAACAAATGAAACAAGTATGGAACTTGTACTTAAAGTGCAAACTTTTAAAAACATTTATTCCATTTATGAGATCATCCAAAGCTTCTTCATATTTAATAAGAGAAAATGCTGGTGAACAGTAACAAATGTGCTACACATATTTTAAAAGCTTTCAGTGAGTGGAGATATGGGTTATTTCTACAAAAGAGACTACAAACAGCTACTTTGTATTATTAGTTTGTACTTTAACTCAAATTTATAGTAAAAATTGGAATCAAATCTACCTCAACGCAACATTAGAGACGTATCACCAACTTTTAAAGCACGCTTACTTTACACGAGCCTAATAATTTTAGTTCTTTTCAGTTTCATTTGCGTTAAAAGTTGGTTATTATGTCGCTTAACAGCAAGCAAACAGCATTTAATGGGCTCAAACAGGCTGTACTTACCCCGGTCGTGTCACGGCAGCAGAGATGATGACTGATACATAATGAATGCCCTTGTCTTCTGCTAACTATCACATCCATTAGAAGTGCGTCTCTTACCTGTCCGTCTGCGGTCTGTCCGCTGACACACAGCTCTCCCCGGCTTGCTCCTGAGCAGTCGAAGGCGTGTGACAGCAGGCTCGCCTGCAGGCACAGCACGCACAGCCAGACAGTAAACCCCATGATCCAGGCAGGAACTAGACTGTCCTCAGCTCCTGTCAGCTCCCTGCTTTATACTCTCGGCTCTGCTAATGGGGAACAGATGCAGGGGAACAGGAGGCTATGCCAGCTTCACACAGACAAACAGCCCACCACAAGCCTTTGCTGTGCGCCAACCAGTGGCCTGTGGTCCTGCAGAAACATGTCAGACATCTTGAGGGGCCTTGGTTTGAAAAAAGAAAGAAAAAGAAAAAAAGAAAGAAAGAAAACACCCACCCTGCCCAGCTACCCCGACCCAAGTGGGAGTATGAAGGCCATTTTCCACTTAAAGCTGCAGTGTAAAAGCTTCCAAAGTGTGTGTGTTAAAAAACACCAACGCAGAGAGGAAACTTGTGTTGTCAGACTTCTGTACATAACTCATAAAAAAGTGGTAGTTTGAAGAAATCCTGCATCATGAAGCAAATTTGTCTCCCGGCTCTGTAGACATCTCTCTCTCGTTGCGCTTTCGGGACATATATGTCCTGTGACTGTTTATAAAGTTCCTTAACGGATCCAAACACTTCAGTGAGCCGTTAAGGAATTACAGTAATTACTCTTCAGCAGACTTTTCAGTGAAATATGCAGGAGCCACAGACACCGTTAATTCATCTTTCAGCCTCCAGACTAGTGTTGACTAAACACTGGCAAACCAGATTTAATCACAACTGTCTGATGTGGATAAAAAAAACATGATACCTTTTTTTTTCCTGGTTTTGGGAGGAGTTCTTATTTTTTTGAGTGTTTGAGACAGAGACAGGAACTTGTTTTTAATTTAAAAGTATGTTTTAAATGAACTGGCAATCATTTTTAAGGGTTTGGCAGTTCTCTGCAGGAATTTATTTGCCGGTAAAACGCTGGAAGACATAAAGACTGCATCTCATGATGGGACAAGCTGTACACGAGTGGATACAGTCTGTCAAGGTGTGTAACAGGATGGGAAAAAGAAACGAGAGGGGGCGAGAGAATGAATCTACTTTAAATTCGTCAAGCCTTGGGCGCTCGCTCACAGAGGAAATGCCTCCCAGTAGGACATGCACTGCTGGGAAAATTATGGAAATCAAATAAATTTTATTCCCAGTCCGAGTCAAGCCCACATGCCACTCATACTACTTTGCGTATCAGGGAAAGATTTAGCTTTTCACTCAGACAACTTGAAAAAGATTGTGAGAGCATTTCTGAGTGAGCCACGGTTTAAGTGGCGAGAATGAAACATGGTTATTTATTTTCATCCCCCAGCTCTGAATTCCAGCTCCCTTTCCTATATTTCCTGAGATACGCTGCCTAAGACATGTTGTTGCGAACCTTTTCCCAGGAGGTTCAGCGAGACCACTGGCTAGACAGCTGCGAGCTAATGATGTGAATCGATGAAGGCGATGTTTAGTCAGGAAGAAAAGGGGAAGAGATGGGTAGAAAAGTAACCAGCGCTGCTTCGACAGTCAATCCTCACAAGTCTGCTGGCGGACAAACATGCCAGTCATGTTGCTCGACAAGCTGGGTAATTAATTCTGCTGTCATTCCTAATGGGAATCAGACTTTGTGCTTTAATTTAAAACAGCAGGTGATTTTGTGTATGAAAACATGTTGAGAAAATTACAAGTTTAAATCAAACAGACCTCAATGTGGCCAAAGACATTAGGCGAGAGTCATTTAAGTCTACACGATCTTTTACTCATTCTGCGCTTTCAGCTTTAAAGTAACTATTTTTAAAGCATCTCAGAAAGTTAAGTATGTAAAACTGCTATGCAGAACCACTTCTATTTCTCCCCCCTCCCTGCTCCCCTACAGGGAGTGTCATTCATCGGTATCTCTGCTTTCAGCTGCTGTCACTGTGTCTGGTGATGATGCTCTATGGGGAGCAGCCTTTGACCTTGTAGGAAAAAAAAAACACTCATTTTGTACACAAAGTGTCCCCGTGTCTTTAACCATGGATTTGACGACAGGTAATTTGTGATATAAATACTTGCAGAAATGTGTTTTCGTGCGAGTGACGGTAGGAAACCAAACTGACTGGCAGCAGCATGACAGATGAGTGAAAACAGAAAATGTGACTTAGGTAACAACATCTGGATTAAGAGAAGTGACTCATAAGGTAATGGATGCTTTGCAAGGTCGACTCTTACAGCTTTATTTGTGAAAAGTGCTATAAAACATTTTCCTTTAAATCCATCCAAGTGACTTTATTGTCCAGGTTTTGATATTCAGAAAATTGGCCTTTATAGTTTTGTTATGGTGTTCAGCACTGCATTGTAATGATGTCAACAGCAGCAGGACTTGGCTGTGAACTGTTATTAGAATGAGTGTTCCTTCTGCTGAAATGCAAAGATTATTGACATAATGGGGCTAACGGTAAACCAAGTTAAAGTTATTTTACTGTAATGAGGGATTTTGTACTATGACAGCTATAAGATTTCTTTATATAGTATTTCTGGGATGTATATTTCCTTGCTTTGTTCCCCAAAACAAAGTTAACTTTGTAAAGGAAAGGCAGAGGAGGGATAGTGGATAGAGGAAGAGGACAGAAAAGATTCATGGATGTAGTGAGGATTGGTGTGACACAGGAGGATGCTGGAGACAGGGTCAGATGGAGGAAGGTCATTCGCTGTGGTGACCCCTAAAGGGAAAGTCTGGAGGAAGAAGATGTTTCTAAGATTTACATGAATTTGCACCTATTTCAGGAGGCAGTTAGCTGAGCAGAGCATAAAGAGTGCCCACCTTGCTTATAAAGCTCAGCATTTAACATGATAAATGTGGTCTGTATAATCTGTATAAAAACAGTATTTAAAAGCAAGACGTGGTTTTAGGGGTCACGGGGTTATGTGGCAAACTTTCTTAGCCATTGGCAGGGACTGCCTGAGTTTGTTGCCTTTGAAGGAGGTATTTCCTCCTGTTTTCAGTATTTATTCTAAGCTAAGCTAACCCTTTGTGGGCTTCAGCTAAATATTTTGCATCCGTGCAAGAAAATGAATGTGTAAGTGTTTTCCCCCAGTGTTTCAGGTCTCACTGAAACAGGAAAACCAAAGCTAACTCTCCATATGGGGAGACTGGAGCATATCCCAGCTGACAGTGGGTGGGATTACACCCTGGGCAGGTCGCCAGGCCGTCACAGGGCTAACACAAAAACAAACACCCGCTCACATCCACACTTACAGTCAATTTAGAATCAACAGTTAGCCCACCATGCAGGGGCTCAGGAGACTGGAGCACCTGGTGAAAACCCACACACACGCCACACAGAAACAACCCAGACCTCCTCATGCTTTCTGCACCGCCATGAAGTGCATACAAGGTCTTCATGTTTCTGCCAGAGCTAAAGGAAAATCAGCAGGTAACAGCTTTTTAAAACCAAATATGAGTAAAATAACAGAGATTTCTGTCACATAAGGTACCACTGACTTGACTTGGTGTGTTGTCTTGTCAACTTCCAAACGCCCATTCTGAACTAGCAAATGCTTTTAGATGATATGAAGCTCTAACACAATAATAAATTAGCCTCTTTCTTCACCAGGATGAAGCTTGTTTGTTTCATGCTGCCATTTAGCCTCCATTTAGGCATGCACCAGAAAGCAGCGTGTCTCTGCTGCTTTGTGCAGATACGTCGCTCATGAAGAGATCTCCCACGTGTAGCACGCTAATGAATGGACTCCGTGTGTGTATAATTAGTGCAGGGCCGTGTAACTATAACCTCTGCTGAGAAATGAGAGACTGCAACTCATATTCCATCCATCACCTCTCTGTACAAGCGAACAACCTTAAGGTCTGTTTGCGAATCAATACTCCTCTACAGCACATTGTCGTCTTTTTTTTTTTCCCCCCCTCTCTGTGTGCTGCTGCTTTGGTAACAGCTATGTGAAAGGTGTGAGGGAAAGAATAGCAGTGAGGCTTTCAGTGCTATCATGTGGAAAGTGCAGAGGAAGCCAAAGATGAGGCTCAGGAAAAACAACACAGCTGTGCTGCAATTTGTGTGTTTGTCATTGAACAAAGAGTGATTACAGTCTGGATTTTCCTTTTATCCCAACTCTTTGAGTTAATCTTAAATGCACTATCATTAGTTAGCAAGAGTTTTTGCCCTTAGTCTCACACCTGTACCATCTCTGTGTGGTTCTGTTCACAGGAACAGAAAATATTAATTGTGTAGATAGTCTGTTAAATGGTATGTCATCGGGGCTGTGGAAACATGACGTCCCAAATGTTTTAACACATATACATACATGTATTGTGTGGCTTTAAAATTGTAGAAAAGTATTTGATATTAGCCCATAAAATCAGGAAAATATCCCATTTGCATTTTGAAACAGAATACAAATAACAGGATGCTGAAAAGCACTTTCTGATTATTTTAAAGGGGATTCTTTTAAGTTTTAGTATAAGCAAGTAAATGTGTGCACTGACATTTTCAGGATAAGCACCCTCCCACTTTCTTTTTCTTCCCTGACAGGCAGGCTGAAGGAGAAATTTACTCTTTTAGCTATGGATGCCACATTATAATTAGTTGTCATTTTCAAAAAGTCAGAAAATATAAGACATGATTTTTTAAGAGTTTTAAGAGGAAGGAATTCATAACCTTTGTGAAACAGGAGGGAGATGCTTTTTAAATCCACAGAAGTCATATTTTTGATTCATGACACAGCTCATGCCAACCTCTAAGTGTGTGACACACACGAGAGGGCCTCTTTTGCTTGTTTTCAATAACTGAAAAAATAAGATCCACCTTAGGATCTGACTTTTTCATTCAAACTTTCTGGACTAATAAAAACAACTGACACAGATGATTCAAATAAATTAAAAACAAAAAAACAAAACAAAAAACTCCACATTGAATAAAATAATAGGCTTGTTTTCAGCCTACATGGCTTTTAGTGAAATATTTAAGACAGCAATGCCTGAAAAATAATTTTCATGAAGGGCAAATTAACTGTCACAGTTTTCCTGAGATTTACTTTTTGATTTCTTGTATTTACAGTGATCCGAGTCTCTGGGTTTACATTCTGTTTAACAATTATTCCCTGGTTACCTTCCTTATGGTTGTAGCTTTAGGTTTGTCATTAGGTTTTCTTAGTTTTTTTTTTTTCTGAACATAGATATGTTGTAGAGTTTATTCAGTTCAATTTTATTAACATAGCACCAAAATCACAGGAGCAGTCAGCTCAAGGAGCTTCACATTATGAAGTAAAGACCCTGCAATAATAGAGAATACCTCAACAATCAAATGACCCCTCTTTGAGCAAGCACTCGGCAACAGCAGGAAGGAAAAACTCCATTTTAACAGGACTAAACCTTCAGCAGAACCAGGCTCAGGGAGGGGCAGCCATATGCTGTCACTGGTTAGGGATGATGGGAGGAAGACAGGATAAAAAGCGCTAATTTCAGGATGGGATGAGGATAAGAGTTAAATTCTTGTTTTCCTGGTGTGCCCCGTAATTCTTTGTCCAGTCTTCGTCCCTGTGCGAAGTGTTTCTTGTTCTAGTTATGTTATATTAGTCTTTTGTTCCTTGTATTTTGTAGCACCTTATCTCAGATTCTTCCACCTGTGCACCAAGCTGTTACCTCCCCCGTAGTTAGGCCTTTGCTTCTTTATTAACTTCAGTTTCCTTTTATCTTTGTCACAATGTGTTTGTCTCCTATGTGTTCCCCTCCATCCCTGTATTTGAATTCTGTTACATATTCTGTTTCTCTGGATTTTGGTCTGTTGTTTTTTTCACCATTAAAGGTGAACTTTATGTTAAACCCACCTGCCTATAGAGTCTGCTTTTGGTTCCAAATTTCTGCAAACTACAACAAAAAAATCCCCACAAACCCAGTGCGAGTTTAACTCAGTCAAAAGACTCTGATTCAGTCGCTTCACACAGAAATGAGAATTCTTTGTGCTCATCTTGCATTCCTACATCATTCTTTGCTTGCACTCAAAGACTCAGCAACGCTTGCTCCAAACAAATGTGGCAAAAGACAAACATCTACAATTATATCTATCTTACTTTTGCTGTTACTTGCACTTTGCTCTTCATTCGTTTTGATTGTTTGATAATGTAATAATGCAGAGACACAGAAATGAACTAATCCTGCCCATCATGCAAAAGCATGCAAGAAAATCCGTGGAATCAGCTCAGATATGATTTATGAAAGTAAAATTCAAACAATTTGCTGCAACATAATTCTGCACAATTAGCATCGTGTAAAAGAGACCGAGGACGGATCATAAGATTCATGAAAACACGGTCATACTATAATCAGTGTTGTATCTTATTAAAACAATGAAGTAAGTAGGAAGGTGATAATTAAGTCCAAATTGTCCAGTTATTACTGTAGCAGAGTGAGCACTGCTCATTCAGCCGGAATACTAAACACAGCATCATGGGAGACTGTGTGATGTTCGGGTCATGGCCTCTCACTTTCTCTCATTTATATCCAATCCTCTCTCTGCTCTGGTTACCATGGCGGCAAGAAGTTGGATTCACACAAATGCCGCTGAGGGCTGAAGCCTTTGAGGAGAGGAGAGAGCAGACAAGGCAAGGTGTGGATGGGCTTCGGTTTCACATGCACACCACTCCACTAGCCTCTCCAGCTGCACACTCATACACAGAGCACTACAGACACTAGGCTACCTATTATAATCGGAGAGCAATTAGTGTCACAGTGCATCTTTATTACATAAATATGGATCCATAAAGAACAGGTTTTTTTCTGGATGTGATGTTAGAAGCTTAACAGTCTTTAGACATATAAGACCTGATATGGTGACAACCAGATAAAGAGTGACAACCGGACTGGCTCCCCACAGGTTCCACAAGACCTTTAACCTACCTGGAAACTAGCTTTTTAGGTAGTAAACACAGTGATGGCATTGGAAAGGGGCCCCTCCCATTGTGTTTTCGGTCACAAGTCACACGCGTGTATGATTTCTGTTGTTGTTATTATGACACTGGATTAGCAATGCCCTTTGTTTTTGGTTAATGTGGTATCCTTAACTGTTATTCCTCGGCAGGTTCAGGCCAGTGCTGTGTAATATTCCCATAATATCGTTGCACAACACATTCAGTAAAGCTGGAGTCTGTACCTGGTCAATGCTTCAACCAAGCCTGTCACAGAAGGTAAAACAAAGTCAAGTTTAGCCACCTGTTGCTTGTAATTGGACCGCAATAGTATAATCTTTCATTTTGTTACACAGAGGATCTCAGTACTGCCATCAAGAAGAATCCTGCCACGTCCCCTCAAACTCCTGCGATTTCTACATTTTATAATGTGCCACGGTTCACTCATACCACCTATTCCTCCTCTATTCTCCTGAGAATAGAGGAGAATACCCCTGAAACTGAAAATAAAAAATGTGACACATGCACAAAGTCAGTAGTGTTACTCAGAGAGCACTTCATGATATAGCTGGTCTGTAAAAGATTCATTGATCTGAGTGGTGAGAGCAAACTGAGACGTTAAAGCTGTGGAATCCAAAACCACTAAAGTGGGCTAAAAAATGCCGAAATAAAAGCCAGAAAAAATACAAATAAAAGATATCAGTGTCTTTTCAGTTTGTTTTTGCATAACAAAGCTTGGATTTGTGGAAAACTTTGTATGTCTGGGCTAAAACACAAAATGAGATGAAGTTGCATAATTGATTCATTTACATTTCATCGTTGCTACGGGTGCACGACTGCTGAAAATAATCATGAGCCATGTCTGTGTTACATGTACTGTGTGCATTAATAAGTGCTACTAACCTATGATCCAAGGCCGACTGGCTGTAGCAACAGAAACACCTTCTTTGTAAACAGCTGTGGCTCAACTTGGCTGGAGAAAACTGCTGGCAAGCAAACTGGGAAGTGGAGTGGCTGGCAAATTTACTCTCACTCATGCACATTTGTGAAATAAACACAGGAAAGGAGGGGAGTTAGCAGGCTTCTGTGCTGTGTGACTAATAGAGTCTGTGAGCAGACTGACCAGACTGTCAATATGTTGTCGTTTCTAAACAGTAGAAGGAAAAAGAATTAGTCTGGGGTTAGTGGAGGCTAAAGGGGGCGTCTTAAAGTATGAGTTTGAATCTAAATCATTTTGCCATGTGAATCATAAAACCTCCAAAAAAATGTTACTTTCCACAACCTTCTGAGCTCAGTTCCGTTGCATTTCTGCTAACCTGTCTTCAAAATCAGCCTCATTGAGTATCTCTTCTGAAGGTATTTTACTGCTAACTTGCTAACTGGTTGAGTTGTACATAGTGTAACCAGAAGGGAAGGCTGTTGTTTTCCATTATAAAAGTGATTTACCTCAGCTCCTGCTCATAACTCACGTCCCAACCCAGAGGGCAATTAGTGCTTTATTAGCTGTAACAGGGGAAATGACTCCCTTCCGTCACTCCGGGGAATTCTAACAAAAAAGAAAAAGTATTCATCAACCACAAAAATGCCAAATCCATTTATCTGTTTATCAGCTGTAAAGATATCAAACGTTAAAAAAGCTCACATTTTGTCTGTACTTTACAAGATTAAATGCATTTTCTTCCATTTAATCCACACAGTGCATAACCACAATGCACAGAGTGACTCACAGTGTTTGTTTGCTGTTTGCGATGCTTTGTTTCCAGCACTGAAATGGCCACTTATGGGCAATTAGTCATGCTGAGTAGGCAGAGGCTTCACCTCCACTTCGTCACTGACTAACGCAAGACACTATATGTTGGAAAGGAAGTAAAGTGAGCGAAAGCATCGAGAGGAGGCAAATATTTTGTTCCTTTTAGGAGCTAGACTGCAGAGGGTTTAACACACAAATATAATGGGGATTAAACAGGAGCTTTGATCCAATACTCTGAGGTTTGTAGCATTTTAGGCCTTTAACAGTTATGTAGATACATGAGGCAATTACAGCTCCTAAATGCTTTGAATAATTATATTCCTGAGATCGAGAAGCATCTTACTTGCTGGTTTGCAACATCTTGCTGATCTCCTACTCAAGAGATATTCTCCTGCAAAGTCATGCTCTCTATTTTTATGCAAACATAAAGTGCACATTCATTCAACATTGCTTTGCAAAGGTCCTGCTCTTGAGTGAGCAGCCAGATTAAAGCACACTTACTGATATTCTGATCTTCCAGAACAGTTACATTGGAGGAAAGTGGATTATTTAAGCAATCTCCCATCAAAGTAATTATGAGGCTGCCTTTCTGTTCAGCTTCTAAATGACCTCTGAAATGTCTCGTGGAAGAAGAAACCACCATGTTTGGTGGCAAGCATCGAGAGTAATTTACTGTACGAGTGGTCCCAAATGGAAAAGCTTCCCCAGGTAAAACTAATTCATAGAGTAAAGTCAACAGGAGCAGGATATTTCCTCTGTTACCCGGAGGACACAGAGACAGGTTTGGGTCAATATATGGATCACTGAGGATATCCTGACTGGTGATTGTCGCAGGTGCAAAAGCAGTTTCCTCTTATGTAAGTACATCTCACGCACCTGCTGCCTTCCTGGATGCACAGTCACGGCGTTTTTTACCGAGTACATGTGAAATTGTGCAGACTGTAAAATACTACATTGCAGATCTAAATTCGGACATTCTCCATAAAGGCTTTTCATCTATGAAATAAACTTCCAACAGAAATGAAATTGATTCCTTCTTTTACGTCTATTAAATCTTTTTAAATAGAGGTCAAAGGTTGGTTTAAATGTAAAGTAAAGCTGGAGTCATTTTGATAAATTTTATTAAATATTTCAGTTATTCATCATTTTGGAGGTAATTGTGTGCATATCTTTATTGAGCTAATGCCTGTGTGTTTATTGTAGTTTTGTATTTATATTGTATTGTGGTTTTCTGCAGTTGAATGATGTAACTCTTGTTTGTGCATCACTGGGTATAAAAGCCCAACAGCAGACAGATAAATCAAATAAAGACATGAATTTATAAATCGTATTCTTTTTACTGCTGTTATTACTTACACTTATCTAAATGGATAAGCAGTAAAAATAATAATGTTTGGATGAGAATCACAGAAGATGCTAATCTTAGGGATTTGTGTAGTGCCACTAAATCACTCATGGGGTTGTTGTTTCGAAAACATCACCACCTCTGAAACTGTGAAGCTTTTGTATGTGAAAAACATGTTTTTTTTTAAATGACCTGTTTAAAAAAACATAGTGGTTTGTGTCTTCATAAACTATGCTATTATATTATTATCGTAATAACTTGAGTGAGGTTACATTTTGAAGGCCCCCTGGTGGCTGACGTTGGTTAACACCCTGTCATTTTTTCCCTAGTGGGTAGGATTCACAATGGTAAGTGTTTTGTGCCTGTAAACTTCCACTTATAGTACAAATTGTTGTGTTTTCCACCCCCAAAACAGTTACGAGTTTCCCTGACAAAACAGTCATGGATCAACTCATTCTGCCTGCTAAAAATGGGATTGTGATTCACAGACCATTTATATGGTTTTGAAGGGTGACATTTGCCAACGGACGAGATCATATACAGTGCAGCGAAGCCCTCAGAGGACAATAACCTGAAATGCCATCGCTGAGAATGTGGAGCTATAATCTGCTTCCAAACACATAAAGACAATGACTGTCACAGCAAATAATACCCCCACACAGCTGCGTTTGTGCACACATGAACGCTGTAACTTCAGCATGTGACATGGATAGAAGGGGGGTGTGCTTTGCCGTCCCTGTTGCTCCACTTCAGCCATAACTCCTCAGCAGGCTTTACCTGTTTGACTGCACGTTCACACAACTCCTGTAGAAGATGACTGCACGAACATTCCCACAGTTCCCACTTGTGAACATGATGAGCTTATGGCAGCTCTCAATAGGACATTTTAACAACCTAAAACACCCCAGGCTCACCGACTTTGCTCACCTCAGATTTGAGGTAAATGCGGGGTCATATAGAGAGTGATTCAGCAGCAAAACATGAAGCATGCACGTTAGAATTAAGTGTAAAGCTTTTAATAAGCTTTTTACATGCGCTTACGACCAGAGGATTTTGCACGTGAAACCTTAGAATGACCCTCAGCTTCACACTGGAGCTCCATACTAAGTGACCCACAATACCAGACTGGAATAGTACTGGGAGTCTTGATGCTTCATCCTCCTTGACTGCTTTCAGTTTAGTTTAATCCCTGTGATATGCATACTAACTGACTCTTGCATCCCCATTACAAGATAATTGCAGTTTATGTTATGCAGAGAATTGGCCATCCTGCTGAACTTCTACACACGGTCAATTTAGCACCCCCTACCTCGCCTTTGTTATAATAGTCCACAGGTAGAACGTTTCAATATATTTGTTAGACATGTTTGCTTCCCATGGTCTAATTAAAGCTTGCAGACAAAGCAAGTAAAACCACAGTTTAACAAGCCAGACAAGTTATTTAAAGCAATCTCCAAGCAATAAGCACTGAACCATAACAAGCACGCTTGGTTTAAAGTGAACCGCTGAATATCAGGCATGCAGTCATATTCACTCTAGTTAAAGAAGCAAAATGAATAATCCCCAACCGTGACCATCTAGAAATAATTGCTAAGTCCATTTATTTATACGCCGGGGTCTTGCAGTGATGCACTTTATATGGTTTAATGATGTATTGTTTACTATAATTTTATCTGCGGTATTATCTATTTCAAAACAGAAGGTAAGTAATAAGTTTGAAGGTAACAAAAGAATAACTGACATTAATGATATTTCCAGTTTATGGTCAGAAGTAATTTAATGCCAACAACCCATTTCAAAAAAGCTGCGGCATGTCTCTATTTTACTCTTTTTTAAGCATCATCTGTGAGCATTTGTGAGCTGAGGTGAGGAGAACAGTAGCTGCTGTTATAAAAATAATACGTTTTCACATTCTTGCTTTAAATTGGGTCTCAGCTCCTCAACAGTTCTGGTCTCAACGTGCCAAAAGACTTTCTCTGCAAAAGACATTATCTGTACAACATCTGTATATAGTGTTTAGCGTTAATTAAGCTTTTGCAGATGCCATGTGGACTAATGCATCGCCATACTATCGCAGCCTTAGAGCTGGGACGTCTGGCTTATTTTTAGCCTGGAAATTATCTTTTAAAAATCATTGAGGTTCTAATTAGAATAATTAATTACACACATTTCCAGTTTGCGTCTTTGGGTCCAGTTTAGGTCTTTAGTTGCATTTGAATATGCAAAAAACATAACACTTTGACATTCACAACCCATTTTAAAGTCTGAATAAGTATAATTAAAGAGAGACTTGCCACTGCAGCAAGTCTTGAGGAATAGTTCTCCAGGATTTCTCAAGGTCTTTCCAGTCCTTTTTTGGACATTGGCTGCTTTTTCACTCATGCTCAGTCGAGCTCTTGTACCTCACCATTCTCACCAGTTTTTGTTTTTGCTTGTTAAGCCACTTAACACTGACCTATGAATCATTCAAGCATCAACAATGCACCTAACACAAGGACTGAACCAGTGTTGTCTCTACATGTAACTAGTAGCCGGTTGCTACTAAAAACACATAATTTTCTCCCAATTCTTTGGTTACATCAAATTCCGATGTTAACACAATCTGACAGGGATAATTTTTCGTGCCAACAAGGCCATGCCCAAAAACCTTGACAAAAACTTAGCTTGTCAGAATTGCACAATTCCTAAAAAACAAACAAACAACAACTTATATTGTGTATTTCCATCAATAATTGCACATGTTTTAATAAATGACTACCTCTATTTCCCCTTTTCCTGCAAAATATGAAGAAGGGTGGCTCAAAACTTTTGAACAGTACTCTATGCCTGCAGATCAACGGTGGGGCCTCCATTTTTCCAGTACATAATCTATCTAATAAGTGAAAACAGGGTTTAGTATGTGCGATAAAATATGACTTTGAAAAATTGCCCTGGCAACATCTGCTGCAAATCCAGCATCTTTAATTACACTTAGAATAAAGTAAGCATCAGCACGGCTTGATTTATAATACAGGCGAAGTAGCCCGTAATTGCAAAGTTAGGTGAACTCTTTATTTTGCAAAAAAGCATGTAGGGCAACAGCCCAGAAATTGTTTTTGTGAGGCACTAGTGTCAGCATTTCCTAAGACAGAGCACTAATACAGAGAACAAGCAGCCAGGTTTTAGTGCTGTGGTGCTTTGGCAGAGCACAAGGCAGGACTAATAATGGATATGCAGGAATTGGAATGATTTTCTAAAGTCCATCTGTTTATGAAAAACAATTTATATTCAAATCTTTTCTTGAAATGGGTTTTAAAAGTAATTAATTAGTGCATTACGTAACTTATGTGAAAGTTAATTAAGCCAGACCATTGCAAGAGTGAAGTCATCTAACGATTTGATCCATCTGACAGAGACTTGGGACGAGCTGCCTCACCCTCTCTTTGGTTAATTGCACAGTGAATGGCTTTGTGAATGAAGCAGTCAGCCAACACAGCGCCTCCTCCCCCAACTCTCCCCATGCATGAGCATCAGTGCCAACACTGGAGCTCGGGATGCCCAGGTGCCTGCAGAAAAATGAAATGTGATATTGCGTCAGCAAAGCGCGGAAACAGCCCCAACTAGTTTCTCTCCAACCTCGAAAATTTCATCCCTAAATATGAGTTCACGCTGTGCGCCACCAGGGAAGAATCAAGGTTTGGGTGCCAATCCCTGACCTCCCTCGCAGTGCGTCCTCCCCTCCCTCCTCCTTCTTCCTCCGTGTAATACAAACCTCGTGATCGCCCATTCAGCGGTTCCTACGTCCGCTGCTTTGGGGGTGGTGGTGGTGATGGGGGGTGGAAACACAATAAGCTGACTAACCGAGGGGCAGGAGAGGAAAAGTATCTGGGAGACGGACAGGTGTCGCGGAAGTTTACACTTGCAGAGGCGCATCCCCTCCGCGTCTTTCTCTCATTATCTGGAATAACGTGAAAGAGACTGTGACTGGCGGTCATTCGGCTCCCACTGATCCTGTGTAAGTGATTCTCCACACCGGCTCACCGAATAGGCGAAGAGGTGAACGTTAGCCCGTTATAATGAACAGGCGTAAGAGGCAGGAGCCTCGGTCAGGTGGCTGATTTTGAGATGCACGATTTAACGGCTCGGCGATTCTTGCATACCTCAGTATGAAAATGCTGCCAGCCCAGCTGCTCGTGCAAGAGCTACAGGAGATCTTTGTTGCACAGATGTCATCATGCGATCGCAGCTAACGTGGCAGCCCGAGTGAGATGAGTATAGGTGCTGGTTTTAAATGAGGGGAAAAAATGCGGTATTTTTAGCCTGCGAGGTGCAGGTGAATTTGCATCATCACAAGTGCTGGAAACTAAAAGCACGTCCAGGCAACGCACGGCGTGACTCATCTCTTTAAATTGAGAAACTAAGACTCTTCGGATTAATCAGAGTAAGCCATCAAAAAACAACTAAAGTCACATTTTTGAGTCTGAGCCACTGCAAGAAGGAAAAAAACTTTAATCCCCAGGAATGTAAGCTGGAAAAATCCTTACTTGGCTGCTACTCTGAGTTTGGTGTGCAGGTACAGGGAGCTGTTTCTCAGTGCAGCTGTTTGTGTTGCTTTGTTGTTGTTGTGGTGCCGATCGTCACCTGTTGAAAGTAACACTTGGGGACACCTGGGTCACTTGGGCGACACTCCCCCAAATATTTAATGAATGAGTGTGCTATTCTGAGGCGTTCATTCAAAGAAAAATGAAGATCACCCAGCAAAAAAATCACACTTAGTGCTCATGTTACAGTAGTGCTCAACACTTAGTCACATCCAAAATTACCCAGGCAGATTTAATCAGCACCTGTTTTTATTTTAACACTTCACGGTTAATGCCTTGTGTTGTGTGTCTTCACGGTCTGGTCTCCGCAGCCTCTTGTCTTGCTCTGCATAAAGTGGTAATTGGCCTGTTAGTGATAGATGTGACACAGCAGGTAGATGTCAAACAGGGACGAGTGATCGTGAGCTCAGTGGGGATTTTAATGCTCCCACGGTCTTGATGTTAGAATATTCTTTGGCAGAGTTAACATTTGTTGCCATATTGACCATGGATGGCTGCTTTGGACCAGCTGAGCCGTGGGAAAACAGGCCATGCTTTTTAAGCCTTCTCTTTCCTTTTATTTTGGTTGATTATGTTCATAGAAAGTAGAAACAAGATGTTTTTTTAAGCAGCAGTAAAATCACAGAAGTTACCAGTAAAATAAAATTCAAATATTCCCGTGACAGTGAGCCAGCATGTGTTGTACCAGGACCGGGGGCCTGAAGCAGGTTAATTGAATTTACACAGCTTTAATTTTCCTAGTTTATCTTCTTTGACATAGAGTTTATAAATGGCAACAATGGAAATAGTAGAAAAATGATAGAATGGTCAAATATGATGTAGTTAATATTGCTTTTTGTCAGTGTTGCTGCATTCGCTGCTCCCAAAGTGGCATTTAGTGTTAATGTGGGGTGAGTCGTTGCTGAACCAGCTAACGTCCTTAATCTTAATTACCCTCTTGTCTGTGGTTTATATTGCATGTCTTTTGTGTCAAATTATTGCATTTATGCCATCCTATCATTATATCACAGATAATCTCTCCCCAAAGGAGGTTTGTGTTGTTTGTGAAGAGTCATGTTTTAATATAAAAAGTGATGGCATTTTATTGGCATTGAAGATTGATACTATACCCAGTTGTGTAATGCAACTTTGTTAGTTTTTACAACATTACGTTAATGATTTACTTCACGAAGAAAGCAGTTCCTGTCCCATTACTTTTGTGTTACTCTGCAACATTGTCTCACAATTACCAGTTAACAATAAAAGGCTGAGGCTATATGCCCACACACAGACACAAATCCCTATCCAAATGAGGACACGTACACTCTTTTAAATGTACGGGTTCTGACTACAGCGTCGGTGATGCTATTGTAGAAACTGAGGCTACAGTACTACAAGCCTGACTGTTTATCATGGTTGCCTCTCTGGGTTTGGCATTGCATTGCAAGTTCTTCACTAGTAGCTTTGTGTTAAAGTTCCCTTGCAGATGATTGCAAAGAGTCAATGTTCCCTTTTAGTGCAGTAAAAATGGAAGCAGTTTTTATCTTTCCACTCCTCAAAAGTTGTAGACTGCCCTACTATTTTTATTTTCCCTGCAAATTAACTGAAATCAGCTGATTGTAGCACAAGGGCTCAGGAAAAGTGCACATTTGATGATTTCTTTCTTTTCCCCCATCATTCAGATAGTTGAAGAACTCATGCAACACAAGTAACAACTTAATTGTTTGAATTTAGCACCATAATGGCTCATATGTACTGAGTTATATGCATTTTGTTTCTCCAAGCGTTTCTAATACCAATTCTGCCGTTGCCTTATACGCTTCTCTTTCCATTGTAGATTTTAGGTTGAATCGATATTCTCACAAATTCATCTCTAATGACAGATCTGGTCATGTAGAGCTGTTTAAAATGTTGTTTTGACATGCAGGATTCACTGTATCTGTCCTAAACTAAATCTGGTGCCACAGTTTTTATTGCTTCTCTTTTCTCTCTCTTGGCAACTCTTGATGTCATCTTGACGGATAGTGGTCATATCCCAGGTAGCAAAAACACCTTGAACACGTCTGTTTCTGCTCGCACGTGGCTGTAAGAAGACAAATGACCAAAGTTATACACTGAGAAAACAGTGAGCTGTCACTCTAAAGTTTCAAGCACAGTGTAAGACAATTTCCAGCTCATATTCCCATTCAAAGCTGCATCACACACACAAACTGACTGATCTGCAAAGTCAGTCCGCTGTATTTATCTTCTGTCCAAAAAGTAATTTCAATGAAGTCATCCTCAATGCACTTACCTCAAGCTGTCACAAAAAGCTGATGCAATGGAGAGTGTCTAAAACAAGCAGTTCATTTAGCGCTTGGCTGCACCTGCCCTTTTAGCGCTCCAGCAGGGCCTTGTCCTCAGCTCGCCCCTCCTCTGCTGACTCTCCGAGGTGACAGACAGCAGCAGCAGAGCCAAGTGCTTTGCAGCACGGTGCAGGATGAGTCGTTTTTCTGCATGCTCCTGTTTATTTAGGATGATCTAGCATCTGCATGTCTGCAGTTTTCTTAAAGAAATGATTGATGCAGATGGTGTGTCTTGGCGAAAATGCAGGAAAATGGAGGGGTTGTATTCTGTTCTCCTGAGAGATGCATCAGTGTGACCTATTTTCTGTCTGAAGTGATTCTCTGTGCTCTCAGAGTGTCAGCCTGAACATGTTTGCTCTAGTAATCTGACAATATTACACTGGTGCACCCCATTGTTGTGTCAGTCAAAATGTGACACTAGTAACAAATCCTGTATTTTTGTGACTTTGAACAGAAAGAGAAGCCTCAGAGTGGATGCAGTTATGGTATAACATCAATATTCAATATTTTTATAATAAAGTTTTACAATGTCTCTAATGGTTTCAAACACAGAAAGATGCTATCATTCATAAATTACCTTTACTAAACGATGTATTTTTTCTAGTCACCTGACTGTCTGTTGTGTATTAGGTAATTGTATTATTTTGGCTCAAATTATGTATTTTACAGATAAAATGTATATGTTTCTCAATCAAATAACACACCCAGGTTTCTAACAGCGGATTTTACCTGGACGGATAAGGGACCAAGGGGAAACTTAATGTTTGGATGCAGCTTGTCTGAATTCATGATAAGAGTTTCTGTTTTATCTGACTTTAATTTGATAAATCCACACATCAGTGTCATACTATCAGGCAGACAGACTGTGAGGTTGAGAAGAGGTTAGTGAATTTAACTGGGAGGTAGAGCTGTGCCTCATCGGCATAGCAGTGTAACAAAATATTATTTCTCTGTGTAATGTGTAAAGCAAGGATGTTTTCAGTGCTGCAGCGTTAGTCACCTATTTCTGACTAATTTCCGCCATCAACATCAACCAACCACATGCAACTACTCACTAATCAGCTGGGGAATATACATTTTTTCCAAGCAACTGGCAGTTAGCATGGAATAACCACCAGTCGCTCGGGACTGCCAGTAGGCCCGTGTGACTATAGCTTAAAGGATTGGCTGAAGCCTGTGTTGAGCTACCTTAAACCTGTGTTTCATGTGAAGTCAGCAGGGCTTGGCGGCTTTGGTTGCAAAAACAAATTAAACTGGAGGAAAGGAATAAAAGAAAATTGCCTTACTTTTATCCTAGTAATTGCAATTTTTTTGCAAGTTTTTAGTATTATTTGATACAATATGGTATTTGCTGGTGTAACTAATAAAGGTATCCTATCTTAAGAAGTAAAAACATGCAGATCATGTTTATTCAGTTCAGTATCCCATCTTCACTGAGAACACTGAACGGATTGTGGACCTTTGAACCACTAAGACAGTTTTGTGTTGGTGAATGCAGGTTTTTCGTTTTGTCTTTTCATCTGTGTGCACCACACCTGTGGTATTGACTTTGGTTTGTTAGTGATGCTGCAGATTAGTGACTCTACTCCGTGTGGGAAGCTTAAATTTGAGACATAATATGCACGTGTTTGTGTGCATGCATGAATTGCATGTTGTTGGAAATTATCAGTGAAAGTAATAATGAACTGAATGTGTGTTTGCAGCCATCAAGTATATGCGTCACTAAGCTTCAAATGCAGACACTCTCATGCATAAATGCTGCTTCATCCCTATCCTTGACACCACTCACTATAAAAAGAAGGCCTAATAATTGCCTTCCTTTGTGGCTATACACTAATGGCCATATAATCATAGTGTATTCATCTTCTCTATACATCAAAAGTAACATGGATGCAAGAAAAATAACTTGTCCTAATAAGCCACTGCTGCTGTAATTTGTTCCATAGATATTAGATTGATATTCCAGCTGCTAATTTAAGCAGTAAACATGGTTTAATGCAGAATTGAGATCAGCATGATTAGTTTTCAGGTGAGAAAGTGTGTTTTTCCCGAATTTATCAACTAGATGTGAAGAAATGCAAAGTTAGTAAGACACTTGGCACAGCAGTAACCTCATTATTGGGAAATATGCTATGTTTTTTGTTGAAACAGTGTTTCAGTATTTGTTACTGCTCCGATCAAGTAGTAAAGTCAAGCAGGGTAAGAACTGTGTGTGTGTATATATCATTTTATTGTGACATCACTCAGTGGTGATTTTTCTCTTCTGTAACAATCATTATCTTGTACTGAAGACTATTTCAAAGTTATTGAGACCACAAATTCATGTGGAGAAAAATGCAGAAGCGGGAATTAAGTCAATAGAAAAGCAGTGTCATTTTTCTCATAGACTTCAGTGCAGTCTGTTTTTTTTTCTTTTTAGCAGCCAAGCAGTCACCCCCTGCTGGTGATTAGAAAGATTGCAGGTTTAAGGTGGTTCAGACTGGGTTTTACTTTTCCATCTTTCATATACAGTCTGTGGTTAAAGTTTTAAAATCAGAGAAAGAAGACAATGCAGGTAAAAAAAACAACAACCCAAAACATCCTTTCTAGAGATTTTTTTTGTTTTGTTTCACCTCCCAGAAAAACAAAAGTGAATGCCAGCCATATGATGAGTACCATTCATACTTTTAGGCACCTGCTGGCATGTGTAACTCTAAGTGTGACTATTTTAATATCTTGAGTGGAAAAAGAAGTGTGATTCTGATAGACTGGAAAGCCTTTACAGAGGTCTTTCTTCACAGTGGCTGAATGAAAAGCAGTGGTAATGTGACAGTGTGCTTACTCTGTGTGATAATAGAATTTTGAGACAGAGATTTTACTGGGGTTTATTTATTTTTTGGGCCACCGTGCTGATAATGTGAAACTTCAATTTGTCAATTGTGTATGTTCACATTTGTCTTTTGGGATCAGGTAGATTACAATTAAACATTACAAACCTATTAACAAACTTAAACTGAGACTATTACATAAACCAAGTATGACTGGCTCAGTTTTATTTTCAGAAAGTTTAACAGTGTGTTGGGGTGAGCCAGGTCCTGAAGTGACTGGAGGAATGAGTAAGAAGCAGGACTGAAAGGGAGATGCGCTGTCAATAAAGCTATTGGTCCAATAATAGAATGGACATAATTGTCTGGTCTTCTGAGTCATAGCTCTCTTCACTGGCAGTGCTCACCCATCTTGTTTAGGCTCTGTTGTTAATGTTCTCCTCCTGTCCATCTCCTCATCTGTCTTCGCTTCTCTTTCTGTGCTGTCATTACTGTTTTGGTCTTGTTTTTTTGTTGTTGTTTTTTTAAAGGCAACCCCTCTATGTCTCCGAGGTTCTATTTTTACTTCACCATATGTACTAATATGCTAGTTCATGCACCATTCGTAGAAATAAAATCGTTGCAAGACATTTTATTTTTCAGATAATGACATAAAAAAATACTTCAGATGGTCAAGAGGGCCAGTTCAGTGACTACAATCAACCGAGGCGAAACTTAACAGATGGCTGTCGACTACAGCCGCCTGTTCTGGCATCCGCCTGTCAGTCAAAGGGGCACCCGCTTCTAAAAATGATAACTTTAATCCTTAATGCTGTTTAAATGTGTGAATTCTACATTTTATTTGTAAATATAAAATATTATATATTATCATAATATAAAATATTATGGTATGAAAGGAAAAATTAGCTAGAGTGAGCAGATTTCTTTTAAGCATGGTTACTTCAGCTCTGAAAATGGGCAGTTTAACATGGGAATCTGTGAAAGCCTCAAGTGGAGAGAAGAGGAACTGCAGTTTTGCAGCTTCCAAGGAAGATGCTTGGCTTATCAATAGTCTTAGCCAACATAGACTTCACTCGATATTCACTTTTCAGCCGAGGTTCATCCTGCAGGCAAAGCAACCTGTGACTCAAAAGTTATCCACAAGTCATACGTGGTCGACTCCTTTGTCACGTGGTGTGAGCAGAATCATCTGCAGCTCAACGTGGCAAAGACCAAGGAACTGATCGTGGACTTCAGGAAGACCAGGAAACACTTGACCCCTGTTTCAATCCAGGGGGTCAGTGTTGACATTGTGGAGGACTATAAATACCTTGGAGTACACATTGACAATAAACTGGACTGGGCTAAAAACACCACAGCACTTTACAGGAAGGGCCAGAGTCGTCTCTATTTTTTGAGGCGACTGAGGTCCTTCAACATCTGCCAGAAAATGCTGAGGATTTTCTATGAGTCTGTGGTGGCCAGTGCGATCCTCTATGCTGTTGCATGCTGGGGGAGCAGGCTGAGGGTCGCAGATGCCAACAGACTTAATAAACTGATCCGTAAGGCCAGCAATGTTGTGGGGATGGAGCTGGACTCCCTCAAGGTGGTGTCGGAGAGGCGGATGCTGTCCAAGATAAAGACAATGTTGGATAACACCTCCCACCCACTCCATGACATGTTGGTCAGTCACAGGAGCTCGTTCAGTGAGAGACTGAGATTACCGAAAAGCACCACTGAACGACACAGGAAATCATTCCTGCCTGTGGCCATCTCCCTGTACAACGCATCCACTTAACACACTGTTTGCTGCTACAGCTACACATGTTTCTTTTCCAAATATTTATTTATAAGTGACTTATGTATGTATGTATGTATATATATGTATATATTGTACTATTCTTAGTTAGCGTATTGTCTGTCTTGTCTTAATGTTGGTTTAAAATGGAGCACTGTAACAAAAAATAATTTCCCCCAGGGATCAATAAAGTATTCTGATTCTGATTCTGATACAAGGAAAGTTACACAGTCATTTTCACTGTGAGATGAGCATCATTCGGTGTTAAATTACTAAAATCCACTCGGACATACTCACACAGCATATAAAAGTGAATTTAATTAAAAAACGCACAATCCATTTTTATTTTTCTATCCGTTTGTCTTGTTCCAGGGTTGTCCCAGCCTCGGCCCCCAGAGCAGCGGTTCCTGTGCCTCTCCACCTCTTTGACTAGCAGCAGCAGCAGCTCGGTGTGGCGAGGGCAGGAACAATGGGCCGAAAGCTTGACCTGTCAGGCCTGACGGACGGCGAGGCTGAGCACGTCTTGAAGGTGGTCCAGCGGGACATGAAACTGCGAAAAAAGGAGGAGGACAGGCTGAGGTGAGATTGGAATTTTATATTCAGTGCCTATTTTTTATTTTGAGTATTTTTAGCACATTTGACAAGTACAGGGTGATGTGACAGGAACTGATGCAAGGCAATGTCATTTGCGTCTACAGCTGGCTCTTACCAAATCTCCTTTCTGCAACCTGCTTCTTTACTAGTATATTTCTTGTGCAATAAAATTTTTACAAAGTATATAAAAATTACATTTACTGTCTGCAAAACTAAATCTCTGAATGGTGCAATAACAGCTTGGCAACAGTGACTAGGCACAGCAGGTACATACGCCTGACTCTCAAGGACATTCAGGAGACTCGACAACAAAGACGCCCACATATGTTGAATATGTATTACATAGTTCTAATGTCTACTCCTTAAAAGGGTGTCTTTGTACACATTCTTCACGTCTACAGTTTGTCAGCGTCTGTACAGCTCATTTACTCTAGGAAGGGTTTATATATATGTTATCCATTTCACCAGAAAGGAAAGGAAAGAGGCTCTTTAGGCCTTGGATTAATGTGCGACTTTAGACACTTTATCAAATCGAGATGCTTATCTGATTTAGACAGAAAACCTTTTACCACATAAAGTTTACAATACTCTGCAAGCTAAAATGAGGTACATAGAAAGTTATGCCTACATGTTGCGGACTGTGACGATGTACAGCCTAAATAATGAGACCAGTGATTAAAAACTGCTGATCTGGGTGAAATTAAGATTTTTGCATTGAAATGAATGACCTGCTGTCCTTTTCTGGGTAAAGACCTAATGTTTCAAAAATGAATGCATGTACCAATTACTGAACGGGCCACTGTAGTGACTGTGAATTGAACTGGGTGCTATGCTACAATGGAAAGCCTCTTCGGCATGGCTTTTGTAAAGTAAAGCAGTCAAATAAAGCAGCAGTAAAATAGCTCTTCTTCCACACAAAACGATCCCTGTGAGCGTCACCCAACCCAATCAGAGATTTCATCAGATGATGGACCAGGTTATGTGTTCAGTATAAGTTACAACAGTGATTTTAAAAAGTACTGTTTTCATGACACAGAAAATTCCAACTGTAAATTCAACATAGTTCTCAAAAGCCAATCATCTTGCTTCCTAGTACACCTGTCACATGTGACTTTAGGCCGTGCAAAGCATGGAGCAAAACTGCAACTACACTTGGTTTTTTCCCAGTAAAACAATGACGAATGTCATGTTTTACCACATTAAATCTAGCTTAGTTGTGGCATCTGAAGCCTTGTTTCTATCAGGTGTTTTCCATCATGCTTATCCTCCACCATTAGATCCATATCATACAGTGTGGCTTTTTTTGCCAATGTTGTAACAGCAACAGCAGTTTCTGTGAGTTTATAAATGAAGTAAAGTAGCAAAGTAGTTTTTGTAACTGAGTTTTCAGTCCTGCTCCTCCTTTCGTGTTTTCTGCTTACAGGCTGTCAGGTCTGATAGGGTCATTATTTTGGCCCTCTGGTCTTTCTCTCATGTCACATCTTCTTAATTAACAAATGCTAGACTGCTTCCATCCCTTCAGCTCCTTTCCTTCACTCCCTCAGGGAGGAGTAAGAGCGGATTCAGTTTGGCTGTGACAGACATTAATAGGAGGCCGGCCATCAAACATATGCTCGGTTCAGTGTTGTTGTTTCATCGTGACTACAGGAGGAGGTTTGCCAGTGTATCTAATGCCACCACAAAATCCAGAAAGTTGTTTTTAGCTGTTTTTCAGCTGGAATTTAGGTGAACCCTATAATTTTTGAAACGCAAATATTCTCCTTTGACTGCCTCAGCTATTTTGTTGTGGAAATTTGATGTCTTTCTTCAGACTTGAACAGTGAGCCTCAGTGGTTTATTGTTCTTGAGTGAATGCCACAAGTGATTAGGCTCCTTTACTCGGAGCGCTAAACATCTTAGCTGTACTCAGAGGAGCAAAACAAAGTTGCTTCACAAACCAGAATGCAGCCGTCGGTTTGCGCTGCTCGAAACTCTACTTAGTTTCCCAGAATTAGTTTTAGAGCAATGATGCTGCATTCCCAAATTACTAGGCTGTAAAATATTCCCCCATCAGTCTGTCATGAATGAGCTGAAATAAATTATGACTCTCAGGCTGTTATTACTGCTGTTTACAGCAAGGAGATGAGCAGAATATTGATGATGTAATGACAGGGGAATATTTATTAGGCAACAATTCTTTAAAAAAAGCAAAGCAGATATAAAAAAAAAAAAACAACAACAATTTTTTTTTTCCAGAGGACGCAAAGTCACAGTTGATCTAAATTTGTCCCCCATGATAAACCTAGATTTAAGGGGTATTTCAGCCCAATTCAAATGAATTGTAGCCTGTAGTGCTATTTGTACATTAAGGTTGTTTTGATTTGTCATTTTTTTGAGTTGTGGAGAGACTGCTGCCGTCGGGGAGTGTTCTTTTTTTGCTTAAGTTGGTGATGTGTGACACAGCAAATCATTGGTTTCTAATGCGATGATGAATGTGATTCACTTCACCTGCCAGTAGTTTGTGTATAAAAATTGAGAGCTGTAGTTCTTAAATCTAAAGGAGTGTTTTAGTAAAGTCGACATTTAATCCAGTGACACAGATCTGCAAAAAAGAAAAATTTGCATGTTTTCAGCTGTCAAAATGGTCATCCATGTAATTAAATACAGAGGTACCCCCCTACCCCATTGAGCTTATATTTATAACTGCATTTTAGGCAAAATCTTACTGGAGTAGTAAACAGCAAAGCTCCAAAACAAATGTTTTCTTTCAATAGACCTTCCCACATCTTAAAAACTTGTCTGTTCCAAGCCTGTTCACAGCGTCTCATCTCTTATGAATTTTTAGTATCCGAGTCCAAACCAAGGTGAGCCTCGTGGCCTCACGGGGCAAAGTCGACCATCTCATTATAATGCAAAAATGCTACAACTGTCCTTTAATTTTTTAGGCTGAATACCACTGCTTACATTACCCCTAACATCATCAAGCTTCATCAGCCTGCACAGTCAAATGCTTTAGACTCTCTTAATACTGCCCATGGCTAAATACTGAACAAGGACGTGTTCTTGGTCCATCTCTCTCTTGGGAACTGTGTTTTGCTTTTTCTTTCTGCCTTCATCTAATAAATAAAAAATATTTGTGTGGTGGTCCTTGCATAGTTTGACTTTATACAGTTCCGAAAAAAGAGAAATCCAAACAAAAGAAAACAATCTGCATCCTGACCACTACCACGGCCAGTCAAGTTACGGAAGGAAGAAAAAGAAAGAAACCCCAAATCCTCTCATTTGCACTGGAAAATTTTCCGCAGTTTACGAATAGGAATATAAATCTCTCTCCATTTATATATCATTCACAGCAGGCTCCCTCTGCGGTTTGCATGGCTAACTCTTTTACGATTGATTTATGGTAATTATTTATTTATTTGTGAAGGAAGGCAGCCCTGCAGAGCTTCAAATTAGGCTGGTAAACTTTCGTAGGACAGTTTAAGGCTCAGCTGGCTCATTTAATGCTGAATTTAATTTTCCCTCATGGTGAATAGGGCTGTGCAATATGACCAAAATCTCATATCCCGATATAAGAATTATATCGTCCGATAACGATATAAATCACAAAAATTTAACATTTTCTGTAAATTCTGTGAATCTCGGGTAGCTCGACTTGCGTGAAGTGTTTCCAGCTGGGCGTCGTGTAGCTGGAGTCGAGTGTTTTAACCGATGCATGAAACGATATATTTTTAGACATAAGTTGTAAATTAACTGTAAACTTTTTTGCTTCTCATCCGTAGATACTCTGCATACTCTTTCACGTGATTCAGTTTATTTTGAAAAGTCTCAACAGCTTTATGGTAAATGGCCTGTATTTATATAGCGCTTTACTAGTCCCTAAGGACCCCAAAGCGCTTTACATATCCAGTCATCCACCCATTCACACACACATTCACACACTGGTGATGGCAAGCTATTGTAGCCACAGCCACCCTGGGGCGCACTGACAGAGGCGAGGCTGCCGGACACTGGCGCCACCGGGCCCTCTGACCACCACCAGTAGGCAACGGGTGAATTGTCTTGCCCAAGGACACAACGACCGAAGATTGTCCAAGCCGGGGCTCGAACCGGCAACCTTCCGATTACAAGGCGATCTCCCAACTCTTGAGCCACGATCGCCCCCCCCCCTGATTTTCTATTTTATGTAGAAAATAAAGAAGCGGTCGCGGTGGTTTTACCGTCTTTGTTGCTAACGACAACGCATAAAAGCAGGCGCTTGTCCGTCCGTAGTGTGGTTATATTAAATATAAGAGAAAGAGAGAACTTTAAGAAATTAATATAGCCACTACAGTGACCAACAAAACGATGAAAAAATGCTGTAAACGTTTATTTTGCGACATCACGAGACAAACGATGGCGTAAAATGAAAGGATAGATGTTTTTATATCGTCATCCGATATATATCGTTATATCGAACAGCCCTAATGGTGAATAATAAGAAATATTTGAAACACCTGACTGACTTTACCTGCTGTCTTATACACACTCAGATAAAATAAATTCATTAAAGAAATGGCACAGATAGCTATAAGTTTAGTTAGAGACAAGTAGTGCTGTTCTTTAAATTATTTAAAGTTTTAATGTTGGAAACTGCAGGTAGTCTATGATGTCTCCCGGCTTTACTGCTTTAATATTTTTAAATGAGTGTTTAAAACTATGTTTATTATTAATGTATAACACAATTCAATTTGTTTAGATAGTTACTATTCTGTTGCTGCTGAGGTCTGTTTAAGGTATACCTACATATGCTCAATTTCAGTAGTGTGATGACATGTATTTGTCATATTCAACACCTGGATGGAATTTCATTACATCTGTAACAGCTGTTCATTTGGGCTCGGCAATCAACAATTCAAAATCTGGTGGTCAAAGGGCACTGTGAACTCATGAAAGTCATTTGACCAGAACTCAAGAATTCTTACGCTAATGATGACAAGATTTCGCATTAATGTCTCAAAGAGAAAAAGTGATTTAACTTCAGGTTCTTACAATATACATATGCTCATGATGTATCTGCATTTTATATTTTGTCATTACTCTAATACAGCTTTAGATACACTTACTAAAGTTAGACACACTTAATATCTTTTATTGAATTTGCTGAAAGAATTCAGTGCACACGTTTGTTATGAATATGTGCAGACATGGACTTTAACTGTAAGTTGACTGGCTGGGTTATAACAGTGGGGTGCTAATCCTAGTTTCAAATGAAGTTTAAAGACATCTGAGGCCTTCATTAGTAACCCATAAACCAGCCATGCAGCTGTGATCTTTAATCTGAAAAATCAAACAAGAACTTAAATGTCATATTTGATTCTGTCTTGTGTGTGAGCTAGCACTGCTGGTGCTTGACTGACACTTCCTCCCAACTGCTCTTGTTAAACTTTGCTGGTTTTTATAGTGCAAAGCACTTTTTTGAATTACAGTAGGAAAAGAAAAGCTGAACTTCATGAAAATTGGGATGGCTAACTTAAATTTAAATGGCTTACTGGGAAACTTAAATAGAACAAAGCTATTGAAAATGTCATTACTAATACTTGTGCTTATCCTGCAGTGCTGTCACAGTTTAATATTGTCACAATTTTTAATATTAGATAAAGCTGCAGGGCAGCAGGGTGGTGCAGTGGTTTGCACAGCAAGAAGATCGTGAGTTCAATTCCACCATCAGCAGATAGGATCTATAATCAGGTCTGGTTGTACAGTGGGGCAAAAAAGTATTTAGTCAGCCACCGATTGTGCAAGTTCCCCCACTTAAAATGATGACAGAGGTCAGTAATTTGCACCAGAGGTACACTTCAACTGTGAGAGACAGAATGTGAAAAAAAAAATCCATGAATCCACATGGTAGGATTTGTAAAGAATTTATTTGTAAATTAGGGTGGAAAATAAGTATTTGGTCACCTCAAACAAGGAAGATCTCTGGCTCTCACAGACCTGTAACGTCTTCTGTAAGAAGCTTTTCTGTCCCCCACTCGTTACCTGTATGAATGGCACCTGTTTGAACTCATCATCTGTATAAAAGACACCTGTCCACAGCCTCAAACAGTCAGACTCCAAACTCCGCCATGGCCAAGACCAAAGAGCTAATTTACGAATAAATTCTTTACAAATCCTACCATGTGAATTCATGGATTTTTTTTTTCACATTCTGTCTCTCACAGTTGAAGTGTACCTCTGGTGCAAATTACTGACCTCTGTCATCATTTTAAGTGGGGGAACTTGCACAATCGGTGGCTGACTAAATACTTTTTTGCCCCACTGTAGCTGGTGAAATTGAAGTCAACTTTCCACAAAATGTAGTTTATAACAGTTAATTTATGATTTAACAAACAATCTATGATTATGAAATCATCTAAAAACTGGAAATGTGTTATCTTTGTGAAATATAAAAATGTAATATAAGTTACATGTAAGTAAAAAATAAGAAATTGGGAATGGGGCAAATACTTTGTCAGCTACCAGCTTTAACTGAGTTCCACACTACAGAGCTGAAATGATATGAAAATAAATCTGTAATAGCTCCTGTTTGCAACCTCACTGGACTGCATCTGAGGGGTGAGGGTGTGCTTCTGTGTGATTCAATTAGAGGGGGTGAGCTGCTCAACCCCTGGCCTCCACCGACTCAGTGGTCATCCAGCTGGAGAGGCTCATTATGTAGCAGCAGGCAGCTCAGGGGAGCATGGGCTTGGATCTACTTAACAAACAGCACAAGCACACCCAAGGGAGACAGACTGGGAAATTATTATAGATAGCAATCCACCACTGTTGCTTTGTCAACAGCAAGGCAATGGCTGGAGTTTCAGCCGCTGGTGACTCTTACAGGTAATTTTCTCTCGATGTTGGGAAGGATCCACTTCATTAAAGTGTCTGGCAAGTCCTTGCATGGATAGGGCAATTACTGTACCTCCAAGACTCATTTCAAATGCAGCTGTGGCAAGTCTGTCCCACCAGTTGAAAGGCTCTCCTTTATCCCAGCTCCTTTGTGTGCGTTGACCAAAGCAAATGGTGCTCTTTGGGTAAGTCTTAATTATATGTGAAGTTGTTGTCCTTTTTAGTCTTGGTGTAATTGCTGGCTGAATAGCAGAGAGTGATACTTTGCATCACCAGCTTTAATTAGTCAGTAAAATTGTGAATGGTTAAGTAATGAAGTTGTGTTCAGAGAAGTGAGCAGTAACTACTGACGTCTTTTTATTAGAGATCTTGTGATTGTTTGAAGCTTTATTCAAACCATGTGCTCCTGTTTTATTGTGCAGCTGTTATTATTGCGCATTAAACACATTGAGCTTCTGTGTAAGAGGGAATTTTTATTTTGTTTCTTATTTTTTTGGCATTTCCAACCATTAGGTCAAATGCTATGTGCCATACAAGCAAAGGCTTTGGCATCTTTCTTCTCATTTCTTAGTCAGTGGTTTCTTTTTAGCTCCAGTTGATGTGGTTGACAGGTAGGGACAGGTTCACAGGAGTCACACTGGGAGGCTGTCGCTCTGTCGGGGACAGAATGACCTCTATTTCATCCTCCTGGCTGCCTGTGTGGAGAGAGGCAAGAGGATAAAGATGAGCTTTGTAGATATATAAAAGGACAGCTTCAAAATGTATTATTTTTGAGCCAAGATGAAAGACAGCCAGGTTTGTTTGGTCCAAGTGGCTCCTTATTCACGAGGATCAATAAATTGGTGTAATTGGATTTCAGAGCGCATGCAGTAAGAGAGGATATTGCCCTCTGTTGCAGGACAGTCCCTCTGGGCTGCACTGCCATCTCCTCTATTAAAGCTGCACTAGAACTGGGGGGGCAGATGAGCCTTCTGACATCGACTTTAAGGCCTGAGGTCTTTTCCTTTCACAGCTTCGACTCGGATTTAAGTTTACACCCACATCTATTACACTGTCGTCCTCTAAATGCAGCAGAGTGTTGTTTTATTAATGTTTCTCTAATGAAGCAGGTTTCCCCAGACTGAACTAATGACCCCGACTTGTGTCTGCTGAGGAAAAATCCAGAAATTGCGTAACTGGTCGAACGCAGCTTTGAGGTTTTTGGGCGGCTGAATGGTTCCATTGTGTTTAACAGACATGCCTTATTCTTTTCTTCTCAGTGTCTAAGGTGTTTTTTCTGTGCCATAATCCACTTTTAGGCACCGCTTTAAAATTATTTTTAACACTTACAGTATATAACCTGTGCAGCAGCCAGTAAAGTAGGTCTTTGCGTAGTTTAATTTCAGCCTAGCTGTTGTTGTGGCAGTTGTGTTTTCTTGGCTGCGGTTCCTCTTTGGTGGGTATTAGCTGTGTTGTGTTACTGGTGTGGGTTATTTGTCTGACTCACATTGATGTGGATTGTTTTTGATGTGAAAGTGCTTTGTGTGTGTGTGTGTGTGTGTGCTGGTCTCGTCAGCAGCGTGTTGTACTTTATGTGTTTGTGTGCAGCAAGCAGGAAGGACAAATCCTTCTGACCCCATGTTTTTTTTCTGAAGCCACATTGGCCGGTGTTACATCAGCATCATTTTGTGATTATTTCACATTTCACGATCTGCCAGGGTGACATTACACTGCTCTGGTTATTGTAATTTATTTCTTTTAACTTTGTTTTAGACTTCAGAAAAGAAAAGCACCTGAATATGTTTTCTGCATAGATTTTTCACCCTGGCTACATCAGGAGCACTATAGCATTTAATGTTTCTTTAGTTGATCAGAGCTGCTAATTGCTGTGACCTCACTGTTGTGCGGTAACTGTTTTAATAATGCCACCCACTTCTGTGTGACAGGTCAGAGTGTTCTGTCTTTTAATCATATAAAAATAAATAAATAAATAAAATGCCATTGACTCATATCTCAAATAGCAAAGCAAGCTTCCCATTGTTTGAATGGCACAGTCTGCGTGCTGACTTCAGATCAGTACCTACTTAATTTGCTTACCTGTGTTCAGGGGCTGTACAGGTGCCACAGACTCTAATTTCTAATTAGATTTTAATATGGCTCTAAGTACACGACATTAATATAATTAAACTTAATTAGCAGAAGGAAATATAAGCCCCCTGACCACAGCAATTATACATGGGCGTGCTTATGCATACACTGTCTTGCTCTCTGTGTACAGACACATTTTTCTGATATATGGCTCATCTTATGCTCTTATAGAAAATAGCATCTTACCTGCAACTTCACCAATGTTTTTATTTACAACATTTAATCAGTTGGTGCTTGTTTAATTATTTCCTTTACTGGTTGTAATTTTTGGATGGATTGCAGGTCTTTTTTAAGTGTTAGAAATGGGGCTGCACAATACTGTGTTTGTTTAATCGGCATCATTTAGTTGCACCATGGTAGCCAATCATGTCTATGATCTGTTAACTTAAAAATAAAACACACTAGAAATCAGAAAATTAGAAAACTGAAATGTCTAATGAAATTTGCTGTGCATCAGCCGAGTCCCTGGAGAACAAGCATCTCTAACGGATGCCAGTTTACGGCGTCTTTTTGGAGGTAGGTTCTGATTTCCCCCGAGTGTGACAAATCAGCCGCTGTTCATCCCCTTGGAGCTGCTGAGCCAACAGGACTGGCTGATGAGATGGTGAAAAACAAATCCATCCTAGCTACTTGTGGCACATTTCCTTTCATAGCTCTTACGCCCCTTTAGCGTTTCCGGCTGACTGAGTAGATAGGTGTCACCTTGCCTGCAAGTAACCTGGCGTGTGTGTGTGTCTGAGAGAGAGAGCGCCAGCATGTGGTGTCTGAGCTTCAGCTAGCCAAGGTTCAAATGGAGGTGAACGGACCACTGCTTATCTTTGTCTTTCTCTGGATAAACCTGCTCATTTTCCCACCAAGATAAACTCGCGGGTTATCTGCAAGAAGACTAAGACTGATTCAGAGCAATAACTTGAATATTTCTCCTGCGGTCTGCTATGATTGCTTCTGCTGCTGGCAAAATGTCAAGTGCTGTTTTGAGTCAGAGCAAAATAGTTGGTTCCAACAGAATGATGGTCTTATCTCGCTTCTTGGTTCCTATCTCTCCCTTTTTGAGATTGGCTCATCTATTCAGTGTCAGTGTCTGATTCAGTCCCATTTTCCATTCAGTAGTATATCCTCTATGCAGCTATCTGTGGATGTTTTGCTACCTCAGTAGATACTTAGCAAGGTCCTTTATGTGTTTTAGATGGGCTGAATAATTCACAATCTGTTATCACCCCAGTCCAACTCTTCTTTACACCAAGGCTAAGAGACACCAGACTCATTTATCTTCTATCACAGGTCTACTCAGTGGTTTGTGCTGTTTGCAGGGTTACTAAGCAGCAAATACCCAGTTAGTTACCACATCTTCAGAGAAAATGGATCTTTTTTTGGGAGGTAAGGATTTAAGAAAGCGAGAAGTCCTTTGTGGGATTACATCTTTTTCTCGTGAGGATGGTGCAAGGATAGAGCAGCTGAAACTGCCAAATGGAAAAAATGCATGCTTAAACAGCATCAGCCTTATGCATGTGTTACGGGTCCCAGATGTGAAGACCACAATAACAAAAAGAATACAAATCTGTAAAAATAAAGGTAGAGTCTCAGAGAAAGAATCACAGGAGCACTCGTGTCTTTTCCCGAATTGCATCTCTTATTTCAGATCAACAAATATAATTTACATCCAGTGCTTTCACTTGTCAGATATGCTCAATAACTGTAAAAGGTAAATAAAAGGCATTTGGCAAATATATGCATCTATGGTCATTACATTTCTCCAGTCTACACTGTTAACCACACTATTCCTTCACTCATTTAAATCAGCAGTGCAGATAGCATATAATGCCTTAAACGTCTTATTGCTCTTTCTCACATATAGGGCAAACTCAAAATAGCTTATCCACAAATCTGATATAAGTGCATAAATCTTACTAGATTAGACAAAACACACCTGAATGTATTACTTTGCAATGTAACAACATAAATGTACATTCATTCTTAGCTTATTCTTAACATTTCCACATCACTTGAACCATAAAGTATATATAAGATATTTTAATCTCGAATAATCTGATGTCAGGGCCTTTACAGTTAAATTGGAGCACCACACACACATATTTGCTTGTTAAATGGAGTTTACCAAGTTTAAATACATCCCGCGGGCTGGCGAACTCTCGCGATAACTCGCGGTAACTCTTGCGAGACCTGGGGCTGCGCGGCTCGGCTTTACCACCGCTGCGGTGCCGCGCTTCAGTACTTTTCAACTAAACCCCACTTAAGGTTACATCGGCGGTGTCAACATAACTCTCAGTAAACACCGAAGTAGAACAAGGCACAAAACCCTCATACACTGTATTTTTAAGACGATACTGACCTGTAAAAATAAAGGTAGAGTCTCAGAGAAAGAATCACAGGAGCACTCGTGTCTTTTCCCGAATTGCATCTGAGAGGACAGGAAGTTGGTCCGCTCTAGGCAACCGCGGGCGAACGACTACAGTGTCAACAGTTCCGCTTATTATTTCTCACTTTTACTCTCCTCAATTGTTATGGACTACACGTAATGAATGTAAAATAATAATTGTCTTAATTGCTGACATATGTTTTTCTTAAAAATAATAAAATTTACCAAAATGTGGTAGCACATTTGTGTTCACCACACGCTCCCCAACAGCAAAAGTGGCTCCTGACACTTAACTTGAATTATAAAAAAAACCCTTTAAACTAACAAAGTCTCTTTACGGGGCGACCGTGGCTCAAGGGGTTGGGAATCGCATCTGTAACCGGAAGGTCGCCGGTTCGATCCCTGGGCTCTCTGTCCTGGTCGTTGTGTCCTTGGGCAAGACACTTTACCCTACTTGCCTACTGGTGTTGGCCAGAGGGGCCGATGGCGCGATATGGCAGCCTCGCTTCTGTCAGTCTGCCCCAGGGCAGCTGTGGCTACAACCGTAGCTTGCCTCCACCAGTGTGTGAATGTGAGAGTGAATGAATAGTGGCATTGTAAAGCGCTTTGGGTGCCTTGAAAAGCGCTATATAAATCCAATCCATTATTATTATTATTTACAGAAGTCCCTGGAATATTCCTCTTGCCCAGGTGTCCTTAGACTTCAGGCATTCTTCTTCCTGAGATTTCTGTTCGATTCAATAGCAAGGAACAACATATGAAACAGGTAAGTAAGGGCTAAGGGTGAGGGGAGAGGGGTAGGGGGGTTGGGAGTAGAGAAGAGGGTAGTAGAGGGAAGGATATGGCGAAGGCTGGACGTTGATGGTGTTCACCGCAGGATGAGCCTGATAGGCTGGTTGACCCAAGGATGGGTAGGTGAAGAATGTGGTGGGACGTCTCTGCCTGCTGGACTGCCTAGGATGAGATGGTGGCTCTGGATGGATGTCATCCCCTGGCTCCACCCTGGGTTCCGGCTCTGGGTCAGGAACCTCTACTGGATCAGGACTGGACTCAGTGACGTCAACTTCTTCTTGAACCTGAGGCATCTCCTGATTGTCACTTAGTTGAGGTAGGTCTGGGTCTCTTAACACAATTAGATCCTCTTCCGGAACCATGGCACTTTTTTTTCTAGGTTGGACACGAGCCCTTAAGACTTGTCCTAGTTCACTTGGACCGGAGCTCCGTTGCGCTCCACTTGGAACTGGTGTGACTGGAGAATGGCCCCCTCGAGGGTATCTGGGTACACCAAGCCAGTACAATGGCTCACCCTCTTCCGAGTCAGTTGTGTCAGGGTTCGGCTCTGGTGTCATTGGTCTTCCGGTGGACTTCTTGTTTCTCTTGTGTGGTCTTGTAGCCTGACTTTGGATAATGTCCACTGGCAAGTCATTTACTTGTAACAACAAGTTCCTGTGCAAGGTGTGAACAGGACGGCCTCCCGCCTCTGGACTCACTTTGTAGACGGGGTTGTCGCCCACTTGCTCCCTCACAATGTAGACCGTTTGCTCCCAGTAGGGTCTCAGTTTGCCAGGGCCCCACCTTTCACTCAGGTTTCGTACCAGTACTCTGTCTCCTGCCTGTAGCATTACTCCTTTGCATCTTTTGTCATAGTTTGCTTTGCCTTTGGAACTTGACTGTTGACTGTTTGCATTTGCAATGCGGTATGCTTCTGTCATCTTCCCTTTCCATCTTTCTGCATACCCATGTGGTGTCTCAGTGTTGTTTTCTGCCATGAGACCAAAGAGAAGGTCTACTGGAAGACGAGGGTGTCGACCATACAAGAGGTAGTACGGAGAGAAGCCAGTCGATTCATGCTTGGTACAATTGTAAGCATGGATAACATGGGGTAGATGTTCCTTCCAATTTTGTTTCTCCTTTTCTCCCAGTGTACGCAGCATCTGTAACAGGGTGCGATTCAGTCTTTCAGTAGGGTTGCATTGGGGATGGTAGGGGGATGTCCTTGAGTGACCAACGCCTGCGAGTTCTCTTAGGGACTTGAATAACTTATTCTCGAACTCGCGACCCTGGTCGTGGTGGAGCTTGGAGGGGTAGCCAAATTTGGGAATGTAGTCATTGAAGAGGCGGTCTGCCGCGGTCTTTGCGGCCTTATTCTTGGTGGGATACGCTTGTGCGAACCTGGTAAAATGGTCTACAACAACCAGTATATATTCAAACCCACCTTTACAAGACTCTAAGTGCAGGAAGTCAATGCAAACAAGCTCAAGAGGGGAGCTGGATGTTATGCTACCCATGGGTGCTCTCTCGTGTGTCGTTGGCTTCTTCTGCTTGATGCACTGACACTTCCTTGTGACGTACTCTTCAATTTCTCTCTTCATGAAAGGCCAATAGAACCGCTCTCGAGCCAGGTTCAAGGCTTTCTCCACGCCGACATGGCCCATGTTGTTGTGGAGGTGTGTGAGAGCTACCTGTCTGTAGAGAGTAGGTAGGACCAGCTGCTTGCGTCCTGTAGTCTTTCTATAGAGAAGGTCATTCTCCATGTGCAGCCGACTCCACTCTCTCAACAGTCTCTTTGTGTTAGTGTCAGCCTTGTCATCTTCTGTTGGTCTTATGTCCTTCTCTACCATGTCAATGACTTTTCTGATTGCTGGATCTGCTCTCTGCGATTGTACAAGTTGGTCATGACTGATTGACTGTAGGGGTTCTTTGATGGGTAGGTTTGGTGCAGTGAGGTTAAGGGCTGCAATCCATGCTACATCTCCTTGCTTCGCTCTTCTGCTCCCTTCCCAAACCGCACATACGGCTTCCTCCGACAGTTCCTCTGAGCACTCTCCCATGAACCTCTCAATGTCAAGTGGGCAACGTGACAGCACATCTGCATCAATGTTTACTTTTCCCGGCCGGTATTTGATGTCGAAGTGGAAATCTGCCAATTGTCCGACCCAACGGTGTCCAACTGCGTTGAGTTTTGCTGTGCTGAGGACATATGTCAAGGGATTGTTATCTGTAAAAATGGTGAAATGTGGAGCATAGTAGAGGTAATCCTTAAACTTGTCACAAACTGCCCACTTGAGGGCGAGAAACTCTAGTTTTCCGCTGTGCAAGTGGTAGTTTTGTTCAGCAGGTGTGAGCGTGCGAGACCCATACCCAATCACTCTCATCTTGCCTTGTTGGTTCTGATATAGGACGGCACCAAGGCCCCTCTGGGATGCGTCCGTGTGCAATATAAAAGGGCGGGTGAAATCAGGGTACGCTAACACTGGTGGCTGAGTGAGCATGTCGATCAAGCGCTCAAGGATCTCTTGGTGTTCTTTGTTCCACTGTATCAGGGCTCGAGAAGGCTGCTGAGTGTGTTTTGCTCTGCCTCTAGTTGGCTTTGGTGGCAGTGTGTTGGACGGGACTTGGAGCAAGTCATACAACGGTTTGGCTATGCGGGAGAAGTCCTGCACATACGTCCGATAGTAGCTTAGGAATCCCAAAAGCTGCCTGACTTCTCCGACGGTCTGTGGCCTTTTGTGTTTGAGTGCCTGTACTGCCTCGGTATCTTTGGGGTCCACCTTTACTCCATCTGCAGATACCAATCGGCCGACATAGCGAACCTCTTTACGGAACAGCTCACACTTCTCAGGTTTTAGCTTTACACCATGCCGTTGTAGGGCTTGGAGGACTTTCTGTAGCACTTGGACATGTTCGTCAAACGACTTGGAAAAACAAAGCACGTCGTCAAGGTAAGGGATACAGCACTCGTCTCTGAGGGTGTCAAGCATTTCTTCCATGCTCCGTTGGAAGGCTGCTGGGGCATTAGACAGTCCAAAGGGTATCCTCACCCATTCATAGAGGCCCCACGGGGTAGTGAATGCCGTCAGGTACCTTGAGCCTTCTGCGATGAAACCTTGATGATAAGCTTTACCCTGATCCAGGATCGAGAACCAGCTGTAACCACCTAGCGAGTCTGTGAGATCCTGGATCCGGGGGAGTGGGTGTCTGTCTGGCACAGTCTTGTTGTTTAAGAGACGATAATCGATGCACAAACGTAAAGACCCATCCTTCTTTCTTACGCAAATGACTGGAGCAGCATACGGCGACTGTGACTTCACTACCCATCCCTTGACAATCAGCTCTTGAATATACTCCTTCACTTCCCTGTAAAGGGGTTTAGGGATAGAAGCATAGGCCCTCTGGACTGGTGTATCATCTTTGAGCCTGATTTCCATTTGTAGTGAAGGGATACAGCCTATGTCTGTGCTGCTACGAGAGAACGCCTCACACTCTTCCCTTACACTTACATCACCACGGACTGCCATTTGGCTTTTTCTACCTTTAAAACCCGGAGAGCAGCCAAATGGCTTTTAGCTAAGCTTTAGCTTCAGCCAAGTGGAAGCTAAATTGGCTAGTCATTCATATGTATATTAGGTTGTTAGCTGGGAATTCTGGAGGGAGGGGAGTGGGGGTGTGTGGATGAGGGGGTGGGGGAGCTGCTAAAAGCTGTGAACTTCCCACTCCCCTCCCTCCAGAATTCCCAGCTAACAACCTAATTTACATATGAATGACTAGCCAATTTAGCTTCCACTTGGCTGAAGCTAAAGCCTAGCTAAAAGCCTACCAGCCATTTGGCTGGTGGTGGTTTTTAAAGGTAGAAAGGTAGAAGCCTGGGACACCTTTTCAACTGACTTCTGTTGGTCTGGACTCAGGTGGCTAAGATCAACTGGGGGTAGCCATGACTCAGTGGACAGTTCAGAAACAGGAGTGGCTGCGCTCACCTCAGCTATGGTGATGGGGCTCTGTGTGGGTTGAGTCAGCTCTGATGTGTTTGTGGGTCGGTCTGCCTCAATAACTTTAGCGACATGTTGAATAGTACCCAGGGCTGTTCTCTTCGGTAGAATTATTTCGTGTTTGGAGTGGTTAGAGATGGGGACCTTAACAAATGGCCTTTGAGGGTTGTTGATCTCAAGGAGCCCTTCCCCAACACTCAGGTGTCTCAAGGCAGTGTTCTCGTCGGGTTCGTACAGCACCAGGGGGTCACAAATGTCAAAACTTTGGGGTACTCTGCACCACACTTGGACTGCTTTTCCAGCAGGAATGGTCACATTGCTCTTCCCAATTCTCACTGTGGCTGGGTCACATTCTGCTCTTTGTGGTACTTGTATGAAGTTTACCATAGCCATCACTTGCTCTTCGTCTGTACCAAAAGCTTTGCGTAGGAGACTATATAATAAAGCACTGGCCTCTCGGTCTGACTCTTGTGTTTGGATAATGGCGCCAAGCACGTTCGCTCCCAGGAGGGGCTGAGGGAGTGACAGCTTACTGACAAGGAAAGGGGCTTGCACAGTAAGATTGGGATCTTCGTGACCAGCAAGAGTGACTGTAAGTTCAACCCACCCATCATAAGGAACTGCTTGTCCGTTAACCGCATAAACTTCAAGTCCATCATTTAACAGCTCTTGGAGGGGTCTCACCTGATAGTTAGGAATAAACCGCTGAACCCACTGTCTATCCACTAAACTCACTTGTGAGCCAGAATCAAATAACACTGTCACTGGATAGCCACCAATCAAACACTTGAGGAGGCTTTTCTTTCCAACTAGGGGGACTTTACAGCTGTTTGGTGTTAAACTTTGGCAAGAGGTTACCTGTTGCTTTCTCTGGTCTCGCTTTGGCTGCCTTCTTTTTAGCTTACTGCGACGTCTTGCACACTCAGTAGTAAGCTGTGCAGAGGAAGACCTTACTGGCTGGGACTGTGACTCTGCGCCGGCCTCTGGCTGTCCCTCGACAGAGACCGATTCCAGTTTCCCTGAGTTTTGGTCCGCTTTAAACATCCCACCGCTCAGTGTCCTGACTCGCAGCATACAAAGCAATGACTACAGTCCTGCAAGTTCTGTTCAGTACACTTTGGACAAAGGAACGCTTTCTTTTGAGGAGGTCTGTTGGGGTTGGCTGGGGTTTGGAAAAGCGGGTTGGGAGGTGGTTGTGGGGACAGCTGGAAAGGCTTTGCCTCGTGTTGTTTAATTAGGCTGGCGACCATGTTAGTTAGAGTCTCTACTTGGGCGGCAAGTTGTTTGATTGTTGGTGAGGATTGCTCTTTGGCTATCTTGTCGTTTGCTTCGACCCCAGCACTTTGGGCTTGTGCACTCTTTTGGCGGGCGACTTGGCCTAACCTTCGCTGGTGTTCATTTTCATCACTGATAATCTTTGTGACCTCACTAAGAATCTCTTCGTCAGTGACATTGTTGTTTGAGGTGAGAGGTCTTAGTCTTTGTCGCAAGTCTGCGTACTTAGCCCCCAGGCCTTGATAGATTGTGTGGAGGAAAACTTCCTGGACGGTTCTTGGGTCATAGGAGATCTCAGTGTTGGCCTGCTTCGACTGAAAAATAAGCTTCTGTTTAAGTCCAATCATGCGATACAGAAACTGCTGGGGCGTCTCTTGTTCACTTTGTCTAGCACACATTAACTCCTGGAGCATTTCAGTTGTCGCTTTTTCTCCGAGATGAGACCTCAGAAAGCCCTGAAGTTCATGGAGAGACAGGTCATCTTTGAGCATTAACATGTCCCGGAAAGTGCCAGGCTTCACAATTCTCAACACACCTCGAACAATTTCAGCCTCCACAAATCCTTCTTTAACTCCTTCATTAATCTGCTTGGTGAGACTGTTGTAGCTGATTTCGGAACTGTTGTCTCCAATCTGTCCTCCAAACACTTTGAATTCTCTGCGTGGCAAGTACGAAAAGTCTCTTACAGTGACTGGCTGCTTAGGGCTAATCTGTATGATTGGTTGTGGTTGCAAATTGCTCTGCTGGCGTGCTAAAGCAGGTGACTGGGCCCTTACAGTTCCACATAGTCTTAGCCTCTCACCCAGTGTCTCATACGCTTTCCTCAACTCCTCTAACTGTTGTATTTCTGCGTTTGCATAGGGGTTTGGTGATATATCTGGTGGATCTTCCGGCGGTTGTGGGTCTAGCACGGTATTGGATGGTTGTGGACTGGGCATGGCATGTACTTCATTCTCACCAGCTGTTTGCACGGCAGGATTACTTCCTTGGATGACTAGATTAATCAAATCATTCAGCGTCAACAAATGACTCATGCCCTCATCTTCAAGTTGCAATAGTGTATTTGACTGCATGTAGGAGGTGATATAGTCCATACAACCTTCTTTATCCTCCTGACTGAGCTGTGTAGTGTCTTTGTTTTCTGATGCAAGGCTCTTAGCGAGTTCGAAGAGGTCTTGACCTTGGAGTGAAAACAAGCGTCTCCTGATATTCCAGGCGAGTTCCTTTCTCTCGGTCGACATGTTGTATGTATTTCTGATTATCCTTCAGCTCGATAGTGACTAGGATGCGTCACACTCCCCTCACTGCAGTACGGTTCCACGTCGAGGCAAAGGTCCCCTTTTCACCTCACTACCTGGACACCTACTCGCTGGCTTGGCTGGAGTAACGGCCTTGTCACGATTGTGTCGTGGTTCTGGTATCACTGGATCTGCCCTCGACGATTGTAAAAATAAAGGTAGAGTCTCAGAGAAAGAATCACAGGAGCACTCGTGTCTTTTCCCAAATTGCATCTGAGAGGACAGGAAGTTGGTCCGCTCTAGGCAACCGCGGGCGAACGACTACAGTGTCAACAGTTCCGCTTATTATTTCTCACTTTTACTCTCCTCAATTGTTATGGACTACACGTAATGAATGTAAAATAATAATTGTCTTAATTGCTGACATATGTTTTTCTTAAAAATAATAAAATTTACCAAAATGTGGTAGCACATTTGTGTTCACCACACATGTCAAACTGTGTGCCACTTGTGGAGGTGTAACATTTCTGCATCACCGCACTCTCACTCTCTCTCTTTTTTTTTCTTCATGGTGCATTTAAAGATCCTTCATGTTGGGAAGGATTTCATGGTCTCGGAATGCAAAATGACACAAGGAAGCATAAGTTAGCATAATGAAAAGCACCCGGTCCATGAGGTGAAGAGGGAGACAGACAGTGTGTTTTATACAAGGTGCAAAACAACAGAAACTGAATCCTCTTTTCCTTTTGAAGCAGTCTTGCGTACTTGAAACTCCTCTGTATGCAGGTGATCTTCTGTCTCTGTTCTGGTTGTCTTATTTTTCTTTTGAGGTGTTTTTTTCTTTTCTTTTTTGTGCCATCATTCAGAGTAAGCATTTAAATGTCATTTAACACTGAATCTTTGATGTGGTCATCTTAGCCTCTGAGGAACTTAATGTGTTTCATAACTCAAAATTCTCAAATTAATGAGCAGATTGATAATCAAAATAGCATGCCATTGTAGCTGTAGACTTAATAAATGCTGTGTGCTTTAATGAGGCTTTCAGGAGGTGTTTTAAAAAAAAAACAAAAAAAACAAAAGCTGATGGGAAAAATTGAAGGCCGCAGGGCCACCTTGGGTACAACTCTGACAAAATCTGACAACTCCCATCCAGTATGACATCCTCTTCACCCTTTTCATCTAAAAAGTATTATAGGGAAGAAAACACACAAGACAGAGCAGGGACACGAGGAGGTCTATGCAGACATACTGACAAATAATACTTCTAACACACAGAGAACCCACTGAGGAAAAAAACCTAAGGAGAATCCTTCTCAAAGTAACGTGGACCTTCTGCTTAAACGTCTCTGATTTGTTTAAAAAATTTTTTGTTATAATATGTATATAATATGTTAATAACCTGGATGGTATCCAAATAGCTTTTTAAAAGTCTTATAGATCCCTTTACTCCCCCAAAGCACAGGCCACCAAACACACAATTGTTGACTTTTTAAACTCTTTAGACTTGCCCTCACTCAGTAGGGTATTTCATAAGTATAGGTAAGGCCATTTCTAGACTGAACGCCAATAAGTCTCATGACGTAGACGGGCTGCCACCGGAATGGTACAAATCTAAGGGGAAACATTACTGTTTATTTTAGAAAATTGTTTTAATTATATTTTGTTAGGAGGAACTGCCCCCACCCACCATCCCAGTCCTGGAAGGAAGCTTTTGTATCAGTTATACCAAAAGAAGGGAAGAATAGACTTGAATGTAAATCATATAGACCCATCAGTGTCCTGAACGTAGATTATAAATTATACACCTCCATTGTAGCAAAAAGAATGGACAGTATAATAACTTCCTGGATCATGGCTTTATATAAAAATGGACAAGCCCACTACGATAAAAAAGAACACTACATATTATTGAACAAAGTTCAGTTCCTTCACCTTATACCAGGGATGTGCTGTTGGCAAGGCTGTCCACTCAGCCCAAATCTTTTTAAGTTATTTATTAAACAACTAGCCCAACCAGTACGCCAGGAAGGTACACTAAACTGTATTTATATTGTAGTAAATGATTAAAAGGTCAGTTTATATGCAGATGATGTTTTGGTCACACTACCTGACCCAGACTCAAGTTAACCTGTTGTGATGGGATTTTTGGAAACCTATGGCAAGGTGGAGCTTGCTCCCTCTGGACTTTTGCAGCTGAATCAGATCAGTTTAAATGAACATTCTCCCCAAATTATTATATCTTTTCTCAACATCACCTACAGAAATACCCAAAGAACAATGTTGAGACTGGGATAAAAACATCTCATGATTCATTTGGAATAATAAGAAACCAAAGGTGAAATTCTCTACCTTTCAGCTGCCTGAGGGGGACGGGGGTAGGGCCCTTCCTTTATTTAATTGATTATTACTCATCTGCACAATTACAGCCACTTGTATGTTGGTGCGATCGACTTTATGAAACCAGGCGGAACAACATTGAACTTTCTACAGCAGTTAAACCATTACAAATGGTGTATGTGGCTGTATTGATAAGGAAACAAAGGCACCTGGTCAGTGGGTAGATCTCCCCCTTAAAATGTGGGGAGACTGTGAAAAATTACAGGATATGGTAAAAATGCTCTGGCCAGCATATGATCCCGACTTTGCACCAGCAGTGCAAGATGGTAGGTTCCAGCAATGGATTTCTTTAGGTATTACCTCGATATGTAAATGTGTGGTATGGCAGATTTCTTTCATTTACTGCACCAGCATTTTTTCTATCGTGTAGAAAAACAACAAAATCTTATAATTGCACTTCTTTTTCTTATATAAAGATATTTGTAGGATTAAATGTGAAGTGAAACTTTACTGTGATAGAAAGGGGAGTTTCACTTGAATGTGGGTGGGCTATACTTGGCCCGTGACGTAAGATAAGTTTGACATCCCCGCACTAGAGAATCCCACATCCAAACATAAGAGACACATGCTGCACAGCTTAAAGGAAAACAGGAAGTAATGAAGAAGAGGAACAATAAAGAATATGATCTTCCTCCTATATTTGAAATGTATTGCATGTAAGTGTGCTGCAGCTTCAATTTGCAGGCTCGAGTCTTGTGTTAAAGATTTCTTGGGTTTATTTGAGATGGCCATTGATTCTCATTTTCTCCTCCACTGGTTCCAGTGTATGTTTGTTTTTGTTTTTCAGTTGGAGCTTAGCTCTCAGTTTGAGGAAATGGACAGAACCGAATCGATATCTCCCTCGGGACTGTTTCTGTATTTCATATGAGACACTCTTTGAATCTTCTCTTATTTGTCTTTTTTAAAATTTCCTTTTCTGTTTCCATCTGTTTTTCTCTGACACTTATTGCTCGCAAAGTGGAAAAGTGTATCATTTCTTTGTTTCACTCAGTATCGTCATGGCAGCATGTGTGTGTGTGTGTGTGTGTGTGTGTGTGTATACAGTATTTACACTGTATTTAAAATCCACCACCCCGTCCCTCTGCACCCACAAGCTGAGGTGATTCCCTTTGTAGCTGATATATAATTACCTTTCCATAAAACCCAGTTTTAAAGAAGTCACATAAAACATGCTTAATTAAAGCCGGGCTACTTGATTCTGTGCTCTTTTTTCACCCTCGTAAAGATTATGAACTAAACTTAAATCGGCTCTTAAAACACTATAAACTTGGAGCTGCTTTTCTGTAAAGATACTGATTCTGATCTTTGCCACTTTAATTTCTTCTTTTATTTGTCTGAGAATGGTTATTTATGTTTTTATTATTGCTCATTTTCGATTACTTGTACTGTTTTGAATTAGAAGAATTCGATTTAATCACCTGACAGAAATAGTAGAAGTGGTCCACTCTGACACTGTTAAATTACAGTAAAATCCTGTCACATGACCTGTTGCCAGTTAGATATATTGCATTATTCTCTGTTAGAGACTGTGCTTTGCTGCCTTTCCAGTAAGTGGTGCAGAGCGTGGTCAGGATTATCCATGATGGGTAACAGTTTGTTCTCCACCACAGCTTTGAAAGTGTCCAGCTTACAGCCATCACAGAGCCAGCCTTACTAATCAGTTTATTCAGTCTGTTGGTGTCACCAGCACCGATGCTGCTTTCCCAGCAGACCACAGCAAAGTGCTCTGCACTTGCCAGAACTGAGTGATAGAAAATCTCCATCGATTTTCTTCACAGGTTACCTTAAAAGCAGAGCCCTGTGCTTTAAGTTGAGCTTCAACTTCACTATTGAGCCATTTTTTTCTGATTATGAAACAATTCTAATGTCTTTGTTGTAGTGACATTCACAGCACAAAGGTTTGTATAAGAGAGGTCTGCTGAAGTATTTTCCTCCAGATCTGCACCCTCAGCACATTTACTCTATTCTGCGACATTGAAGCAGTCCTGCAGTGCTGAGATGATTCCCTTAGCGAATACCTGAACTGTTTTCATAGATGGCTTGTGTCTGCAGATACTGGGGTAAAAGGCATGAGACTTTCAGATTGGTAAGAAAGTTGAAATGTGCATTGGGGCAGCTTTGTAGGCACCTGAAAAGTTTGTGTAGATCTGGTGTAGTATGTTCTTTTTGCCTGGTGGGGAAGTTATATTGTTTAGGGTAAACTCCTTAAAGTTAAAAGGTCTGCAGTTCAACATTAGATACTTTATATCTGGTGAACAGCGCATGTCGATGACTCTTGTGTCAGTGTACCAGCTGGTGTTGACATAAAAGTAGACTCCTCCACCTCTCCTCTTACGAGATGTCTGCCTCCTCTTTTATGAAATTCTTGCACTCGTCAAACTCTGGTTTCACAAACTGTGATGTTTGATAATTTGACAGAACTCAGAAAATGTAATTAGTCTCTTGGTATTTGTGTGTTTGTGTATGCGCGGTGTAAATGAGTCCTGTGGAACCAGACTCTGTGAAAACTAAACAAGTCTTCCTACACTCCTCATGACCTTCAGCCACAATCAGAGTAAATACAGAGACGGTCTTTACCAAATCATTGCTACCTCCAGTTTATCCAAATTAAAGATGTCTTCAGTGTTATTGTTAGAAACTTCACCAACCACCATCTCGCCCTCTAATCAAAATAAAATTCCTTAGAGTTCTCAAAATGTCATCTCAAATATGCAGAAATGTAGATTTAAAGTAAATTTCTTTCTACATAAAGGCATATGGTGCATTCGGTGACATTCTGTAAATCAGAAATCCATTGTTGACATCCAGTAAACAACATATATTTTCACTTTGATTGGCTAGACATACATGAAGACATCTCTCTGACTTGTAATCAAAACAACCCAGTAATGACAGTATAAGCTCCTCCAAAGAATCTGCATCACCGCACTTAAACTTTACTGTGGTCTGAGGTGAGAGGAGCAGACGCCGACCTCTCTGGCTTAAAAGACACCTGTCAGTCAATTTGTCTTGCTAATGAGGACAAATTTAAAATGCAAGGTTGATGTTTTTTTCCAGTCTACTTCAATCTTCACTTGTACCTGTACCTGCATGCCACTGTTTTCCATATACCTGTGCTTTTTCTGCACATGCTCACCAAATTGAAATAAATTAAATAAGACTCCCTCACCCTTTTGTTTTCATTTGGGGGTGCCACTCCACCACCCGTGGCTATTTCTTCCAAGTGGCTTGTGTTTCTCTTGAAGCCGTCATTGGTTGAGTGACTGGTTTCGGGAGATTATGAGTCACAGCTGGCGCAGCAGTTGGCTCTCCCTTCTCTGTTTAATCACTGCAGGAGTTGCATGGTCTGATAAAGCGGCTGCTTTCATTATTAGTAAGTGAAACACTCAAACGCAGGTCCTCATTTTTTAAAATGTTTACCACTGGTGGATTGCTTAGATGCATTTAAGTGCTTATTGTACCACATTTCACCCTCAACCCATGTTACCTTCTGTGATCTATGTGCAGAATAATAGCTGTTTCAGAGTTAAACTTTCATAGTTAGAAAGTTGAATCAGTTTATGGGGAACCTTGGAGGGTTTTACAGTATAATACAAACTGGTTCCAGGACAGTTTGCTTTGTTGATTTAAACATAGACTGCATATCAGAGATGGCTATAAGTCTCAATGACAACAAACAGTGGTTTGTTGAGTAGCGTTTTGAAGCCTCAACTGTGGGATTTCAGGGGTTCAGGGTGTCATTTCTTTTCTTTTTGTCTCACCATGTTTGTTTTATAGGGAGAGCTGGGGTGTTATCATCTAATACTAGTGCTTGGCAGCTAGCTTATGTAGCTAGCTTGGTTAGTGAGGTGCATCTGTTATTATATGTGAGTTTTGGCAAATTAAAAACATAATCCTCTTACCAAAGAAACTGAACCGCTGAGTTACTATCCTATTTTCAAATCACAATAAAGTGCAATTTGAAGCAGTTTTTATTGTCATGAACAGAAGCTTTTGAAACCAAAAATCTCAAAATGTGTTGGAACTTTTTTCAGTGCCGTAGTCAGAAAATGTGCATAAGCTGTAATTAATCAGGAGCTGATGGAGGCAGCATACGGCAACAAGTGTTCTAATCTATCCTTACATGGTTGAGAAGAAGAAGGGTGGTTGTGAGCACAGCAAAACTGCACATTGAAGGTAGCGACTAGTGAAGCAGCAGCTGCAATAGTGCTGCCCTGATTCTTTAATTTTAGTGATATTGGTACTGACTACATTTCTTTTAGCAAACCCACTGTCTCACGAGTCCTTATCAAATTGTAATATCATACTATAGGCATAGGGCACAATGCATACTTGTGCCCTGACCGGAGCACAAGTATGCATTTTTTATTAGCTGCTTGCATGCTATATTATACAGTGGACTGTGTACAGTTGGTCATCCATCCATGTTTTTTTACATTTTCTTTAGTTTCGTGTAGAGATTAGAATATATATTTCTTTATAATTCATGATAACACTCAATTACAACTGACAGTGCTTCATCTAGCCAAAACTCCTCACACTTTAATACGGTTCCTTCTTGAAGCCTATCGCAATCAGCTGCCCTTTTTCACTTCCTCATGTGTTTGAGTTGTTTGAGTCCCTATTGGAAAGGACATAAGCTGCAGTTGAAACGTGAGTCTCATATGTGTTTTATTTTTTAGGTGAAGGTGGGCAGGAGGAGGAGCAGTTGGATAAGATTCAACTGTGTGAGAAATGGAGAGTAAGGCAGAAAGAGGAGGGAAGATAAACAGTTGGAGTTTTTTTTAATGTGTCCTTGATGAAACACAGGAGATGCAGATGCGTCAAGCTCTGTCCTATTAGCTGAGGCTGCTGCTGGCTGTTATAGCAGCTGCCTTGCATTTATGTGTGTTGTGAGTTCTTGATCAAATTTGTTTGTGTGTTTGTTTGTGTGTGTATAAGCATGTGTGTATTTGCATGTACATGCTCACTTTATGCTCACTTTAGTGTCAAAAGGAAGACTTAATCTATAGTTGGATGATTAAATGCACTGAAGGCCTGTGCTTAAAGAGCACTGCATCACATGTCTTCTGATATTTTGTAAAACATATTTTGTGTCAGCATACTGCTGCTGATGGGCTGTGACTATACATCTGCTATGTCCTTCTGAGCAATGAGACATATCCCATGAGGTAAAAACCCACAATGAGAAGGCATGCAATGCAGAAACAAAGTCCCGTAATTTGAGCCACTTGTCCAGGTGGAAAGCTCCTTGTTGCGTTGGAGCTTTCCTCCAGTCACTCGCTAAGTCAAAGAAAGCTGATTAGAAAACCGAAGCCCATTCAGCCTGCTTTACTAATGATTCCACACAAAGGAAATCTAAAGCGTGCTGCTTGCTTTTGGTTTCATCACCTGGTTCAACTTTTTCTCCACTCTTTCTCTGTGAGCATCTCTCTCTAAATATTCTTTTCTTCCACTTTCCTTTGCTCCCTTTGATGCTTGTGGTTTTGTCAGGACTGTTAATACCTTCCTCTGACATATATTCTGTTTCCACAAGCTGAGCGCTCTCTGCTGAAGCCAGTCCAGTATTCCTGTGTTCACCTCTTTTAATGTTCGGCCATCATAAACACTTAATTTTTTGGTCAGTACAGTACATCATGGTGTAGGTGGATTAAGCCTGGCGGAGGCGAAGGCGGGGGCACTGCTCCTCTGCCAGTACATATTAGTTCAGGCTCTGGATTTTGGCCAGCTGTACATCTGCAATTAGATTTGTGGTCAGGTGAAGGAAAGCAGCGGTAGACTCGAGGACATCTGGAGACATGCGGAACACATATCCAGACTTCTCTTTGTCATTTCGGGAAACCCAACATTCATCTTTAATTGCAATTAAGTATATAGTAAGCCTGGGTTACATCCTGCCCGCTATGTTTAGCAACCAAACTGGGGAGGACAAATTTCTAATCCGCTAAAATGTAAAAATGTAATGGTTCGGCGATGTTGCAGCACCACCTGCTCTTCTCATTTTGAGATTTTTTTTCTCCCCCTGGTGCACAGGAGTCAGACTAATTCTGTCAATTCCCCGTGTTTTATAGGAGGCTGTGTTTTATGACTGTGTCGTCTGTATTGATGGTTTTGCACAGCTGCACTGCCTGGCTGCCAGGCTGTCAGATGTTAACCCAAATATGCTGATGGAGTAGTGCCACAGCTCATTGAGTTGCCAGTCGCAACCACGAGCTGGATTGTGGAAATAAAATAAAACGGGTTTGTGATCTTCCAGACAAAAAAATCTACTTTAATAACACAGAGCACAGTGTGCTGGTATTTGTTTCGTCAAGTAGGTGCGATTCCAACTTTCAGCATTATTTTCAACTTTATTTTACATACCCTGACCAATTAACTGCAAAAAAATGATAGCCCTTTTTGTATATGCTGTACAAACTGAAAGCGCGCCTTATTTTGGCCTCGATATATAGATGTGAACACCACCAGACACCCTTAAAACATAATGTCAGCACTTTAAACCCATTTTTTTGAAATCCAGCATGCTGGAGTGCAGCCAAAACAATGAAAAACATTTCACTCTGCTAATACTTTCAGACTGCAGATTGCACTGCTGGCAGTGTGCTTCTAAAGCAAAAAATAAAAAAATGGCCCTATTTCTCTCCACCACAACAACCTTTCCCCCTCATTTAAAAAAAAGTTTCTATGGTTAAACTATGCTGACCAGGAAAGTAACATGCCTCTAAGCCATTAAAATGCAGTCCTGGTTTCCAAACGCTCCTGTCTGGGAGCAGCCTTGGAAAATGACCTTCTCCATTGGGCCCATAGGGAGCACTGTTGTCCGTCTTGTCAGGACCAAGCTAGACTGTACACACATGGCTGCGCTTTCCTCATCCCGGTGGCTGACCACAGGCTCCAGACCAGACTGAGTGACCCACAGGGCTCCTGTCAAAATTATATTCAGGTCTAATTCAGTGTCAGTCTGTCGAGCTTTAGTGTGGGTAAGGGTGGGCGGGGGGAGAGAATACTACCTAGATTTTCTGCCAAAGCTTTATTTATGTTGGAAGGAAAAACAGCTGATACGAGTTTTAAATCAAATCTTTTTATTCTGCATTTTTTCCTCTAGTTTTTGTTCCTTCTTTATACTGCAGTAAATCACATATACAGAGTATTTAACAGCTGTATTCATTGCTTTTAGTGCCCTCCTCTGGTTCCAGATTTAATTGCAGATTTTAATCCTAACAAGCGCTCTCTTGTATGTCTGAGATGTCACTTTGAAATATAAAATAAATCTCTCTGTAATGACTGTTTGGAGTGTGAAAACTGCACCTCTTGGTCAATATCGTCTCCCCCAATCCCTGCTTTCATTTCCTGCGAGCAAACAGATGTATAAACATGGAAGCAAGACGTTTTCTGGGGTTAATTTCTAAAATCAAATACACTCTGGGTTTTGCGTGGTTGCTTATCTGCAGCATCCTCATGCTTTGTGAAAGGAGGCATCAAAAAGATTTGTAAATCAGTGAAGAATCTCTGATTTTTATTTATCTATTTTTTTTTTATTGTTGAAAAGATGATCTTCCAAGGCGAACGTTTCAAATCGTTTCAGTCCATTTTCTGTGCAAAGACAAATTCCAGCAGGCGTCCACTCAGACCTCACCACGTTTTCACTGGCAGCACGCACTCCCAGCAAAGACAGGCTGTGTGATTCGCACTAACGCAAATAGGCAACGAATTGTGTCTTCGGGCTGTACGGAATGATCGTAATAATTAACAGGCCAAAAGAGGACACTCGTATAACGCAGCTCTAGCTGACAGTATATAGCTTTAAATAGCCGACCATTGCCTGACTAGGCTACTTGAGCAGGCAGCACACCGTGGAAAGAGTTGACAGGGGAAGGGAGCGCAGAGGATGTGGGGTGAGGTGGAGTGGTTAAAGAGTTAGGGGGAGGGCAATAATTAGCTGAGCTTGTCATTCTAGTGATTAAACACTGATTTAGAAGAGTGCTCAGTGGGTACATGGAGTTAAATTGGCTGTTCTGCTGTTAGTGCAGACGTGACACACGAGGACTGGGTCACTGCACTGCAATGCAGCAGCACATAAGTGCAGTTCACCTCCCTGCTTGTAGGTCTGAACAGTGTTTGCTTATGGGCCAGAAGTAATGCGAACATACTGGCTGACTTTGCTCCTGAACAGTGATCCCTTTTGGTACCTGTTACTTCCTGCATTGTTCTCACAAAGCACATACTTGATAAATAGGCATCATTATTGCTGCTGAAAGAGCTTGCTGCTATCTTCAAAAATAAAGACGAATTTGCTGTACCCCTCTAATAAGTGCATGTTAGTTCGCAGGTTAAAAGCTCCAGTAAGTAATGTGTATTGGTGGTTATTAATATAAGCCTTTTCTGCCTTGTCTCATAATAAAAATGCTGGTACCCCTCACTCATAATGTTCGCATCAAATACTTCAGGCACTCCTCTTTTTCTTTTCTCTCTATACTCCCTTCTTGACTAAACAAGAACCTTCATTCTGCCAGGCACAGCTGCTTGATAAATATTACACGAGGCAATAAATCAACTTTTCTCCCCTGTTTTCCTCTTGCGGGGCTCTTTAATTCCCCGTGAATACTGAGAATATTCTACCTTTATTTTCTACATTGTTACTAGACATATTCTTCCTTGGGCAAAACGCAGCACTGGTTTCTAGTTTAGATTCACGTTCCAAGCACACATCGCCCTGTCACCCTGCTGCATGCAGGGAGCATAAACTGTTTGCTAAACAGAAGACTCAGGCTTATAGCGAGAGTGCAAATAAAATAGTTATATGACTCTGCTTACACACAGATGCTTGTTCTTGCACATGTTGGTATAATCAATGGGGTATTTAAATGTTGTATGAGAATCGAGTGAGTTTGGTTACCTCGTTAGTTGATTTACACATTCAAAAATAAATTGTTAGAAAGTCCATAAGCATGGATTTTGAAAGGAGAAGATGGGGTTTTGGGTAATTGCTCTTGTTTTAAACGTCATGAGTCAGTAGTTCGTATTTAAAAGGACTGTAGGGGGTTTAATCATGACAAACCAGCTCACTGTTATTGCTCTAATCAGATGTGTTTTGTTATCATAGACACACAGTAAATGGACATAGCTTCCAGGTTGGAAAAATAAAGCAAATGCAGGAGAGCCTTAAACCTGCGTTCTATCTGAACGCCACCAGATGGCGATAGCTGTGGTTGCTAACAGATTACAGCTCCTATTGAAGTCTATGGGAAAAGAGATCTCTGATTCTCTGTAAACATTTTCCTTTTTGGGCTCAGTTTCTCAGTTTGGGTCATATTAAATGAAAAAAAAAGATAGTGCAGGCTCATTGGTTAAGGACCTGTCAATCATAAGTCGGTAACTAATGAACGTACAGTTATGTCTTTACAACCAAGATGGCACCAGCGACAATGTTTGTCTGTAGGCTTCGAAACGGGACTCAAGAAATCAGCGGGTGGTGTCAAATTATGTACATCCATTTCTTAACCAGGCTATGTTTCTCTGGTTTCATCTTAAATTCAAATTACCACAGTGTGTTCAATAACACCATCTTTTCTATGCTTTCACGTCTAATATTCCAATGCAACGTCTATTAATATTGACATCATCATATGGCTTAATAGCAGTAACCTTTTCAGCGGTATAAGTAGCTCGTCGGTTGGATTGGACCGCACAGGCCAGCCTTCGTGCATCAGCCAGCCTTAACCCTGTCGCTGGTTCACCAGCAACTGTTCATTCCTTGGACCATTTTTGATAGATAATGAACATTACAGACCAGGAACAACCTACAGGAGCAGCAGTTTTTAGATGCTCTGATCCAGTCATCTAGCTTTTTGTCAAACTTGCTTAAATCCCTACGCCTGCTCATTTTCCCTGCTTCTAACCCATCAGCTTCGAGGACAAAATGTTCACTTTCTCCCTAACATATCCCACCTACTAACAGGTGCCGTGATAAAGAGACAATAAGTGTTACTCATGTCACCTTTCAGTGGTCATAATTAGGGATGGGAATTGATAAGATTTTCACGATTCCGATTCCATTTTCGATTCTGTTTAACGATTCAATTCTTTTTTTCTTTTTTTTTTTAAAGGAGAACACTAATATCGATTAGCTTAGAACTTTGTTTTACATCTTCTCTTTGAACAAGATAGAAATTTAGGAGTAACATGGCCTTACAAACCCAACAGTGAGATCTTAAGAGATCCACAGCCTACGGCTCTTCAATGGGGTGTCACAGGGTCCCCAGGAAAAAAAATTGTAAATGTAAAATAATAAAATAAATATTCTTCTGTAGCAATAACAAAGTATAACATAAATTATTCTGTAGCAATTACACAAGAATATCCAGTAATGTCCCTGCCTACAATTAAACACATTCACTTACCGAAAATCGGGGGCATCTGCTGTGGCAAGCCTTTTACCACAAACTTAGTCACTGCTTGGTGACATTCGTCTATCCTGGCCTGAAAGGAGACGCTACCGGTAGACTGCAGCGAGAACTGCCAGCATCTGAGCCAGACTCTGTCTGTCTCTCTCATCATGGTCACCTAAATGCACAGTAATGGCAGGTTTTGTAATAAGGCAGATCGCGCTAACATAATATGCACTGTTAGTTGATTATTTACCTGCCGCATTAACGGGAGAGGACGTGCAAATGTTACCGCTGCTGCTGGGTTGAGATTCACGAGTCCGGAGCGGAATTAAAAACACGACATTCATTTAAGGTTATCGTGTGTTTTGTGAGCAAATGCTTTTGCATATTCGTAGTGTTTCCTCCCTTAAATGAAATATCTACTTTGCAAGTATTGCAAGTTGCCCTGTTGTCATCTGTTCTCGTAAAGTATAACCAAAGCGTTTGAGCCGCTTAGGCGCCGTGTTTCCTGCCAGGTAAATGACGCTCCGCAACGTGGTGACTTCATTCGGGGCGACTGGAATCGATAAGGGAATCGTTTGCAAAACTGGCAAACAATTCCAAGGAATTGAAACAGTGGGAACCGGTTCTCAACAAGAACCGGGTTTCGATACCCATCCCTAGTCATAATGTAGTAAGACCTGATGAGTTTATGTAAAAGATGGACGTAGCCACCAAGACATTGTCCACTACTTCAGGTGACTGTTTTATAATCTCAAGTTTGGCATTTTGGCCATCATCACCTTGGATGTTTTTGAAACCAAAGAAGACCATATTTTGATGACAGGGCAGACCATGGAAGTTATATGGAAGTTGGGCTTTTTGACATGTAAGTATGTGGGGATTGACTGGATTTTGGTGCCAAGTAGCCATTCAAGGAATATTTGGCACAATTGTTTTGGCCCTGGATTTTGCAGCTTGATGGAGATACATGTTTCATTACATTTAAACAAACCCCAAACACATTTCAAACCCAACCAAAGACAGCTTAGTAGTTTCAAACAGAGCTTTTTTTGTTGTATGCATCTACCAAGATCTTCTCTACTTCAGATCAGATCATAAATGTGATTTTGCCTCTGAAGAGGTCAACAAATTGGTTGCATGTAAAGGTAATTTCCGGAACACCAAATTGCATTCACCACAATAATTTCCTAATATTTCAATATGTTATTACTGAGTTGTTCTCATTTCCACCGGAGCTGTAAAAACTGTTATTGCCTCTGCGAGGTAGAAATTGGCTTCCTTTTTAACACTACTGTCCTGAAGATGCCATAGAGATGGATTAAAGTGTGTCTTCAAAGATTTGAATCAACAAGGCATAAGAGTTTCAGTGTGGGGACGCAGCAGCTTCATGGAAGAGTAATTGGTAATGTTTTGTACAAACAGCTTTCGATACACAGACAGTTTTCCCTTGAAATTCTGGTATAGAAAGACCCAGTCAGATAGAAAGGTTGTAGCGACTCTGTGTTTCTCAGACAACGATTGTGTCTTGCAGACTGCTTTGTGCAGTAAGCCATCAGATTGTGGCTGCATTACTGACACTTATTCTCCACTGCTTGCACAAGACCTTTCACCATTACTTTGCTTTTACGCCTCTAAAAAACGGATGGAGAAATAATGATGCTTCACCTTATCTGTAGAACTTCTTCTTTTGCCATTAAACTAAACAACATCATCTGACAATGCAGGTTTAAATACCAAATAGACTCAAATGTGTAAGCATGAAATTATGCAAAATCTGTTAGAAGTGTTTTTTCACCATAAGTCTGTACAGCAGATAACCACTGGCATTATTTATTAAATTGTGAATCATCATTGAATCAGGACTGAAGTTGAAATTTGATCAAGCCAGTTCCCAAGGCAACACTGAGCAAAGTGTCTCCACCTGAAGGAGATCTTGCTGTGAGGCTTGTTGGCCTGCACTGTAATTTATAGCCCCATTTTGTATTAGCCACACTTTATCATCCACTGCACACTCTGCATGGTGTTGTGTCAGCAATAATTATTCTCACTTCTCTCACAGTTCAAGCTGGATATATTTATGATGTGATTTTAATAAGGTAAGTGATTTTCAGAATGCCAAAGGTGTTTACAGCACAGTCAAGGACACAACGGGTTATTTATGTAACTCCTTGGTGTTCAGATATTAAGTAAAGATTAAAAACTGTCTTCTTTATATCACCCAAATTCTTTCTTGCATGAGTCCCCTTTCTCTTCACCTCTCTCCTTCTCTTTCCTGGAACCTGTTGGTGTTTGTGCTGCCCTCCTAAACCACCTTCCTGTCCTACTGTCATATTTTATGAATGCAGTTTAGGCTATTTGCTGATACTTTATAGATTTGTGCTCGCTGGTAGCAGTACTGGCACAATTTATATTTACATCTTTATAGATGTTATAACATTTATTACAGACTGGGGATATAGAATGGAGCCAGTGCAGTGTAATGCTACAGCTATATTGATGAACAATAGGTGCAGGTGTGATGTGATCCATGAAATATGCATATATATACTTGATGTCTGTTTGTTTTGTTTTTCTTGTCAGTGTTAAAGTAACAGTTTGGATTTTTGGAAACGTGTTTATTCTGTCTTTTGCCAAAGGTTAGAGAAGAGAATTACTGCCGCTCTTGTTTTTGCACATTAAAGAAGAAGCAACTGTTCAGCCAGCAGCTGACAGTCTCAGCTTAACAGAGAGACTGCAAATAAGGGGAACACACCTGGCTCTGTCCTAGGGCAACAACACCTCTTAACAGGACCTTTATAATTCACTAATTAACATGTGGTTTGTTTAGAGTGGCACTCACAATTTTACACTCCACAATAATTTGCTACTCACTAGAGGAATTGCAGACCACGGCCACATGCCTAATTCAACTTATGCCATCCTTGTGCTGACAAAACACTTTAGATTTGTCAGGTATGGACACAGGGCCACATGTGAACATTCAGGTGTGGGTTAACTGGTGGAACCTTAGTGATTGTGGATTGGGCTTGTTCCAGTACATCCCATGGATGCTCTGAGTGGTTTGGGAAGCTTCCTTTGCTTAGGAATGTCAGCCAGCCTTCCACTGAGACCATGTTTGCTTTGTTTTTGGCAAACAGTTAATTGATCAGTTGAAAGTACAGATGCAAAAGTCAGGTCCTGTGACAGGTTTTTGTTGGACACCACTATTTCTGAAGGAAGTTACTTTAAGATACCGTTCATCTGTTGTAGGTAGTGTTTTTTTTGGGGGGGGGGACTGCAATGTCCTGCCACTTTGCTCAAATTTTCTTAAGAACAAACTGTACGCATTTTAAAAACTAGTTGAGTTGTGTTAGGTGCCCTTTTAATGCTTGAATGAATCATCGGTCATTTTTAATTGGCTTAACAAACAAGTAACAACAAACCAAAACTAAGAAAACAGTTCTCTGAAAATGGTCAGGTACAAGGACTGGACTAATAATGAATGAAAAAACAATTAAACAGCTAATATCAAAAGAGAAAACTTCAGCCAGAAGAACTATAGTTTGAAATACAGTAACTGTTAAACAATATAAAAAAGGCTGGCTCCTTGGAAGCAAAGTATAGAGAAATGAGGGATAGCTCAAGACTTTTGCACAGCACTGTACACAGATAAATGGGTTGATCCTATCGTCTCCAGCTCAACTAGACAGTGAACGCATGTGTATCCCAAAATGCCAATCTATCCATGTTAACCCACTATTTGCCCTTTAGCAGTGATGCTTGTGGCTTCTGTAAATTTGGATCTCACAGCTTGGTGTAGAGGTGTGAGGGCTGTTAGGGCTCAGAGGTGACAGCAGTGAGGGTTACGGGGGCTATTAGGCCTGTAGCTGTGTGTGAATCAAACTGTGTGGGACACAAGTGCAGCTACAGAAGCAGCAGGATGCAGCAGTGATTCACAGAGTAATACAGCCCACCACTGTGGAGTTTGAAGTGTACAGAACGTTTGTATGTAGGACTGTGTGTGTGGGGAAAAGACGTGAGACGGAATGAACGTGATATTTCGGGAGGCAAATGGGAAACGGGCAATGTGGGAAAAACCCAAATACACTGGGTCAAGAAATGAGCTTGTATATGTAGGCTTTAAAGATCTCCAGCTCTTACTTATGCCAAGTTGTCAGTCATTTCCCGTTGCCATAACGACAGTTGCACCTCCTAATGAGATTGGCTTCTTTTTCATTTGTCAGGAGATTAAGGATTAAGATCATCAGCATGTCTGACACGTATGAATGCATCACCATGCCGACATGATGAACTGCTTTTGCCCATTACAGCATTATCTGTCCAAATAAATATTCTCTGTCGTCTGTTCCATTCACCGCATTTACAGATTTGATTACCACGTGCTATCCTTCAGTTATAGGATGTAGACATTTTGCAGATGTCTCGTACAGCAATAAAATAAAAATAAAAATTTCTTGTCAGACTAAAAAGTGTACCCGACATGCTCATACCCAGCAAGGTATCATTGCATATCAGCTAAGTCTGTCTTAACATGGGGATTAATGCCTAGATAGGGATTTGTCTGGTGTTAAGCCATAGTGCATGAATGCTCTTCTCTGCCTGTTATACCAGCTAAACAGATGTACATGGATGAAAATCTGCACTTTGGCTCATTTCAAATGCAGCTCACTGGAGTCAGGAGTTGTACATGTACAGTACATCAGTTATAGCAAAAATATTACTTCCTGTTTAAAGATGCAGTTGAGAATCCGAAGAGCCAAAAATGCTGCACAAACCCAGTTTGTATGTCTGACTAGAAATCAGCGAGATTCCAGCTATGACTCATCCATGTGTGTGTTGTACACACACTGACACACAGTCTTTCCAAATGATAATCCGTTTTCCTTCACTGCTCTCTGAAAATCCCTGTTTGTTTGCTGCAATCCACTGTTCCTCCTCCTCTGTTTTCCCTTTATATAATTCACTGTTTCTCCTCCTCTGTACTCTCTGTGTGCTGTCTTTCACTTTCCCTAACACTCATTGTCTCTCGTATATTGTCCCATGCCATCAGTGTCTGTCAGTGGGTCTCTGGCTTGGAGCAACAATGTTCTCCTCAGATCACCCGTCATCAAGCGGGTGCTCTAAGGACACAAGCACCCTGTTTTACCTCATACAGTATGTTCACATCAGTGCAGCGAAGTAGGTTATAGGTCATAAATAAAGGAGCAGTTTGACAGCTGGGAAGATAAATATTTTGTTCAGACAGGAACACTTTTGTCTGGTTAAAAACAAGGCTACAGCCAGGAAGTAATTAACTGAGAAAATATATAAGTATTTAAGTCTTATTTTTGCTTTGGACAGAACTTTCCTTACTCATTTCTCCTGCCTCCAATCTTAATGGTATGCTAGGCTAATTGCCTTTGGGTTCTAGCTTTATACCTTAGAGTAGTGTAAAAGTAACTACAATAACCACTTTTTACAGCAAAGATACAGAAGAGCATCTCTGAGTGTACAGATTTGAACCTTGAAGCAGAAGACCACACTCTGTACCACTCCTATCCGAAAAGAATAGAAAACTGAAGCTACGGTTTTCATAAGCTCACCAAAACTGGACTAAAGAAGGTTGGAAAAAGGTTGTCTGGCCTGATGAGTCTTGATTTCTACTGTGATTTGCATTTGGTAGAGTCAGAATTTGGTGTAAACAGCATGATGTTTACAATTTGGATGCTTTGGGAACCTTAGTACCGTCTGAGCACCATTTAAGCACCACAACCTATCTGAATACTATTGCTGTCTGTCAGTTCAATTTTAACCACAGTATACCCATTCTCTGATGCCAAGTCACAAACCTTAAATCAAACTGAACATCACAATTTGGACACTGTACTCTTTTGGCGTCTACAGTCACCAGGTCTCCAATAGAGCACCTTTGTGATGTGGTGGAACAAGAGAGTTGTGTCATAAATGTGCATCCAACAAATCTGCCATAACCATGTGAGGCTATCGTGTCAATATGGACTAAAATCTCTGGGAAATGTTTCCATCACTTTGTTTAGTCTGTGCAACAAATAATTAAAGCATTTCTGAAGTCAAAAGGGTATCCAAGGTTTACTTAATAAGGTGCCTTGTGTGTGTATTTTAGAAAATGTCAATATTCATTTCACAGATTTCTATTTCCTAAGCCAAGCAAATGTTAAGATTAGAAGGAAGTCCAACGTTCAAAAATACATCCTTCAGCATAGCGCACGGATTAAAACATGTTCTAGTCATATCTATTGCTTTGAATTTGAACAGAGCTAGCTTAGCTGCTACTCTCTACCAGTATTTATGCTAAGCTAAGCACCTTCTACTCTGGTTTCTTATTTAGCAGTAGATATGCGCTGATATTTACATGCAAGTCTGGAGAATCCACAAATAATTGTATCTCCCAAAATGCCAAGCAGTTCCTGTTAAAGCAAGTAGTTAGCAAAATTTCAGATTTTATGAAGAAGTGTGTTACAGCAAAAAATAACTCGTTGATTGTCCTTGGTAAGTAGTTATCTATATTCTGAACGGCTGGTACGAGCTTGAATTATTTGTAGTTATGCTTCAAGAGGCAAGTCAATTTTTAAGGCCTTTTCAGGAGACATGCTAAATCAGCTTGTGATCTATAAACTGCATCTGAGCTCATTTTGGACTTGCCTGTGGTGAAGGCCCATAATTCTCTCAGCCTATGGATATACCAGCCAGGTTACTACTCATATAAGAGACTTAGGGGAACCATTTGTCATGTATGTGTGGTGACTGTCAGGGGGAAAATATACACACTTTTAGTCTACTGCAGTGCATTTAAGTATTTATCAGTGCAAATTGGGAGCTGCTTCACAGTGAGAAGCTCTGAGATAAAACAGCAGAGAGATTTAGTCTTTGACTGTTTTTTGAAAAAGAACAGTAGGGGATGCAAAGCTGGTGAACATAAGCAGTCATTTGTTCCTACTTTCAGAAAAGACTCATTAGTTTATGGATAGTCCACTGCCCCACCATAAGAACTCTGAATGGGATGAATTTTTTATAATACCTCTTCGAAGTGTGGGCGTGGTCGCATTGGTGTCCTGACAGGCAGCAGGAGCTGAACATTGTCTACTAATCATTAAAGTGGACCTCTTCTGTGTGTGTATGTGAGCTGTTGGAGCCTTGAGAAGTGTTTTAGTGTACTGTATAGTGCAGACCATACATATTACATATATGTTAACCAGGCTAACTTCTGGCTTTAAAAGAACACCGACATGGGATTGGGCGATATGCTAATGTTTAAGCTTCCAAATTAAAAGTCTGAAACAAATGGGTGACGTCACGTTGGCCAGACCCTTGTCTGTGGTGACAACACCACAGCATGCTCAATGCAATTATCCACCAATTTGATTATACTTTAAGTAATTTGGTTTTTAAATTGCTGTTTGAAAAAATATGTTCACTTCGCACTCCTTCTAGCTCAGAAGTGCCCGAACTTTCTGTGAATATGGAACTGACTTATTGTTCCTCTGGAGAATAATTAAGCTGTAACACACAATAGTTTTTAATGAACTCGTTGTTTTTAATGATGTCTGTAAATGCAGCTAGAAGATGAATAGACCGACTGTCTGTTTACAAGCTGTGTTGTCTTCTGCAGCTCGTCTCCTCTGGAGGCAGGATCTTAATGAATGGTGAAAGGCTCTGTTGGCACTTTGGAAGGTCATTTTCAGACACAGCTGAATTATTACAAGCTAGGATCAATACTCACTGTTTGAAGTCAACAACGGCTTTTCAAGCGTATATGGGCTTTTCCCCCCCTCTCTAATAAAAGATGTTGTCTGATATTTAGCTTTGTTTGCTATCTTTTTTGCACCAGCAGATTCTTGTCGAATCTAAGTGTCGGCTTGTTATGCGATTTATTATGTATAAAGTGAGACTTTGTGATAATGACCATGCTGAAGGTGAAATGCTCATGTTAAACTCAGATAGGAAGCCAATTATAACTGGCTTGTTTGAGCTTCTTTGTTGGAAAGCATTGATTGGGGAGAAAATATAATATTTATATGTATTTTTTAAATTCTTTTTCTAGTTACATGACGTTAACCACAGCATTGCATAAAATCAGCATTTGTAATATTATAAAATGCATTTTTCTGACCGTACATATGCATCTGTATGTGACTTACAGAGATTGATGGTTTAGGTCTTTACTATAAGAAAATTTGCCTTTTATAAACATGCTGCTGTTTTTTTTAATTTTTTTTATCACCTATAGAAGGATTTAAAAGCTGTATATGGGGCAGTTTGCAATCAGTCAGTGGTATTTTGCCCTTTTCGGAGGCCATCCCATTCCTTGGCAGTGGGAGAGAGCTGACTGCAATCAGATGGGGAGATAAATGGCTGCCATCAAGGCTGTCTGTTCAGTTGATAGTTGGGGTTGTGAAGGTTGACACTCGCTCATGGTGAAGTAAACACACAGTGTGCCCTTACATGCAGGCTAGAGTAGACTGCCTGCCAAGTCTCTGATCTGCCAATATTGGATCTCTTGAGTGTTTAAGGAATGCACCAAATGGCTGTAACTGGAGTTTGTGTGAGAGAAAAATTACATTAATTATTCTTAGAAGAGAATGGTTTAAAAAATACAACCTAATAAAGCATTATTACATTAACATTATACGTTTTTATTTATAAAATACACCTGCTATGTATGGTGTCAGCTCCCTCAATAATATGTTGCATTGGTATATGGCTGTTTCTTTCATGTTATGATGCAGGTGCAAGCATCGCGGACTGCTAACTCTCTCATCTACCATTCTGCACACTCACACACGGCCCACCTACCTGTGCACAAGGAGCTGTCTTTCTGCTCTGTGAGGCAATAAGCTACAGTGTGACCTGCATGTCAGAGTCAGGTTCCCAGTGAAGGGGAATGGATGGAGTGTCAGCTCTTGTCATTGCGGTCACTGGGGTCTGTTACTTCATTAAACGGAGTTATTGAAGAATAGCCGGGGAACCAGATGAATCTGAGAGCTCATATTTCATTCGCTCCGGCAAAATGTGCCCGTTTAGACAGATTTTCAGCCTTGTCCATTACAAACCAGTCATAACCAGTTATCTAATCTGGGACAGGTTTAATAAAGTGGCTACATGCTGTAGTCTGTTTGCATTTTTCCATCATTGTCATTAGTTGTAGATCCCTGCAGTTGCGCCTGGAGGCATTTTGCTTTGTGCCGGGTTATAACTCCTTTCAGATATTTAGAGTGAAATATGAAGATTAATTTGTAAAAGTAGTTTGTTTTTGTCCACTGAAACATTTCTCATACACAAGCCGGTCTACTGCTTGTGCCATTCCTAACTTGGCATAGATGAGGAATAGTTGTGTCAGGAAGGGGAAACATCTTTTCCAAATCATCAAGAAGGAGATTTCCGTACTGGATTGGTCAGGGCCTGGGTTAACAATGACAGACTCCGGTGACTGTGGAAACTGTGCTAGTGTTGGTCGAAGGTAGATGAGGAGATGGGGAAGGTGCATTCAGAAGCAGCGAGAAATGGGGAAAGGTAGGAGTGCGGAGGTGAGAAGAGGGGCTTTAAATGCAGGGAAGGAAAGGTAGAAGCTGTCAGAGAAAAGAAAAAAAAGAGGAAGACCACAGAGAAGATTCATGGATGTAGTGAAGATGGACATGCAGAGGGTTGGTTTCACACACGAGGATGGTAGGAATAGGGTGAAGTGGAGGCAGAGGGATGAGCTGAAAATTAACAATAATAATAAAAAAAGACAAGCTTAGGGATAGCCTTGGTCCAGGGCTTTAGTAGGAAAGTACAGTCAATTCCAAGAACAAACTTGTGAAACCTAGCATTTTTGACACATGTATACACAGCTCATAGTACTAGCAATCTCCCGTGTCCTGTCACTTGTATAAGACGAATGACTACACTGTTAGTGAATAAAGAAATCTCATAATTGCATCTCAAAGTGTGTGGAGTTTGTATGTTCTCCATGTTCCTGTGTGGGTTTTCTGTTCTGGGATGGGTGAATGGATATTACCACTACTACTATTTTTAAAAAAAAGAAAAAAAAAGAAAAAAGAGATTAATATACATTTAAAATGGATAATAGCATACCAAACTACAAATTCCATTTGTGTTATATCATTAGTATTGCCTTTTCTTCCGGCACATCATTGATGACATGCGCAGTAAGCTGACATGCTTTTCAGTGGGGCAGTTTGCTTTAGGGTTGCTTTGAGAAACTGCTTCCTGCCTGGTTTTACCATCCCTTAATGGATAAGCCAGTTTAGCCTCAAGCTAAATCATTGTTATTCGATGTTGCCTGCACCTCCAGTGTGCAAACTATATAAAGTCCATGCTCAGATTCAAGAGTGCACTGAGGTGTGCCTCGGCATATTAATTTAAGTGCTCTATGTCCTTCTGATGTTGCTGACCTGTGTTGGCAAATTAGTGAGTGAAGGGTAGCAGACGTTGGAGCAAAACGCATTCAGGTTTCCTTTAATATAGTAGTAATCTCTTAGGCCCAGTCATTCACCCTCTGCCTCAGCTACACCTGTCCAGCTGTGATAAACCCTTTCCCCTCTCTCTCTCTTCCCCCCTAAGTCAGCTGCTAAAAACAACCCCAAGGTGACCAATGCAAGGACGTCATCTGCCTGTAAAAATGTCCGTCCTTCACTTTCTCCCTCTCAATCTAAATCCCAGAAGGTGGAATTAGACATTATTATTGTCTGATTATTTTCTTGGAGGTATTTTGCATGCGCACGAGGATATACTTTGGTTTATTTGAACACAAGTGCCTTCATGTACTCTTATGTGTAACTGCAAGATTACACAGTACCTTCTATCCGCACGCTTCCATCAAAGATGAAAAATTCCCTTTTATCGCCGATAGAGCCTCAGGAAATAATAACCACTCTGGAAATGAATGTGTGCGGCTTGAAAGTGCCACAGTATGGTCTGAGCTCCCTGTGGTGTAAGCTGTCCAGATATCATAAATACAGTATATGTGTGTCTGTGTGTGCGCTTTTGTGTTGCGGCTGAGGTAAATGTATTTCTTTCGGGCTATCTGAGGACGCTTCAGAACTTTGGAGAGTTACCTGCAGTTACCTCACAGCAACCTTTATAGGAAAACTTTACTACAAGGTTAAAGCCATCTCAGTAGAATGCAAACTGACTGTATGATGAGAAAATGCAATAGTGTGCACAAGTTCAGACACCCATAACACTCAGTGTTGTTATAATCTGATTTAGTGGGATTCCAAATAAAATCTGCCCGTCAACGAAGACCATCCCCTGTCAGCCTCCTTCATGTTATTGTTCTCTAGCGTTATAGCTGGCAAGATGAGCGCGTTAAAAGATTTAACAGATTTAACAGACAGGAATAAGCGACTGCAGATTTTGTTTTCAGATTGATTTTTGCTTCTGTGCTTATTCCAGGTGTAAGTGGTCTGTTGCCTGACATATGTCGCACGAGGCACAGTACGTGTGGTTGGCTCTATTGATTTGCCGTGCTGCATTATCATAAATTCAGTATGCATGTCTGTTTGCCACGGGAAGTGCATTAAGACTGTTTGTTATCAGTGCTAATCCGCTCGCAAGCAAGGCTGCACAAACAGCCATTAGCATTTTGTTTGCTCCTTTCCCCCCCTTTTTCTTTATTTCTCTCTTAAATCTGTCCGCTGCGTCACAACGTCTCTTTCATTAGATCGTCTTTATAAATCACTCAGTTGCGAGTATATTATTTTTGGATTTGGGGTTGAATTGAGGAATACGTGCAAAATGCACTCAACACTGATAAAATGCGCTTCTTCCCCGCACTTTGTCATTAGTCAAATCAAGTGCGCTGTGCAGCCACAAATGCCCTCCTTTCTCAGGCTGCAATCAATAGCTTGTCTTCTGCATTCAATACTGTATTCTGCCTTTTCTTTCCTCAAATTACCACCGACAAAAGCTGCTCTCTCTGGACTTGGAAATGGTGGCGGGTGGTGCACAACCCTGTGTGTATGACTTTGTGTCTATACTGTATGTGTATGTGGAGTCATCATGAGTCCCCCTGCTGTTGCCAGATTGCTGAGGCCGTGCGTAACAGATTGATTTGATGTATGTGTGTGAGTCTGTGCGTGTGTGTGTCTGCATCATTGTATGTTGTGGTGTAATATGACAGGGTATCTAATTTGTCACCTAGACTACACATTGTCTTAACAACACAGACACAAGCTTGATTTGTTCCCCCTCAAGTATTGCACATCCCCCACAATGTGATTGTGTATGTCCCCACAACATGAGCAATAAGGGTACATGCATGAACGCTAAGCCTCTAAGGTGCAGCAGGCTGGCTGCGGCTGCCAGTCAGCCTATTGCAGAAATAAATAGAGATCTGGAGTTCCTGGTCATTTCAAGAATTGGGGGGAGCGGTTATTATGTCACAGGCACAGCCAAATCCCTCTTGCCTGTAATTGAACTGGCATCTCCCAAAAATAACTCCCTCCTGTCTTCTGCCTGGCTCAGCGCTAATTATTCCTCTCTGTCTGTCTTTTTCTTGTTCGTTCCTCCTTTTTTTTTTTTTCCAGTTCCTGCATGCGGCTCTTCTCTGATCACAGGGGAATTGAGTGAACGATGCTCCTCTGTAGCTCTGCATCTATGTTGCCACAGAAATAGCCACTCATTCCCTGGCGGCTAACCCAGACCTCCTCGTAATATACAGCAGAACATCCTCGCACGCCCAGCATTCGTAGACCACGGCTAAAGCATCACCGCACAGCATAAAGTGCGACTGTAGCTAAAGTGATCCCCTGACTATGGCAGATTTTTAAAGCATCATAAACTGGTGATATAGAATGAAATTTTTTAGCGTTTTAGGAGATAAATTATCTGATTATTTTTCTTGAAGAAAGGCAAAATAAAGGGGATAAACAGATAAACGTGATTAAAAGTGATCTGATTTTCCTGTCCTGTTGTTGTTTTGGATCATCATGATATTGTTGGGCCAGGATCAGAAGTGCAGCTGACTATTGACAACGCCTGAGGAGTCAGTTAGCATTGGCCAAGAAGTTACCTTATGTTTATACCATCAAACCGACATGAGTAACCTAAACTTGGCTAACAGCAAACTTAACTTGATAATACTTTTATTTCTATTGTATAAATGAATAGAGAAAACACTTGAAATGCTGACTATTTGTTCCACAAGAGAGTTTTATATGAACAAATGCATTTTTTCTTTTTCCCCCAACATTTCAAAGATATGACATCACACAATGTGATGAGTAAGTTGCAGTGTTGATCCTGGACCAACACTAGTATAATGATGGAGGAACACCAACACAGGGATTTCGGATGCAAAATATATGAAACGTCTAGTGTATATACACTATTATTATTACTTCTACGCTGGACTACTGTAATTCATTATTATCAGGATGTCCTAAAAACCCACTGAAAACCTTCAGTTGATCCAAAATCCTGCAGATAGAGTACTGATGGGGACTAGAAAAAAATAACATATTTTTCTTATGTTGGCTTCTCCCCTTCATTGGCTCTCTGTTAAATCAAGAACCAAATTTAAAATCCTGCTCCCCACATACAAGATCTTGAATAATCAGGCTCCATCTTACCTTAATGACCTCATAGTAACGAGGATTTCGCTCTCAGACTGCAGGCTTACTTGTTGTTCCCAGAGTATTTAAAAGTAGAATGGGAGGCAGAGCCCTCAGCTTTCAGGCCCCTCTTCTGTGGAACCAGCTTCCAGTTTGGATTTGGGATATAGACACCATCTCTACTTTTAAGATTAGGCTTAAAACTTTCCTTTTTGATAAAGCATATAGTTATGGTTGGATCAGCTGCTGGGGGATACCCATGATGCATTGAGTGTTTCTTCTTCAGTCACCTTTTTCACTCTTGATTCGTTTTTTTTATTCTTCAATTATTAGTTAATAAGAATAATAATATTGCTGCCCTCCCAGAGCCTGATTCTGCTGAAGGTCTTCCTGTTAAAAGGGAGTTTTTCCTTCAACTGATGTTGTGATTTTGACACTATATAAATAGAATAGAATGAAATTGAACTGAATACTAAAATAACACATAAGTAGGCTGCAGCATAATGCAGGCATTGACTATTCTTTGAACAACTGAATGATTGTCACATTTAACGCAAATAGTCTTTTCATGCTGATTGAGAACCTTATGTTGGATGTAAGGTGGATTTCTTACATTAAAAAATTGAAGGATTATTAAAAGTTGTAAATTAGCCCCTGAAACCTATTTGATATATCTAGCTCTTGGCATTTCTTTCTCTCAACAGACCAAGTCTGCATTGGTTCGGCTTCAGTTCTTCAGTTCTCTCCGATAAAGGAGAAGGGACAGTCAAGTTAAACAGCAATAGCTTTTCTTCAGTTTAATCTCTCAGCATTGAGCTACTAAAGAGTCTAAACAACAATAACAGAAGGCAAAACTGAAATCCCTCGCTTCCAAATTATCTCTGCACCTCGCTGTGCCTGCGTCACCGTGGAAGTAGGAGTAGAAAACACTGCGCAGTCGCTTGCTCTTTATCTCGGTCTCATTTTCTCGCAGAGCTGCCATGCAGGCAAACCACTGATTGGAAACCTTATCAGAGTAGCACACATTTGACTTGGATTGTTTCCCAAAGTGAGGGCTCATTATTGCCCTGTTGTATAATTGTCGACAGCCAAAGTTGTTTCAAAGAGAAGTCTCCCCATAGCCCAGAGGCTTCATTTTAGCCATGGGTTCACAGAGAGGGAGAGAAAATGAGGGATACAGAGGCTGAAGACTGCTGATGTGTGGAAGTTTGTGGAAACTAAGCCACTGTTGGAGAGTGTAAAGCAGACACTTAAAGGCTTGGGATGATGGTGTCAAACTATATAAGGTATACTACTGTAAGGTTCTCGGGGAAGGAAGACTGAAGAGAGATGAGGTAAGTTTAATCAACACTGGAAATCATAGACGGGCAAAGAAAAGAAGTATGGAACTGAAAGGAAAGAGTTAATTGTGAGTGTGACATTATCTTAAACCACTGGCAGCTTTATAATCTGCCTGGAAGCTGTGTGTAATTGATTCTCCCCCTGCATACAGTCTTTAATAATTGCTCTTACTTTGTTGTAATGGGTAAACTCCACATTAAAATGCATTTGTCATGTCAATACAAACTCCCTCGGCATACGTATATGCTTTAATAACCCTATTGTTGTATGAATGCATTAGCTCTGAGAGTCAAAAGTGAGAATGGGTGCCACCTTTTCAAATCAAAAATCAGATCATACTAATGCAGGTAATTATGGCTGTAAGCACTGCAATAATCTCCACAGATCACGAGTTTACCCTGTGTTAAGGAGTCTGCAAAGATAATGTTCCCTCACACAGGTAATTGCTTTAATAAAGGAATGGGAATGACATAGATGATTGCAGCTATGGTATACCTGCTGAACAGATTTGATTGGCACATTAAACCATCTCATGAACGTTGTGTGCTTTACAGCTTTGGTTTCTCCTGACATGCAGTGTTTAAATGAACTGTGTCTCAGTGTCTCTGTATGTTCCCATGACTTTTATATGGATTCATACCCCGTTCCATCCATTTTGCCACATATGTCTGCGTACATGTTTTTTTTTTTTTTTTCCTCATAGTGTTTTGCAACATGCCTCTTACCTCAGTGAGCTGGAAAGAAAACACTATGAAATGATGTATTTGAAGAAATGAAGCTTGTCTTTATGTGTGCTTGCTGATGCTTCAAGAATAAGTCCCTGTGGAAAACTAACCAAGAGCATAGTAAAGGAGGGGGGTGGGTTTTTCCATTCTGAGGAGCATTTAGGAGGAAAAAAGTTTTTATGAAACATCAAGTTAATTCGTTTTTATGTATTTTTTTTAATTAAATTTGATTGGTGACTCTATTTAGGGTTTGTTTTTTTGCTTTTCTTTGAATTTGGTAATGCTTAAAAAACAGTGTATTTGTATGGGTAAAAATACATTATATAGACATATGTAGACATTAACCCTACAGTAATGTGCTGATGTTAATGCCTGAGTTGTCGTAGTTTCCATGCACTTTCACTTTGCAACAATATCACTAACTGCTGACTGAAGAACAACCAAGAAGAAAGAAATTTCATGAACTTGTTGAAATGGTGGCATCCTATTACAGTAACAAGCTTGAATTCAGTGAGCTCTTTAGCACGACCTGTGCTTTCTCAAAGGTTTTCTAAAAGCAGACTGCATGGGTAGGTGCTTTATTTTATACACCTGTGGCAATGGGAGTGTATTTCCCATTTGATTATAAATTCTTGTTATGCACATTCCTTGTTATCTGCTCACCACATTGCTGCTTAGAAATCTTTGTCTAGATGGTATAGGAACAAATGAATTTCCCTACAAATTTTTAAGATACCAAAATACAGAGCAAAGTAAGGAATGTTGTCTTTAATCATGTCACCCACACAATCTTGAATGAGACAACTGTCTCTCCTGGTTTGATGTTTGGGATTATAGGATACTGGATTTTTATCTATGGTGTGACAGTATGGAAGCTTTCTGTATGGGTTTGTGTGTACATGCGTGCATTTGTGGGTGTCTTTCCAGACTATCATAGTTCATTTCAAGTGGAAAAAAAAACAGTTGGGGAGAGCAACAGCAGCAGCTTCACTTCATCCCGGCTGTGGTCACCTTGAGCTTCTAATATGCTACCCTGCAGAGTGACAGGCAGGCATGAAAGGAAAAGGGGGCTTATTGTGCATTAAAAGCTACCAGTACAGCACCTATTCAGCACAAAGTGAAGATGAGAGACACGGAGAGAAAAGACAGCAAGTATGTGGCTCTTCTTTATTTCTTGGAAGTGGATGAGTAAACCACACCAAGGCAACCACAGAAAAATGAACATGATTACTAATGCATGTTGTGTGAATTATCCAAATTCAACCACAGAATGCAAAGAAGTTTGAGAATGTGTGTTTAAAAGTTTCTGTTCCAGTGAAATATATGCATAATGTTTCAAGACTGCAAAGTAGAAAGTGGTAATAATCACTTTTAGTCATGTCCATCTACCACTCCTGAACTAGTGCCACTCAAAAAAATGTGCAAAAAGGTTTTATTTGCAATTAAATTTAAAAAGTTTTCTTTCATGAACGTCTTTTTTTTTCTTCTTTTTTTTTTCTTGTGAAATGTCCACTCCTGCAAAGTGTGGTCGTTTGTGCACTCCTTTGTTGGGACTCCTTTATCACGAATGACTACGTCACGGTTTCCAGTGGCTTGATCACCTTGAGGCACTGCTGAGATGTATTGAAGCCCACATTGCTTCGATCAGCTTTATAATCATCTCTGTACTTTTTGGGTCAAGTGTTTTTCATCTTCCTCTTGACAATACTTCACAGACTCTTTGTGGGGCTGAGGTCAGATGAGTTGGATGGCCAATCAAGCACAGTAATAACATGGTCAGCAAACCACTTGGCAGTAGTTTTGGCTCTGTGGGCAGGTGCTAACTCCTGCTCCAAAAGGAATCAGCATCTCCATAAAGCTTATCAGCAGAAAAGAGCATGACGTGCTCTAAAATCTCTTGTATAATGCTGCATTGACTTTCGACTTAGAGAGGAACAGCCACCGCCACAGACTTCACGCTGGACTTCAGAGAATTCCTCAGTTCTTCCTCCCAACTATAAGACATTTATTCTCTAAGGAAATGCAAAATTTACTTCCATTTTCCAACAGGACTTTGTACCACTGAGCAACAGGCCAGTTCTTTTTTTCTCTTTAACCCAGGTAAGACGCTTCTGATGTCGTCTTCGTCTTCAAAATTCGAATTGATTTTTCCTCACAGTCCTCTTAAGGCTCCCTGTTCCTTGCGGACCATTTCTTACCACAGTACTAATCTTTCATTAACATGCTTCAGTACAGCACTATGTGTACAGCCAGCCTTTTAAGCAATGACCTTCTGTGGCTTACCCTCCTTATGCAGGGCGTTGATGATTGCCACCTGAACAGTTGTCTAGTCGCCAGTCACGATTGTAGTTGTGTTTGCTGAACAAAACAAAGAAATAAACACTATTTATACGTTCTGAATAGTAATTTAAAACTGGAAATTAAATATTATAAAACTTGATTTTCATGAGATATAACCTATAGTCATCAAAATCAAGATGAAAAGGCCTAAAATATTTTACTTTCGATGTAATAAATGTAAAATACATGAAAGTTTACATTTTAAACAATGCTGAATACTTTCAGATGCAACAGTATGACTCTAGTTACCAGTGTTGGGAGTAATGGAATACATGTACGGTGTTACGTATTAGGGCAGCACGGTGGCACGGTGGTTAGCACTGTTGCCGCACAGCAAGAAGGTCCTGAGTTCAATTCCAACATCAGGCCGGGGTCTTTCTGTGTGGAGTTTGCATGTTCTCCCCGTGTCTGCGTGGGTTCCCTCCGGGTACTCCGGCTTCCTCCCACCGTCCAAAGACATGCGGCTTGTGGGGATAGGTTAATTGGATAACCCAAATTGTCACTAGGTGTGAATGTGCAAATGAATGTGAGTGCGAATGGTTGTTTGTCCCTGTGTGTTAGCCTTGCGACAGACTGGCGACCTGTCCAGGGTGTACCCCGCCTCTCGCCCTATGACAGCTGGGATAGGCTCCAGGGCCCCCCGCGACCCTGAAAAGGATAAGCGGAAGTGAATGGATGGATGGGTGTTACGTATTTAAAATACAGAATATGAGTAGCCCGACACGGAACCCGACGTATTAGTCAGGGCCCTTTACTACGGTTAGGAGCCGCGGACCTGTTTTATATAGGCGCGGAATAGTTTTCTATACGAGATTGCTGCAAAAAGTGCAGCCTTACCTAATGTCCACCCTACTGTTACTCATTATATTAAGATTTAAACATCTAGTTGGTATTGGTATGGCGAGTAGCCTTCAGTAATAGTAATAAATCACACAGCAATAGTACATTCATGGGGGGGGGGGATCTTCTGGTAACAAAGTAAAGTTGGGAAACTTCACCCGAACGTGCTGAGTCCAGTGTCCTCCTTGTACATGGTGTCAGAAGTGCAAACGGTGGGTCTCCACGGTATTTTCGAGTACAGTACAGTGCAGTTAATTTGCGAGAGAAGTCTTCGCATTGGTGACCTGAAATAGACCGGCATGCAGGTGAAGTGTGGCCGAGGCGGTTAACAGTGCTAGCAACAAGATGCGCGCGCTCAGTCGAGTACGAGCCCTTACATGTTGGAGGAAGGAGATGGGGTCGGCGCACCGGAAAGCTTGGATTCTGAACGCGAGGGATCCACACATCACGATGGCGACCACAGTACAAATAACTCCCCCAGAAACATTTGACTTTTCTCATCCTGCCGATTGGCCAAAGTGGATCAGAAGGTTCGAAAGATTTCACATTGCAACCGCTCTCGACAATAAATCAGATGAGTATCAGGTTAACGCACTCCTGTACGCTGTGGGAGATGCTGCTGATGACGTTTTGGCAGTTTTAGCACTGAGCGATGTAGATAAAAAGAAATATGCAACTGTCAAAGAGGCATTTGACAAACATTATGTAGGAAAACATAACATAATTTTTGAAAGAGCACAGTTTAACTCCAGACGGCAACAGGATGGTGAAAGTACAGAGTCGTTCATCACTGCGTGCACAAACTTGCAGAAAATTGTGCATTTGGAGCACTCAATGACGAACTCATAAGGGACAGAATTGTAGTTGGCATAAAAGACAAAAGACTGTCCGAGCAGCTGCAAATGGACTCAGAGTTGACTCTTGCTAAAGCCATTGAGAGAGTTAGGCAGAGCGAAACAGTAAAGAACAACAACAATCAATACTTCACAGTAGCGCGGCAGCGGAGAAAACACTGAACATGGACACAATACGGACAAATACAAAACGTGGGAAAACGCAGACGTGGCAGAAGAAAGAACAAAAGCCAATCAAGCAAAGTGAAAAGGAATGTGGCTGCTGTGGTCGCAAGAACAAACGCTCATGGAAAGAATGTCCAGCCAAAGAGGTACAGGGTTGAAAATGTCAGAAGAAAGGACACTTTGCTGTGGTCTGTCGCAGTAGCACAGTAATGGAATCGGTGACAGATTTCAGGGCAGCATACCCAGATGATTTTAAAGGTTTAGGCGTGCCGAAGGAGCCTTACCACATTGAGATAGAGCAAGGAGCTGTACCAATAGCCCTATCCGCCTCAAGACGTGTTCCTCTTCCCCTCAGAGATGCCGTGAGAAACGAGCTGCACAGAATGGAAGAAATGGGAGTTATCTCCAAAGTCACTGAGCCTACAGAGTGATGTTCAGGCATGGTAGTGATCCCCAGACCAGCAGAAAAGCCCCCCAGAATATGTGTGGACCTCACACCCCTGAACACATCCTCCCAGCAGTAGATCAAACACTGCAATGATGAAAGATGCTAAAGTGTTCACGAAGCTCGACGCCAGGTCTGGATTCTGGCAAATTCCGCTCACGCCAGAGTCAAGGCCACTCACCACCTTCATCACGCCTTTTGGGAGGTTTCAGTTCAACCGCCTTCCTTTTGGCATAGCATCGGCACCGGAACATTTCCAAAGGAGAATGTCACAGATGCTGGAAGATTTTGAAGGGGTGATTTGTCACGCCGATGATGTGCTTGTATATGGCAGAGACAGGCAGGAGCACCACCAGAGGTTGCACTGTGTGCTCCAAAAGTTTCAGAAGGAAGGTCTCACTCTGAATGAGAAGTATGAGTTTGCTAAAAGTCAAATAATCTTTGTGGGACACAAAGTGTCAGCAAACGGCATTGCGGCTGATCCCAACAAGGTAACAGCAATCCAGCAGCTGCCACAGCCTCAGAGTGTGGAAGATGTGCGCCGTCTCATGGGCATGGCCAACTATCTTGCCAAGTTCATGCCACAACTAGCCACACTCACCATACCGTTAAAGGAACTGCTAAAAGACAGAAACGAGTGGATATGGGCGGAGCCACAGGAAACAGTGTTTCAAAGACTAAAATGGATACTAAGCTTTCCAGAAGTGCTCGCTCAGTAGTCCAACCCAGCAGATACACGAGTCGCTGCAGATGCATCGCCATACGGTATTGGAGCTGTTCTCACTCAGAAACAGTCTGACAACTCCTGGCGACCAGTCACATAAATCTCAAGAGGTCTCACAGACATGGAGAGATGCTATGTGCAAATAGAAAAGGAGGCGCTCGCTGTAACGTGGGCGTGTGAAAGACTGTCATCTTACCTCATGGGATTACAGTTCACTCTAATCACGGATCACAAACCCCTGGTCCCTCTCCTGAGCACAAGAGGTCTGGACGACCTACCTCCACGCATTTTGAGATTCCGCCTCAGGCTGCTGCGCTTTTCTTTCACCATGGTCCATGTTCCAGGGAAGAACCTCGTCACCGCTGATGCCCTCTCACGAGCACCGCTGGCGGGCCTCCCTCTGCTGGGGATCTTCAGCTGGAAAAAGAGGTGGAGGTTTTTGTGGACTGTGTAATCTCCCATCTCCCAGCCACAGATAAAAGGCTGGAGGAGATTAAGTTGGCGCAGGAAATGGATGACCTGTGTAGAAGGGTGGTGAATCAATGTGTGACAGGCTGGCCAGAAAAAGGTAAACTAGATCCAGAGTTAAGGGGGTACTGGCAATACAGAATGGACTTCAATGTGGTTCATGGTCTTCTTATGAAAGGGGAGAGATTTGTCATACCACCTCAAATGAGAGCAGAGGTTTTGTCACGTTTGCATGAAGGCCACCAGGGCGTTTCAAAATGCAGGGCCAGAGCAAAAGAGTCCGTGTGGTGGCCGGGCATCTCTACCCAAATAGGTCAGATGGTAGACAGGTGCGAAACATGTCAAAAACACAGGTTACAGTGCCGTGAACCAATGCTGGCAACGCCTGTTCCCGACCGCCCATGGAAAAAAGTAGGCATGGATCTGTTCGAGTGGTCAAAGAAACATTTCCTGCTGATTGATTTTTTTCTCAAGGTACATTGAGATAGCTGAACTGAGACACACATCAGCAGAGGTCACTATTAATGCTATAAAAGAGGCCTTTGCAAGACATGGAGTTGCCAAAACTGTGATATCGGACAACAGGCCGCAATTTTCATCAGAACAGTTCAAACACTTTGCTAAAGAGTAGCAGTTCACACATGAAATGAGCAGCCCCAGGTCCCCAAGCCAACGGGGAGGCAGAGCGCACTGTTCGTACCATCAATGTGGTACCTGTGGAAAAAGTATTGTGACTACAACAGAGCACTGCTAGCGTACAGGGCCACCCCACTGGAACATGGGTTCTCACCGGTACAGTTGCTCATGGGGAGACCATTGCCACAAGCAGCGGCAAAGCGGGTGCCAAAGTGGCCCGACTTACAGGCTTTTTGCATTAAAGATGAGGAGGGGAGGCGTGAGCAGGCAAAACACTACAACCGCAGACATAGAGTCAGACCGCTTCTGGATCTATCGTCAGTACAGAAAGTGTGGATTACTACTGAAGGAACCACTGGAGCAGTAGTTAGACCTGCCAATACCCCCAGATCTTATGTGGTAGAGACAGACAGGGGTTTTCTGAGGAGAAATAGGAGCCACCTTAGACCAACAGGGACTGTTACCAGATCTGGTCGAGAGGTGAGACCTCCTGAAAGATTGGATGTGTAATTATCTGTAGTTATCCATGCATGCCCTATTCAAAGCTGGGTTAGGCTGTTAGAGATGCTTACAATACTGTGTTCCGTTCAAATGTAAGTGAACAAATGAGGGATGTGTATAATCTTCACGTTTGATGATGCTCCGCATTTCTGTTCTTGTGAACTGTTTGAGTCGTTACGAAGTATGTCTTTAGCTAAAAGGAGGAGGTGTAGCGGAAGACTACTGTACCCATAAGGCTGTGTAGGGGGGATCTTCCGGTAACGAAGTAAAGTTGGGAAACTTCACCCGAATGTGCTGAGTCCAGTGTCCTCCTTATACCGAATACATTTTAAAAGTAACCTTCCCAACACTGTTAGTTACTGGATGGTTCGTGTAGTGCCACTATGAGGTTAACATTTGTACTCTGATATGGACTAATGTACTGAGTTTTGGTACATTGTGAAAGGGTTTGTAACTCTGATTTTTATTCAGTAACAGTTAGACTTTGGAGCTTACTCCATCTTCTGTAGCCTGAAGTTCTAGGGCTGCATGTGTTATTTTTTTTTTTTCAGTGGATTATTCATTTGACACTTTAATATTTTAACTTGCACATGATAGGGATCCCTGCCATCTGCCTGCAAGCTATATGATTTCATCTCAGCTCACCAGCCTCTTCACACCTGCACATCAATCAGCAGCTTGCCAGCAACCCAACAGCTGAATGTCACAACTCCTCTACCTTGATTTGTATTACCCATGTGCCAGTCTGCTACTGCATTGCAGAGGAGAATAAGAGTTGAGATTATGGTACTCGCTGCTGTTTCTTGGAACCGGCATTGAAGTTAGATGAACTGTGTAAATCAGCTTTATCCTGCCAGGGTCCAAAGGAAAGTTTTTTTCTCTTCATTCGAGCCAAAATTTGCTTCAGGTGTTCATGCTCAAAGTCAGAAATGTGTGTGCATGCGCAAGAATTTAGTGTGTAGATAAGTCACTTCAGGCTGAATAACATCAGGAGGGGATGTCAAGCTGAGATCCTGACTCAAGCCTGAGTCCATACAGGCAGCCAGTCGCACTTTCATTAGTTGAAAGGACATCACATTGATTACATTCATTTCCTGAAGACTGACCTAAACCATCAGTTCTTAAACCTTGCCCTCATTTTCACCTTCCGCTAAATTTAATCAATTGTTCAGTCGAACACTCTATGATTTGCAGTGAGAAGCGTTTCTTTTTGACCACAGAAGGGACACAGGTCCCACTGTGTGAGTTTTGTAAACATCCAAACACAAGTCAAAGTACTTCTTCACATTTTGTATTTTCCACTTTGAAGTGAAGGCAGCTTAAGTGCTCAGAAAAGTCTCGAGTTCAGTTATCAAAGCGTTTAGCTGCTGTACACTTGAAAATACTCTGATCAATAAATACAGACACACACGCACACACACAGTTTCGCTACACTAATACTATCCTGTCACCCCAGTCTTTGCTCACATCCCTCTGCTCCCAGGCTGTGTGAGTCACTGGGATTCTGGTGAAGTGCAGATACTGGTTTTGCAGGTTTCTGCTGCAGCAGGCAGATCAAACATTTGATAAAAGTCTCTGTGGTATATTTTACGCTCATTTTCTCTGCGGCGCTTTGCTCAGCAATACCAACATGAACTTAACAGTATCACTACTAGAGATGGACCGATCCGATATTACGTATCGGTATCGGTCCGATACTGACCTAAATTACTGGATCGGATATCGGAGAAAAATAAAAAATGTAATCCGATCCATTAAATATCACGAAAGCACCTCACAAAACTTGCAACACGCCGTAACTCACCTCAGAACGTTAGCACGTCGGAGCAGTATGCATCACGTGATAGAGCGGCTGTGGCATGCGGGACCTGTCAGTGGTCTGGATAGCATGTGGAGCTTCGCTAGCAACCCGGCATTTCATCTCCGACAAAGTTATCCCCGAGAGAAGTAAAGCAAGTGTGTAAGTCCATCTCTGAATGTTTGTAAAGCATTCCTGCGTTAAGCTTAACAAGCGATATATGGAGCGACTGCCTCTCCTGCTGCTACTTCAATCATGAAACTGCTTAATGATCAGCTGATCGGCTTTTCTGTCGCGAGTCCGTCTCTCTTGTTTGTTTTTGGCCCACTTTGCACCAGAAAGAGGAAACCAGCGGCTGAACAACAGCAGCACGTTTAAGCTTGATCAGCTGCTGTTAGAATTTATTTATTATTACTTTCTACTCGAGGATCTTTTTCTACGTAGCTGACACTGGTAACTGTGCAGGGGCGGATCTAGCAAAGTTTAGCCAGGGGGGCCGATAGGGCATGAACAGGGAAAAGGGGGCACAAAGACATACTTTTCTTTCTTATTCTCATTTAAAATGTCTAGCTTTTAATAAATAATTATCCGAATCTTACACCCAAAGTTTTAATTTGATGTAAAATGAATAGAAGTCAATTACTGTATATAGTGACTATTAAGTCTAATATATATACCCTAGTAAGCTATAGTACTTTTTCCTTTGGGAAGGTACCATCTGTGCAGTCTGCAGTTCTGTTGAAGAAAGATGTTGAATCTATTTAATATTTCTTGAAAAATAATTGATTTCTGTGCATTTATTTTTTCACACTGCATCAAATTTAGGTTGATTACGTTGATTAAGCATCATGAGGTGGAGCGTGAGGGGTGGTTCCCTATTTTTTATTTATTTATTTTTGTTGTTGCTGGGAGTCGGAACCCTATTAGTTAGGTTGCTTAATATTTACGCTAAGTACTCTTTAAAATACCAGAATAGTGAGGATGGTGTAGGTTTAAGTTTATTAGATTGATCAGTATTGCTGAACTATGAAATATTTTTTTTGCATACAGGTATAACAGAATAGCTTTAGTGTAGTTGTTGTTTTAAACTTGAGTATGAACTTATACAAAATGCAGCAAGATATTTAAAAAACAGTTTTGTTGATTAAAAAACACTATATCGGATTCATATCGGTATCGGCAGATATCCAAATTTATGATATCGGTATCGGACATAAAAAAGTGGTATCGTGCCATCTCTAATCACTACATGTGACCCCCACCTTCCTATGACATGCTACCGCCACATTTTTCCCTATTGTATTAAAGTTGTGCCATTTATCCAAAATCACACTGCGCATGCCAGTTTTTTTTTTTTTTACCGTGTGTTATATCAAATATTTATGTACTCTTATGTGCTTGTATTTTGTTTTTAGCTGAGTGCGCATCTCTATAGTGATGAATTAACTTTAAAAACACCCTGCATGGTCTTTAAGCAGGCTTCGATTTATGCCATTTCAGATTTCACTAGTCCCTCCATATTTGCTCAGAAATGAAATCCCATTCCTTATTCAGAGATGGTGAGTCTCTCTGGCCTTCGTATAGAAATGCAGCAACCTGAAGTTTAGAATGAAGAGGGATTTTTAAGTTCTTAGTAATATGTTTTACTGTCATGATAGTTATTCTGATGCTACTTATTCATTACCTTTGGATTTAGCTAATTGTGTGCCTGTTCAGCATGCAGTCATGTGAAACAGAAGCTTTACACAGGACTCCATGCTATCTATAGAAAATCTAACTACACTGACCCATCGTTCAGCAGCAATAACTTGAATTTATACTTTTCTCTATGAATTCATTAATCTCTCACATCGTTGGAGAGGAATTTTGTTGCTTCGGTGTTGAGGTCAGGACTTTGGACTGGACCATTGCAATGCATTGATTCTTTTTCTTTTTTTTTTTTCAGCCATTCTGTTGTAGATTTGCTGCTGTGCTTGAGATCCTTGTCTTGCTGCATGACCCAGTTTTGGCTAAGCTTTTAAAGAGGTGGTCACACTTGATCATAATCCAGGTCATTTGATTAGCAGGACTTTGCTGCTACTTACCCTCTTAATTCCTATAGAAGCAATAAAGGTGGACTCAGTTTTTCAGAGGGCTGCATAGAGTCCTACCAAACCTGACTTTTTCACATGACTATAGTTATAACACAGTTGCTGACGCTGACAGACGTGTTTCCATATCTGTATCTAATGAAAGTGATTCGACTCGAATAGATTGATGAGATATAGATATATGATATATATCGATGGATAGATAGATATTTGCGTAGGTTCACTCCGGGTATTCTGGCTTCCTCCCACAGCCGATCTGATATCCTCGTGTTGGTGTTGTTCCCACATCATCAGATGAACACGAGGATATCAGATTGTGCGTCCAAAGACATGCAGTTAGTGGGGATAGGTTAATTGGTAACACTAAATTGCCCATATGTCTGAATGTGAGTGCGAATTGTTGTCTGCCTCTCACCCTACAGCTGGGATAAGCTCCAGCTCCCCCCCCACTCTGCGACCCTAAAAAGGTAAGCGGAAGAGAATGGATGGACAGTAGTGATTCTTTACAGTGATTCTTCACAGCTAATCCACCTTATTAATCACAGTGACTTTCACTTGTGTGCTAGTCATTAGCCCTTGGATTCCTGGCCAGTTTGAAAACTGGTATTTTATCTGCCCTGGACAAAACCTTCCTGGATGTCCACTCAGCCTTGTGCTGGTTCTTGGTCTCTTTAATTGCATTCAGAGCTATTTTGGCTGCTACCTGCTGACGATGCCCCTTGGAAATCAAAGCTGGTTTCAGAGTAATTCACATTTGGGCATTTGTGATGCCAGGCTTAGGTCATCAGTGCAACTGTTTTGAGAGCTATAACTCTTGAGCTCTGCACTGAGCAAGAGAACAGCTGCTGAGAGGGCGATACATCATTTGGAAAGAAACCGCAATTGTTTTTGTTTTCCAGCCAGACTGCAAAATGCCATTATCTAGATTACAAATCTGATCATAACATGATTCAACATCACCCAGAAACTTAAGCCTAAGCCAGCCTGTTTGTCATCTGGGAGACTGTGTCATCTGACAGAAAGAGAGAGAGAGGAATGGACATTACGGAGAGGTGGAAACGGAGGGAAAATTACTATGTTAATGGATGGCTGACAGACACTAGGAATGTGAGTGAGAAGGGGATGCAGGGCAGACTTGATGGAAAAGGAGAAAGAGATGAAAAAGACTCGAGTTAATAGATCTTCAGCACAAACAATATTTGCTGGGAGTGACAGATTTTCAGAAATAGCCTGAACATCATTAGGTCCACATATCATCCCAACTCTTCTGTATTGGATTACAAAACAAATTAGTATTCAGCGGGTGTGCTCTCTCCCCCCTCTTAAACCCATGGCACCGTCAACATGTGCACTGCAGCGACTTATTTGCATAATCAATCGTTTTTAATTTAACAGTTTGGCATCCTTAAACTTTCAGCACCTGTAGAACTTTGCAGAGCTGCTACAGTTAATCATGTTGACATTAAGGAAGGCTTCAGTAATTAATTATATTATACGCATTTCAAATGCAGCGAGGAAACCCAGAGATGGTGTGAATACAGTGCTAGTGGTTAACCTGCTCTACCTGGCAGTCTTAACACCGAGAAGACCAAGGAGCTCATCGTGGACTACAGGAGGAATGCTGACCCACATCCACCCATCCACATTAAGGGGACGGCTGTGGAGCGTGTGAGCAGCTTCAAGTTCCTGGGAGTCCACATCTCCGAGGATCTCACCTGGACGACCAACTGCTCCCATCTGGTCAAGAAGGCTCACCAGCGCCTCTTCTTCTTGAGGACTCTGAGGAAGAACCACCTGTCCTCAGACATCCTGGTGAACTTCTATCGCTGCACCATCGAGAGCATCCTGACCAACTGTATAACAGTCTGGTACGGGAACTGCTCTGCCTCGGACCGGAAGGCGTTGCAGAGGGTCGTGAAAACTGCCCAGCGCATCGCCGGAGCACCACTTCCTGCCATAAAAGACATCTACAGGAAGCGGTGTCTGAAAAGGGCTGGGAAAATCATCAGAGACCCCAGTCACCCATCACATGGACTCTTCACCCTCCTGCCCTCTGGGAGGCGCTACAGGAGCCTCCGGACTAAGACCACCAGGTACCGGAACAGCTTCTTCCCCACAGCTGTCAGACTCCTGAACTCTGCCTCCTGACATCTGACCCACGTTAACTCATGGACTGAACATACACACACACACACAATGGACAACTGTACCCTCAAACACACAATAATAACATGGAGTGAACCACCACTCACAACCACTAGCACTTTATATAGCCTCTGTAGAAATTATCCACACCCTCACTTACCTTAACTGCACTACTGTATAGCCCTGTGTAAACAATCATTCTGTACATACGATAATTTTTAACCCTACAACTGTTTACAACTTGCATAGTTCCCATTTCTGTATAGCTGTATATCTCAGATTTCTGTAAAGTTATTTATTTCATATTCTGTATAGTTTTTCATATTTATATCCTGTTCATATCCTGTACATAGCTTGTACTCACTACAGCCTGTACATACTTATAGATATAGAATATTCACAACATACTTCATACCGTGTACATTATAACATAATAGACCCATTTCTGTAATATACTTACATATCTATATTATTGCTAATATATATTGTAATATATCTATATCACTAAGCACTTCTGGATGGATGCAAACTGCATTTCGTTGCCCTGTACCTGTGCATGTGCAATGACAATAAAGTTGAATTCTATTCTATTCTATTCTATTCTAAAATAAACTGAGCCGAGATGAAGTAAAATTGATAAATGTGACGGTTAATCAACAGTTTGGCTCTGTAACTATATAAATATTGTTTTTAAATTCATTTAATGGTTACTGTCATTTCCCAAACATTCTCAGCCCATTCTGTTATAGTAGTGCAATACACATATTGATTGACAAAATACGATTAATTTTAATGAGTGACTGACCTTATTTAATAAATAAAAATGTAGTATTTTATCCTCCTTTAAAGATAAAAGAGTGAATTTTAAACAGTTCACCCTCATTATTGAATTATTTATGGAGCTTTTTGTAAGCACAACACTCTTATTAAACCAAAGATCTCTGTGTGAATCAATTAAAGATCAACAAGAATGTCTCAGACTGCGATATAGGAGATAAATCTCTTTGCATAGCGCAAGAGAAGATGTATAAAAGCAATGTACTCTGAGTTGGGTTAAAAGAAAATGTCAGTGTTACCACAAAGTCCAGTTATTAACTATTTCGCACATTTGTGTGTTGTTTTTTTTAAAGGGAGCAACTGGAAGAAGACAACGACATTGGACCAAAAAGATGAAGCAGAAATTTAAACAAAATATTTGTGTTGTAGCTTAGTAAACTTAGTACAGTAGGAAAAACAGTGATTCAAAACAAGCAAAATTACTGTGCAATGAACCTGCGACCTTGTTGCCTTTGAAATGGTTCCTTTGAAGACTGGGATCAGGTCTCCGTTCAGTCGTAGTCAGTAGTCAGCTTCCACGCGACGTTGGTGCATTGAAACACTGTTAAGATGAGGTCAGTTTGCTATGAGTTTGACTGAATGGGGTCCAGTTGACCATTATATGCAATCTGTTTGTGATAATATGGCAATTAATTATGATAAACCTGTGAAAATTGCAAATTTGTTATCATCGTCCTTCACATTAACTCCATACATTCAGAGTTCAGTCAGAAACCCAAAGATCTGAAACAGAAATCCTTTATATAGGATAATCTTTTATATAGGCATATATACCGAATAACAAATACTAATAAACCAGTCTGCAGCCAGAGTGTCCTATTTGAAAGAGACTCGTTTCAGACAAGTTGCTCTCAGTGCTGCAGACTGACTAAGACTGACTGCAACATGTTGTGTCATGTGTTTATATAGTAGATGGCGGTTATTTGCAAACTTTCGCCAGTCTGTCTGAGAGTGATCCTCTGAGGTGGACCATGACTGTTTGGAGACGGGTTGCCAACCACCCTGTGATCAAAAATGAGCTGGTAATTAAATGCAAGCACAAGGCAATGGCAGATGTTCCTCTTTTCTTTCACAAGGAGCTTGCAGTTCTATTTTTTTACTCTAGCATGCCTGAGCTATCAACCGTTAGCAGGAATTTTGGAGCATTCTTTAAAATGTAATGCTATAATATTTCCAGCACATTATTATTATATTATAAGCTGTATGCCAAACACCTGTTAAAAATCAGTAACTCAAAACACTGCTTTGTGAATAGAGAGCGCCTTGTGTTATTTCTCACTGAGACCAATTGTGCCTTGCTAATACCTGGATGACCCACATGTATCTACACCGATTACTCTGCACTGAGCACAGGTTTTCATGTCTCATTAACAGGGAAATGAGGTAATGTGAAGCGATAGCAGGCATGATGAGCACTCTTTGTCTTTGGATATGTGTACATTTGCCCGATCATTTAATTAAATGGCTATAGCTAGCTGCAGTCTAACTGGGCTGCTCATTAAACCCATAACACGAAAGCAGAAAGGCAAAATGGATCCTGATCATAATCAGGATTGAGGGAAATGATTTCCAGGCAATTGCCTCTTTAGCTTATTGAGATATTAATGTTCTCAGCATATATTTCCCTTGCTTTTCTTTGCGCACATAAATGTGTTTTGAATATTTTCATTTATCATTTAATTTGAGTGCAACCAATATTTGCCAGCTGCAAAACTATGAAAGCCTTCTTTTGAATACGTTTTTTGTATATAATTGTTTACGTCCGTGTCCATATGCAACGCCCACGCTCGTCACCCCAAACCTACCTCTTTCTCACATGGTGCTGTATATGAAATGGTTGGTTCGTCTTGTTATTATGCTACGTCTAATGATGCATAGGAAAAGCAATCAGCGAGGCGGCAGAGGAGATCTGCTCGAGGAGCAGCGTTAATAACTTAGGGAAGCAGGAGAGTGCAGGGTCCCCGCTGGTTCGACACAACATGTACACAAAATACACACAGGAAATTTGCAATATGCTGCATTCACCACACTTTTTGCTCCCTACTTAATTTTTCATGTATGACTTAGTGGTTTGGTTAGGATTGACTCTGTGGTGTAAAGAATACTTCTAACGCCTGTGGTATGCACATATAAGCCCCATCTGCCATGCACATGTGTGCATCTGTGAGATCAGCGTAAGCTCAGTAGGCCGTGACCTGGTTGAGGGTAGGGTAGAGGCTTTAAATAATTTACCCGCTGCCCATTCAAGCTGAACTCACTTTCACACCTCGCCAGCAGCAACATCTCGATCTCTGCATCTCAGCTGCCGCTCGTGCCTAATGACAAGTGATGGCTGATGATGTAAACATGGATAAATGTGTTCTTACTCGAGCTCTCCTTCTCACTGAGGGTCATTTTAAATATAGCTGACACAAGTGCAACATCGAATGATGATGATGATGATGATGAGGATGTGTTTATGATACAAATGCGAACCATTACATAATTTATTGTAGCCTCTGCTGATTTTGCATTTTGCCCAGTAAGCACAAATCCTGCAGAGGTAAACCCATGTGCATAGTTAATGTGAACACTTGAGGCTTCGGATAGGAAAGATGCTTTGCTGGTTAAAACACTGATTAACAGTCCGTATTATACTGTCTCTCTCATAAGCTTAATACCCAGCTACAGGTGAAGGATATAAATTTAGTCTCACTTAATTTTTGGAAGCTGTAGGATTGTCAGAGTCAGCTGAGACTGTGGATTATTGTTTGTTTTTTTTCAGTTGGTTTTGTTCAACTTTTTAGCCTAATTCCTAATTGCTGATCAGTGGAAACAGTTCTCTGATGTGATCAGTGAGTCTTTGTTCATCACTTATGTGATTTTAAACCTTAGTTTGAGTAACTCATCAGAGGCTTTCTATTTATGCTCCTTTTTTCCCAGTCAGGCTGATTTGTGTGTATTGACCTTCAACTTAACTGCGATTTAAGCCAGTTTATTGTAATTATTCCAAACCTCATAATATCTTGATTAACAAACTACAATTCAGTTTCATCTGATGCTTTGGATGCGCATGACATGCTGTCCTCAGCGGAGTTCCGACTGAAGTGCAAAAAAAAAAGGCATGACAGGTCCTCGCAAATTGAAATGTCAGCCATCACGTTAATTCCACAAAATCGGCGTAAGGGAAAGAGAAGGCGTTTGAGGCAGAAACATGGAGCAGCAGAGTGTTTTCACCAAACCCTTGACCCCTTCTGCCCTTCCCTTGTTCACCCCCCACCGCCCAATTTTTCATTTGCCACAGTTTTTTCATTCACTCTGCATCGCGGCGTCCTCCGCCGTTTTCACGTCCTACCTCTCAACCAGGCGCTCACATCCCCCCTCTCTCTCTCTCTCTCCCTCCCTCCCCTCATCCTATCTCTCTCTCTCTCTTTCTCTCTCTTTCGCTTTCTCTCCCTCTCGCTCTCCCGGTTTCAGCGAGATGAAGCAGGAGCTGGCGGAGGAAGGCAGCAGATGCTCCATCCTCTCCAAGCAGCACCGCTTCAACGAGCACTGCTGCATCCGCTGCTGCGCGCCCTTCACCTTCCTGCTCAACCCCAAGCGCCAGTGCCCGGACTGCCAGTACAACGTCTGCAAGACCTGCTGCACCTACAGCAAGAGGGACAAAGCGTGGCTCTGCTCAGCGTGCCAGAAGGGCAGGTTAGTGTTTCCACGCAGACACGTTCACATACACACCCTGGGCAGAGGCAGAGGCAGGGGAGATTAGGTCAGTGGAATGAATGAGGGTGAGAGATATGAGAGAAGCTATGAATTGGCTGGCTGGAGGAGACTGAAGGAAGAGGAAAATTGATGGGGGGGTAAACGGGAGGGAATTTATGAAAGAAGAAAAGAAAATTAAGTGAGGAAGAGGGCTGTAGGAATACTGACTCTGAAGGAGACAGATGGGGAAAAGTGAATGAACGAGAGGGAAAGGTGGACTTTGATGGTGACAGTGCCTTAAGGATGGGTGTGTTTTGAGTCTTTTTCTGATTTTTGTTTTGCTGCTTTTTTAAACATCATACTGTCCAATCCTTTCTTACTGAAACATCCCTGTTTCCATTTGCATTTTTCTGCATGTTTAATATGGTGATGAAGGGGAAAAGTGCAGGGCAGTTAATGAAAAGGTGGAGAAAAGTTATAAAATAAATGTTACGATTGTTGATATGAACTGTTGGTAATAGAGATACAACAAGGCAGTGGTGATGAAAATTGGCACGTGTCCATTTTTCTCCAGCAGATTTCACATTTACATAAAAAGACCCAATTTCTACAGTAAAATAAATGATTTCTTTCTGCTTTTCTCCCAAACAAAAAAGTCAGGGTTTTAAAGGAATCAATGCATGTTTGTGATTTGAAGGACAAAAAAACCAAAACAATCAGGAGCGTGTGATGCAGGGGAACGTGCCGGAGCCAATTGCATTTGCAAATGACTGCTGTGTGTGCATATGTATGTGTCTGTGTCTGTTTTGGGCTGTTTATGCATGCAGTTTTGTCCAAAGCCTTGGGAGTTATTCGTGTGTCCCGACTTGCCATTAGATGAATATTAAACTCTCTGTGTCTGAGCAGGTTGTTGAAAATACAACGCCAAAGTGTGAGTCCATTTGTGGTGGATTCAGTGGGGTTTGGGATATGATATATATGTGTGTGTTTAGGCTCTAAGTATCAGCTTGTAAAAGCTTCTTTTGTATGAGGTGATGTCTTCAAAGGTGTAATTTTTTTGTTGTAATATTAGCAACACTCCAGAAAAAACAGCAGGCATGTGTATATGTGCTGCATTTAGCATTTTCTGAGTGTGTGTGTGTGTGTGTGTGTGTGTGTGTGTGTGTGTTTAGGGTTAGGGTAATAGGAGTGGACAGGATTTAAAAGCGCAACAAAGCCGCCGAAAAAAAAAAATTACGCCGCCCCTCGCCTTATTTCATCCCCTCAGTCGCCTAGCTCTGTCTCTTTCTGTCTGTCATTGATTTTTGCTGCATGGTGTATTGAGTTAGATCCGCTGCCCTCGGTCCTGGTGTGTGAGACAGGAGGGAGAAGGAGGAGTGGGAGCAGGAGAGGCAGCGAAGAAGAGGAGGAGAAGGAGGGAAAGAGGTGATGGTAGTCAAAGGAGGTGACAAGATTTGCATCAATCATCTCTCCCCCTCATCTTCTTCTTCTTTCTGTCTGTCTTCCTTTTGAATGCGCGCGCGTGTGTGTGTGTGTGTGTGTGTGTGTGTGTGTGTGTGTGTACCTCTGCTGGGGGCTCTGTAATGTTCTCATTACAGCTTTAGACTGAGTCACAGATGGACCTGATGTCACAGCATTGCCGTCTATCAGCTACATATAAATACAGCACTTTTCATTAGCGCATTAAACAAGCTTAAATCTGGTTTTAGCATGAATTACTCTCTCTGGGTGGAGTCATGTCGTTTGGAACAGCTTTCACTGGGAAGAGAAGGCTGGAATTTGATTTTCAGAAATAGCTATTAGTTACGATTGCAAGAAATGCACCGGTTCGATGCAACTTACCTCCTCATCAACACTATTTTCATTAGAGAAAACATCGAATGAAATACAGTGTTAGTCAAACTCACGAGTTGAAAAAACTTCATGGGTTTTGTCTCTTTTTGAACCATTTCTGGTTAAATGCAAAATCTGTTCGCAAAGGAAACAAACCGCCAAATGCTCTCACTCGCATTCACCGGCTGTCCATCAACATTCACAGTGGCGTGGCCACGCTGCCCACAAGTGTGATCCAACTACGGAAAGCAGATTTGTAATCATTGCACACATGGACGCACTCAAAGGCTAAAGTCACCCACTCACACATGGATGCCTATTAGAATGTATGCATGTATATCCAGGCAGACTTATGCTCGCATGCAAGCAGACATGAGGACGTGCATCGGTTATATGTTTGTTAATTAAGTGTGAGCAGGACTGGTTGACATAGATGTTGTAATGGGTTGCATAAATGTTTCAGGGCAACCACAGAAATGGTTGCGTGTCGATGGCAGATGGTATCTGTAGAGAAGACTCAGTGATTCGGCAGCTTTGTAATAACACCTTTCTAGCCTTGTGAAACACGCATATACACACACACTCACACACATACACATATATATATATGTATACACACACGCACCAAACGCATCTGACGGATGGGACAGGCATGACCATTTTGCAGCCTGGTTAAATTAACGGCATCCTCGGCCCATGGTCTTCAAACACACACAACCGCTCACACATAGTATAATCACACTTGCCACACACCAGTGGTTTTTATCGGAGAAGTCAAAACATTTTAGCGGGAACTGAAAAGTAATTTTTTTTTTCTCCTTTCGGCTCTACACCCAAGCACTGGTGAGAATGTTAAAGGGGCAGAGAGGGAGTAAGTAAGGTCAAGAGAGAGGAAGAAGAAGGGAGGGCAGAAGGATGAAAAAGGAATGACAGAAGAGGAAATGACCTGTCCCAGTTATTCAAGAGTGGAAATGCAAGTAAATTCTCCTTTTGCTGTGTCTCACAAATCGCTTTGTTGCTTTCTCTTTGTCTCTGCCTTTGGAAAAAATACTTGCTACTCTGCTACCCCCAGCCTTCTCTTGCTTTTAGTTTAGTATTCTCTTTTCATCCATCTTTTCCACATTTACATTAGAGCTACTGCAACTCCCTGCATTTAAACTATAGGGGCTCCTCTGTGCATCTCTATATAGAGTTGTCAGGCAGTGTATGCACAGAGGGCTGGTCTGCACAGAAATTGCAAAAAAACAAAACAAAAAAACCGAACAGACAAAATGTTTGTACTGTTTTCGTAATCTCATCCTAAAGACTTTGAGGAGATTATGGCATCTGCTACGCTGTACAGTACATGTACGCAAACACTCATGCAAACAGGCGAGGCTTACACACAAGCACATGCATGAGGAATTCACAGAGAAGCAGAAAGCCATGCTGAAACTTACATTAATTGGTTTTTTTGCCATTAATTTTAATGTTTTAATCAGATCACGCATGGATGCACATCATTTTACTGTGCAACTTATAGATTAGCAAGAACAAGCGCAAACAGATCCCTGCACATATACCTCAGAGTCCTCTTGAACAGACATTTCCATGTGCGCTGCTGCAGTTACGATGTGACGTTAGCTGTGCATCGTACATCGTAAAGAGCATGTAGTCGCTACTGGTAACATGCAACCTCACACATCCACATATATGTTACATCCACTCACTGCTACAAATAGCACTCCCTGTTCAGTCCTAGAAGCTGTTTGTGAATCCGGGAGGTCCTTCTGTTTGTTTTCATGTCTAACGAGAACCATATTGATGGTTCACACCACATCTGAATGATTCAGATTTGTGATTGACAGAGGTTGTCAGTCTCATAGCAATAGGTTCATTTAAAAGGAGATGAAGGGGTGCTGATCAGATGATTCACCCAAAGGAATGTGATGCTACTGCCTCTGGTCTCGTCGTGTGAATACTTTGTTCATGGCATAAAAATGCATTTGTATAGAAATCTAACTGCATCAGTAGCATGTTTAGATCCTTTTAAAATCGTGACATTTGACAAATTCTCTAGTCTGTTTCTGCCATTTGATTCCACCTGCCCATTCTTCCATTGTGTATTGTAGACTATTTATTGATTGCCTAAATCTCCTTGTGCTGACACGCTGCCGTGCTGTTCTCACCACAAAGCCCCATATTGAAATCATTTCAGCTTTTAAGGCAAATCAATCTTGTAACTGTTTAATTGATTTTCTTAAACAGCCCCTCTACACCGTAGCTCATTAATGCTACAGACACACTAGGGGAAGCAGTAGTTGGAGAGGCAGCATGACCAAAATTACAGAAGCTGTAATCTTGTTGCCTTTGACATGGTTGTTTCAAAGACGGGGGTCTCCAACCACTTGCAGTCAGTCTTCAAAGAGACTTTTGGTCTCGATAAAACTGCAGTAAGATGGAACGGTCTCCTTTCAGTTTGTGTTGCAATCTGGTCAAGTTGGCAATGACATGCAATCGGTTTGTAATAATAGTGTAATTAACTGTTCCAGACTGGTGAAAATCGCGAATCTGTCACCTTCAGCATACACAGAAATTCACATAGATTAACTCATAACTGCATAGATTTGAAATTGAAATTCCTCCACAAATAGTGATACAGCTGCTGCAGGATGGCAATTTAATTGCAAACTGATGCTCAACCTTATAGGAAAGTAATCAGAAAACAACCAATTGGCAACCAGCTGTTTCGAGTCCCTTGCAGGAAAGAGACATCACAAAAAATTTATTCTCACTCACGTAGACTGGTTCAGATTGATTGCAACGTGTTGGGCATCTGTGGTCGCAAATTTTGAAGCCATCTTGATAACCTTCTCCCACCCACGATGTGGAGATCCAACCTCTTTAGATCCAATTAAAATCAAGACACTCAAAAAGATGCTCTGGAAAAGAGTAGAATTCTTGGAACAGAGTTTAATACACTGAATCATACGAACAGCAGGAAAAATACATACAGACATTTAGCAAGAAAATTACATAGCAGAAAGCAAGCAAAGCAAAACCCCGGGTGTACAGCCTTAAGCACAGACAGCAGAGCAACACAGAGACGGACAGAGAGTAACAGCAGAGGGGAAAAAGTGCTGGGGGTGTCCTCTGGTCCTCTAATATACTGGGACCAGTATCCCCGCCCCCTGCTGCTGAGTAACTTTCCCACGCGCCCAAACACAGCTGCAGAGGTCAGGTACAGGCCAGGGTACGGGCAGGGCTCTAGCTGAGTGCCCTGGCCAAAGGGACACCCTTAGGTTAACCCTTTGCTTTGCCCTCTGACAATAGGTCACAACATGGTCAAAGGTCACACATTAATCCTAATTATTAATATATAATCTTATAACTACATAGGTTCTTAAAACACTTCAGTGTAGTTCAAAGTGTGTGTGTGTGTGTGTGTGTGTGTGTGTGTGTGTGTGTGTGTGTGTGTGTGTGTGTGATTATATCGTATGATATTTTATCGTTGAGTGTGTATTAGGGAAGGTTAGTTAGCTGGAGAGTGAGTTATGCAGCAGAACTCTCAGCAGCATTAACTGCCCTGTTACTGCACCACCTTAATAAACCTCGGTGAAGCAAAATGTCTTGTGCTTAAGACTCTACATGAAAGTTAAAATATATATGTTCAGTGCACATAGATATATAGTGTATATAGTTACATAGTTATACATATCAAACAAAAATCCACCACACATCTGTTTGCATTTATAAATTAGACAGCAATTATTTAGAAACCTTCGCCAATCTGAGAGTGACTGCAGTCGGTCTGAGCTGAAACAGTTGTTTCAAGATAGGTGCAAGCACTTTGTGATCACAAGTGGTTGCTCAAAGGTAGCTTCTGGGCAACTAGTTGGCCACCACAACCACTTGCAATGGAAAAATTCAGTCAAGTTACCAGGCAGCCACCGGTTTTTCAGGGTTACAAGAAGATTGTTGTCTTGTTTTTACTCTAGTCTGACAGAGCCAGACAAACAGGTTGTTTTGTACAGCTGTATATTTTTTTCTTTTACAGTTTTATTAGAGTGCATGAATTCAAATATGCAGCTTTTATGTTGACTGTGCAGTTTCTCTGACTTTTCACCTGCCTGTCTCCAAACCCATTAATCTTCCCCCTTATCAACACCTCCACACAAATACAAAATGTAAGCATGAGATTTAATTTTCTTTCTTTTTTTTACTGCATTCACATTTTTTGCTCATGAATATTTATGTTAGCGTCTCCAAATCATCCCAAAACAATAGCGTGTGTGTTTACTAAGACACCGGTGCAAAAATTCAGTGAACTCTCACGCTGCTGCCAGACAAGCACCTGCGGCTAGCAGAGGAAGCAAGTCACAGTGTGATCTTTTTCTGTCCTCCTTGCGGGGGTATTTTTATCAGTGTGGGTGAGCAAGACTATAGTCTTAGACGGGGAGGGTGTGCCCTACAGCGCCAGGCTGCAGATGAAATGTGTCTCATTTTTAATAAGACATTTGCATGTCTGTCTTGCTTTGTTTCTTGCTGCTTGTTTACTCCATGTTTCTGCCAGGTTTCTAGCAGCTGGGTGCACCGTGCATTGCAGGACAGGTTCCTTGCTGTTTTCCAATAAAGAGCCTAAATAGAAAGTTGCAAGCCTCAGTGGGTGAACAATGAAAGTCCCGACCCCCTCTTTCATTCATCACAGTGCAGCACTATCAGTTTCTAGGTTGGAATGTTTATCACACAACACAGTTAACCGTAATGCAAATTAATGTGGGTGTAATCATATTTTGCACTGCTGGGAAATATAATTCCATGTAAACTTGCTCAGGTTTATTAAAATCAGCATCCAAAATTGACACTAAACTGGGACTCTGAACATTCCCATACTTCCGGGAAGCTTTTTTATCAGAAACAAGAGTGCAACTGAACCAGCTCACAAACCCTGCATCTCTCTGAGCTGCAGGCACAGGAGAGAGAGCCACTAATCACCCTCTCTGCTTCCTTCTCCTCCTCCTCCTCTCTCCCTCCTTCACAGCCTTGTCTCGTGTCCAGCGCAGCTGACACAGTAGCCACCAGTCGATCATAACTCCTGCCTGTAATTTGCATTTCATAGAGTCACCCGGGACAGTAGGCACGCGCACGGCCTCTCACAAGATGCACACACAAACGCACTTACGGCACCCAGTGTACATCCACATTAATATGTTTTAGTTTTAGCATGCACACTAATCTAAAACTGGGACTTTTAAGAATCTCTGCTGACCCAGTTGTGGTTTGAAAACACCGGGATTGTGCTTGAGCCTGGATGTGCCGAAACTTTTAGATGGGTGATGTCAGTCGCCCATATGAAACTGGAACAGTAGTAGCAGACTCTCATGCCTTTTCCTATTTCTTCATCCTTTTGTGGATACTTGTTTCTCATTTGTTGTGACTTTGTCTGCCAATGGGAAATGCTCCAATGTGAGTGTGTTTGCTTTGCAGCAACAATTCAGTAACTGTTTACTTAATCCTTACAGATTAAGCTAAAACCTTTGGGTCTCGCTTCTCTAGATATCGACTAATAAAGTTTAAACGTTTATTAAAACCGAATAATTTCTCCTTCTCGTTGTCTGAGTTTTCTTTTTATCTTCCCTAACTTTCAGTCTAGACGGTTTGATCGCCTCTCTTTTTCTTTTTTTCAAGCGATCCGAGTGTTCTCGCAGGAAAATTGAATGTCGAGTTTTATCGCAGACTCCGTGAAGAACAACCATTCAGCAGGCCATCTTGCCCAAAAGTAGCCGAATTGCCCCAGTAAGTCAATTTTATGCAAGCTACAGGTCCATCTCCTGAGTCTAGGATCATACCCACTCTACCTAAATGATATAGCTGTATTTACAGTTAATATAAATGGGAATTATAAATGTGCTGTAAACTGATATAGTTTTTATTAAAGCAGAGTTTTGCAAGGAAAATGGTTTAGCTTAGATGTAGCCTTAGGTTCAAAGAAACTCCTTGCCTTTTCATTTCAGTTCCACTTAAGTTTTATTCAGGTATATTTCTCACGTTAATTGAAGTGTACTTGCTTGAATTTTACTAATGCAATTTGTGTGTGTTACTCTCAAACTAATTACTATAGAGTTTGGTAAGCCTTGAAGCACTCTCTGTGTGTCTGTCCAGTAAGGATTTATGTGTGTGTGTGTGTGTGTGTGTGTTCATGTGAGTGTGAATGCTTGTATTGCAGTGCTTCTTATCGTGTGGCTCCTTGTGTAGCATAAAAGCCTTTTCTCTGTAGGGGATGAGGTCTTGTTGAAAGCAATAAATCACTATTATTCAGGTAAACATGCGAGCGCACACATGCACAAAAAGAACCTTGGACGTTCCCTCTTGCGGGTGTGCTAATTCCTGTCAGTTGTGCTATTACCAGTGTGTTATTTTGCAGCTATGGCTCTGAGTTATTAATGTCTCTCTGATGTCACTAGTCAGGCTCCACATCCCAGGCCTCCTCCGTATGTGTGTGTGTGTGTGTGTGTGTGTAGGTGGGTGAGACTGAATCAGTTACACCTCTGAACTGAGCACCTCTCCAGGTCCAGTTGTGGAGCGAGCTACACTGAAGCAGCACAATCCGCAGTGCCTGTGATCTGATGTGTACCAGCAGGTAAAATCCTGTAATTTCTCGACCGGGGAAACTGGCTGCCATGTTGTAACGCTCCATGTGAAGCCAGTGATTTACAGCTTTCAGTGCTCACACAGCAAGCCTGCAGAACCGAGGTGATTGGAAATAAATAAATAAAGCAGTTTGTGCAGTAAGTTGGCTAGTGGTTTATAACACAAGCTATAAAACTCATCTTTTCATTGTGGGTTAGTGGAAATGGAGACAGAAAAGTACCTACTAATGCTGCTTTATAGTCGAGTCTATCTTTTGTGTGTTCGATTGGAAACCTTTATTGGAAATTTTTTCCACTCAACCTCTACATTTGAGTAAATCTTTAGTCCTGACAGTGTCTGGTTGGGGTGCGGTACGATACTGCACAAAAGTCTTGATTTCTTTACATTTTGTTAGGAAAATGGCAAATGGGTCCATTAATTAAAACGTGTGCAAAAATGCGTGGAAATACCGTGTATACGGCAGAAGCAGAGTTTCTACAATTCTAATGAAATAATTGCTATGATCACCTTTAGTCTTCAGTGTAACTTGAACTCTCTTATGTCTCATTTCTTTAACACTCAAAGCTGTTCTTTAGATGTTGGCTCCCTTTTGTTCCATCATGGACCCCCAACTCCATAGCAGCTTAGCATCTAGACCCTCCTCTTACATTAGCTGCAAAATTATTATAGCTAATATTCCCTTCCACTAAAAAAAAGAAAATGAGTCATTTTTAGTTTATTATTGATTTGGTAAATCAAGCAAACTGTATCCTCCAGTATGGTTTAAACAGACTTCACATATTTGTGGCTATTAGTGCAGTGCTGCTGGAGAATCTGTGTGTTTTACTCGTGTCATTTGAGGTCAGCACTTTTAATCCATCTACTAACATTTACAAAGTAAAGACCTTGTAGCTCAGTAACTACTGCACATTGTCTTACTCAAATAGAAATTTTAATATGCACATTCTCCCTTTGAGCCCTCTCCTCCCTCACTGACTCACTCTGTTTCACAATGACTGCTTTTGCAGATGTGATCTATCAATAACATCTTCAGCAGGGGAGATACCCCACAGTACAGCCATTCATGTCTGATATCCTGATGGACTGGCAGGGGAAGATGTGAACTCAATGATTGGCAGATCAGTGGAATCAATCTCTGGTTTTTGGTTATGAATTAGGTTTAGTGGCTTTCACAACACACTGAGATCACAATTTATTCCTTTTCCTGTAAATCTTCAAGAATTTGGCATGAAATGAAAAATATTGCATGAATAGTAATAGTTTTTTTTCTCATCCTAACTTCACCTCTCACTTTTTCTCTTCCTCTTCTGCACCCTCATCCTTCCCTCAGGCAGATCATCCTGTCTGATCTCCTGTCACAGTGAACCCTCTGCAGTGTAACAGAAGTTATTATTGCTGCGGGATTTTCATACTCATTGCACATTCCTTGGTTTGAACCCAAGAGTCCCTTTAATGAAAGTTAGGTTTTTTTAACCCAATTTTCCAGTATTTTTATACATTCTGTCAATGTTGGGTTAGATTTCACAAGGATTTAAGAAGCATATATCCTGCAAAATGACTACTGAGAAGGATCTGCAAGGAGCAAGAACTGTAACATAAATCCTTTGACTGATTAAATAAATACACTGATCCATTAATCATGGCTTAATTGAACTAACAATTACTTTAAAAGTAAAGCTTCAGTTTCCCTCTAGAAATGACTGAACAGCACAAAATCTCTGAAATACAGTTTTGGTGCACCTGTTGACTAAAAGAGAGTTTAATTGAGTGTGAACATGGACATGAGCATGGTTATTGGTTTCAGACAGGTTGGTGAAACACACTGAACAGGACTCTAGTTTCTAGAGGGTACGTCACTGATAGATAAGCAGGGATGTCAAACTCAGAGTACATCATGCGCCATATACAGCCCACTCTAATATTAAGTGGGGCATTGTTTGTTTTTTCAGTAATATAACGTAGAAGATCGGCAGAAAAGTGATCGAACTAATTGAATCATTCTGAAAAACAAAATGTGCTTGAAATGGCACTAAGCTATAAAAAACAGGCTAATACTTTGAGTGTATGTAGGTCACTACTCCCCTGCACTACATGCTGCAGTTACATTTACTGCGACCTTTTTTTTTTTTTTGTAAATAAAGCCAAATATTTTTGGCTGATAATAAAAGACAAGCTGACTCCGCTAAATATCTATTTACAGTCTACCAGATCTGTGATTCAAATTATATTTGACATGAGCTGACCTTGTTCCAAACACCCGAGTTTGCCAGATGTGGTTCAGCTGAGTGAGTCATGAGGTGTTTAATCAAAGTATAATATGTCATGAAAATTAGAAACAAGTCTTTGAATGACTTTAATAGACTGGCAACATGTCCAGGGTGTACCCTTCCTCTCTCACTGTGACCCCTGAGATTGGCTTCAGCTCCCAATTAGCCTGAATTAGTTAAGCACAAGAGGATGGATGGACGGACGAGTTTTGAAGTAAAGAGGAGTGTGTTCAAATAAAATTAGGAACATAAACTCTTAAAGGTTTTCATAGTTACACATAAATGCAGTAAATATTTTATGTATCAACATAAAGTATAAATACATAACTGATGGAGTAGCAGTTCACCAAAACACATAAAAGTATCAGTTAAGTTTTTAATAGCTGATCAAAGCTATTGCTATATTTTCCACTTAAGGGAAAGCACAGGTGTAGTAATGATGGCTGCATTCCACTTTGATGATGTCACGCTTTTGCGTGTGTTGGCTCATTGTGATGGTGTACTGAAAAACTTGTGTGTAAGTGAGTCATTATTAATTCACCCTGTGCTTCCTCCAAAGAGAGGAAGCGTCTGTGCAACACAGCATAAATTACCATAAACATGTAGAAGGTTTTATTTAATTAACCAGGTTCATTTTAAAACAGTGTTTCTGATTATGTGACTTTATTGCTGCTCGCGTTTTCTTTGACAAGACTTCAGAGGGCTGCCTGATATCCGTCAGTTGTCCTTGCAGCATATGCTCGGGCATGCTGAGAAATATAATGCACACATCTGACATGTGGACTTAATGCACTGGGAAATGGAGCCAGTGTAAATGAATAACAATTAGACGAATATGCTAATTTCACTACCCCACTTTCCCTGTGCTGTTGCCGTTCCGAAGGACTTCAAGTGGTGTGTATGTACACATCCTTATTGCGCTCTCTGCTGCATATCAATAGCTGTACATTGCTCCAGGCCTCCTGTCTCATTGCACCTCCTCTTCCATTTTTCAGCGCTTTAAATGAGGCTTTGTCTGTGCATCACTGCGGCGCTTAGAGCACTCCGTTCACCTTGTTTAGTCATGATTTCCCACCTGAGCGAGGAGTGCTGTTTGATCTCATTTGTTGAAAAATCACATGATGTTATCAAGTCTGTACCTCCTGCTGTTTCTGGGGCTGGTGGATTGGTGCTGGATACCTCCCTGCCTGCATTGTCAGTTTTGAAACAGCCATGTGAAGTTTTCCACCTTCTTTATTGTTAATCATTTTATCTACTAACGTCACCAAGAAAATGGAGGGATAGGATTCCCATTTAAGCATTTACCATAATTTCAGAGTCTCTGTATTAAGAAGTGCGATTCTTATGTTCTGTACCAGAGGGCATGCGTTTCACCTCCTTGTTGTATTGTCATATATTAAAATCAAGTACAAGTTCTCTGTCAGTTTTCTAAAAAACAAACTGGTTTCAGGGATTCTTTGCTCTGGATGTTCTACTGGAAGAGTTATAGATTTATACTTTCACTTTCTTTTAGTATGTTCCCAAAACACAAGCAATGCCGTATCAAATCTAAATATGGACAGATCTATTTTTTTTATTAATCTGTTGGCAAAAAAGCCACAGAACATCTTTCAGGAGATAGCTCCTCTGAACATGGAATGACCGCTGATCCATAGCAACTAATGCAATTGGAAAACAATAGGAATCCCCCTCCTTTTCTGTCTCTGTGTGCCTTTCAGGCTGTGTGTTTAGAGCAGCAGCAAAGGAACCCGGGTGATGTTGTCTGATTCGAATGGGATCAAAGCAGCTGTTCATATCGGAGCTGCCAATGTGAAAGATATCAAAGCAGCAAGCAGACACACTTGTGCAGCGATCTAGTTCACAAACACACACACGCACGTATGCAAACGCAAAGTGAGGTACTTTGTGCACATTTCTTGGCATAAGAGCTCGCAAATAAGAGTGCAATGCACAAATGTACTCTGCGCTGCTATTGAGACTTGTGGCAGCTTTTTATAACAAATAGGGGGCCATGTTGCAGAGATATGTCGCATATGTGTCGGTTTTCGTTGTCTTATTTGCAATGTGTCTTTATTGTGTGAGTCAACGTGACTATTAATTTATGTGTTATGTGCATTAAGTGCCCTGAGTATCGAGTGCTTTTACCTGCAGAGGTTTCTTTGTGGAAGCCTTGCAGGTTCTTTCGTGATTACCTGACTTGTAGATTCATGCATTTTGAATGAAGGCTTTCTCCACAGTTGTGGAGCCTCTCTCTCTCGCTCTCCCCCACTTTCTGCGTCACCACTCTCTTGCTTTCTGTCACTCTCTTGTTCTGTATCCCAGCCTCTCTCTCTATCTGAGGCATGAAACCATCCTCACTCGCCCTCGGCTAGGATCATTTTTCACCCCAGCAAACGGCCGCAGGATTCACACATCCACGCTGTTTCTGTTTACTTCAGCATACACATCTTGAGGGGGGAGGTATGTGAAGAATACGTAAGTGAGTTTGAAATCCCCTAAACCTGGACCCATCTCCTGTTGACGGTATGAAAAAAGATCGCCTCTCTACCTGCAGAGGACACACACGGACCTAACAGATAAACATGAATCTCTAGTGTTTACTAGAGATGGACCGATCCGATATTACGTATCGGTATCGGTCCGATACTGACCTAAATTACTGGATCGGATATCGGAGAAAAATAAAAAATGTAATCCAATCCATTAAATATCACGAAAGCACCTCACAAAACTTGCAACACGCCGTAACTCACCTCAGAACGTTAGCACGTCGGAGCAGTATGCGTGATAGAGCGGCTGTGGCATGCGGGACCTGTCGGTGGTCTGGATAGCATGTGGAGCTTCGCTAGAAACCCGGCATTTCATCTCCAACAAAGTTATCCCGAGAGAAGTAAAGCAAGTGTGTAAGTCCATCTCTGAATGTTTGTAAAGCATTCCTGCGTTAACCTTACCAAACGATATATGGAGCAACTGCCTCTTCTGGCTGCTACTTCAATCATGAAACTGCTTAACGATCAGCTGATCGGCTTTTCTGTCGCGTGTCTCTTGTTTGTTTTTGGCCCACTTTGCACCAGAAAGAGGAAACCAGCGGCTGAACAACAGCAGCACGTTTAAGCTTGATAAGCTGTTGTTAGAATGTATTTAATATTACTTTCTACTCGAGGATCTTTTTCTACGTAGCTGATGCTGGTAACTGTGCAGGGGCGGATCTAGCAAAGTTTAGCCAGGGGGGCCGATAGGGCATTAACAGGGAAAAGGGGGAACAAAGACATACTTTTCTTTCTTATTCTCATTTAAAATGTCTAGCTTTTAATAAATAATTATCTGACACCCAAAGTTTTAATTTGATGTAAAATGAATAGAAGTCAATTACTGTATATAGTGACTATTAAGTCTAATATATATACCCTAGTAAGCTATAGTACTTTTTCCTTTGGGAAGGTACCATCTGTGCAGTCTGCAATTTTGTTGAAGAAAGATGTTGAATCTATTTAATATTTCTTGAAAAATAATTGATTTCTGTGCATTTATTTTTTCACACTGCATCAAATTAAGGTTGATTACGTCGATTAAGCATCATGAGGTGGAGCGTGAGGGGTGGTTCCCTATTTTTTATTTATTTATTTATTTTTGTTGTTGCTGGGAGTTGGAACCCTATTAGTTAGGTTGCTTAATATTTACGCTAAGTACTCTTTAAAATACCAGAATAGGGAGGATGGTGTAGGTTTAAGTTTATTAGATTGATCAGTATTGCTGAACTATGAAATATTTTTTTTTTTTTGCATATAGGTATAACAGAATAGCTTTAGTGTAGTTGTTGTTTTAAACTTGAGTATGAACTTATACAAAATGCAGCAAGATATTTTTAAAAAAAAACAGTTTTGATTAAAAAACACTATATCGGATTCATATCGGTATCGGCAGATATCCAAATTTATGATATCGGTATCGGTATCAGACATAAAAAAGTGGTATCGTGCCATCTCTAGTGTTTACAAGCAGACAGACTAATGCACACTTCGGGGATACAGGACAAAGTATCATCTGGAAGAAATATATATATTTTACCACGAACACACTCAGAAATCTTGGTACAAACATAGACTGCGAAAAACTCAAAGATGGACAAAGATAAAAGGACAAGGAAGAAATATGGATAGAAGAAATGAGGTGAAGAAGAGGTTAAACACATCTTTGGGTTAGATCATGCTTGCTAATCCCTTTCCTTACCACCTCCACACACACACACACACACACACACACCAAAACACTTCCCTACATTCTGACATTGCATTGGAGAAGATTGTTTGGGTGCATAGGTCAAGTGTAATTCATTAGTTTATCTCATCACTTACCATGTTTGCAGCCTCTTAGTGGCTCTGGTTTATACAGAGAATGCTCACTCCTCCACTGTGCCTGTCACTTGAACACAGCATACCCTACAATCAACTTTCCAGCATCAGATTTTAATTCTACACGTCCAGTTGACATTTTCATCTAGTCAGATATGTAGCTTTAAATAAAAATACCTCAAGCAGAACACATTACTTTTTCAGCTTGTTCTTTATTCAGTTTTGTGACTCATAGTTCCTCATATATAAAAAAATAAATAACCAACGGAATTTTTTTTACTACCCAGAGGCTTCAGATTCAGATTGGGCCCAACTGCACACAGTAGAGGAGAAGGGTGCATGTAGTGTGTGTGTAATGGTAAACACAAGCCATAGTTATTCCCTGCCCTAAACAAGGGATTTTTGTGCTTTAACCAAACCAAACAGAAACTCAAAGTAAAAAGGCAAAATCACTAAAACATATGTACTACCTACCTCAATCTCTGGGGTTAAAGTTCAGCAAATGACTCACGCCATCACCTACTTCACCTCTGTTGAATAAAGACTTGCCACGATTGTTTCAGCAAACACCCATATGTGTTATATATACCACCACCACCACTTAATGTTGTAAGCCTATTGAACCAGCTACAAGGAAGGGGAGAGCCCATACAAGCTAAATCTGTGTGAGTGATAACAGTCATTTAGCCTAATATTTAGCCTAATGGGCTGATAACATTTAAAGCAGGTGCATGAAAAAGAATGGCAAGAGAATCCTTTATCTTGTGAAGGCAACGTTATGAGTCACAGCTGAAGTCTGAGTGATCGGCCACATTAGCTCTTTACAACACTTCCAACACAGCAGTATGAAGCTGAATTAGATTCCATGAAAAATCTCAACAACAAATGTTGAGAGTGCAACTGCAGGTATCTATTAAATAAGAACAAAGATAAAAATAGGATGTGCAACATATTTTTAAAAGGTTTAAATAGGTTTCTTAACAAAATGTGGAATTTTCTGTAACAAACTTTGCATGATGTGTATAGTACAACATGAATTAGACACACTTAAATTTTACAATATTCATTCATTCAGACCTCAGATGTTTTATTAACACTTTCCCGAAAACATCTGAGTATCTCTTTCATAGTGATAAATATTGTCTTCGTTCCCTCACCCCCAGCCAGTCATTGTGGATGGCTGCCCCTCTATGGGCTTGATTCTGCTGGAGGTCTCTTCCTGTTAAAAGGGAGTTTTCCCTTCCCACCATAACCAAGTGCTTCCTCATAGAGGTTCATCCTATTGTAGGAGTTTTCTTCCATTACTGTGGGCCTTTACAATATAACGTACTTCAGGGCAACTGTTATTCTGACACTGTGTGTGTGGCGCTATCTAAATAAAATACAATTGAACAGGACTTGGATACTTTATTCCAAATGTCAAAAATGATTATTTTAAAATAAATTTGGGAGAACTGAGTATCCCATATTTATGAAGGGTTTTTCCTGTATTTGCAGCAGCATACACTGCAGCTGTATGTCTGTCCATACACTGACCGCCACAACCCCTTTCAATATTGACTTTGCCATCAGATGCAGAATATCACCTTGATGTCTGCACTGATCGCACCTAGAGGTCACTGATAATGATCAAAACAATTCCTACTTGGAGGCAGTGAGAGAAGGTGTCTATGCACTCGCACTTTGCACCCTCCACCTCTTCCTGGCTTCAATTACTCAGTGTGACAGCATTAGTGTGAATAATGCAGCGCTTCCCTGCCCTGGCCTGGAGTATGGTGCACGTCTGCATGTGCACACTGACATGAAAGAGGAAGGGCAAAGGTTCTTCTGAGTGATCAAAGCCAAAAACTCGCAAAAAGATGCTTAAACAGCAGTGTGTTAATGCACCAGTCATCCAAATGAGCTTAATCTTTGAACTGGTACATTTTCCTTCATATGTTGCCATATATGATTTTGCTTTTCTGATGTAGTTTTGGAAGGTTTTATCCTCATGAAGCTTACATTGGTAATTAAAAGACGAGAAAAAATATAGGCTGAAAAGATTATGATCTGACCTAATGGTGAAATAGTTTGAAGGTGAGGTTATATCCTCTCACGCTGCGGTAAAGCCCTCTTAGCTTAGTATGTGTTTGGTTAGTCATATAGGGTAGACTGTCACAGAGGCCACTGGTTGATGGATGGCACTCTGTTTCATCTACACTGCATCCATCTTTGCAGCCTGCTATCCTCTCATCCACTTCACACTAACATCATATCTCCAATATACAGTCCCTCACAAGCCTGATCACACTGAAGCTATTGGTGCATGATGATATGTCACAGTCTGACATGTACCTTTTGAATATTGTTTCCACAATTGTAAGACACTCCAAGTTGATCTATATATGTATCTGTTGAACTCAAACTCTTTCATGGCATGCATTTTTAATTTCTCTCTGTTATTTGGGCTGATTGGGATGTGATGAATGTTTTTCTGAGAAAAATGAGATCCACATATGAGGACATTCGTTTTAAATTTTGATAGAGCAGTGGCAGTATAATGTCCCCGTAAGTGGATAACAGGCCCTTGTAGAGCAAAATTTAGTATTTTGGACTAGACAACCCAAAATGTGATGTCCACATATGTGGACGCCAGGTCCTAGGAGGTTAAGAAACTCTTTTAATATTGTTACCCTGTTTTAATTTACCCAGATTTCTTTATGAAAAATATACAGAGAAATGAATGAAGAGACCAACTTGAAAACAATAATATGTTGACAAAAAAAGCAAAAGGGGGAATGAAGGGGGAATGGTGCAAAAGGCATAAAGAATATGATGATGATGATGATAACTCCTTTTCAGCTCATAGTAAAAGACAATGAGGGATTTCTCCTCTTCAGTTGGTGAGCCATTCCCCTCTCAACCCTCCCATCTGTCTCAGTCACCACAAAATCAGCGATGGCGCAGAGAAAACACCATGCTGTAAATGGGGAAGGATGGATGAGTAAGAGAGAAGAGATAAATTAGTGTGTGTGTGTGTGTGTGTGTGTACTTGTTTTACTACATTTGTGGGGTCTGATAACCAGGAGCCCACTATATTTGTAGGATACAACAGCTTTTGGGGACCCCACATGTTTCAAATTTCAGGTAGACAGCCAAGGTTTGGTTTTAGAGCATTGGGCTAGGAAATGCAATGAAGGGTCACCATAAAGAGAAGTGTACAAGGATGTCTATGTGTGTGTGATTGAGCGTGTATGCACACTGCATGCATTTCTGTGCCTAACATTAATGATTCATTGTCATCCGTCTCCCACGCCCTGTCTACCAGACTGAGCCGGGTAGAGTTATTAGCTTTGTACCATGTCTGTGTGAGTGCTCAAGATAATGTTATATTTATCTTTATAGTTACCTGAAAGTGTTCGACTTAGCACAAACAGGGTAAACTGAGGTAATTAAGAAATATTAAGCACGACGATTATAAACTGTAAACAGTTCCTATTGTAGTGGGCTTGTTATAGTAATTACTTTAATGTCGTCTTCATCACAAGAATAATTAGCCTTCGTTTTTACATCCTAAATTCCTTTTTTTGGTCCTGATGCAAATGAGGAGCTTTGACCTTCTAGCTGTAGCTCTGAAACATAAATCAGTTGCAAAAAAATAGATTTTTTTTTTATCTTTATTTTGAACATGTTGAAAAAGTACAACAAAATAGAATTAAAAGAGACAAATGAACAAAGCAAAACAAAAGGAAAACGAGCAACCACAACTCCAAATAACATTCATGTTCAAAAAGGAGCAGGAAGAAGCATAAGCTTATTTAATCCCACCCCTTTTCCACTATCTAGTATCAATAGACTACAGAAATACCTCCTTGCAATTAGATTGCTACATAGCAGTTGTCTTTAACCTCTCTTTGTAACCTTTGTCACTAGCACGTGTACATTACTTTCACGGTCTGGCTAAGCATGTCCAATATTCTTTAAAAAATGCTAATATTCAGATAAATGTTGCTAGTTGATATCATTATGTTTTGGGGCAATAAACCACTAAACAATCCAGTGCTGTCCCTGTTCTGCTAACAACACCTCAGCAGTGGGACCATCCTCTGCCTCATTTCCTTTCTTTTCAGATTAAACATACATGTGTAATTTTTCATGAATGAGTTAAGTTAAGGGAAGCATTTCAAGAGAAACAAAGAGAGTCAGATATGCAGTGATACTGAAAACAAAACAGGCCGAACCAAAAAAATACAAAAAAAACCCAGGAGGCTTCTGCTGTCCCAGTGATTTTTGTGTTTTGGGTGGTGGCGTGTGACTAACTTAATGGGAACTGTTTCCAGTATGAGGGCAGCCAGAGGCTCATTTGGGAAGCAGGCCCTTTGTTGGTTTCCTAATTGGTGGGAATGCAGTGAAATGGCCAGCTTTATCGTCTGGTTGGCTGAATTTTTTGAAATACATTTAAAAAGTGAAGAATGTGGCCCTAAGGTCACAGCTACACAGGAATCATTTCAATAGAAAAAAGCATGTATATTCAGACCCACACACACGGGGAGGGAAAAAAACTCACTTGAGTGTAATAGGAGGTGGTTTATAACGTCTTCACCGGAGAAAAGAAATGGTCTCCTGTGGCAGTGCAATTCAAAATATTCAGAAATGCCCTTGTGAGATAGAGACAGGCATCCGGGTCTACTGACCAGATTTGTGGGTTTGGCTTTTAAAGCCATGTGCCGCCTTTAGTGTCCATTTGCATATAGATTTCAGACTGGAAGCACTGCAGGGTATTTAGTCTTTAATGGGCATCAGTCTGCTCTAAAAACTTCTACAAATAATCACCGTTAATCTGATTTCTCTTCAGCTGCATGTGACCTCTGTGGTGTGTAGAACAATAAAGCTGTGCTTATGCTATAAATGACACTAGTGCATTAATGGGATGTGTCTTTCAAGCCAAGGACAAGCACTTCATCCGCACCAGAAACGAAACCCGAAACCTTTTTCATCTTTCTTTCATGCAAGCGGAAAGCGAGGTGAACTTTTCCATACAGACCGTTGCTTTAAGCGACCTGATTCAAAATGTCAAACTTTAATGTCTGGAGCTGTTCTGTAACCTTCTCTGAAACACTTTCCATACAATATGTTCCTCTTATGTGGGGAAAAAAACCTCTTTCATGGTTTCCTGGCTTATCAAGCACACACACACACACATAAATTCAAAGTCATCTTAAAAGGCCAACTGCAACTAAAGACATCTTCGCTTCTCCCAATTTTCCACTGAAGATCGATTCACATGGATTATAGGATGGTGGTGTGCTTTCAAGAAGACTTCTAAAAATAGACCACGCAGAGCAAATGCCCCGTGTGCCTGGCATCCATGACGCCCATCGACGCAATGACCTTTCTTCTTAACATGACCATCGTTGCCTTCGTTTCCTATCCTGCTCTGCCCTCTCATTCCCCTCCGTTGCTCCTCTCTCCTGCCTCTGACTGGTGACAGTGTATCCTGATATCTGTCCGGTGTTGTCAGGCTCGGTCCTCCTGCTCTCTAACAGGCTGTTAAAAATGACACTTCGGTACATTGAGCTCTGGCAGCTTCAGCATTCAGGATTACCACTTTTTCTCCTGTTTGTCCTTGTGTCAAAGTAACTCGCAGAGAATGTCTGAGGTTTGAATCAGGTTAATGACCTCTATTCAGCTCACCCTTCCCTCATTTCCCACTGACTGATTTTTTTCTTTTATACAGCGTACGTGCATAGCTGACATTATTATTCAGCTAAGTTTGCAATTACTGAGCATATACGGGGGTCAATAGGGAAAGGGCATGTCTGCAAGATAATTGTTGACGGAAACGTTTGCAATTAGGACTGATCTTCTCATTACAGGATAATCTCAATAATAACTTCGCTACATTAAAGTATTTCTTCCACCTTTGATGCTGTAATATTGGGGATATAAAAAAAACATATTTCCTGTTTTTTTTTTGGTTTTTTTTCTATTCAGTTATTGTGTAATCTCTAAAATCCTTTTTATTTGACTGCATTTTCATTTCCTTGCTGAGGTGTTTGATGACATTAAGAGGATAAAATCAGGGCTCCCACAGTGACCTAGGAAAAAAAAAATCAAAACACCAGCGATGCCATCTTATTGACGTTTAATTACAACCACAAGCTTTGTAGTTCTCTCACACGACATTTAGTTAATTCATTTTGTTTACATGCTTTCACCTCATTCAGCCTCTAATCATATTGACTGTCCATGATTTTTGGCTTCAGATAGCTGCTCAGATAAAGGCTGCAGGGAGCTGCAGTTTTCATTATCAACACAGAATAGCCAGATGGAGGAGGACTTGTGTGGTGGAAAGCGTAACTGCGGTCTATTCTGTGACAAAATTCCCCACATTGCTGGGCTGCTGCAGCGTTCTGCCTCTCCGCATGCTCCGCTTAAAATCCCATGTGGTGCTCTAGCTGTGCAGGAGGAGGACTCTGAGAGCAGATTATCTCCTTTTCCTATATGCTCTATACAGTCACATCAAATAGTATGTAAATGCACCACAGCTGGTGTTAAAAAAACCTTCTTTGTAGCTTTCTCATTTCTCCAGATGGCCATGTAGCTTGTGTATGGAGTGGCTTAAAGTAAATATGTCTGACATCACTTTTAACAGACCTACATGTGCAACTGAACAGCAACACACGACGACACATCTGGCCAGCTGTTACAGGAGCCAAATTGTGGTCAGTGCCCTTACTTAATTCTCAAATGCTCAATTACTCCACTGTGTACGCGCCTTAATTTTGGTTCACTTTTGCTAATTTCTCCAAATGTTAATCATATTCTATTTCATACTGTATGACAAGCAGTAAAAGCATTACTGTCATGTGAAGGCTGTGTGCAGGCAGGAATGGTGGACCCAAAATGCAGACCTTTGGGTCCACCAGCTTTAATGCTGAACTCAAAAGGGTAACAAAACTAGGAATACAAAATAGGCTTCCGCAGACAGAACACACAGCAAGATGTAGGTAGATCATGACACCGACAAACTGAAACACAGGGCTTAAATACACAGAGGGAGCAATCAGGGAATGGGCAACAGGAGGGAAACACAGCTGGGGCAAATCAGGCCTAACGAGACAAAGGAAGCAAAACCAGACATGAGGCACGGACTTTCAAAATAAAACAGGAAACATAACACAGACTCGCAGGCAGGCACTACAACAGAGGGAACAGAGACGTGGGACCAGGGCAGACACAGACACTGACTAGACACGGGGATATAGCAGACAGGGGCGACTGCAAGGATTACACAGAGACATAAACCATAAGACAGAACTCTAACAAAGAAACCAAAGACTAGAAATGATAAATAATATAATAAACTCAAAACCCTGGGTCAACGACCCAGGCATCCTAACAATTACAGGCTGTTTTTTCCCCATTATTTCAAACTGTAAACACAGGAAGAGAGAGATTAATGAAGAGCCCAAATTGCTTGAGCTTATAGCTCCAGGTAAGTTTACTCCAGGTCATGAAGCATGGGATAGTTTCTGGTTTTCCTAAATTTTATCCACATGCCATTTTTGTGTATTTGGATCAAGCTGTAACTTCAAAAAAAGAATTGTGACGTACAGACATGCCAAAACTACAGTCCATCCAGTAGAAAATTGCACTGTAGAAAAAACCTCAATGGAAAAACAAATGCTTCTGGTCAAGACTTGTCACTTTAAACCAAAGGGGGTGACCCACAGGGTCAAACAATGTAAAATATCTTACAGGTCAAGAAAACAACCACACATCTACAATCAACACAAACTCTTTCTTAATTTATTCCTAAACTTTTGCAATTAAAAAACACAAATATCTACACTGTGTAGATATTTGGGGGCTCAACTTCGCCTGAGTTTCGTATGTTCTTGAGCAGCATATTTGAGCCTCTTTTTGTTCAAATAAAGTATTCTTCAAGACGTGCCTGTGCTGTGACAATGTGTGAATGACAAGGTAGGTAATCCATGCCAAAATTGCACCATGAGGGGTGAATTTCGAGCTCCAATTGAAACTCAAACCCTCATGACTGATAAACTTTCAGTCTGTCCAAAGACTTCAAATGCTGTATTAGTAGATGCTGTTTGCAATACCCTGTATTCTGCTAGTTATTAGATAATATATGGTTCTAAATAAGATATCTTACAGTTTTAACATTTCACAAACTAAACTTGTAAACATTCTGCATCAACCTCAAGGAGAATATTAAATGTCTCTCATGAGTAAACACTGATTGATCTAGGCGTCACTTCATTCAGAAAGAAATTAATTAAGCTCAGTGTCTAATCCTCCATCGATTAACTGATTTTTAAGAAAGCCATTTTGGCAGTGCATAAGTAGCATAGTAATTTCCATACTGTGCCCTGGTCTCTTTCAGCTGCCAGCACTGAAAGGTGAAGGTCTAAAGAGAGAGCTGAATGATAAAAAGTAGGATGGACACACATGAGGCAGAGAGATAGGGAGAGAGAAGGATGATAGCTTTAGGCCATGAAAGAAAGCTAGCAGAAAGAAGCAATGGAAGAGTAAATTTTCTGCCCATTGCTTAAAGCTGTCTGTGCTTACGTTTGTATACTTTTTAAAGATACAGATAAGTGAAATGAATGTGCCAAAGCACCTTACTTTGAACCTGAAGCAACTATCCAAGTTAAATCCTGTGTATATTTAAATACATGCAGCATGAAAATGCTCCGGTCATAGTGCCCTGTTCATTAAGTGACCTCCTGCTCTTCCTGTGATATATAGACTGTATCCTAGAAACAGATGCTCGGTGTTCTCTACAGACCCTGATCATATGGTCAGCGCTCTCGGACTTCTAAATGAGTAGCATGCAATGTGTTGTTTGGGTTGTTATTCTACCCGTATTTGAACATCATATCTGGCATTTTATATAATATATTTCCAGCTGAGGTGTGCTTTGAAATGAGCACATTATTTATTCCAGCAGGAACAGAAAGCATGCAAGAGAAAGGATGCAGAAATAATAATAAAAAGCACACACGCACTCACTAAATTAGAAAAGGAGAAATGGTGCATGAAATACAAATACGCCTCTTACCGCCTTATTAAATAATGTATTCTTTTTATTTTCCTCTTCCTGCCTATCTAAATGTCAATCACAGAGGAACAGGCAGTTGATCAATATTCATGCTGCTTCCTGGAAAGGTTATGTACAGGACTACTGCTGTGTGAGCGCTGTTTTCCTGCCTCCTGCAAGCCACATGCTGTTTTAAATCATACCGACAGGTTAGTACGGTTCTGCCCAGGTTTGCAGAAAATCTCATGGGCATTGCAGTTGACCCACGACCTTGTCCTATTCTGCCAATGCCTATATTTTAGTAGCATGTCTTTAGTGCTGTGATATAGTGAAACAGACAGCATTGCTATTAACACCAAGCTGAAAACGGTGCCAATTATTTTACAATGCATTGCATATATACAAAGTATAATGTAAAATAATCAGCATTTTTCTCAGCTTTGTGTCATAAAACCTGTGCGCATGACCGGCTATATTCCTTAAAACACAGATAAAAAGTACAGGGACCTGAATACTAAAATAGATTTAGGTTTCAACTATTATGATTCTTTCCAGTTCCATATATTATTAATTATTAATGTTCTTAATCTTTCACTTTAGTGAGCGGTAATAAATACTGGCACTGCTGCCCCTCATTTCATTTACTTTAAAGCCACCCTCCCTCTAAGCCACCTTTCTTCTAATTGGCTGCCCCTAACAAAGAGAAGGTTTTGAAAAGGAGGTGGGCCTGAGTGTCTGAGATGATATTCAAGACCAGAGGTGGGACCAAGTCATTGTTTTGCAAGTCTCAAGTAAGTCTCAAGTCTTTATCCTCAAGTCTCAAGTCAAGTCTCAAGTAATGTCAGGCAAGTCAGAGTCGAGTCTCAAGTCACTGGTGTAAAAGTCCGAGTCAAGTCACAAGTCTGAAACTTTGAATTTCAAGTCCTTTCGAGTCTTTAAAAAAAAAAAAAACGAAAAAATAATGTTGCAGTTATATGCTAAATGTAAATATTAGACCATGTAATTTTAAAATCTGTGTTTTTCTCAACACATGACAAAATAGTGAACTTAGAAAATATACACAAATTGTGAAATTGCACCTCTTTAAAATGCAGCTCAATTAAACCTAGCTCCAAGAATAATTTTCACCGACAGTTCTGAGATAAGCTGCATGTTATTCTTGGATGCGGTTGTAGGACCAGCTTTAAAATCGCATGACAAAAATATCATACACATTTAAAAAAACTGTATCACCAACGTAGCCTGGACAACATTTGCTAGTTAGATGAAGTCAGCTATCTCATCGTAGCATATTTATATGCATATTTATAATTATACGGTTCTTGGAGTGAGTGCATACACTCATGAAGTTTAGTAACTTCCGGTCACTGCAACAAGCCCAGGTACAGTTTACCGACGGATGGGTGCAGGACCTTGAAATGCACCGTGTAGAACGAAAGACCATCGTACGTATCATAAGTTTACCAGTCTCACAAATTGTCGTCATAAATACACATTCGTTAACCGTTTATTAATAGGACCTTTGAGCTCAACGGTAATTAATTAGTAGTGGAAATAATTTCTGGTAGCATCACAGAAATGTAGCAGTGACAACAATATTGTATGCTGTAATCACCGCGCGGATAGGAGGCGGCTGGCTTGACCGCGGCTCACAAATGACGGCTCACTTTACCGCAGTCTGTAATCGCACTGGGCAATTAGTGATACAAAAAACCTGTTTTATCCTGTGAATAAAAGTATATGTTTTTGTCAATGTACCATAATAACAGAAGCGAAACGCAATATTGTGTCAGGACAATTCACTATTTATGCACAATAAATAAAGGAGCATAGCGCGACAATTTCTGTTCAGCGCCAGACTTGCTTGTAACCTATATCACCAATTATGTTAAGAAAAATGACGTATTAACTACTAAAAAACACTGACCTTCGTGTAAATGCTTGGAGCAGACTAACCTGTGAGCTGGAGTGTTCTGGGACGTTATATTTGATCTTTGAATGGCTGCAATCCAGACCATCCGTCGCCTCTTTGTTACTTCGGAAACATGGCTTGAACAATTTCTCTTCAACGACGTAATCCGATAACCGATCTCTTTACCCGTCGGCTTCCCGTGGCTGTCATGCGACCGGCTATTGCAGTTAATAATACAACAGCTTCTTGACATTTTTGTGTTTCTTTTTATCGCTGTTTAACTGATTTTAATTGAAAGCCTGCGTGCGCTAGTACCGCTTGCCACGAGTTCCCAGAATCCTTTGCGGTTCTACCCGTGAATGACGTCACATTTTCAATCTCTATATAATATGCATGTTAAATTTTATATTTGGGGTAAAATATCAAGTCTTTTCAAGTAAACCGGTTCAAGTCCAATTCAAGTCCCAAGTCATTGGTGTAAAAGTCCAAGTCAAGTCACAAGTCTTAGAACATTTTTTCAAGTCAAGTCTAAAGTCATAAAATTAATGACTCGAGTCTGACTCGAGTCCAAGTCATGTGACTCGAGTCCACACCTCTGTTCAAGACATCCCATATTACTGACATTATGTAAAGAGCATGAAGTAAACTGCTAAATGAATGACTATTCTTGCCAGTATATTTTGTGTGTTTATTATTAATAAACACACAAAGAAATTAAATCATATATTAAATCATATGGTATATATTTCCCTCTTGTCCTGGTTTTATTTCCACAGTTTACAGTGTGCATGTTAAATCAATCTCTCATTCCCACTTCTTCCTCCTGGACAAATCTAATCTGCACAAGCACACCACTGTAGAAGCAGCAAAAGATGCAGATGAAACACATTCATTCTTGTTGGGACCGTTTTCTCCTGGTGCTCATATCATAAATTACAGTTAAATTCTCTCCCTAATCAAGCTTTGATTCTTCACCATAGCTTGCAATATCCAAAAATGTCACTGAGCTAAATGTTGTATCTTGACAGCCTCTAGGGTTGCTGTTGGGGCCCTTGGGTGACCTAACATTCCTTTGGAGAGGGCACAAGTAATACACTGACAAATGTCAATCGAGGTCTGGGCTTCTATGCTTAGGCTGCTGCCTATGCAACTAGAGAATGGAAAACTTAGTGTAGACTACTTCAAAATTTTATGAGGCAAAAAAATGAGTTATTGAGTTTGTGGAACGAAAACAGGATTGTACTGTATGGAATAAGTCATTGAGCTTTTGTCTCAGACCTCACAACCTGGGAGCTTTAACCTCCCCTGCATCAGACACTTTGATCTAAACCTGGAGCTAAATACAATCTCATTTTTCATCTTTTCGTCTTACATTAACAAGATCAATCACGCCGCGTGCCTTCAGAAGGGAATGTGGTTTGTTTGATGTGCTGCAATAGTCAACCCCCACCTTCCCTTCTCCTTCCGTTGCCTCTACAGTGACTTCAACAGAAGCTGAACCAACTAATTAGAAGGCACAGAAAGTCAATTATGATAATAGTTTCCCTTTTCTGGGGGAGGTGGGAAGTCAGCAAATCCAGCTACTCTTATTGCACTTCTTTGACGTACTGTTATATATATTTTATTTAGGATTCACTTAGATGTGCAAATTGGTTTCTGAAGTACAGAGGGCAAACGGGGTAGAGAAGAAGCCCTTTTAAGAAATGAAGCGCTGGTTCCAAAGCTTCGGCAGGGAGTTGAGCAAAGTGATGATGACGGAAGGGTAAACCTAGCGTCAGGAGACCACAGGAATCCCTCTTATTCATGCAGCAGCTGAGCTTCAGGGAATCTCTTAGCCTCATTATTAAAGTGCGTATGAGTATTTGCAGAAGCTCACACAACAGTGGAGCTCTTGCTTGAAAGCCTCTGCTTATCCACTCTACTCTGCTCCCTTCTTCATCTTCTTTTTAGATCAGATCACTCCAGGGAAGCAATGTCATGCTTCATTCATCAAGACGCCTCTCCTTCTGTCCTTAATCCATCTGTCTTTTTTTAAAGGGAGCGCTTGACTATAAAAAGTTTGTGTCACTGGTATGGAACGAAGCAGATGTCTAAGCTGGGGATTGCATTTACTGGTCATCTGTTTTTTGTGCCAGTGAGACTGGCAAACCAAGGAGTGAAAGCTCTGGGCCACTGTGAGGCAATATATATGTATATATAACATACAACCCCAATTCTAAATAAGTTAGGATGCTGTCTACAATGTAAACCAATAACTTATAAATCTCAAAAAGCCTCATTTAACCCCAACTCTCACAACAGACCATAGAAAACATATAAAATGTTTAAATTGAGAACATTTGAAATTTCAAGAAAAATCTAATTTTGAATTTGATGGCAGCTACACGTCAAACCGGGCAAGTTTAGCACTGCATAGCATTCAGAATCTTGCACACAGAGATTTGCTATAAATGATGAGATATTCTTTGCTATTTCACATTGTGAGACAAATGCTGTTTTTTCCAGAGTAGTGAACCCATTTTTATTTCAGACAGTCTTTGCCTCTCTAAGATGCACTTTTTTATATCCAATCATGTTCTCAAAAGGTTGATTCTGCTCATCTGGACGTAGCGTTTTCAGTGGGAGAAACGTTTCTCGCTACGTCCAGATGAACAGAATCAACCTTTGGAGATTTGCTTACCTGGATGATTGAGAATGCATCAAGACCTCCAGTTATGTTGCTGACCTGTTGCTGAATTAATTGAATTAGTTGCAAAATGTTCCTCCAGCTGTTTTCTTTTTAGTACCACTTACTTAACCTACTTCCAAACATTTTTGAGATGTGTTGCTCATATAAAATGTTAAATTAGCATATATTTTTTAATGAAATAGTAACATTTATGAGTTTAAACATTTAATATGACATCGGCACTGGATCCTTTGGGTCTCAGTCCATGGATGGGATTTTCATAGACTTATTGCAGTGCTTGGTTGGATTAAAGTCTGGGTCAAAGATTTGGACTCTTTGAATGGATCAACAATGCAACAAAGTGTTGCCAAGGAGTTCTATTGTTGTTGGTCTGCAACAAAGTTTATGTGGATTTTATGTGTCCAAGTAATATCTACAATTGACAGCATCAACGTTCTCCCAGAGAATAATTTCACTCTGAGATGATCAGTGTTAGTCTTATTGGTCTGGTGTCAATATTCTTGGTGCACTTTCGGTATGCCTTTTTGAAGATGTTTTGAAAGGGGACAGATTTTTTTTAAAGAAAGCCAGAGGCAGCATACTCTAATTAACCACAAGTTTAACTGACTATGGTGGAAACTATTAGTGTGTTAAACAGTCATAATTTCAGAAAGAAAATCCACATTTCCAGGTAGTACTGTGGCTTTTAAGAAAGTAGGACATAGCAGTAGTGACAAATTCCAAATGGCCATGGGGTTTAGCAGACAGGCAGTGATACTTATTTTCATTTTGCTCTATACATAGATGCTACTCAGGCATACAACTTCATTTCACCATTGCTTTGCAGCACTTTCATTTCCTTCAGTATTTCCTTCACTTTAAAGATTGCCCCCGATGCACCAGCTCATTTCAGAAATGGACCCTATTTGTAGTGCTCCCTCATATGACGCCAGCTCATAACTGCGTTGCACTCGCAGATTCATGTTTGTACCGCCTTCCCCGAGCCCATATGGAGATGAAAAAGAGCCAGGCCTTTTTACTTGAGCTCGGTAGCCACCGTTAAATTGACTGGGTTGACCCCGTGGCATGAAATTAAGGAGCTGAGGCCCATTGAGCAGCCCAGCTGATAGAGGCAGAGGATAATAAATCCAGCGGAGGGAGGTTAAAAAGGAGGGAGGAGGGGATGGATGTGGCAGACCATGTAGCCTCAGGGACACACCACATCCCTTTATTAGAATAGCTATTTTCGCCCTCCCTTTTCCCAACCAGTCCACTCATTGAGCAGAAGCACCAACATGCGCGCGCATTAAAGAACTCTGTCATGTCTGTTTGAGCTCTCTCACTTTGCTCTTTCATAATATGGGAAATAGAGCCAACGATATGTGCAGCATGGTGTCATATTTGCACAGAGAACTGTGTGCCCGCAGACCTGAAGCCTGTTCATTCATATTAAAGATAAAAAAGCAGACTATTGAACTTTTGTTGGGGGATATTTTCCACTGCTGATTTGGTGTTGTCAAAGCATAATTAATCAATTATTATGTACCACAGGCTTTTAATGTATCTGTTTTTTGTGCACAAAATGTTGTAACACACACACACACAAATGAAATTGAGTTGAGACAAATTACAAAGGAAATGTTCGTCATTTATGATGATTTGTTTTGTGAAGACTGTTCCAAAGGCAGAAACATACAAGCCCTAACTGTGTACTATGATGTATACAGTGCGTTTATGTGGCTTTCTTTGCTTGAACAGTGAATATGTCTTTGTTTGTCCTCCCATGTGAGTGACAGTGGCATGGAAAAGCACGAGGAGAGCAGGAGGGACTGCAAGATAAACCACAAAGTTGGCAGAGTTTCATGCAATCCAATGCAACGCTGGCGCAAAGGGAGCGCGTTTTCTGAGGGATTTTCATAACCCTCGCCGTTATGAATTACTGCTTATGTAATCATCTGCTCTCTGCTAAGGTCTGCCTGGCTGCCCTTCAAGCATCCACACTGGTCCGTGCATCAAGAAATAAGAAAAGGGCTGAAAAATGATGTGACGACAGATCTGAAAACCGCAAGCATCCACTGCTGTCAAACACACAAGACGCTGCTAAGATGCTGCATGACAGTGCTGCTCAAACGGTTTTGTAGCTTCTATACAGCCCACACATAACGAGAGGAAGAAGCCCTTGAAAAGCCAATTTGCTTTAAATTAAAACACATGAAAAGTCCACAAAAACAGAGATCCACAGTCCTGTGTGCGTCACTCTTTAGTGGGTAATACATCCATTCATTTCTTAATTGATCTATAAGGTCTGGTTGCCTGCCTATCTCTGTAATTATTAGAAGATACTCATCTTATGCAGATTTAATTGTTTTGGCTTAAGCTCAAAGTTATAATCCTGCTGTGATTATAGTGAAATTTAACCCTACCACTTTTATTGCCATCTGTTCATTTTGACTCAATGTCGTGTTTCCTTTCGCTCCTACAGGATTTTGAAGACGCAGTCGCTCGAATGGTATTACAATAATGTGAAGAGTCGCTTCAAGAGGTTCGGCAGCGCCAAGGTTTTGAAGACTCTGTACAGAAAGCACATCATCGAGAGAGGAACGTTCTCTGATCTCCCAGGTAAGTACATTCCTGCATATTATGATGATTTTTTTTTATTGCCATATATCTTTTTTAACCCTGTGATTATTCCCTTTGGCATCATTTTGATTTCAGATACAATCTTTCTTTGGCAGCGTCTGCATCTCGCTGTGATTAAAGCAGTTTGCTGGAAAGATGATCAAAAAAATTGAGATTCTTGGTTTTGGCCAGACATTAAGAGTAAACGCAGCCAAGCTCACTTGATTGCTCATTAGTCCGCGTTGTTAAATGGTCACTTGCTTTGTTTCACGCGTTTTTGCCGTCTCGTGTAATGAGTTGCCTAATTGTTTTGTCATCGGTAACAAAGGTTTTGTCACACACATGCACGTCTTCAGCTCAAGCGAAACTCGCCGCTGCGCATCCTTTGACTCTTCTTTTGTTGTTTTGAGAAATCTAGTCTCTCAAATGACTCTCTTGGTTTTGTTGAAAATACTTCTGCACCTATGAACTGGCCTTTCGTGCAAGTGGGTGAGTCACTGCTGCTGCTGCTGCTGGTGCTCACGAGTGTTGGAGTTGGTAATGGTCATGGTTAAGATACCCTCCGGAAAAGTCCTGCCACTTAATCTCAGGCTCAGGTCACTTTGCTTCTTGTATATACCAAAACATTTTTATTTTTTTTCTCCCAGCCTTCCTCTGCTTCACGTAACATTGTTTTGACCAGGCTGCACCATGATCGGGCTGCACCCTGTGGCTGACAACAAGGCATTATTTCATATCCTGGTACATGGGATTAAATGGAGGAAAAGAACACAGAGGGGATAAATCAGGTCAGAGTTGAGGCACGATTAGATGAGCTGAGATGTTTAGGGAATACATCAAGTTTATTTTGTCTGGAATTTCTAAAGTGATTTGCGAGGCACAATGAATATCACAGCCAGAAGGAATTATAACTGCAACTATGTAACGCACAGAGTAGAGGACTTTAGCTATGGTACTACAGCCTGCAATGCAACTTACATTAATTATTACTGTGGCGTTATTGTTGTTTCCTTTTAATGGGATTGGCCAAATTCTGCATGACAAAGATCTAAAAGTATGAAGTCCAGAGCAACGATTGCATGTCTAATGTCTATATGTCTAATAACATGGTGACAATTCAGTTTAGCAACTATATGGTGTTATTAAAAGCAATAAAATGCTGGTTTTTAAAGCTTGATCGCACAGCTTTGATGGGACTGTTTTGTTTTTACATCCGCACTCTGTGCATCAATCTTATTCTTAAAAAAAACAAAACTAAGTATGCAGTTACTCAGTGGCTTCCACGCATGTTTGACATTTTGCAGTTCATTTCTATTATTTTCACAGTAGGGTGTCCTTCTGGGAGAAGTACAAAGCTTTCATGGTTTTTATTTTTTTGGTTGTTGTGACTGTAGCTTTTATTTTGGTATGTGAGTGGACAAAATGATCATCCTTGTAAAGCTCTAGTTGTTTGATTTCCTCTCCACTTCTCTCCCCTGTAATCATCGATCCTCCTCCCCATTCTGCTTGCACTGGGTCCTCTCCTCTCCTCCATCTGGGGAGGAGGAGGAGGGATTATGTGACTCTGCTCATGGTCTTCCAGCTTGCCTGAACCAACCAGTAGATTACACCGCTTCCAATTCTCAAATACCCACTCACACCCACTCCCAGTAACTGGCTAACGGACTGCCCATTTGATATGGATATGCTGTGACGTGTGCAGGCCATTCAGGTTCTGTGTGTGTGTCTGGATATTAGTGGCTTGTACAGGAGAGCTGTGGATGTCCTCACTGTCAGAGGTTATATTTCATTTTTGTGTTTGTATTAAATACATTATCTTGTGTTCTGTCAAACTAACTCAAAAGATATTTTAAAAAATGATCAAAAGACAGAGCTAAAGCTGAGAAAAGTAAGGGCTTTGACTTTAAGAAAATTGCTCCTAAAACCTCCTTTTTGGCTGCTAATGTCAAGTGTTTTGACAAGTTTATAAGGGAAACAGATTAACACGATTTACATCAGAACTGCTGAGCTTCAACAGAATAATAAGATCAGCAAGTAAATCAGCAATAGATTGCGGTGGGTGGTGGTACCAGGTGGGATCAATTATAAAGATGTTGCTCATTAACAAGCCGATGTTGCACCATCTCATTTGGTCTGTTTTGCTTCGAGAAAAATAAGTTTTTGTTATGTAGCCCAGAAACTCCACCAGAATGTTAATAATCTCTTTTCTTCATGCATACAGAAAAGCGGCTTCATAAACCATCCCCGGCTATATGTGAAATATAGTCTGCTTTCATAGAAAAGAATGTTAAATATTTCATCACCGAGGGGCCACTGAAAGTGAAATCAGTTCCACACGAGTGTGAAATGTCAGCTGCCATGACGGCCGGCGGGAGTGATGTGACTGTTCTACATCTATCGTGTTTCCAAAGAGAGAGTGCGACCTTCTCTTTGAGGACAAAGAGAAGGTCACGCAAGGAACAGAACATGCTCTTTGTGCTTTCACGTCCATGTTTTCCTGTTGAAGGCAGCGATGCTCCTTTGTGGCAATAGTCTGTGTGTGCACGGAAGGATACGAGTGCTGCTCTGCGTGATCAATCTGGCGCCTGGGGACTTTTTCGCATTAAGAATGGATGAAGTGTTGGTGACCACGTTCTCTGAAGACGAGCAAATCGCATATCAGTGACGACAGATAGAAGACTTAAAGGGAATCATCCATCCGTCTATTCTCTTTGCTTTTCTCAGAACTGATCCAAGTGTCTGATTAAGTGGATCGGCAGATGCAAAGCACTAATCTGGATGTGTGTTAAATTAGTAATTAATGCTTTTGATGGGGAATATAGCATCAAATAAAAGGAAATGTGTGCAGCGCTTGTTTTTAATTGTGCATTAGTCTCTCTTAAACATTTTAGTATTAAACTCTTGCAGCGAATAAGAGCCTACATGTCAACAAACTGAGGCTATTAGATGTGACAGAAAACAGCAGAGATATGGTATAGTGTCATGGTAAGAGGCAAGAGGGGAAAGCACTTCTTTCTCTTATGCACACAGAGCACATGACAGAGTATGAATCCATTTAAATTTTAATACTGATATGAAATATCAAGAATCAGTTCCAAGCTGGCATCAACGCAGGAGTACAAAACTGCTGACGCCAAGGTTGGAAACACTAACAACAGTGTGGGAGGGGGCCCACAGATTCTGTCTTCGGTCATTTTCTTCCCACTGAAATGACCTGAACTGCAGTGCTACGCAATCATTGATTCTCAAACTTGTCGAAACAACACTGGCCACTTCCATTATGGGATAAGAGGATTCCTGTGTTCTGGATCTATCTGGCTGGGGCCTTTCTGTCTGCACAGGCACCTTCATCAATTCAGTTAAGTTCAATTCGGTTTTATTTATGTAGTACCAGCAGGAATAGCCACTTCAAGGTGCTTGATATTGTAAGGTAAAGACCCTACAGTAATACAGAGAAAACGCCAACATTTAAACAATGCCCTTTGAGCAATCACTTGGTGACAGTGGGAAGGAAAAGGAAGGAAGGAAATCTCCGATAGGCTCAGGGAGGGGCCTATCAGGGTCTGCTGTAACTGGCTGGTGGTGATGTGAGGACGTCAGGACAAAAGACACACTGCAGAAGACAGTCAAAGATGAATAATAAGTAAAGATTAAATGGAGAGTAGTGTGTGAAGAGCAAATGACCATCATCAGTCCCTGACATCATTGTCCAGCGGCACAACCCTGATGTGATGTTATTGAGCTTTACGTGCTGGTAATCAACTTTTTTGTAGCTGGAGCACGGCTAGGTGTTTGGTTATACATAATAAAGGTGTCTGTCATCTAAATTGTGGCATCTTGCTAGTACCTTGTCAAACATAGTTATTCAAACTTCGAAATTAGTTTAGTGTAAGCCACTTGTCTGCTTTGCAGCTTAGGAAATTAAAACGCTTGTATCTGATGGTGTCAGTAGGTTCTTGCTGTCGAGTTGCTGTTGAGCAGTCGAACAGGTGTGCTTAAAAAAGTGGCTGCCTACTTTAAATAAATATTGTTCCATGTTCATGTCTTTTGCAAAAGCTGTGCTTCTTTCTAAAATCTATTTCTGTTCCACTGTGGTAAACTGGTTTAAGTGCAGTAGCCAATGTTGGATATTGGCCATTGGCAATTTTTTTTATGACAGATTAGCTTTGGATTAAATATCGCCATCACAATGTAATGTTTATAGATATCTCCCTGCCTCTCCAGTCTCATTTTATGGTATAACATCATAAAATTCGCCATGAAACGCAGCACGGTGAGTTGGTTATAAAAGATCAAGAGCAGGAATGGTGAATTTTTTTTCTGACACTTAAATCTCATTCATTTCAAATGGAGGATTACTGATGTCCTACTTTTCTCCTGCCTTTTGTGTTTGCTGTCACATCCCTTCAATTGCTCGGGAGGCTTACCTATCGAGGAAGGTGACAGTGACTTGAGAAATCCTCCGGCATCGTATCACCTTCAGTTCTCAGTAGTGAGAAAGTTGAGGGAGAGAGGAGCAGGCGTGTGAGTAAACCTGATGTAACTCCAAATGTTTGATGTGTAGCTGCAAACATTTGTGCAAATCTTTCTCTTCTGAGTCTCTTTTCTTTTTCTCATTCTTTTGAATGTGATGCATATTGCAAAACTGGATTCACACAATTCACATGTGGTGATAAAAAGCTTCAGCACAGCTACAATAATACAGAATGTGTTTCCATGCAAACAGCAGATTGCTTTCAAATACAATGCTTTACATTGGCTCAGCTTTTATTTTATGTGCTCATGAGGCAACTTCTTTTAAATGCTGCTGAACGAGGTCTGGTCTGATCCTTTTCTGTCCACTGACTGATTTAAAGTCTCAACCTTCAGCACTGAACTGCTATGCAGTAGGTTACATGTAGCTTATCTAGTGAGTCACTGACAGGACAATGTGAACAGTGACCTTGAGTCTGTCTTCGTGCTGTTCTGCTAAAATAGTGCAGAAGAAGAGAAATGTAGTAACAAAACCCAAGGGTCTCCTGGATCATTTTTATGTATATTTTTTTATTTTTAGGAGATTTGTCCTCATTTGAGACCTTCTTTTGCACCTTTTGCGATAAAGCTATTCCACCAGACAGTCATGGAAATCATTTATTGGCATTTGTGGGATCTTTTCTTTTGATTGGCTGGGCTCTTTGAGCTGAAAGCTTGGTGACTCTTAGTACAGTGCTCTGTATGTGTGCTAAGATGAGGGCAAAATGTTAACCGGGAGCCTAGAGCTACTGACGTTTAAAGCAAACAACTACAAGGCTTGGACTTTTAGTGGTGTCAACAAGTCAACTGTATCTGCTGGCATTCATTTAGATACAGTATGTGTGTGTGTTGATGCACTGAAAGGTCTGATCTTTAGCCCCTGGATTTAATACCACCTTGTATTATTTCTAGTAGTTTTTCTACATCCCACTCCTCTTTTCAACTACTCCTACACTAATGTCTAACCTCTTAAGATTTTCTGCCATAATGTCTGTTTTTATCTTTTTCTTTCATGCACTGCTTTGTGTGGGATTAATGTTTTCTTCTTCTCCCAAATGAGCATTTTCGCTGACTCGGGGCTGCATTCTTGAGTCATTAAACAGCATTGTTCGTGACCTGTTTCCTGCATTAGAAAGATTAGTCCAATCGGCTGCTTGCTTCAAGTCATCAAGTCAGTCCTTTTAAGTAATTGCGGTCTGCAGGTGGCTTTGGTTGCTTTTCAGAAGTGGGGAAAAAAAATTGAAAGCTGCAGTTAATTAGTGGAAACATTTTTCTCCTTCATTTTACTGCTCGCCGCCATCATTTGAACTTTAAAGGCTGTGTTTGCCCCAATACTAATTAATTTCTCATCACGCATGAACCCACACGCTTCCCGGTGCTAGAAGCCCCACCTGGATGAAGTTATTTCATCAAACACCCTACATCGTGTGTCTTACATTTCATGATAGATCTAAATGACTTTGACATAATCTCAAATAAGGAAATAAGTAAAATGCCAAATTCTCACAGATAAATAAACGTTACTTTTCTTCACTACCTAGGCTTTCATGATGTGAACAGACACTCTGTCAGTTAAGCCATTGTTCTGAGGACTTTGTTTATGAGACTGTATGTGCTGCCAGATGCTGCATAGTAATTGAAAGGAAACGGCCCAGACTCTCCTCCTCCTGCTGCCGCTGCTGCTGGCACTTCAGGAATGCTCTAAGTGGAGCTTTATTGGCTCATTTATTCATGCACCCTGACTCTCTTTTGTTTCCTCTGTCTTTCCACAGTCTGTTTTATGACACTCTATTTATTTCAATCAACATAACCCAAATTGTTTATGAGAGCATGCAGTTCTTCTTGCTTTTGTATTCAATATTTTTATTCCAACACAGCAAAGAATTTGGATTTCTGCTGCACGCAGTGGCCTATTAAACCATATTATTCAATATCCATACACGGTTTTATTCTTGTAAGACAATGCATGAACTAGATTAAGTTCTTCATCTAATTGTAATGCCTTAAAATTTAATAAAATCTGACTCTACACTGCTTCTGTCGTATATATGGAGCATTAAAGAGGTTGAATATTGAAGCACTCTAGAAGGACAAGGAGGTTCTTGAGCAATATGCTAGCTACATCCATCAGCTTGTTAAGGTTGTAGGCATAGACGTTCTTTGGGCGAAATCCAGAAATCAGTGTGTTCACAGTGGTGTATGCCTTAGCAAATATATTATTTACTATTTTTGCAATCTTACTTTAGTGCATTTGCTCATAAATCAGTCATAAATCGCTATCAGCGTTGTAGCACGGTAACATTTTCAGTCAGCAGTCTCCGGGGGCAACATACTTTGCATATTTAAACGTCATCAGCATGGTTGCCAACTCACACTGTTCACATGGGACTCTTGCTCTGAGCCTCTGGCTTATTCTCACACTGCCATTGACAACACTCAGCAAATGTTGCCTCATTTGGTTGTATTAATTCAGCCTTTGGAGCTGAAGATGTATGATGCACACTGCAGCCTCTCAGACAGTGTTTCTGTGTGGACTCTGTATCCTCCTTCATGTGTCAACATCTGTTTCCACAAACACACCAAAGCTATTAATTATACAGTAAACTGCTCTCAACTGGTCAGTTAGAAAAGTCAATAACGTTGCTAGTTCTGTCTGTGCAGCTGTAATTTGAAGCGCCTGTGTAGTTAACTGGTTACACATACTGTGGAGTTATACTACTACATACTAGCCTATGTAGTGTATTGTATTTATCCATTATACACTATATGGACAAAAGCATTGGAACACACCTCTTAATCTTTGCATTTCAGTCCCTAGCTGTTTAGTGTGCCTTCACAAACATGTATAAAAGAATTAGCAGAAAGTAGCAGCCTGGATGCAGGACTCAGCAGAAAGAGGTGAACTTAACTTTGTTGCTGGCAAAAGACCATGAAAACAAGAAACTATCATTTTCATTTATAACTATAATAGGGCGATGTAGGAACTTATTGACAGACTGACAACAAGCTGAACTGACTGACAGACTGAACATCACAAACACAAGACAAGGGACTATCAAAATAAAACAGGAAGTAACACACATACTGAGAACCAGACTATGACACGCGCACTTGGCAAAACAGGGATATTGACAGCCAGAGAGACATGGGAACACGAATGGGGAGACAGGAAAGGTTCACAAAAGGAAAATGAACTAGAATGTAGACAGGCTACAAACAGAGGATGTAATACATGACCAAGGAATTCTACTACGACAGTAAGGAACCAAATTCAAAGAAAAAACCTTCCGGTCTAAAAGTCAGATAACATAATAACCAATACAGAAGCATAAAGACAGATATAAGATACAAAACAAATATACAGACATACTGTATGATCATTATAGTATGATGATGATGATAATAGTGCATCTGACTCCTAATCTGCATCCCTTTTTTTTTTTTTTGGTATTGTGCTCTCCAGTTCAGCTAAATTGGGTGAAAAATTTTACACTTCTTCCATATGGAAAGGTTACTTGGGGAAATACCTTACACCACATGACTCATTTTTCAGCAGTGCCCACACCTGCTTATTCATACTTATTATGCAGGTATGTAGAGATTTGTGAATGAGTGAACAAAACAGTGATTTCAGACGTAGCCCATATTTTAGTGTCTCATAGCACAAAATGAGAATAAAACACCTCCAAGGATTTAAAAAGGATTTTAAGTGACAAATGTGCATCGTTGTTTTTCATTATGTCAGAGGTCAGCACACTGATTTACATCCATTTCCTGGAGATTTACTCCAACCCTAAAAATAACTACTAGTAAAGCTAACCTTAGCCTAAATCTCAGCTTTCCCCAAACATTTAAACAACCTTCAAATATAAAGATTTTCAGTATGGGGTTGATTTGTCCCCTTAAGGAAACGTAATGATGGATATCAGTGTCATTCTGAGCAAACTAATGACTCTGTTGTGTCCTATTACCCAGTAGCCACAAAGCTGCTTTGGACATGTAACTCATTGATGAGCGGAAGAATGGAAAATAAAACAATGGTGTGGTAAACCCTCTTTGGCAGTCACTGTCATTATACAAATGCTGCAAAGCTTAGTGATATGAATAATTTCACAACATCTAATTATTTTTGGCATCAAAAATATCAGAAGCAATGATGTTCTTTATTAAAAACGGACATCCAGGTATATATTTTATTTAGAAATTGTCCAGCTAATTGTGCCTTTCATTTAAAAATTTTTGTTTTGTTTTCACGGCTGTTTTCGACCTAATTCCAAGCCGCAGCAGGCGACTCTGTCCGTGAAATGAGCTTTGAAAAATTAATGTAGGTTAAAAATCAAGCATTCACTACCCAGCCAATCACCGTTTGCTGAAAACATTCCCAACTTTGCTGGTGAGCAGAGTAGAGCATTACAAATGGAGTAAGACAGATATATTGTTCAACGGTCGGTGAGGGGAATGTTAAATAAGCAACTGTTTGCCACCACATTTGCCGTATTCACTTTATTATGCGATAAGTCAATTTTGTGTTTGCAGCTCGTCGCGAGCGGAGGCACTTTTTGTTAAATTTGTAAAGTGCTCGTCGGTGATGAATATACGCTGAATAAACGACAGCGTGCTCCAGGCTGCTTCCATTAAGGTTAAGAAAGATTTTCATCCTCTGTGTCGACGTGCAGTTCCACCCACTTTCCTACCAGTCGGTGTGTGTCTGTGTGATTCTTGTGAGGCGTGTCACTTTCTGTGACAGCGGTCTTTTCTGTGTCTACATTGTCCTGAGCAGCTGCAGGTAATTTCCCCCACCTATTGTCCCCTTCCACACTGTCAGAAACTATAATTCAGCTCTAACCAAGCGAGAACAGTACCACTCTGTTGGACTCCGTGTGAGTCAAGGTGAGACAACTTTGGAGGAGGAAAGGAGGTGTGGAGCGTGTAATAGTTTGGGGACTTGTTATACCTTACTGCAACTGGGAGAACTGGGCTTACAAGTGGACATGCACGAGGCAGCGCAAAATCTATGACAACTCCTCAAAGTAGAGTGAGGCCAATGCGACTTTAAAGCCGTGCGTAGAGGCACGTTCAACATTGTTTTTTCTGGGGGTCAGAAAGGAGTAATATAGCAGTTTAGAGGCTTTCGGGCTCTGCACTATAATGTTGCAGAGCTTTGACAAACAGTAGTTCATCTTGCTGTAGAGTTGGACTAGTACAGCACGGCTGACAGCTGGCTCTGTTACTGCTGCTCTCATGGGGGAATGGAGAAAATGCTGTTTCTGTAATTTTGATGGATTTGTTTTTTTTGTTTACTTGGCTTCCTTTTTTCATCCGTAGGACCCATTAAACCCAGGCTGAAAGCCTTTTATAAGACTTATTGCTGCTCCTTGCAAAATGTACATATTCAGGAAAGAAATCCACCTTTCATCCAATAGAAACACTGGAGTGTGAAAGAGTGATGGCTCTGTAATGGTTTTGCCTGTTTTCTTGGCAGTGTTGCAGTTAGCTGTGGCAGAGATCAGTGGCAGACTTGCACCAAACTATCGGGCACATTCTGCTGCTTCTGTGTATTTAGTCAGTGACAGCAGCCCGTCCAACAGGAGCAGCATCGGGGCTAGATTAACGGCAGAAGCTATAGGAGACGGGCCAAGAGTGGGAATCATGGAATTTAGTCTTGCTTGTGGGTTTTGTTAGCAGCAGGGGCTGAAATGTTGGGACAAAGCCTAGGCTTTGAGTAGAAGTTTGGTTTTTGTTTTGGCTCCGAGTGCTAAGTGGAAACAAGCTGAAGTGAAAACCAAAGACGGAAAAAGAGCAAGGATTCATGTTTGAGAAGGACTTATATCAGAGGCTAAGTTGGAAATTCACCCAGAGAGCTCTCTGGTGTCATCTGACAGTTTGTCTTCTTAAAATCTGCATGTCCACGTGCTCCCTTTTAATTTTTTTAACAGCTAGATTGATGTGAAAGGCCACAATAAATGGGAACCGCAGGGGAGATATCTAACAGGAGTTAATGGGCCACTATGGGAATATTTGGTTTTGAAGGCGGGCACATAGTAACTACTACTCCTTCTCTGGGGTTTCACAGCTCTTTAAGTAGACCTGTCAAATTTCCATCTTGAGTTAAAGGAACGTCCCTTTTGTTGTAACTCTAGATTTTAGAAATTTGCTCAAAAAAAGATAACTGCACAAATATAGCACAGACTCACAAGAGATTTGGCCTGAATTAGACATAAAACACACACCGGAAAAACAACACACCACTGCACTGTGATGCTTAAGAGAAAATGTCCTTGGTGAGCAAAAACATGTCATTTGTTTGAAAGGCAAAGGGAATTATCAGATGAATTGTCATTTTCTTTCAACTGTCATCTTATTTTTGTTTATTTCTTTTTCTTTTTCTTTTAAACATCACAATTGGGAAATGGCGCCGAGTCGAAGAAGCGAAACAATACAAATTGACAAGATGACAAAAGTGCAGTTGGAAATCCAGTTGACGAGAGTAGAAAAAGAGGTCTTGGTGACATTGGCAGTGTAACCTACTTTTAACGTGGTGACAGAACAAAAAAAAAAAGCATGCGGCGATTCTATTTTCTGGAATGATACACGCAGGATATTTGAAGTTCTATGACAGGCTGTGTTTGAAAGCTTTTATCTGAAGGCTTCGTTTCACGACCTCTGTGTTTCAGAAAGCAGCGTTCACGAGGGAAGCAACGACAACGATGGCAGCGTCTGCGGCAGTGACTCCGCCTTCTACAAGCAGAGCGAAGGTGAGGGATGCGGTGATGGGAGGGCGGCGTTTTGTGGCACTGCAGATGAGTAATTCCAGCCACAGGTAGAATCAGCATGCTTGTGCTTTTCTATATCTCCTGGATGCAAATGCAAATAAACCTCCTTTCATGCAAAAGTGCACATAAATAAAATTCCCGCCCTGTGCTCACCACAGACAGCAGATTTTCTTGTGGATGCTTATTATATTTACACGTACGCTTTCATAAATGGATAAATATGCTAACAAGATATGCGGCTGACAATAAACAAACCCAATTTTGTTTGTTTACTGGTAATTATCTGCTGTGTGCAGTGATCAAGATCTGCCATTTAGATAATGTCAACTTCTAAAAGGCCCATGCAGAAAAAAATACCATATGCTTAATGTGTGTATGTGTGTATTTGTGTTTATAGGTGTGTCAGAAATGCCAACAAAACTGCGCTCTTTTATGATGATTTACAGCAAGGGTAAAATAATCGTAGTATGAGTCAAACTGAGGGTCGTTGTACACATTAAATAAAATCGTTTGAATTTCAGCATCCTAGCAACATCAGCACTAAGCAGGCACTAAATAGGAACTAGAAGGAGAAAGAGCGTATTTCTCCCATATTACCTTGCCTTCAATGGATCCCTGTTAAATCTAGCATTTTGAATAATATTTTGAATAATCAGTCCCCATCTTATCTTTTAGACCTCATAGTATCATATCACCACAATAGAGCACTTGATTCTCAGACTGCTAGTTTACTTGTGGCTCCTGGGTATTTAAATGTAGAATGGGAGGCAGAGTCGACAGCTTTCAGGACTCTCTTCTGTGGAACCAGCTCCCAGTTTGGATTTGGGAGACAGACTGTTTAAGATTAAGCTTAAAACTTCCTTTTTGATAAAGGAGATGGAACTAGATCAGGTGACCCTGAAAACCTACCTTAATTATGCACCAATGGTCTCAGGCTGCTCCCATTAAACACTTAGCATTTCTTCTTCACTCACTCTTTTTCACTGTGTTTCTACACCACTGTGTTTAACCATTAGCTATTATAATTACATTCAGGACAGAAGGCACCCTTCCACAGTCCCTTCCCTTGTGCCCAACAGGTCACAGCAGATGGCGCCAGTTTCTTCTTGTTAAAAGGAGTTTTTCCTTCCCACTGTTGCCAACCAATTAGTCGTAGAGGGTTGTCCGATTGCTGGGGTTTTCTCTGTATTAATGCAGGGTCTTTACCTTACAATAGAAAGCACCTGTCTAATTTCAATGGCATGACTGCTGCAATAGTTAGAAACTAAAATTTGTGCAAAAAGCTCAAATAAGGTAATTTAGGGCTCTAGGAAACTATGAATGTCTGTAGGAAATTTCAGGAAATAGTCATTTAAATGCGCCAAATGGACCAAAATATTAGGCCACTCCTCTAAATCTTTGCATTCAGGTCTTTTCAGTCCCATTGCCGCTGATTTATAAAATCAAGCACTAGCCATGCAGTGCGCCTTTACAAACGTTTGAAAAATTTGGCCGTTTAAAGACTGAATTTGAGAGTGGTTTGTGTAAAGTTAATTAAGCGGTGTCTGTGTCTCTCTGTGCAGAGTGCTGATGGACTTAATAAAAGTCTCTGACGCTTTGCTTACTCAATAACAGCATAGAACCGAATCTCCATTGGCATTAACATCAGCACAAAAGGTGTAGCTTTGTGGCATGGGTTTCAAGTCGATACTGTAGGTGTATGTGGCCCATTACTTTTCTCTATGTAATCTAGTTCATTCTGGAGCGAAGCAGTGGATCACTATCACCATCCACAGGGGAGGGAAGGTTAAGGGAACTCTGTATGCATGCATTTATTTTTGTGTGCGCTGTGTTGTGTTATCAGGGCACAGTATGGCAGAGACACTCACAGTCGCCCTGCGTGTTGCTGAGGAGGCTATAGAGGAGGCCATTGCTAAGGCAGAGGAGTTCAGTGACAGCTTGGTAAGACATCCCTCTCTTCCCCTTCTTCCTCTCCCTCTCTTGTCCTCTGCCTCTCCTTTTCTTCCCCCCACTTTTCAGAGCTTTCGTATTGCCTTCCTGCTCTCCATCCCCATATTTTCAATCCCCTATATCACTGTCATGGCTTCTTACTTCTCCTCTACTCTTGCCTCCCTCTTGGTCTCAGTATCAGCGGGATACAGTCATGGTTTTTGGCAAAGACCTTTGCACAGACTCTCTCTTGGTAATTCACATTCACTTTGAACTGAATATGCTGTGTGTGTGTGTGTGTGTGTGTGTGTGTGTGTGTGTGTGTGTGTGTGTGTGTGTGTGTGTGTGTGTAGGAGAAACAGAATGAGGCTCGGTATCTGCGGGACCACAAAGAGGAGCTCATAGAAGAACTCGCCACAACCATTGTACAAAAAGTAGGTATTACTTTACTGCAGGTTTATTCGTCTCTTTTATGTGGAAGCATTAATTGCAGCTAAAATCTTTCAAAATAAAAAAAAATGTAGCACTTCAGGCTATGCCTTTCCTCTCCACCCTTTACAAATGGATTGACAAATAATTACGCTTTTACTCTATAATTTCAAACAGAAGTCATTGCACTTATATAACGTTTTAGTGAAATATGGCACAGGAAATAATTTTCAAGCAAGAAAAGAGCAGAAGGTCTTCGAAAATGATAATTTAGAGTGTCAAAATCTGCATAAATTACTTTAAAATTCAAGTGACAACTGCTTTAATTTTACACATGGCATTTAATTTGCATGCAGATAGTGAGTGGAGCCAGGATCTGCAGTTGTTTGATTGCCTTTGAGTTTAAAGTCAAACGTGTTGGAAATCAGTTCACTGGAAATGAAATACTTTGAAGATTTCAGCACATAATGTTACAATAAAATTTAAATGAAAATTAAATCATCGCTTTAAAAATTATTAATGGCTAAACATAAAATTCTGTTGTACGAGCGCATTTCTGCTTTCCATTGTGCATTTATTATTCTAGTTCATCCTTTTAAAAAGCTTGTTGTGTACGCCTCATAGCTTGTATGCACAGTCTCTGTCATGTTCTCTCTCCTCATCGCCTTCTTCACTTCCTTTTTTTCTTTTTCTTTTCCCTCAGATCATCCAGAGAAGGAAGCGTTCAGAGATGCAGACAGAGTTTGACTTTGTCTGGCCTCAGTCTCAGTCTCTGATCCAGCCCAGTGAACTGCCCTCTCCTTCTCAGCCTCACACTTCATCACAAGGACCACAAGACCCGCTCAAAACCTCCTACTCTCTCTATGTGAGTCCCTGTGTCAGTCTAAACTGTTGGGACATATGGAGCATGTCATGCTGCCGTATTCAGCCATCTCTATTTAAGTCAAAAACAAACATGCAGAATAAATACAGATAAAGCATAACCGGTATATTAAAGAAGGACATAGCCAATGAGACACTTCTAAGAGGCACTACAGTGTGTGATTTCTTAGTAGCATGGATCACATACTGCTCTGTACGTGACCCACCGATGACAGGTTCTCTTTTTTTGACTAATTGTGAATGCAGTCACTTGAAATTAGGTAGTACGATTAGATTTCCTAATATAAGCTGTATTTTTTTCCTCAGACTCTTTTTTTTTAATACTAATTTTTCTTAATGATGTGTTGGAGAATTCTGGAAGAGTTTACTTACTGTTGAGGGTTTGAGGGAAAGGTCCTTTTTTTTGAAAAAAGATAATACAATATGCCAACTACAGCAAGTCCTCACACAGGAACACATAGGCAAATCAATAGTACACAAACCTGGCACGGGTTCATACTACAAGTCACCAAGGACTCCTGGAGATTTGTCATCGTCCTGTGTGTGTGCAGAGCATCAAGGCTGCTCTCCCCGGGGCTCTGCCTTCAGTTTCCTGCTGTTTCACTCAGTGAAGATCAAAGTCTTGTGAAATACGCAGGGATCCTCCTCGACTGCTCTGCCTGCCATGGGATAAGCTGTGTTTATCAGCTCTCTACAAAACCACTCACTGACAGACAAAGCATGCAGATTTACACTCACATGCGTACTTACGCGGTGTAACACTAAACCTTAATGTTGTACCCCACCCTTTTTAAAGAGGAATTTTTGTGTGTTTAATTCTGCAATTAATTTCTCAAATTTGGGAGAAGAATAAAGTATAGCTTAGCTTAGCTTATTTTTCGAATTGACGCCAGAGTACAGATCAGACACTATTCCTAAAAGCTGTCAAATGTAAAATGCACCAAAAAGCTCTCATGAATGTAAATTATGTTGTTCCACAGATACACAAATATTACACAAAAATACACAATACACAAAAATTAAGTAATAAATGACTAGTGATTTAGTATATTAAAATCTTGAGCTAATGTAAATGTATAACTTTTATTTGTTTCGCACAGAAAGAATCACAGGAACTGCTTAGTAGATATTTGCTCAGTGTTATAGCGCCACCTGCTGGTGAGAATGGTAAATTACAGCCGGCATAGTAGTGACGTTTTAGGGTTTTTTTTATTGCTGGACAGGAAGTGAATTGTCCAGATGGACCAAATGCTCTTATGTGTATTACTTAATTACTATATATGGATATTATATTTTCTGGCCAAGTGCCAGTTATCTCTGTTTCTCAGCTAAAAATCTGTCTGAACTTCCTGTCAACAAAAAACTAAAAAAAAAAGAAAGAACCTGTCAACAGAGTTGTGTACCATTCTTTGGATCTGTGTCATATTTCTCTGTATTTACCTGTTTGTGTGTGTCAATGTTTGTTCTTGCAGCGGTTGCGGTCAGCGTTCTCTCTCACCAGTGACGACTCCCCAGAGAAGGGTCCAGAGGAGGAGGTAGCTGAGGCCGGTGGCGGCAACGACGGCTTGCAGGAATACGCTTCTCTGAAAAGGGAGCCAAAGGCGGCCACATCTTTACCCACCTGGAAGAGCATGGATCGCCTGGATAACTCGAGTAAAAGTCACACTCACAGACTCTTTTTGGTTGAGCAGCTTTCCATTTCGCTTTTATCAGTTTAAATATAACTTTGTGTAGATGCATAACTGAATAGATTTAAAGATTTTTAGACAAAGGCCATAGATTTACTTTTACATGTCGTAAAGATGCACATACATACAAAGACATACAAATTATTTGTAGAAATTTACCCCATGCATTGCTCTATATTAGCCTCATATAATTTTATTGAGAGTATGGATATTGAATTTATTTAGTACTCTCTGAATCCCTGCAGTTGACTCCGTTCTTCTATACTTCCTGCTGCTGCTTGTGATTTTCATCCAGGTGCCTCTTCAGTGCTCCAGAGTCCAGACGGCAACTGGATTGCCCTGCACAGTTCCCAGCTGTCTCGGCCCAGCCTGCTCACCAAGAGGAAGAGCCTGTTGTTCAGCGTGCTGGAAAAGGAGTCTGGCGTTGTCTCCGCTTACGACGAGATGGGATCTGACTCAGAGGAGGATGATGAAGGTGGCTGGGGTGCAGCGCTGAGGCAGTTTCGCCGCAAACTGTCAGATGAGACTTACTACACGGACTCCCAGCACGACCCCGAGTGGATTTACACTCAGCATCTCCCGGTCACCTCACCATCCTCGGGGCAGTACACCAACACAGAGACTCTCAACTCAGACTCCGAGGCCTCGTCAGTGCTTTCTGCGTGTCCCCGTAAACCACCCCACAATCTGATGAGGAAGAAAGGACCACCGGATACACACCTTCACCCTCATCACCAGCCGCTGCATCACCAACACCTTCAGCAGAACTTTTCTCCATACCCAGTCCAATCAGAGTCATTGGATGTGAACTTTAACCCTAAGGTGATGTCTTTGAATTATCCTGTTCTACAAAGTCAGATGTAAATATTGTCCTTTGTAGTGAGAATTTTAGAGCCATACCAAGTAGTTGGTGGACTAATATCTGCAAATATTATAATTATAATATCTGCAAACACCTTTCAACCATATTATCAGTGTTGATGTTGTCCACCAGAGGGCACTCTGCAACTTGCCTGTTGGAAATGCATGTATAGATCATCACAAGCACAACAACCTGCTGATTAACAGCAGAGCAGGAGAGAGCATAACTGAAGAATCACACATGAGAAATTTTAGGGAGATTCTAAAAGGAAGAAAGAAAGAATATTGACTGATATATCAGAGTATTGGCTTTACCAAATATCGGTATTGCTATCAGTCTTAAAGTCCTATATCAATTAATTACTCAACAGCTCTTTATTTGCTGATTAAAAGGTCATGACTGCTTTTGTAGAACTGGGGATGCTCCCTGTTACACTTTTTTGTACTCTGAAAAGAGACTCCGTGTTCCTTAAGTGAAAAGTACCCACCCCCCAGTTAGCTCTTTTTTTTAGTAGAGACAACAATAGAGAACAAAAGATACGTGAGTTTTTACTTGCAGTCCTTGGTGCAGAGGCCTCAAATGAGCCGACAAAGATACAGAAATAATAGTTGCGTTCAATTAAAACCTGATAACAAAAGACAGTCCTAGAAAGAAAAGCATGTTATCATGTGAAAGCTTTAATCTGATATGTAACGGTGGCACATGTACCTGTTTACTTCCTGTCACTGTTCCCAGGTGATGGGAGACAGTAGCGAGGCAGAGGAGAGGCAAAGTGATCCCGTCAGAAGGTCACGGCGACGCAGGAAGAGTAAGAGGGAGTCATCATCAGAGCAAAACAGGACTGGAGGCCAGAGCCATCCACAGTCCGTCTACCCCTTAGCGCAGGTAAAATTTAGTGATTCCTTATTGGTTGTTAAGAGGAACTCACTTTAAAATCCATCTGTGCATCTATTTATTGGGGCTGTTCGGCTTGGTTGTAAAGCATTGTTTCACCATTAGAAGGAACCAAATGAAGGTCTCTAGTTCAGGCTGCTTTTCTCTTTAGGGTTAGGCTTTAGTCTTTAAAATCTGCAAATATAGGTTACCTGCTCGATTTTTTACAATTATCTTTTGATTTTACATGTCGACCTTTAAGGAAAACAGTGGTATTCTACTCCACGCCCTGCTGAAGAGGGGATTAAGTGAGGAACAGCCAAAATCTGACACTATACCAGTGGCCACAGCTGCACCAGACGCCTTCAAATTAGATGCTATGACAACTGAGCCAGAGGACCTGGACACACTGGCGCCAAATTCACCGGTCCCCAGCCCTTCTCAGCCCCCCTCCTTGACCCTGGGGCGAGAGCTCTCATCCAGTAGCTCAGGGCCTGGATCCACAACCAGAGATCCTCTAGAAGGGGAGCTGCAGTCTAGACTTGGTCAGCTGGTCATCAGTGCCAACAGCAAAGTCAGCAGCTCATCTGAGGAAGAGTGCACAAACTGGCCTGCAGACAGGCAGACGGATAAAGAAAGTGACAGACAGAGAGAGAAATTGAAGCCAAAGGAAAGAGAGCGAGAGAGGCAGCGAGTGAGTGACAAATCAAGAGAGAGAGCAAGCGAAGCAGTAGAACAAGTGAACGGACAAGAGATTAAAAGAAGCGAGAAGCTAATAAAGAGTCCCTCGGTGAGAGAAGACGGCAGAAGTCGGGAGAGGAGGTTTGAGAAGGCATGCGAGAGTTTAGATATGAAAGTGGAAGACCAGGAACAAAAGAGAGGAGACAAAAGAGAACCCAACAGGCAGAGTAAGAGACAACATAAACGAGATGCGGAGAAGGAAGCGGGACCGAAAGGGGGAGCGAGGAGCGGATCCAGTGCAAGTTCGCCTGCTGTTACCCCTTCTTCCCACGAGGGGGCGCTGTCAAACAACCAGGTGGGGAGATGTACACAAGATTTGATTTTCATCTGCAGAGCGTCTTCTGCATGTACTTGCATTGCAGTCTGTTTGTTGCCTGTTTGTAAGCTTTTAAATTCTTTTTTTTGTGCCTTCAAAATCTATTTCCTATCACAACCTCCTGTGTTATTTACCTGACAATCAGTGCTGTCATTATCTGTCCCTCATCCCATGTTTTCTCTGGTTTGCTGTGTTGTTTTTGAGTTTTTTGTCTGGTCTGTGTGTTCCTGGTAAACGTGTGTGTGCTTTCTGTATGTGCATATGTGTCAGGTGGGACAGAATGACTTGGAGCAACTTCAGAGGCTTCAGTTGCTCTCCTCTGTCTTACAGCAGGTGAGATATAAGGGCTAGAAAGAGGATGTAGTTGGAAGTCATGCACAAGGATACACAAACCTGCAGCCATCCCATTTCATTTATGACCTTAATATCTTATTTACATGCACTGTAGTAAATTGCATTATGATTGCATACATATGATTAAAATGGTCAAATTTTTGGACTCTTTATCAGTCCATACAGTGCTGTGCAAACCCCTCATATCCCTTCATTTTGCTTCCAAGGGGCGAGACTGTGTGTTGAGCAGTAGGTTTCCAGGCTTTCTGAAGGTTATTCGTTTCTTCACTTTTCTGTTTAAGACTGTAAATTACTTTGATTTCTTGTGCACTACAAAAGTATGCGTATTATCAGAAATCTTTATTGTTTAATGTATGACTTTTGACATATATTGGGCAGGTAAAATAAACTTTAAATAACTAGATGTCAAAACTACAATCTGTTATGTCAAAAGTATTGTTCCAGCTCATATTTAAAGTTGCTTTTTTTTTTTTTTTTTGCATTTATAATCAACTCAGCACTGAGAAATCAATAACTACACAAAGTCAGATAGATGGGACACACGTACACACTTGGACAATACATCTGAGGCATGAGGGTCGATGCTGATCATTAAGCAGACTCATTCTAAGGGCTTCTATGAGTAATGCTTGCCTCTTCCAGCTTGTATGACACATGTACTGGTGTGATCTATTTCTGATGGCTTTCACAGCTCCCTTTACAAATCCGCCAGGACGCCTCAGTGCGATGTGAATAGAGGAAAACGTGTGACCATAGCCGTGATATTTGCGCCTTTTTGAAGCGATATCTAGTGTTTTGCCTTTATTAAATGAATCCGAATGAAAACCGAGTAGCTCACTGCCGTCGTACTAATTCACAGCATTTTCAGCGTACGTGATCTTCAGCAGGTAAGGGTCTGGATGGTGTACAGAAATAGACATAAAGCAAAGAATATTGAATAAATAATCCCAGATTCACAAAATATCAACCACCTGTGTTCATTACTTTTCATGCCCTTATGAGCTCATCCCCACTAGAACCACTGCTGTGGACACAGGTGGTGTCATTTGAGGCTTTGAGGCTTTAGAGATTAGCCCTCAGGGTGGAGAAGGTAATTGGGCCGTGTGTATGCACAGAGGGAACAATACAGGAAAAAAAGTTGAACAACAACTTTTTATTCCTGTACGCCAATCTGACTTCCTTATTTATTTATCTTCCCTGTGTGTGACATATTCCTATATTCAAAAGGCATCAAACTAGTTTCTTTGTTTTTTATGTACTAGGATCAACTTTCCTCATTGATAGGAGTGAGATATCAGTGTCTGTGATGACTGTTTGATCAGACGGGTGATGGCCTACTTCTTTGAAGTGGATCAGCACATCTCCACTCCTCCTTTGACCAACCCAAATCGATACCTCACTGTGTCCATCTCTGCGTCTCATTCTTTTTTAAGATCGATCGATAGTGATTTAAAAAGGAAAAAAAGATAACCAGCATCTCGTCTCTTTTTCATCACTTACCTTCTCCGGCTAAAATCCGGCTTTTCGGACTGTCACACTGTGCCCAAGAGGGATCGATGTGCTTCCGATCCCACTGATCAAAGCTTCAGCAAATTATTCATTCATTATGGAATAACATCTTTCTCTCTTTACTGCTATTTCTTATTCTTGCTCAGTGTTTACATGAGCTCAAGAGGATGAAACGGCAACTTTCTTCACTCACCGTCTTTACTTTTGAATCATTATTTGTCACATTATTTGACATGAATTTGGAGGCAGGCTGCTTGGGTTTGGCTGAAATGAGAGATCTCCACAGCTGGCTTAAGTCATTTCCATTTCCTGATTAGCCGAGGCATCAATCGACAATCTTATCTCCTCTACTGGCAGATGTTAGATTATTTTGAGTAATGATCCAATCCTCAGCTTCACATCCAAACTGCAATTGCTTTCCTGAAGCTCAGTGACCAGAGATGATGTGTCCACAGTGCCATCATTTTCCAATTCAAAGCCTAAGAAAAAAACAACAACAACTGAAGATGACTCACTTCTCTGGCTTTGTCTTGAGACCTCATTACCCCATTTCTCACATCCCTGTTCTGCACCCTCTGACTGCTTATCCAGGTCAAGCATGTGTAGATGTGGGTCCTCACAAAACATTAATTAGGCGACCAGAGTGACAAATATATGTGCACTTGTCACCTGCAAAATGTTCTTTTTTATTCACGTATTATTATTTTTAAGGCTTTACAGTGTGAAAACCAAAGGGGGCTAATGCAGCTGATTAAAACATGATGCCGCATTATCTTTATTGGCTCACATTCATTTTTGAAATGGGGATGTTTTTACAGCGCTAATGATTGCATAATGTTCCACAATTGAATAGTTGCATAATTGCCTTTTGTCACATCCCCTTGCTCTCGAAATGAAATATATTTTTCATTATCATTTCACGTGTATTACACTACATTAAGCCCTTGCCCTTAAGGTGATGTTTACAGATTAGATGTACTTGCTTGACATTTTCTGCTTTTCTCACACATTAAGTCTCTTTAACAGTGTGAGTAATAAGGTTTTCTCTCTGACTCCAGTGTTTCTGGACATTTCACTTGAATTCATTTTAATCTCACTTGAATTCAAACGGTCTGTTTATTCTATTTGTTCTTTGACTGGAGCAGAAGTGCTCAGCGGCTTCGCTCTGCAGCATCACCACGGAGGTGCTAAAGGTTTTGAATGCTACTGAGGACCTGATTGGTGAGGCGGGAGGCGAGAGCTACACCCCTTCTGAGTCTATGAGTGCTTCTCCCATATCCAGCAGCTCTGAGACCCGCAGGTTGGACCAGAGGCTTACCAAAATGGAGGAGAATGTAAGCTAGAGAGCACCTCCACGCAGTAGTTTTGCCTCCTGAATCAGTGGTGCTTATGGGAACTAAATGTTTTGCTCTTTTCTGTGCAGGTTTATCTTGCTGCTGGTGCAGTGTATGGCCTCGAGGGAGCACTGGGAGACCTAGAGCACTGCGCCCGCAGTATTAGCAGTGGGACAACAGACCAAGAGCTGGCCTTCCTGGAAGATCAAGTGGCTACCGCGGCTGCTCAAGTCCAGCAGTCTGAACTGCAGGTACTTCAGAGGATCGATGACTGTTTGCACGCATCTTTATACTGCTAATCATATGTTATAGTCTTACTAAACCCTGAACAAAGATAAGAAGAACTATTACCTGAGACATCCTCCTTAAATTCTCTTGAAAAAAATCATCTTTTTGCTTTAAGATATCAAACATTGAGGCAAGAATATCAGCTCTGAAAACGGCTGGGCTGAACGTGACTGTCTGCAATCGCTTCTCCAAGCTCAAGCCAAAGTCTAAGGTACTCACTGGCCTTCCTGCACGCTTAATCTTTTGCAATTTGTTTTGTACTTTCAGGCCATATGTAATGTCTTTAAAGAGTATTGGTGTAACTGATGAACTTGTCTGTGCTTATATAGTAATGAATGGTTATTGGAATAAAGAAATGGTCAGATATGGTTGGTTTGTTGATTTTAATGAACTATAATAGATGAGCGATGGTAATATTCTCATTACAGCCTCAAACCCTGGACTCATCACGCCATCAGAGGAGGAAGCTTCCAGCGCCTCCACTAAAAGGTACCAAACGTGCCAATTTTGCTCACTTAGGAGAAATCTATTATGTTGAGACAAAGAAAAATGTGTTTATGCATTTTTTTTTTTTTTAAACTGAACTAAACTGCGGACATATGCAGGGTACAGCCTTGTATATACAAAGTGTGAACGTGTATGCTTATGTACGCGTGTGAAACCGAGACACCTAGAGATGGGAACTGAGACAGAGGGGAGGGACATTTTTATTCGGCCTTAGTTAACATCTCACATTTTATGCTTTGTCCTAAAAGAAGAGAGAGGCCATTGAATGGATGTAAAAGTGAATACATTTGCTAAAAAGAGACTAAGTAACTGAAAAGCTCCATTAGATGTAAAGCAGCCAAATGGAAACACACACACAGTCCAGGGGGATAAGGCTGTTTTATCAACCAACTGTAAGTCTGTTCCTTTTCATATTCGTGAAAAGCCTCTTTCTGCTGCAGCTTTCTTTATTTTCTTTTTTGTCTCTCTTTTTTTCTTCACCGTCATCTACACAATGACTTTGATTCAGGGTGGCTTTTTAGCAAAGCTCCAAAGAGAGACAGCAGAAAGGACAATGGGTCAAACTCAGTGACCAAGACATTGATTCAGTAATTCCACCTTAGTGTGTTCCTTCTATCAGTCCATACAACGTGCTCCACATTTGTAGTGAAAATATACTGACATTTAGCTATACACCACCAAACCTTCTTGTTGCTTTGAAATGATCGTGAGGAAAAGCACTTTTTGATCCAATACAACATTATGGAATAAATATAAATGACTTGTTTAAACCAAGGTTGTGATGAAGCCTTTGCAACTGTGTGTACTACCCCCATCACGAACTATCAAAATCTGTCTTTTACCACTACCATGTCATAAATCTGCCAGTTTAGGACACTGAATTGTCTAATTACTCTAATGTGTACTGGAGACCCCACTCCTATTCAGGTTAGAGCCAGTTTGCAGAGCTCTGTGAAAGGAGTATACACGTTGTTTTATGAAACCTTCATTTTATCTGGTAGTTTCCAGAAACATGATTTATTGCTTAAAACAACAGTAGTTGAGAGTTTCATGGGAAAACACTGTGACATTCCGAAACCAGATGCTAGATGTAATTTCTCCAGCATGTCCTGCCCAGGGCCTCCAAGACATGCCCAAAACACCTCATGTAGAAAGTGCCGAGGAGACATCCTAGTCAGATTCCTGAACCACCTCAGTTGGTTCCTTTTGATGTGAGTGAGTACCGCCTCAATGACTGCGCTCCGCACCTAATCTTACCTAAAGGAGAACCAAGACACCCTAAGGAGGATGCCCATTTCCTCTGCTTGTACTCACTATCTCACTTTTTCAGATCTAGGCTCAGGCTACCTCAACCTATCATGGCCGTCTGTCATGATAGGTTGGGGGTGAAGGATGGAGACAGGACAAAGGACATAAATACACATATATGTGATTTTTCCCAAAAAGTTGATTCTGTTCATCTGGATGTAGCACCATCGGGAAAACGATATATCCAGATGAACAGAATCAACTTTTTGGGGATTTCCTTACCTGGATGATTGAGCATGAATCAAGACACACGTGCTTTTCTTAAAATAAAAATGTGGCATTTATTCTCATTTCAGAGAAGTTGGAGCCAGAGCAGCAGGTTAAAGTATTTCGGCCATAGTGACAGTCAACAGCACAATGAGTCCCTCAGGGCTATTTTCAAGCCCCAGGGACAGGGGCTCTTCACATCCAGTGCCTTGACCCAGCATCTGCCTCTAGCTCCAGGCCAAGCAGGGGCCACCACCTGCCCTGTGTAACCCAACTCAGCACTCATTCCTCACACAAGCTCAGTACCCATCAGTTAAAGAGATCAAAGAAGACATCGCTGGATCTTTCTCTTTTAACAAGATCTATTTCATGCTGTTTTTCCTCCTTACTGCACACACATAGACTCACACACACACACACAGAAATATGTTATTTAACAGTCGGTTTCTCTGCCTTAAGATCTGCAAACACTCCTCATAAACCGACTTAAAAGAATATATATGTACAGATAAAGAAAAACTCAGTTTTCTATCTGTTTGCAAGAGTGTTGTGAATTAATGTGCAATGAAGCTGTGGAAAATCATAAGAAAATTTGTGTGATTCAGTGTCCTGAAAAGAGGCTGAGCCATGTTTTATACTGCATCGTCTTTGTCACCATGAACCAAGAAATGTTACGGGGGATTTATTCAAACTGTTTTGTTTTTTTGATGATTGTCAATATCCACCCGCATATAGCTATCAGATGGTAATCACCAAATGGGGATGATTGTAACCTTCAATATTTTACTGATTTATACAAATCACAAGCAGACCAGAAAAGAGTTGGAAAAAAGAGCTGTTTAGATGTTCAAAGTATCACGTCACCAGTGTTTTGGTTTTGTTTGGGGGAGGTTTTGTCCGTTGCACCATGTGCTTGATGACTATAAAGGAATAGCACATTGAGAAACTGTAGCTGAGAAGAAATTAAGCTAGTTAAAAGACCAGGTCAACATGTTGGAAATATAATCATTTAATTTCTTGCTGTGACCTAAGTAACTTAGTCCAGCCACTGTCAAGGCAAACTGTCAAACTTGTATCAAGAAAAAAGGAGAGGTCAAATTGAGAAATGGGCAGCTAATGATAATCCGAAACCGAAGGGAGCTGGACAGAACCAAGCTCACCGCTTCCTCCTTTTTTAGTCTCTCAGCTAAGCTAAGCATCCATTTGCCATGCTGACATTTCACTGGTGAGGAGTGTGTAAATTTATTTAGGAAAGAAAAAGCTGATTTGTAGATACATTCACATATTGGAAATTGTGGGTTACAACATTTAAATAGATCAAAATTAAAAAAATAGTTTGCATGGAGCATCCATCCAGCTTATCCGGGGGAACACCTGGATAAGCTGGTGGAGGTGGCTGGGGCGAGGGAGGACTGGGCCTCTCTGCTTAGGCTGCTGCCCCCGCGACCCGGCCTTGGATAAAGCAGATGAAGATGGCATCCATCTGATATTCAAGTTGGGTCTGAAAATCCTCCTCCGTGACATATGTAGTTTCTCCAACACAAAGCCATTCTTCCTCCTCCCTGTCACTTTCTTTGTTTACTTTTAAACGTTGTGGCCTTTTATTTAAGGAGAAAGAAAAGAGTATTTTCATGTTTTCCCTTTACCGGGGTCACGTCTGATCTTTTGTGTTGCATTCAAAGATTCTTGTAAAGATTTTTACATAAGAAAGTCTGACGGGCTATATAACAAATGCCATGAAACCATGATTTTGTTACGAGCAATTTATTTTTGTACTGAACGTTTTTATGCAATACCACTGAAATAAGTACTATTGCAAATTAAAGGCTTTATTCTCTCCTCAAAGGAACCCACCTCAGTCAGTCCTACCGGACTCTCTTATGTGTGATGACTCAAATTGCTTTCAGTGTAAGCTTGCATTTACCATTCGATGTTCTGCCAGTAATGACGATGGTAAATGCTTTGAAAACACAGGTGATGAGAGGCACACTTGTACTCCTTAAACACGAGAATACTGCCTTTCAGTTTTGGGAGATTTTAAGTTAGCCATGCATACAGTTATCAGAGTTCTTGCTTTGGCTCCAGCTTAATAAGAGCATGTTTGGATTCTCTGATAGTGTTTGAAAGGTGTGATGATCTTCTGTATGAATGCTCTGCCCCTTCTATTAGTGACCTTTTCATCCCCAGCCTTTCGCATCTTGGGTTTGCACATTGATCTTGTATTTTTTGTCAATCTTGTTCTCCAGAGGTGTTGATGTAAAAAAGAGCATGTTTCTGGCTTTATCAAACTGATGAAAAATGTCTCTCTAAGAAGCACAGCCACAAGGGTCCAATCATCAGTGTCCTGTATTTTTCTAATGTGAAAAAAATAATAAAAAAAGTAACAATATCTCATTGCAGAATTTGTTAATATACTATATGTGTGAAAAACATGGATATGATATGATAATGTGTTTATTGCCCAATCATAGTTGACAAATCGTTCAGTGTTGTGCAAGAGACTGTGTATAATTGTCATGACTTGTGAGGCTGGATTTGCACAGGACGTCTCGTTGGTTGTTGGAACAGTGTCGCGGATACTGAGAAGTGATGAGATTCTCCCAGAGCTAAAAACAAATGTTGCTTTTGTTCCTGTTTAAATCCAGTGTGAACGACTATGAAGAGGTTCACTGTGCACAGCTCCACAGGCGGGCCATTCACTTTTATGTGCAATTGTTTGTTGCAATCCATACGATATGTTGGGGAAATTATTAACAAGCAAAAAAAGAAAAAAAATGCAGATTCTCTATGTGCCACAGTACTCTGAGAAAAAAATGTATTATGAAATAAATAAAATTCGCAAACTTAAAATTGTGTTTTGTTTGCTTGTTTTTTCAAAGAAAATGTTTGCCTTCACACTCACGAAAGTTACAAGCAAGGTTGTCAACAGATATAATCATGACATCCTGATTTATTAATCAATGTAGAGTGCATTTTTATGTACAGACATGGGTGAGGCTCATAACAGACACAAGAGAAATATAATTATGAAGACGTGTATATAGTGTCGATTTTTAAAAAATGACAAACGAAAAATAAAACGGAGTTTTTGGATGTGGGGAGGAGAGCACATCACGGTAGCCAATCACCGTCCTCCCCGTCGAGCACTTTTCCAAGGTTCTCCTTGTTTCTCAGGCTGCTGAGCAGCAGCTCCAACGTCCTGACGACGGGCATCCCATCGCTGCCCAGAGCCTCCAGACTGCTGTGCCTCTTCCCAAAGCGCCCAATGGGTCTCACCCCACGCCCCACATACCAGAATGGATCTATCTCTGGACCTGGAAACCAAGCAGAGACAAGTTTATCAGTGCCACATAAAGCAAGGGATCCATACAAGATGTTAACAGCTATGTTTGAAAACAGAATAAATATTTAGGAAAGTGGTGGTTAAATATTCTGTTAGTGGACGGACTGTGAGGACAAATACTACTATTACAGCCACAAAACGGCATGATTTTGCCTTTTCCCCCCTCCCTTTTTTAAAAAAATTGTCTTTTAGTGGCTATCCTTCAGACCTAAAACAATGGTATTCTGATATATTACCATGTAAAGTCTGAAAGCCTTTCAAATTAACTGCCAAATATGTTTTCAGTCTTTAAACAACTCCTGAAACGCATGAATGCTCACATCTGTTCAGAACGTTTAGTGTGCAACAACACAGAAGGCCGATCAACAGTATTAATAAATTAACAAATGCGTTTCTATCAAAACATTTAATTCAGTAACAAAATATCCAGCGTGGGGAGCCAGTATTAGTACTCCAATAATGACACAACCACATACTGAATTTACATTTGATGGCTGGTGGAAGGTGAAACCCGGTTAGCATTTCCTCACTCTGAATTAAACAGTGTGTAATTAACCAAATCAGTTTAAAGTCTAATAACAGAAAGTCTCCTGGTTACACTGACAGACAGCATATCTTTAAACTTAATAACTGGAAATAAAAATTTCAATGGATATAATAGGATTATTAAGAAATAATTACATTAGATCTATTGAATTCCATACACTCAGACACACACTTTATTAAATTGTGGTTGATTTAATAAAGTGTAATAGCCTATTTAGCTTTCTTTCTTTTTTTTTTCTTCTTTTTTTCTTTTTGAGCGCGTAAATCCCATCTGATCCTTATCGGGAAAGTCAAATCGGAATGATTTAAAGAAAACGGGTCTTACTTCTGTTGTCTACATTATGAACAATGTGGAAGTCGTGCTCCACTGTGGTGCTGTGAGCGCGGCTGAAGCTGGAGGAGAGAAGGAGGAGAAGCGCCAGAGCTGCGGGCAGCCAGCGGCTCGTCAGGACGCAGTGCCGGACATCAGCCGCTCTCACGGGCAGCATGCTGCGGTGTCGCTCAAGGCACTAAAGACAGGACGCAGTTATAAGTAACTTATCACTTTTGAGAAGACACTGAAAACAGGAGCTATTCGCAAAACCAAGAAAAGACAGAGCTTGATAAAACTGTTGTGCCTTTTTTGCGCCCAATAGTAAAACTTAACGAAAGACCGTTTCAAGTAGGATTAAGTCTTTTAAACCTCGGGACTAATCACTGAAACTGTAATCTGAAAACTTGAATTTCATAATTCTTAATGATGATAGAAACTTTGTGATGGTTATAAATCAGAGATCCTTTGGGATTATGTGCAGGTTGAAATAGTATAATTAGCCGCAATTAGCACAACTGTAGTTATTAAAAGCAAAGTAAAAATATTTGCATTTTGCGTTAGACATGCAAAATGCAAACCCCAAATGGTAAATACTTACCCTGAACTTTGGTAACAGGCTGAGGTCAGTTGGTGGACGTCTTGAGTCTTTATTGTTGGCAGGTGTGCCCCAGCTTATATATATCTCCATGCTGCCCATGAGGCTGTTGGATGATGAATCAAGAACGTCAGTCAGCCACAGTGATCCCAGACTACTGGATGCATCACCCTTCCTCTGCTCCTCCCACTCTTTAAACCCCCACTCATCCTTTTGAGAATGGAGGTTTGCTTTCAGAGTTTCCCTGACATCTGTCACGCAGCAGAGCAGTCCATCAGCAAGTCAATGACATGCAGACACCTTTAAATTCATGAACATGGGGAGACCCACCAGCCCAAGTAGGTCTGTGAGACAATGAACCGGAGCTTTGGTGGGCGTTTTATGATTAGCCTTTCATCAATCAGCTTGATAGGGACTGGGTAGCACACCATCGGCTTCTGCAAAATGCTTCTTGGTTAAGATGTCTTCTCACAAGCTTTTGGAACTTCAGTGATTCATGACGGGCGCTGAAAAGTCACATACACTCACAGTGCTACACATGAGGAAGAAGTAAGTGGAAATATGCTATATTTGCCACTGGTAGGTACTGAAAGGTGACAGTGAATCACAAGTGAGATGCTATGCATGGTGAGGAGAGATTTTCAAATGTATTGAGGTGTAAAGCTGCCTTGGGGCCCAAACCAGCATCTGTACAAGTCAAGAAACTGTAACACAAACTGCTTTGAAGGTGTGCCTAACAAGCAGGTGTACTTTATTCAAACCAAAAAAATACATCTGTAATTTTTGTCAGTTATGTTACAGTATGCATCCATTCAAATGCACATCAAATAATTATTCAACTCCATCTAAAACTACACAGACTATCACTGATAGCACGTGTTTATGTTCATGTACACAACTCCACCCTGCGGCAGCACTTTTGTGCCCCTCCTACCGATTAGAGCAGCCATAATTGCGTCATGGCTGAGATCAGATTGTATGTTGCAGAGTGTGGCTGCAGTAATGAGAAGATAACAACCTGAGGATGTGCAATTGCAACACAACGTGGAAAAATCCATAAATAATGAAGCAAATTAGATTTATGACAGGGAACCCTTATTTGCTGGTGTCACCCTTGGATGCATTTTGCAGACGAATACATTTAAAAAGGGCACAGAAAAATGTTCTCAGTTCCTTGTGTGCAATGTTTTATCTCACTGCTGTGATGGGTGTTAGCATTGTTTTCTCCTGCCCAGATAATTCCAGCTGCACATTTTCCTGCCTGAAAGCAAAAACACACGACATTGCAGTATCTTTCATTTTAAACTTTTCTCTCGTGACTGTGGGGTCATAGGTCCCCGAATAATCGCTGATTAGCTTTCTTTGTGTTATAGAAGTATTGATCAAGTCACAGCACCAGGTAACCAGCAGGGCTTCCTTCTCCATGACATGCTATGAATAATATAGCTGAAAGATCAAGATATGTTAATTATTTATAAATGGCAGCCAAGTGGAGCCAGTGGCCTAGTGGCCTAATGGACAAGGCACCAGACTCCGGAGCTGGGGATTGTGGGTTCAAGTCCCACCTGGGTCAAGAATACATGGGGATCAATAGGGTTAGTAATTTAAAGCAGGTTGGCACAGGCTCCTAACCCTACTGATAAAGTCCTCCCTGTTGTGATTCATGCTACACTTAAGTAACTTTTCTTTAATGTAGTTAAACATCTTTACACTGGCAAAAACTGGAGTTTGTCCCACTTGAGATCAAAGAGGGTTGAATGTGGCATACCATGTTGGGTTCGATCTCCCTGATCAAAAGCATTTCTCTTCTTTCCTACATTGCTGACACACTATCCATGATCTAAAGCATGTGAGGATGAGACAACAGGAGGTATTTCCCTTGCACCTTGAATTCAGAACAAAGGCCATTTATATAGACAAACATTCTACATCCACAAACCTTACACACAGACAGCTCAGGGGGCGAAAAGGACATTAAAAAAAGGACACAAAATTTTTATTTTTGTGAGGACATGAATATTTTAAAAGTAAACCTTTTACGAAAGGTCACTGTTGAATAGATGGCTGGTAAATGTTTTCTGTTGAATGTCACAAAAGCCATTTTCAGGCCATCAGATGAGAGCAATGGACCAGAGAGGCCCAGAGGCCTAATGGACAAGGCACCATCCTCTGGAGCTGGTGGTTGTGGGTTTAAGTCTCACCTGGGTCGAGACTACTAAAAAGGACACTTAACAAAGTCTCAAAAAGTGAGAACTAAAACGAATGCAGACTGAAAAAAAACTCCTTTGCTTACACGGAGTCACTGTTGATCTTGAAAATCTTATATAAATACTATATATATTTCCACAGACATGAATTATTTAGAAGATACCGGGAACATGCATCCACCGTTTTTGTAAACTGAATGCTTTGCTGCCTCTCTGTGGTCAAATGCGCACATAGACTTTTTTACTGGACTACATCGCAAACAAATATATGTGTGCAATATATAAATATACAGTGTGTTAAGAGACAAGAAAGAAGTGAATCTTCGGTGCAGCTAAAAAAAGAAACAGCGTTCACATGATTCATAAATATTACAGCGGCATACGTCACCCAACGAGGAACGCATGCGCAATGTGAAATGAAAGCAAACAGCAACATATCGATACCAGTCTCAAACTACTACCATAACCTTGGAGTCAGGACGGTATTTATGGGACTACAGGCAAAGGAACTTTACTTAGAAGCCAAAATAAGACACACCGAATCTGCCTGAAACGGAGCTTTCTCTAAAAAAAAGAAGAGAGAAGTGAAACATCGCTCGCGTTTGACTTTTTGGAAGTGGCTCTAAAATAGTTCTCCGACTCTGCGCACTTGCTTCCTGTTGACACTGACTCTGTCAAATAACCAGTCAAACGACTCACTGACAGAAATGTAAAAGAAGGGAAAGCCGAGACCAGGTAAGAACGCGGGACAGGAGGTAAACAGACAGGCAGACGGGACTCCGCTGGAACTATTTTCTACATGAGTCTTCGGGCAGGATGTCGCTGAGTTCAGGCGGTTGGGCTCACTCCTCCCCCGATCACACACCGGACCACTCCGCCGCGTTCCCCAGCCACTATGGGGCCTCGCAGTCTCAACTTGGCTGCCACACCGTCCTCATGTCGGTTCGGGTGTCAGTGTGCCATTCTGGGATTCGGCCGCTGTGTCTTCCGGGAGCAGGTGATGAGTCACTGAGACTGCAGCTCAGCATGGACCCGGGGAAATCCGGGGAATTCCGGCTGTCGCTCCTGGAGAACGGCGGGACTGGCCGGAGTGTGGTGAGTTCACAGCAGTGCGGGGGTTGGCTTGTTGTGGTATGTGTGTTTAAACGTTGTTAACAGGCTGTGAAAAGATAATAGGAAAGAGATGTATTCTAGATGTACCTCCACATCAATGCAAGGCTTTATGTTGTCCAGGTTTATTTTTAATGAGCACTACCTCAAGCAGTGCAGTGATTTACAGTTTTCTGGCTTTACACCAAAGCCATCCTGGTCTAGGAAATCCCCGCAGACCCTCCAGGGTCTTAAGTTTCTTATGTAAATTGCCTTATGCAAAGGCCATACCCTTGACAACTTGAGGTAGTGATTCTAAATCATTAAATATTAAAATGTTTTTTGGCAAGGCAGGTTCTTTTTTTTAAAATAGATATTACCATTTTTACCACTCTTTTGTGAAGGAAATTAATGTCTGTCCATATCCTCTTTGCACAGGTTGTTTGGGTGTTTTTAAAGGGCACCCATGACCAAGGGGGACAGATTCAGGCCACTTTGCTTGGAAGCAAATGTTATGTTTTATACACATGTCTATTTTATCTAACTACATTTTTTTTACAATATAGTGGGAAATTAAAGTTTAGACAAATCCATCACACAGTGACAAAAACGACAGCCTTTGATTTCCTCTGACTGTCGCTCACTCTTTATTATTTCAGACCATCGCCGAGTTTGATTTGAGGAGCGTGAACTACGAGGTGAAGTCGCCAAAGTGCCACGAGCTGAGTTTGGCCGTTCCTCCCAATGATCGCATCAGCTTCAACTTTCGCTGCGAGCAGGAAGCCCAGGAGTGGGCTACTGTGGTGATGTCGTCACTAAGAGAAGCACACAGAGGTCAGTCACCCAGGAGAGCAAATACTTGTAGATGACAAACAGATATTTGGCCTTGGAGCAAAGTCCATCTAGCCTTTTTATTCTGCTTATCCAGTTGACCCAGAAAAACAACCATTAACACATGACAAATTTAAAATAACCAAATAATTTAACCCCGCTAACTGCATGTCTTTGCACTGTGGGAGAAGCCAGAGTAACCAGAGAGAGCCCACTCAGACACGCTGAGAACATGCAAACTCCACACATAAAGGCTAGTGCCGGATGGTAGAGTCAAACCCAGGAACTTCTTGATGTGAGGCAATAGCTTTAATTTGCTTTAAATTGTTAAATCCTCCCAATTCTTTCGATCTTTGGGCTGAAGGAAGGACAATACTCGGTGTATAAATGCTCAATCAACAATTACTTTATTACATACAATTCAACACTTTTGAGCATCAACCATCCGGATGGGGAGACATGCATGCAGAGGGTCACAGCAAATCTCCAACTGGTGGAGGGTTACTCAAACTCTTATAGCATTTAGTGGCCCCCACCTAGTCGTAAAAACCTAAACATTCATTCTTTCTAACTCCTAGCGAGCCTGACTTATGGCCTTGGCTCCCTATTTTGTCTGCCTTTAACAACGGCGGCAACGGTGGGGGTGAAGCTCCCGTGGAATGTGCTCTCTGTCTCCTCTACTATCAGAAAAAGCAAAGTCCTGACTCTCCGAAAACAGTATTTCTTATAACTCAGCAGTATAATGCATCATGAACAATATCATTCATTCACACTGAATCAGCAGTCTAATGTAATACAAATCAGTTTAATAACTGTAATGTTATCACCTTCTTCTAATTCAGGAGAATACTACAAACTAAAACTACATAATACTTTCACAATCATTAATCAGGGGTATAACATGGCATAAGATAATATTATAACCCCACACCACCATGGTGCAAATGCATTCAAATTTGCAAAATATTGTAGGATGCTTTTGTTATGCTGATCCACCCTGTAGGGAACTTGTGTTTGTGCAAATTAAGGTATAAAATTGACTGTGTTCAGTGGTTGGTAGCAACACCACCATGAACCTCACCATTCCAAGCTTCATCAGAGTATAGGGTTTATACTCTGATGAACGATAAACCTCAGATTGTCTCAGTAGGCTAATAATGACATCATTGTGATGTTCGTAAAGCTATAAAGTGTCGTTTTAAGTAAAGTGAGCATCGTTTAAATCATGCCCTGAGCATTTTTCCTTATTTTTTAACATACAATACAGAGAACAAACCTGCGTCACTTCGGTGTTTGTTGTGACCTACCCTTCCCTTAACTTCTCCGGTATATGTGTTACTGCCCATGCTGACTGAAGGATGCTGAGGCCTGTGTGAGCTGAGAGCTCTTTGTTCTCATCATGGCTAAAAATAGTTGTTCGTGCCGCTGGCTGTATGTTTGAAGTTTCACAAAATCCAATCAATTAAAATTTATTTAAGCATGTTTTTAGCTAAGCAAACGCAACAACAGTGCTGTACAAATTATCGGACAGGCAACATGAGTAATATATGCAAAACGTAAGTTCGTACATGTTAAACCGTATAAGATAAACGTGACATACACATTGATTTATTAAAATAAAATCGAGAGCGATTACTTGGACCTGCATGAAGCACTGCGCGTCTTTCCTGGTCTGCACGGCTGCTCGTCAGCGTTGCACTCAAACAATGGGGACCTCTCTTTTTTGAAAAAGTGCAGCGTTGTGTGCGTGACTGGGATACAAACTGTGGAAGTGATGGTCTGATATTCAAATTAGCCCTGTGGAACCAAGCACAGCACTGTCAACTGATTCCACTTTCATAGTGGAAACCGAGTGGCAGACGTTAGCTTGTTACTCTTCATATTTCCATACGTTGCCTTGCTTCCCCCTCAGGGCTCAATTCACACAAACTTGCGAAATGATAAAATCACAGAATGATTGAGTTTCTTCTGGAGCTTAATGTGTTTTCTTTATCTCTTTCTTGTCTTTGAAATCTGTTTAGTTAAAATCTTTTTCCCCCCTCTGGGTTTCAAATTTATATATTGGCAGCCTTCTCTCACCATAATGAGCCACAGCAGCCCCCTGACGGTCCCCATCATCAGAACACCTTAGCTTTGCAGCAAACAGGTGAGTGTGACACCTCTGTTTCTGTTTTCATTCATTTATTTGTTGTTAGCGCCCTTCTGATCTCTGCATGTCTCTCTGTGTTTCATCATGCGTGCATTTGTTTCATCTGCAGAGGACACTTGTATAGAGCTGACCAAGGCGATAGAGGCAGGTGACATGCAGTCTGCTTCTGCCTTTGCTGCTACGCTCGCCCATCAGCGTGCTGCACTTAGGATCCAGCCCTCCACCAGAGACCACGAATACAATGAAGTCAAGTAGGAACACGATTACTCGTTATGATTTCGATACTTCGCGGCACGATCTATAATCAGTAGTTTTATGTTTCGATAATTTGATGTAATCTTAGTTGTTTGCACGGGTTTCATCTTGTCTCGCAGTTTGGCTGTCGTAGTGGAGGATTCGTCCTCATCCTGTTGTGTCACTGTGAAAGTTTTCCCACTCATGACTACTGCGTCGCTGAAACAGCAGGTTAATTTGAGCTACACATATATATGTTTATCATATTCCTTTCACAGCATGGTTTCGATTCTGCCCCACTGTTAATGTTTCTCTCTCATTCATCGTCATTCTCTTTGTTTTTTTTCTAGATGTTTCTCGAATACGGCTTCCACCCACGAGTGCAGCGCTGGGTGATCGGCCAGTGCTTGTGCTTCGACAACCGATCCCTCGCGTCGTACGGTGTTCGTCAGCACGGTGACACGGCCTTCTTGTACCTCTTGTCAGCCCGCCACGCTCGCTTGACCCCGCAGGCCCTCCAGCAGGATCAGGAGAGCATCCTCCTCTTCAGCCCTTCATCTCAGTCTTCTCCAAACCCGCCACTCCCTGCTACCTCTGCAAATGGCCCCTCATCTCAGGACTGGAGGCCTTACACCACACTTCCTTCTAGACTCCGTACCAATACTAACACTGGTAAGATGTGGTCTCTTCACAGTGGTTTATGTGAAATCTGAGCTATTTAAATCACAATTACACATGTGTATTTGTTGCTTTACTAACAAAGGGCCTTTGAACACCTTATCACTAAAACCCTTGTGATCATTGCTTTGAAAAATACACCATGGTATGTCACTTTCTTATCTTCTATATGTTATTCTAATACGAGATGAGTCTTCCTACAAAAAAGCAAAAACTTGGCGTGATTTAAAATTGAAAGGTCTCCTCTTTAAGCTTGTGTTCTTGTGCACCTCCACATTGCTTCCAGGGCTCCTGCTATTCTAGATCAGTTCCTAAAAGTCCTGTTCTGCCAGTTTGCAAGTGTTCATCTGTCTATGATTCTGTGAATCATAAGACCACCCGTGATTAGTGGTGCAACGGATCACAGTTGATCTGAAATCCGAACCGATCCCACTCCACGGTTCGGTACGCACGTGATCCAAAGATTCGAAAAAGAGAAAAAAGTATGTGTATGGTGCGCGAGGTCAGTCTGTCAGCCGGTAGTTATGGCCAGCGCTAGCGGTCCAAGTGGCAGAGCAGAGGAGTTTGCGGCATTTAAGCAGCCCTTTGCCGACCAATCCGACCGGGCTAAAGTTATTACAAAAGCTACTGGGGTGTTTAGTTGCAGACAGGAGGCCGTATTCCGTTGTGCAAAACAAGGGGTTTAAACTGTGATGAACGTGCTTGAGCCACGCTATGATATCTCGTTGCGCGTCCACTTCAGTGTGACAAGATCGTTCCAAGCATGTATGAGCAGGAGAAGTTTAAAGTTATGGCTGAACTGTCCCAGGCATCTTCTGTTGCTCAAACTACAAATGGGTGGACCTCCAGGGCAAAGGAAAGCCACGTGACCGTGACCGCTCGTTATATCACAGCGGAGTGGCCCTGTACTGCCCTATAGATCACATTAGATTAGATGAAACTTTATCCCTCGGGTGGGTTCCTCCGGGAAATTCAGTTTCCAGTAGCACAGCACCCACAGAAGTTGCAGAATGTGAGCAGAAATATACCATATATATAAACACAGAGAATACAAAAGGGATAAAAAGAATAAATAGGAATAAGAATACAAGGGAACGGCACATTTCAAGTATTGTGAGTCTATTACACCGTTGGTTATTAACAAAAACTATTGCACAGTGAAAAGGCACTACAGCTTACTTGTTCGCCCCTCCTTTGTCCCCGTTTCCCCTCCCTCTCCCCTCCAGCGAGGAGTTAAACAGTTTGTTGGCGTGTGGGACAAAGGACTTTTTAAGTCTGCTGGTCCTTGACTTTGGGAGAAGCAACCTGTCACTGAACAGACTCCTCTGGTTGTTTATGGCCGTGTGCAGAGGATGCCCAGCATGGTCCATAATGTCCATATTGCACCTTAATTTGTTTTTATATAAGTGTGTGGAATGAGTCTTCAGTTGAATGTTTTTTAATAGGCAAAAAATACTTAAATAAGTAAATGGCGAGTCGAATTTTTGTCTTTTTTTTCTATTTTTGCTGATCCGAAAATTGATCCAATCCGTGACTTAAAACCGATCTGATCCGAACCGTGAGATTTTTGATCTGTTGCACCGCTACCCACGATACAGTATTATTGCAATTTTTAGCATTTTGCAATAAGCTCACAATAACATATACTACAATTTATCACAATGGAATCAGTCTGTGACTGAATGAGGACAAATTGGTAATTATACACTCTGTCAAGCTGAGTGTGTCCAGTGTTGGCTGTTTTTTCGGGTGAGCTGATTTATTGTAAGATTGCTCAGCTAAAATTATCTCAGGATCGCCGTGCAGGAGATGAACACTGTTGCTATTAGAGGGCTCGTCTCATGTTAGCAGAGCAGCGTTCCCATTTATTTACGTATCTTTATTTATTTCATAAAATATCGATATTTGGTGCCCCTGTATCGATACAAAATAGCCATGTAAAATATTGCAATACAGTGCAGTATCGATATATTTTTTTGAGTATGAAGACAGAGAGTAGGGCTCATGAGTGTGATGGTGTGATGAAAAAGCTTCTGCCTGCTCAGTTCAGCGCGTGTTGAACTCTCAGGCACCTTGAGACGTTACAGTAGTGGCCTGCATTGACAGCCTAATGCTGGGGGAATGAACGTTTCACACGGTGGGATGAATGTCGAAGGGAAAAGAGTGACAAGCATGCTCCTGACCTGTCTGACAAAGAACTTAATATTTTGTCACACAAAGTAGGTCACAGCACAGTTTCTGAGACATGATCTAGAAGCAGAAGTGTTTGAAGTTGTTGCACACTGCCCAAGAAGACCAAAAATAGTGACTACATTTAAATTAAGTATGGCTTTTTTTTTTTTCAGTGACAGATTCAAAGACTTTATTGATCTCACCTTGTATGACTGTTTAACACCTTATTTCTATTGTTAGATAAAAATAAATAAATAAATAATGTAAAGTGAGCAATCCCCTACTAAACATAGTTTGTCTGTGACTTTGTATGGTCTGTGCCCACATAGTGAAAATGTAACTCAGCAGAATACCAAGGAAAAGAAATAATTACTCAATTTAAATCTATATGCATACACCATAAAGGTGCCATAAAGTCTTTCACACACTGGCATATTGAGCAAACATGTTTGCACGCAGATTTGATGTTGGCTGCTCAGTCTCTTTTTTTTCTCCTTAAATGCCTCAGGCGGTTTAGAGAGGCAAAACATCAGAGAGATCAGAGATCTCATCAACCTAGAGATGCCTCAGCTTGATAAAGCCCTGAGCCCGAAAACATCGCCTACCCAGGTAATGTAATTTTTGTCAACCTATCGAAAACATATACTTAAAGGACACACAGTTAAGTTCAGTAAGGTAAAAAGAATGTAGAGAATAACGGCGCTAAACAAATTTTCAGGGTTGGTCATGTCCTTCGTGCACCTACATTAACAAACCAACACGGCCGGGCTGTGAGATCTGCAGTACGGACCGACCTGAGAACTACGTTGTCCCGGGGGGATATCGACCTGATACACTGGAGCTCAGAAGAATTCAGAAGGAGAAAGAAGCTATCCGACAATACCAGCAGGTATTTAAAAAAAGAATACATTCCGGGTAGTATGGTTTTACGTGCACATACTTAATATGATTTCTGGAATATAACATGATGGTGGGCACACAAAGCTCAGTTAAAAATTTAGGGAGGGGAGCACCACTTAGTGACACACAGTTTGGCCAAATTTGACAAAATGCTCAAAGTGAAACCGATGAAAGGGAGAGGGTGATATGTATTTATTTAGAAAAAAATTAATAACCGTGGTATTTGAATTGAAACTTTCAGGCTCTCTCAGGTTGACTCTCTTCTCTTCTGTCTCTGTTTTTTGAAGGAGAAAGGGAGAAGAGAGGGGCTGAAGAGTGCTGGGCTTCAAAACACCTCACTCCTGTTTAACCTGGACCAGAACTACTGAACACACAGACACAGGCAGACATACACCTTATGTTCATTTCTATCCTTGAAGCACCATCTCCACTGCCCATGACTATATTCATGTATATCCACATTTATGCAATAAAACTGTCGAATTTTACCCCTGAAGTCATTTTAAGCTGCCTTCATGCATCGGTTGCATCCCATATTTGCAGATTCATAAGATCGTGCAGTTTACAGGCTGTGTGAGAACATGTTACTTTTTTTTTTTTTTTTTTTTGCACATTTTCTGAAAAATGTGGAAAACGTGCTCTGAATGAGCAGTAATGCTGACAAGGACGGGCAGGTTTTTAAAAAAAAACCTGTGAGATTTCTTTTTACATTTTGACCCTGGCTCCAAAAGACGTTACTCATATTGAACATCCAGTGACAGTCGTAATCACTGCAGCCTTTCAGCAAATCAAATGAAGTGGCTTTTTAATGAACTCTTTAGGAGCAATAGTTGCCACCGAGTTGAATGTATGAGTCATTTATTTTGCACTGCGATACTGTATATACTCTGAATGGATAAAAATAAAAGGTTTTGACTCTGTGTGCTTGTCTGTGTTTGTGTAAATGAGGATTTTGAGCATTTTCGAGTTTAAAATGCACATTATAAGAAAAAGCTGGAAGAGCGCAGTTTACAGAACTTGCCTTTAACCCTCACTTCCCTCCTCCAACAACACCGCTCCTTCTTCCAGGCGAGGGAGGAGGAGCGAAGGCAGAACTTTGCCCGGCTGGTGATGATGGATGGTCAGGACCTGGTGCCTAACCCTGAATCTGTGGAGTGTAGGATCTGCTATGCAGGCTTACAGCCGGGAGATGGCATCCTCCTGAGGGAGTGTCTGCACTGTTTTTGCAGGTAAAATTTAAGGGGTGGCGGTTTTTTGATTTGTTTTGTTTTTCTTGTACACCCTGGGTGACTTTTCTGTGTTTGTGTGCACGCCTGCTTAGAGAGTGCTTGCGCTCTGTCATTATGCTGAGCGAGGAGCCCGAGGTGTCCTGTCCCTACAGAGATGACACATACTCCTGTTCCTGCTTCCTGCAGGAGAGGGAGATCAGAGCTGTGAGTGAGACCAACTAACAGCTTCTGACACTTTTTTTTTTTTTTTTTTTTTTTTTAAAGCTACAGTTTTATCTTTTAGTGTTAGCACACATTCACCATCTTCCTCCTGTTTCCTGGTGACAGTTGGTTCCTGCAGAGGAGTATGAACGCTGGCTGCAGAGGGGCCTTTCAGTTGCAGAGTCTCGGTGTGAGGGCAGCTATCACTGTGCTACTCCTGACTGTCTGGGCTGGTGTGTGTATGAGGATACTGTCAATGTCTTCCACTGCCCTGTCTGCAAGAAACACAACTGCCTAATCTGCAAGGTAGAAATCATACACAGTATATACTGGTATAAAATGAAATTTAATAATTTATTCCTGTCTTTTCCTATATTGGTTGCTTGAACTCATGTGATGCATTAGATTTGCACATATACTATGTAGAGATGCAGACTGAACTTTGAACTAATTAATTAGTCCAAGCTCATTTAGAATAAGTTTATTTGAGTGGCTTCTGCCAGGAACAGTTCATTTTAATTGCACATTATGCTGTTAAAAATGAAAAATACTTTGTAAAAATGAATACCGTACATAAATGAAAAAATGTCCAAGTATTGACATGGTTTTAACTGGTTTGGTTGCCTCGTGCTAACTGCAAATTGAATAAGAAATGTTTATTTCTGCAAAGAATGCCTGTTTTGCTCATTCCTAGCTACATTTTTATTGAATTTATCCAATTGTCCTAGAGTGATTTACATAAATTACAGTTTTTAAAAGATCCTTATTTGTTCCTCTTTCTATTTTCTCCTCAGTCTATCCATGAGGGTATGAATTGTAAGCAGTACCAGGACGATCTTGCAGCGCGTGCTATCAATGACTCTGCTGCTCGAAGGACAACACATCTACTAAATGTGAGCTACAACAGACATGGAGTTGTGGTCAGAAGTTTTCATACATTCCTTGTGGCATGAATATCACGGTAATTTGGGGTTTTTAGTTATTTCTTTGAACGGCAGGATACATTTTTATTACTTTGAAAAACAAGAATTGGGTGCACGAGTTTCTAATCCATACAGGCTCAGATCTATACATACAACCCCACTAACATTTGGTTAAATATCTCATAGCAAGTTGTACTATGAGCAGATGTTTTGGTAGCCATCAACAAGCTTCTGCTATAATTCTGTCTGTGATATTTAACCACTCTTCTTGGCAGAATTGGTAGAGTTCTTTAAATTAGTTGGTCTCTTGGCACAGACCCGCTTTTAATCCACAAGTCTTCAGTAGGTTTGAAGTTTGTACATTGGGAAGACCATTGCAGAAGCTTAATGTTAGCCTGCTTTATCCAATCCAAAACCAGTTCATGTATGTATTTGGAATCATTGTCCTGTCTCAACACCAACTGAATCAAAGTTTCAACCATCCAGCTGTTGATTTACGGTGAAGCTGAAGAATTTGGAGGTAGTCCTTCTTCATTATTCTATCCATTCTGTGTATTGTACCAGTACCACTGGCAGCAAAACAATCCTAGAACACGATGCTACCACCACCATGCTTCACAGTTTTACTTTGTTTTTAAGTTTGAAAGCCACACCCTTACTCCTCCAAACATGTGTCTTGCAATTGTGGCCAAATAGCTCAATCTGACCATAAAACACATTTGGCTTGTCCATGGGGGCAGCTGCAAATTTCAGTTGAACTAGATGGTGTTGATTTTGGAGCAGGGGCATCTTTCATGATCAGCACACAAATCCCTTTTATGCAGCAAATAAAAACAAAAAGTTGTAGTCAATCACAATTACTAACAAGACGTAAGCGTGCCTTGGCTTTGTCAAGTTAAAAGACATTGTAGAACCTTCATCACTAATTATTAAAACATTTAAGTGAGTGTATGTATATATTTGTGCCTGTGTGTATACCTTTAAATCTGTGTAGATTAGCGAATATCTCAAATAAATTCAAACCTGTGCAAGAAATTCTTGGTTTTAAAGTAACAAAGTAACAAAAGATGTATGCTGAACAGTGCCACCCTGGAAAAAGAACCGTCCAAAGAAATCATTAAAATCCCCAAATTACCATGACAGCCAATGATGAGTGTATGTGAACTTCTAACCACAACATCTGTACTGTATGTGGGATGTGCGACATGACAGAGAGTTCTTTTGAGTTGTACACTGTTTTAAGGCTATTTGTAATGCACAGAGATAGAAGGGACAGTGTTGCAGATCCATTTTTACCTCTACTCGTAAGCAGTGAATGGCTTTGTGGTCTAATGCTTACAGACAAACTGATATATACTGGTAATGCTTTCCATATCCTCGGGTCTCATATTCTTTCTTCTTTTTCTTGTTCTCATTTTATCTCTCACAAACAGACTCTTGTGCAGTCAGGGGAGGCCATGCGCTGTCCACAGTGTGGCATCATTGTACAGAAGAGAGATGGATGTGACTGGCTGCGCTGTACAGTCTGTCACACTGAGATCTGCTGGGTAACCAGAGGGCCACGCTGGGGGCCAAGGGTATGAAATCTGTCCTTTCTACCTTAACTTTAACGATTTATCTATTTTTGCTTTATTTAGTAACCTTGGTCAGATAGACTCAAAAACTGTTTATGTCCACCTAAAAAGACTGCAAAGCCTTGTTTTCCATCAAAGCATGTTCCTCATTCTGTTGCTTTTAAAGGGTCCAGGAGACACCAGTGGAGGATGTCGTTGCAACGTGAACAACCGAAAGTGTCACCCTAAATGCCAAAACTGCCACTGAGAGGGTCAATATGGGTCAGATTGCCCCGAATGAATGAATGACTGAACTTGGGGAAAAAAGCTGCTCTCTCAATAGCATGGAAAGAAAGACTGAGATTTCTATTTAAGCTATATTTAATACAAAATTGTGCAGAATTTATACATTAAATACATACTGAGATCTTTAATCAACAAATCTCTAACAGTCACTTATTTTCACTGGTTTTTCCACTGGAATCCGAATGAAAGAAATAATATTTTTACATGTCGCTGCATCTCACTAATAAGAATGTGGTTAGTTATGTAACGAAGATGAGCGTGGTCAGAATTATGCGGTATAAAAAACAGGAGTATTTACTTTGAATGCATGTGGTGCCTTTTCAGAATGTTTGCACAGCTGATGTAGCAGTACGGGTGCGTTACTTTCTGTTTAAGCAGTTACGAGCCTGGATGCATTACAGAAAACTGAAGTGGCCTTGTTTCTCGTGCACAAAAATCAGTAGCAGGGTGTTTCTGAATGAAACAAAATGTGACAATTTTTTCTCATTGTGATAGATGAATGTGATAAATAGATGAAGCAAGAGTCCAGAGTTACATATAGAAGCATTTCTGAATGTGTGTATGTGTGTGTTTGTACGTCTGCGTGATGCCGTGTAATGACTGCATGGGTGCCTTGTTACCAAAGAGGTTTGAACCGAAACAAGTGTGTGTCTGATTATTCCTTCGATTGGGATCCGTTGGTCTGATGGCTGAGAGAAACCAGACTGTTTTCACAGAGTCGTGTTTTATTACCCACGACTCTGTGTTCCCCCAGAAACTGCTCACATTTGAGTATTGTGTGATGACATCACCAATAAATGTCAACGTGTTAATTAAAAGGCAGGTATTGGTTGTTAAGTTTATATTTCCTGTATGGGGAGGCACATGTAAACACCTTTTGTCAATAAGCTTTTATTCCTGTAGAAGACCTCGGATACAATAAAGTAATTCATAACAGTGTAAATACTTGGAACATGTTTTTATCCATGTACGCATCAATGCCCTCTCTCTTCACTGGAAAAGGGGGGGATGCCTAACTTCAAATTCCTGAGTTTTCCCTCGACTACACTACTGCCCAGAACTGACAGGCCAAGAAAAGATCCTCACTCCTTTCTGTGTGTAAAAGTCAGCACTGTGCTGCTGACTTTCTGTTGTGCCTTAACAATAAATAAACACCATTCAAACTCACACGTGTGTTTGTGAGTGATTTAACGTAGAACTGAGTGAATGAGCAGCTTTAAAGCTGTCATCGTGCTTTCTAATCCTTTAGTAGGGTAAATTTTTCACAGCTTGTAAATATTCAAAGGCTATTTGTAGCGTCCAAAGAGAAGACTTGGTGACTTCTGCATGTCTTCTTAAATGCACAAAAACATTATCCCTTTCTTTCAACTGCTCCCTTTAGGGGATTATTTCCCCATCTCTCCACCTAACTCTAGCATGCTGCTCCTCCATCAACCTTCTGCATCTCCTCCTTCACTACATCCATGACCCTTCCAAACTGCGCTTCACTCCCAATGACAATCTTCAAATCTTTAACTCTGACACTTCAGGTGAAGCTGGTTCGCCTCCTGTCTTTCTGTCAGTGCCACCATCTCCAAACCATACGTCATAGCAGTCGTTTCCACCTGCTCCACCCACTCTGCACTCTCTACTTCACCTGTCTTCTGCACTGTTGCCTCGGATGCTTGATCCCGGGTATTTAACCTCATCCGCCTTCACAACATCTACATCTAGTATTTTATTACATCTACATCACATTTTATTAATGTTACAATTTGCGTATTTAATCAGATGGGACCACACTTCAGAACAACAAACTCTTTCAGCAAAAACCCTTTAATCACCTTTCGGTTTCAAGGTTATTCCTCCAGTTCGCCATTCCTGCAGTGGACTTCCTGCGCGCCTTTTATCGCCGTTGTCACATTTTATAGTGCTTTATTGTTGTTGCTGTTTAGCATTAAAAAACAAAACAAGCACTTATTTTCGAGTGCACATGATGTTCGTTTAAGCGCAAAGTCAGTCCCACTTTCCACACCCCCTTCTTCTTTGCGAGCACTTTCACCCAGGAACTCGATATGCTCAAATTATAGACCTCGATCTCCCTTCAAGAGTTGGGGGAGGCGGAGTTAAGACCGGACAGCGGCACCGAGGAGCTACTTCGTCGTTGTTTCTCTTGGAAAAGGAGGCAGAGCGGGGTTATGGGAGGAGGATTTGACCGACGTCGGATTATCAGAGATTAGCAGACTAGCAGTGCAGCAGCAGTGCCCGGCGCACAGGTGAGTATGTCGGTGCTGTTACTAGCTGCTTTGCTTCGTGTCCGGCATGCTTCACGCTGTGAGCTGCATGCAATGGAGCTCAGTTCGCATCGGTTTAAGATGTGCATATATCTCAGGTGCAGAAAAACTTCACTCTTGAAGGATTCGGGCAGAGTTTGTAAGGATTTCTGTCTCTTAATGCTGGTTGACCTGTCTGTGATATTCCTGCATGCTTCCTCTGGAATATGCATGCTACTGTCCTACTTAGTGCAGTTTGATCACGTCTGTTCGCTTCATTTTGAAGTAATAGCATCAGATCACCTCTTCCTTTTTTCTGTAAAGACCTAGTGGAGTCTAGATTTGTATAAATGATCACCACATTTGTTTAAACTTACATTTCTGGGACTTTACCGCGCGTAAAGCGTCACCTTGCACAGTAGTGTGGACAAAGTTCAAGTGGATATCAAGGTTAGCGTAGTTATTAATCGTAGACTTTAAAAAAGTTAGTTAACTGAAATTATTTTGTGAATTTTTACAACTAAGAAAACTATAATTTAGAAAAATAGAGAGATAATATGCATAGTTTTAGTTAGTTTGGTCAAAGTTTTGTTACACCTTTGCTGATGTGGACATTGATGGACATATTTCTAGAGACTGGGTGTCTATAAGACAGCTGCCTTAAAAAAATAAGACGTTTGTGTTTGTTGTAATACCTGTACTGATTTTCATAAGTCTTTACTCAGACATACAATAATAATTAAAAAGAGTAAAACTAATAAAAACTAAACCGAAACAAGGAAATCCACTCTGGAAACTAAACTGTTTTAAAAGCAAAAAGTCAAAAATGAGATAAATACTAATTAGAAAATGTGAAACTATAGTAACTTTGGTAGCCATGCATGAACTTTGCAGATGCATTAGCGGTGCACTATGAGAGAGGAATGCATGTGTTGTCTCTGCAGTCTGGAGTCATATAAACAAAGAAAAACCTGGAGGTCTAGCAGAGAGAGGAAAATGAGTGAAGGAGTGAGCATGGTGGCAGGCTGCTGGCTTAAAAATAAGAAGGTGGTGTTTTTTAAACGAGAAATGTTCCTTCTCCTTCAAATTAAAGGTTCCTTAGTTGCTCCTGTATCATCACAGTGTTGAATGAATAATTTTAACTTCCACGTTCTCCTGTTCTTTTCTTATTATAGACTTGGGAGTGGCACTTTACTTTCTTCACTATGGCTGAGACTAAGGGGAAATTTGACTTTGCCATCGACCGGGGTGGCACCTTCACCGATGTGTTCGCCCGGCTGCCCGATGGTTGTGAGAGAGTCCTTAAGCTGCTGTCCCGAGACCCCCAGAACTACAAAGATGCTCCCACTGAGGGGATCCGCAGAATCTTGGAGGAGGTAATGTTGTGCTGTCCACCTTCAGCCAAGGAAATATCAGGTTAATTGCTGTCATACTGGCTGTCATTTCACTGTTTTTATAGATTATTAATAAGCATGTATCAAAAAAAGCAGAATAGGCGGCTCAATGTGGAAACGATATGTAATATTGAGCAACACTACATTCATATCCATACATTATCTCTAGGGATAGCTGTATATGATGCTGATGTTTGCATTTCTTGACAGGAAACAGGGAAGGCGTATCCCCGCGATCAGCCTGTAGACACTTCTCTGATTGGCTGGATCAGAATGGGCACTACGGTAGCAACCAACGCGCTGCTGGAGAGGGAGGGAGAAAGGACGGCGCTCCTGGTCACAAAGGGATTCAAGGACCTGCTGCACATTGGCACTCAGGCCAGGCCAAAGCTGTTTGACTTGGTCTGTTTTTTCAGCCTGTACCAGTGATTGTACTGCATGTGGTGCTCATTAGTAGTGTGAGGCACGGCTTGTGTCTCTGCAAGGTTTAGTTATTATCTCGTTGTGCTCAGGCTTGTGGCAAGTACTGGAGTTTGCCCTGAGCTAGCTGTAGAGTTAACACATTAAGTGGTCGCTTATCTGTAAAGCTCAGGTTACGGATCAGTAAACTGTGGCTTACTGTGCTGTACATAGATTTTTTTTTTCTTTAACCTTTAAGGTCAGCAGAACACACAAACTAAACCTGATAAGCTTTTGCACCATAACAGTCTGAAGCCTTAGCTGGTAAAAGCAGTTACTGTTATTGTTTATCACTTTCTGGCTCTTCCCAGTACATGCGCTTTGAGCTGGTATACCTTGTGTTTGCACGTGCGTAACAGGAGGTCGCGGTGCCTGACGTCCTGTACGAGGAGGTGATCGAGGTGGACGAGCGAGTCGTCCTCAGGCAAGATGGTTGTCAGCTGCCCAGAAAAGATCCCGAACGGATTGTCACAGGTGCGAGGGGCAGTTGTGCGCTCCCTTTACTGCTAATTTCTTCTGCCGTGTTAGCAGTATGTGGCTTCAGGTTTTTAGTCCATCCAGAATTGCCTAATATTATACCTTTTAAACATTAGCAGGTTATCAGTATCAGTGTGAGCCTTTAGCTAAAGCATTGTTGTTACTCCCAAAGATCTAATTTCCACATCTGAAAAGTGAACTGATGACTTCATGGGCTCAGTCACTGGTTTCATGCTATATTGTAAATTACTGGAGTCAGAAAGGAGAATCCTTCAGGTATATGCTCATGTCCCATTTCAGTACGCTTCATAAACTGCACTGCCAGTGGGAACGTGGAACAGTGGGTACGCCCATCTTTCACACTGACTGTGCCACTCCACAAAGCGTCGTGTGGTGCCTGTACAAACTGTGGAATCTTGTCAATCTAAACAGACTGAATAATCATGAGGTTAATTAAACCAGTAATTCAGCTACCTCGACTTCCTTGAAAAACTGACAGCTATAACAAGCTAACAAGCACTAAATAGCCCATTATTTATACAATAATAATGCATTTGCCCAACAAGCAAAACAATGGTTCAAGTGCAAAATGCAGCTTTGCATTTTTAATGCAAAATGCAAAGCATGGCAACACATCTAATCTGTGGAAACACCTGGATGAAGCACAATGATTTTCTTTGGCATTGTGTGTAAATATTTTAAATATATAACAAAATATTTCAGGTGAGAGTTATGTTTTGAATTTATTTTTTCAGAGTGAGGAAAGTAATGAAAATAAGTTCTGTTGGCTATTGGTTCAAACATGGAAGCCTTAACTGACATAATTTCACTTAATCCCACTAATCCCTTTGTGTGTCTTTCCCAGGCAGTACTGGGGATTCCCTTGAGGTGTGGAAGGAGTTAGACTTGGAGCAAGTAGAAAAGGACCTGAGAGGAGTTTTGGCCCGTGGTATCACCAGTCTGGCTGTCCTTCTTCTGCACTCGTACACGTCAGTATTACAGCTTCTTTAATATTTACTCACGATCCTAGTCTGTTCTCTTGTCCTCTCCCAGTAACTTGCTTCCATTCTATAAATAAGACCTCGGTCTACCGACGTCATACCTCAGCAGCCTTATCTCTTATCTCGGTACCCAATAGTTCTCATTTTATGCTTTTTGTCACATGTCACACTGAAAGCCCAGACTTGGTGTTCTTTGCTTTAAGAAAAAGGTGATCAATGGACACTGAAGTGATAAGACAAACACATTATACTGCAGAACAAATTACGTAAGAGTTTAATGTTTCACTTGCTTTCTCTCTGTGCTTCAGATGGTCCGAGCATGAGAAAGCAGTGGGCTCTCTGGCTCGTCGCTTGGGCTTCAGCCAGGTGTCTCTTTCCAGTGAGGTCATGCCGATGGTGCGGGCGGTGCCTCGAGGATATACAGTCTGCGCCGATGCCTACCTCACACCCAAAATTCACCAGTATCTAAAAGGTTTCACCTCGGGCTTCAAGGATGGCCTGAAGGTTTGTTTTTCTCGCGCATCAGTCGATATGTTTCAGGGGTTGACAATTTTCAGAACTCTATTGTATGCATAAGTACTTTTCCTCTCAGTTAGACACTCTCCCACCACCCCTTTAAGTACCACCAGAGACAAACAGCAGCTCTCAACCATACAGCCCACATATAAATATGTACTTAACCACACCTTTAAACTAGTCTGAAAACATAAACCTCTCATGTCTGTGTGTCTTCAGGATGTAGATGTGTTGTTCATGCAGTCAGATGGAGGCTTGACTCCCATGGAGCAGTTCTGCGGTTCACGGGCTATTCTATCCGGCCCGGCGGGAGGTGTGGTGGGATACGCCATCACCTCTTACAGCCAGATGGAGAAAAAGCCTGTGATTGGCTTTGACATGGGCGGTGAGTGTATGTGGGAGCAAAGGAGACAACTGAGCATCTTCTGGATATTGTCTTGAAGTCTTTTTGTGTGATCTTCATACAGTTTGTTGTCTTCCATGTGCCACATCCAGGATTTGATATTTCTGATCCTATGGAGTAAAGTTACGCTTCTCTTTTGGGCAATGTTTTTAACTTTGGTTTTTATCTTTAGCTTTTCGTGCCTACATGCTCTCGTTTGTTGTTGTCTGCAGGAACGTCCACAGATGTGAGTCGGTATGCAGGCCAGTATGAGCATGTGTTTGAGGCTACCACAGCTGGAGTCACCCTGCAAGCACCTCAGCTGGACATCAACACTGTGGCTGCAGGCGGAGGATCGCGACTGTTTTTCAGGCAAGTTTGCACAAATTGTGTAACGGACGGTGGGACTAGCTCCATATTTGCAAGCAATCTTCTATAATACCAGTATAATGTGATGATGTGGTAATTGTGATATTACCCATTTTGACTTTGATTGTTTTGTATTTTATTTATTTTCTTATTTAATGACTACTCTCTGTATTTATCTTCTTTCTAACCCTACCAGATCAGGGATGTTTGTAGTTGGACCAGAGTCTGCAGGAGCACATCCAGGACCAGCCTGCTACAGAAAAGGTAACAGCTTTTCCGTTATTCATGTTCTACTGTTGCCAGCTTTTCTTTCTTTCTTTCTTTCTTTCTTTCTTTCTTTCTTTCTTTCTTTCTTTCTTTCTTTCTTTCTTTCTTTCTTTCTTTCTTTCTTTCTTTCTTTCTCTCTTTCTTTCTTTCTTTCTTTCTCTCTCTCTCTCTCTCTTTCTCTAGCTAGTGAACCATTAATTGTGCAGTTTCAGCTCTTTTTTTCCCCTTTTTCTCTTTTTTAAATCATTATACTGAGTCCAGCACCCACTGGCACGGAGCTTGTTCTCCTGTCCTGTTCCCGAGGTTAATCATCCAATTTATGCGTCAGAAGGCTGGACATTGGCACGTCCAAAGTTGAGATGATATAACACAAACTTGCCTCATAGTTCTCAGTCAGAACTGTAAAGTGTGTTAACAAAAAGAAATCGGAGTCTTCTTTGTTGACGTTCCCTGTAGATTCATTGGTTAGCCTTAAGCTTCATTTCAGATACCACCATCCTCGGTGCCAAGTAAAGCACTGAACGCTAACGCTGACTCAAAACTCAGAACAATGGGGTTATTGAAAAACAGACCGAGACCTGATTCCCTGTCGGGTGCTGTGGTATTTTCCCAGGTGGACCTCTGACTGTGACAGATGCTAACTTAGCCCTGGGTCGTCTCATCCCTTCCTTCTTCCCAAAGATCTTCGGGCCCAAAGAGAATGAGCCTTTGTCCCTGGAAGAGACCACGAAGCATTTCCGTCAACTCACTGAAGAGATCAACGTCTTCCTGTCTTCAAACCAATCACAGGCACTGATATGTACTGGACTACTTTGTGGAGTAAGTTCAAATATTTATGATGATATTAGGTTTAAATACTCTTCGTGCTTTCATTTGAAGGCTGATGCTAATGGGGCCAACCACTCACACAGCAGACAATCAGAGATGAGCATGGAAGCGGTTGCCATGGGATTCATTCGTGTCGCCAATGAGGCAATGTGCCGGCCAATCAGAGCTCTCACACAGGTATGTTTGGTATTAAACTGTGTTTTCTACATTTCAGCATAAAAAATCATCTTGTTGTTCTCTCTCCCACTCATTTCCCACCTGCTCCACTCTTGCAGGCCAAAGGCCACGATACATCTCAGCATGTGTTGGCGTGTTTCGGGGGGGCAGGCGGTCAACATGCTTGTGCGATTGCCCGCTCTCTTGGGATGAAGACTGTCTTTATACATAAGTAAGGCTTCTAGATTCTGTTTCACTAGAGGTGAAAGACAGCTGAGAGCCACGGAGTGAGCAGTTGCCCGTGTTTATGATTTGCAGGTACAGCGGCGTGCTGTCAGCGTACGGTCTGGCTCTAGCAGATGTGGTGGAGGAGGTGCAGGAGCCGTGCTCTCTGCAGTACAAGCCGGCGTCCTTCAGTGAGCTTGATCAAAGGGTTGAGCAGCTATCCAAACGCTGCCACGATACACTCCGTGCACGAGGCTTCACCAGGTTAGAAACCACAAAACAATACATGGGCTGGGGTCAAGCACATCTGTAAGACTCCAGGCATGCTAGTCAACTTTCAAAGCTAAACCGCATACTGCAGCTTTTACAGCAGCATGGCTTTATAGCAGAAGAGTCTGGATGTTAAACTGGTGTGCCTGCAGTCCAGTATCTGCTTTCTTCCGGTCCCAGATGTTTACACACTATTGTTAAAAGAAGAGGAGGTGCTACTCAGTAGTAAACATGGCTGTGTCCCACCTCTTTTGAGACGTGTAGCTGTTATAAAAATCAGAATTTGCTGATATTTTTGTAAAAATGGTTCATTTTCTCAATTTCTCGCTTTAAAAATTTGATATGTGATATGTTCTATTTTGAATAAAATATGAGCTTATGAGATTTGCAAATCTTTGCATTCTGTTTTTAGCTTTATTCTGCACAGGGTCCCAACGTTTTTGGAATCGGGGGTTGTATATAAAATTCTTAAATCCACAGAATAAAGTGAAGTATGAATATGTGTGAAACAAGTAGAGGTGACTATAAAAGTTTCTGTCCATTCAATTCGGATATGCATAATTTAAAGGATGAATGTTAAGGAGGCACCAACTCATTTAAAGATTTAAAAGCAAATAATAAAATGAAAAAGGGACTTTGTGGCCTTGCTTACATTTTGTTAAAGTGAAAAAAGCAAAGACGTGAATGTTAAGAAGTCATGATGTTTGTTGAACAATCGTAGCCGCTAGACTAAAGTAGTCTTGTTTGTCGTCCGCTTCAGCGGTCAGATAACCACCGAGGTTTTCCTCCACATGCGTTACGAGGGCACGGACTGCGCTCTCATGGTTACCGCTGCCGGATACCCCAGCAACGCCCGGTCCTGTAGAGCCGGAGACTTTCGTAGTGCCTTCACCAAACGGTTTGCTCCTCTTCTCTTTACCCATTCATGTCCTGAGCTTCTGGCTGCTACATGTTTTCGCTTTCAGAGGGCTAAATCACTGCTGCGTACACTTTGTTTATATTTTTGGCTGTTGTTGTTCATCTTCTTTTATCTTTAGGAGAAAATATTACATGACATTTGTACACAGGACCCTTGATTTCTTACTCCTCCTCTTAACTCTTTTTTTTCCTTCTTCTTATTACAGTTATCTGAAGGAGTTCGGGTTCACCATCCCAGACAGACCCATCATGGTGGATGACATCAGAGTGAGGGGTTGTGGGCAATCTGGTATTACATCAGTTTACAAAGCAGAAATGGGACACAGACAGGCCAAACCAGCCACGGTAAATGGAGTCACTTACCGGGTACCACATATATCACTTATCAGACATGATCACACGCAGGCAGTCTCACCAAGGCCTGAAGGAAAAACGATCAAACCTGGGCCGCTGCATGGTCACCGGCTCAAGCTGTGACCACGTCTGAGTTTTTAGAAGCTGAAAAAAAAGAGCCTTTAATAAAACAAAGGTGGTTACCAGCAGGTGAACATAAAAAAGCAGCATGGGAGAAGTGGGAGATGTTCACAGACAAATGTTCTGTTCCATCATTGTAATATTGATGTTTTACCTAAACTTGTGGGCACATTTATTTCATGTCACTCTGTTTCTGCTCTTCTGTGTAGATAACCAAGTGTTACTTCGAGGGCGGTTACGTCGACACCAGTGTGTATCTATGGGAGGAGCTGCCGTGTGGTCACAGCATCCAGGGACCAGCCATCATCATTGACAAAAACAGGCAGGCATTTGCTTTTTGCTGACAACTACCAAATTAAACATATCTAAATAATGTTTTATATTCTTTATGCTCTCCTTTTTGCATTTTTTGAACTCAGGACATTAAAATCTATTTAAATTAAGCAAATTAAACCTCTGCGTTATCAGTTGAGGTCCTTGTTTCAGCAGTTTTTACTTCTGTGGATGTGATTTTTAATTTCCTGTGCTGATTTTGAAATGTATTGTACTTTGTACATGATTTGCTCCGGTTTCCTCCATCAGCACCATCCTGGTGGAGCCCTGTTGTGAGGCTCGTCTGACAGAAGGTGGTGACGTTTGCATGACGGTAGGCTCAGACCCTCACTGCGCCCTCGGCACTGAGCTCAACACAGTGCAGCTCTCCATCTTCTCCCATCGCTTCATGAGCATCGCGGGTATGCCAGCATGCAAAATCAGATGAGGAAGAAGGTTGTTGAAGAGTATGAACTTCCTGTTTACCTCTTCTGTCTTCCCCTACAGAGCAGATGGGCAGAGTTCTGCAAAGAACCTCCATCTCCACGAACATCAAGGAGCGACTTGACTTCTCCTGTGCTGTGTTTGGACAGGATGGAGGTCTGGTGTCCAACGCACCTCACATCCCTGTCCACCTGGGAGCCATGCAGGAGACTGTCCAGTACCAGGTGAGGCACGAACAGTCCAGCCATGTGTGAGTGAGTTTTTCTTAGTGTGGCCATACACGTTGAATGACAAAAGGATGTTGTTTTTTTTCTTCTGTGAGCAGCTCAGATCACTTGGGAATAAGCTCAAAGAAGGGGATGTGATTTTGAGTAACCACCCATCTGCTGGGGGCAGCCATCTCCCAGACCTCACAGTGATCACACCGGTCAGTCCACCACGCTTTTCAACACTATTTCTTCCCTCAAATTCTTCTTCTATTCTTTCCTCATTGCCTTTTTTCTCTCTTGTTCAGGTGTTTAGAAAAGGAGTGAGCGGCCCTGTGTTCTTTGTGGCCAGCAGGGGGCACCACGCCGACATAGGTGGCATCACTCCAGGCTCCATGCCACCCCATTCCACTTCCCTTCAGCAGGAGGGCGCTGTCTTCACTTCCTTTAAGCTTGTCACTGGTGGGGTCTTCCAGGAAGAAGGTAAGTGAGGAGGAGACGAGTCAGGACCTGAATGTGACACACTTCTGAAAGGAGAGAGCATAGAAAATCAAGAGATGACACTTAACTTAAGATAAAGAGTCATTCTTTGGCACTTAAAGGACTCTTTCTTTTTAAAATTACTAGTAAATAATAGTTGTTGTTTTTTTATTGCTCTGTTGACAATTTTATTTTATTTTTTTAGCATTCATTTTGTTTTCTAGACCCCTTACTTCCTCTCCCATCTCTCTGTATCAGCTGTAACTGAAGCTCTGATAGCTCCAGCCCAATACCCAGGCTGCTCTGGGACTCGAAATCTCCATGACAACCTGTCAGACCTGCGGGCTCAGGTGGCGGCCAATCAGAGAGGGAGCCAGCTGGTGGGAGAGCTGATTGACAGTTATGGACTTGCTGTGGTTCAGGCCTACATGGGATACATCCAGGTAAACTGTTGCTACAAGCAAAAATTTAAAGAAGAAAAATTTGATTTTTTGCCCCTCAAAAGGTTGATGATTTCAAATCTCAGTGACCTTGACCTGAAGCACAGAGGTCAAGATTTCTGAAAATCTTGTGAATGCAATAACTTGAGAACAAGGCGATGAGGGGTAGCACTGGTGGCCGCAAGTATTCTTATTTCTGAAAAGTATGGGCTATGAGGGTGTTGTAAAGCCTCTGTGCATTTTAGAGCAACGCAGAACTGGCGGTGAGGGACATGCTGAGAGACTTTGCACGGCGGCGGCGGCAGGAGACGGGCTCCTTGGAGGTGGAGTCAGAGGATTTCATGGACGACGGAACACCAATCAGACTGCGGGTTCAGATTAATGAAGAAGAGGTGAGGAGGAATCGTAACACAGCATATTTATTAGTTTGCAAAGCTGGGATAGAAACCGCTCTTCAAGAAGGACTGTGATTGGTTAAATGTGTGAACCTCCTTCTTTACAGGGCAGTGCGGTGTTTGACTTCACAGGGACAGGAACAGAGGTGTGGGGGAACTGCAACGCTCCACGGGCCATCACCCTGTCTGCACTTATCTACTGCCTGCGCTGCATGGTTGGACAGGACATCCCCCTCAATCAGGTAAAAATCCAGTTCTAGGAGCTCTTGGCTCACTTTGAATAACTCGTGGTTTGAATGTTGGTTGTAATTTTTGGGGCGGGGGGCTATCGTGATTCATCTGGGCTGCTTTTTTGACCACCTTTCTTTTCCCATGTTTAGGGTTGCCTCGCACCCATCAATGTCATCATCCCTCCTGGGTCCATCCTCCAGCCTTCCCAGAATGCAGCTGTGGTTGGAGGAAACGTGCTCACATCCCAGAGAGTGGTTGATGTGATTTTTAAGGCGTTTGAGGTGTGCGCGGCCTCACAGGTAAATGATATTCCAAAATATGTTTGCAAAAATGCATGTTTCTACTGTGAAGCTTGACTGATGAAGCATACATTTGATAGCTATGTACCGCTTTTCGACTGTTGTATGTTTTCCACCTGTAGAGTAAACAACTTGTTGACATGGTGTGAAACACAATGCGTTGGCATTCAACTGACTAGTTAATGGCGTTTTGTTTATTTCGCTCCTTCCATTAGGGCTGTATGAACAACATTTCATTTGGAAGTGAGAAAATTGGTTATTATGAGACAGTTGCTGGAGGAGCTGGGGCAGGGCCGGGCTGGAACGGGCGGAGTGGAGTTCATACTCACATGACAAACACCCGCATCACTGACCCAGAGATTCTGGAGAAGAGGTGGGATATAAGTTGACGATTTGTGTCGTGTGATGATATCATTTCTGTTATTCATCTGAATGCCGTCTGTGTCCTTCTGATGTTCAGGTATCCAGTGGTTTTAGAGCAGTTCTCTCTACGGCCCGGCTCAGGGGGTGCAGGGAAATACTGCGGTGGAGACGGTGTGATTCGTAAACTTCTGTTCAGGAACAAGGTTGTTCTGTCGGTACTGACAGAGAGGCGATCCACTCGCCCCTATGGCCTCCGGGGTAAATTTTCAATATCAAAGCCTGATGACAGTCCCAATGTCCTCAACAATTAAAAAAAAAAAAGTCTAAATGCTCACATTTTCCTTACTTAATCTTAAAAAATGTAATCTTTTGTTGGCGGTCAGGGGGAGATGATGGTGTAGCAGGGCTGAACCTCCTCCACAGAGCTGAAGGCAGAGTCCTCAACCTGGGAGCCAAGACCAGTGTCAGCCTTGACCCCGGGGTAAGGCTGTGCACGTGTGAAGCACCGTCGTGCTTTAGTGTACTTATAATGACACTACACAGAAAAAATGCCAGCCCAGAATAACTATATACAAGATGGCCGTAGCATCCAAGTCTGAAAACAACAGAAAGTTGAAGCCAGCGGCCATCAGTGGGCTCTGGTTGCAAAAAGCAATCTAAATCTATATCTGAGGTGTCTTGAATTATTGATTTCTATAGGAAAATGAGCTTACTTCTTGTTTACTGTAAACTCATGAAAAATACATTTGTCTCTTGTTACAATTTTTATTTTTATTAGTTTTTAGATTATTTTGGGGTCATTTTGCCTTCATTAGATACTGAAGCAAGGAAGATAGACAGACAAGAAAGAAGGGGGAAGTCACTGAGCAATTTAGATAAAAGTGGCAGAACTGAAACGGGTTAAACTTAAGGACATGGCTTTATTGTGGTTGAAAAACCATCAATTATTATCATGGAGGCAACATCAATTGTTTTGGTGGTTTTTAAGCCTTGTGTTTAGCAGGGTTGGCCACTTCCAAGTTAAAGGAAGTAGGACAGGAACACCCAGAGTCCAGTTTCCTCTTGGAAGTGGAAATGAAGCAGGTGGCGGGCTCGGATGGAGATCGGGAGGAAGTGGGTTATATGAATGGGAGCCTGAAAGGCAGAATGACAGAAGAAGCTACTCGGTTCACAAAAGGCTGGAAAGAAATGACAACATGAGAAAGCAGTGCAGGCAGATTAGTGATGCATTTAAAGCCAGAACTGCGCAGCTATCTTAAATTATAATTCACTTTGATATTAAATAACAAGCTAACGTTGGTGAATCAAAAATGTGCTGATAAACAAATTGTATGCACCAGAGAAACTGAACATCTGTCCAGTCAGAGCAGAGATGTCAAACCTATATTACATCATGGGTCACGTACAGCCCACTTTAGTGTTAAGTGGTCCAGACCAGTGAACATTCCCTATTTGTCACTGCACAGAAGCAACTGCACATTGAATCCTGGAGATATCTTAACATAAGAAAAACAACTGCAGTTACAACAGTATGTCGTTTTTCTACACTATGGAGACTCCTGACTTAAAAATACAGTTTAAACTCCAGAATTTAAGGAACACCTAGAGGAGCTTCGTTTTGTGGTACTTCTGTTGCTTCATCATAGCTTTTGTGTTTGTATGTGTCCCCAAACAGGACATGTTCTGCCTCTACACCCCTGGAGGAGGTGGATATGGAAAAGAAGAGGAAGCAAACAATAGGCCTCAGACCAAGCGAAGGCGCTTGAATGAGACATTCTCCGAGAGGGGTAGCATCTTTGAATACAGAATGGCACAAGAGGGAGTGTGAAAAGACGTGAGAAAAGGAGGAAGAGTTAAGACAGTTTTGTCATTGTACTGCAAAATATTTGCGAGACACATACTGAGTAAAAAGGATTTCAAGCCTACATGCAGGCTGTCAGAATTTCAGATTTTTACTTGAACACCATTAAAAGATTTTTTTTTTTTTGTAGTTTCCGTGTTTAAAAGATGCAGCACATGTGGCGTGTTACACAGACAGACTGTGCTTACATTTGCAGGGAAGTTGGCTAAATACTAATAACTCAGGCTGGGTCTGTCCTCACCAGACTAAATATGCCATCAAAGGACCTTTGTAACGGACATACAGTTATTATATGTCGCATATCCATCGCTCTGTTCTTATACTGAATCTACTCAGTAGTTTTAATGTTTAGTTCCATTTGATGCTTTTTCAAAAAGCATTAATTTAGACCTCAGTCTTTTTTTTGTCTAATATCGATTTCAAGATGTTTTTCTTGTCCTAACAAATCAGACAAATAAACTCTATTTCTACTAAAAAGATTTTTTTTGCACCATAGCAGTCACACACACACACACACACACACAGATTTACTCAAAATTTCAAATGACACGACATTGTGTCGCACAAACTTCACTCATGAGGACAGTTTAAGCTTCGAATGCATTGAAACTAAACTGAATTGTGATCCAGGCACGTGCAGGCTCAAATTATTTGACCTGGATCGTGGATAGTTAATGAAAATAGTTCGATTAGGATAACTTCTGACATGCCACAAAAAAAATCCCAGGATTGTTGAATGTGTTGGTGCGGGGTGGGGGCTTGTCCCTGTTTAAAGTGTTGTCCCCTCCTCCCATCTCTGGGTCAGGAATGATCGTGGAGCAGAGCAGGAAGGATAGTGAGGGAGTGCAGGCATGCGTATGCAGCAGATAAAGAGATAGTGGTCACTGCAGGGGAGGCAGCAGGAGGCTGACGGCTGCTGGACGATTGATGCAAATCAGCTCTGTGTGTGTGTGTGTGTGTGTGTGTGTGTGTGTGTGTGTGTGTGTGTGTGTGTGTGTATAGCTGTGCTAGAAACTCCCATTATGGAGGCCGTGGACTGTGGATCAAAGAAAGCTTCCTTGTTTCTGGATTACAATTCCTGTGATAAAACAATCTCTCTGCTGCTGCTGCTTGGCCCACTCTGTCTTTTCACCTTATCCACTGGCTTATTATCAGTATTAACTTTAGGAAAGTACTAAAGATAAAAAGAAATGAGAGAAGCTAGATTCACAAAATACAAAGAAAAGGGGGGGGGGGGAGTATTTAAAGACACATAAATGTTACACTCACACTCCGTCACACCAGTCAAAGCAGTCAGATGTGTTGGCATCACTAGAACAGCTTAAAAAAAAGTCTGTCACCAAAAATACCCACAAAAAAACTGTTTGCATAAAAAAGATTGGAGAAGCTCAAAGACACACGCTAGAAAAAAATATTTCATTGCAAATCCCCAAAAGCTGATTGATTGCAAATATTTAAGTGCATTGCCATTTAGTTTTTCAATTGATACATTTGTTTCTCATATAGTAAATAAAGTAATAATAATGACAAATTAATTTCTTGGCAGTTTCAAAACAGTCAAGGACAGCTTATAGCACAAAAATAACAAAAACAATATAAAAAGATTTTAAATCACGAGGCTGAGCGTGAGGTACTTAAGTGTTTTTTCTTTTTCTTTTACTCCCATGCAATTTCAAGTAGGAATTTCAAGTTAATTTATTTAAATATTTCAATAATGTCATTTTTACAACCTTCACTTACATAACAATACATTCAAACAAGCCTCATCCATCAGTCATATGGTATTCGCATATGTAAATTCAGTGTAATTTGTGATGATGTAACACTCAGAAGACATTCTGCTGTTCTTTTTATTTTGAGGTGACACAAAATACCTGAGGTTAAATAGGTTGGCTTGTAGCAGACCAGCTACACCGCTGCTTTATATATAAAGGGCATCAGAAGATTTATTCACAAAATAATCATGAAAAAAAAATAGCTTGTTATTTTCACGTGACTAGCCTAAGCTTTATATTTAAAAATTTTGATTCTCAAAATACAAAAGTTCTGAATTTTTTTTTTAAAGTAACAGAAACCATCATCTAAAACCAGTGATCCTGCATATAAAGAAAACATGCTTACCAGCCACTTCATTAGGTACACCTATTGAACTTTTCATTAATACAAATCTGCTAATCAGACAGCAGCAACTCAGTTTATTTATTTATATAGACATGGTCAAAATGACCTGCAGAAGTTAGAAAGATTAGACTTAATTGACTAATTTAATTGACTTTGATCACTCCACGGTTGGTCCCAGACTGGCTTGTCTGAGTATTTTAGAAACTGCCGATCCACTGGGATTTTCCCACACAACCATCTCTAGGGTTTGCACAGTAGTCCAAAAACAGGGGAAATATCAAGTCAGTGGCAGGAAAGGGGGAAAAAAACAGTTACTGAATAACTACTCATTACATCCAGGGTATGCAGAAGAGCATCTCTGGGTACAAAAACTGCTGATCCTTAAAGCAGATGAGAAACGGCAGAGGAGTACCACACCAGGTGCCACTCCTGTCAGGTAAGAACGGGAAATTGAGGATACAATTTGCAAAGGATCACCAAAATTGTACAATAGAAGATTGTAAGAATGTTTGATTTGATGAGGCTTGATTTCTGCTGCAACATTTGGATGTCAGAGTTGGAATCTTGGATTAAAATAAAACAAAACTTAAAAGCATGGATCCATCCTGTCTTGTATCAACAGTTCAGGCTGGTGCTGGTCATCTAATAATGTGGATGATATTTCTTTTAGTCACCCAGATATGAACGGAGAATTGTTTAAATGCCACAGCCTACCCAATGTCCTCAGATGACCTGGACAGTAACTAGATCTCAGTCAAACAGAGCATATTTGGGATGTAGTGGAATAGGAGATTTGCATCATGGATGTGCAGCTGACAAATCTACAACTGTGTGATTAGCTTCATGTCAATATGGATAAAAATCTCTGGAGAAATGTTTCCAGTTCCTTATTGAATTGAAGGAAACTCAAAACACAACGTGGGGTCCCACCCACTGCTAATAAGGTGTACCTAATAAAGTGGCTGCAGAGTGTAAATAAACATAAATAGTGCAACCACAATACGGCATATTCATGTAAAGTTAGCAGGATTTTGCACTTAACAGCGTAATTGTTATACAGCCTCACAAAACACTGAACAGCACTGTTAATATAAACATTTTATTTACATACCCTGTTAAACTCCAGAACATTCTTTGGATACCCAAAACTTTTGAGCTGACCTACTCAGTACTGTAAAAAAAGAAATCACAGTAAAATGTCAGAAAACTAACAAAACATTCACTTGTCAAGGTAAGGAGACTTTTAAAAGCAGCTTCCTATAAAAGATGATTGTAATGGCATTTAAAATAGTGCAAAATAACCAGCAGTGCAAATTCTGCAGGAAATGATTCAGTTTGAGGTACGTTTTGGCTGTCAGGATGTGAAAAATAGTCTCCAGTGTCATGACAAGCTGTTAGATTCTCAGATTATATCACTTGAACTGAGTTCAGACTAAAACAAAGATATTAAAAAAATTACACTGTCTCCAGAAATCTTTTGTTTTCTTCCCAGTACAGATTTCCTTTCCCCTTACACACAATGACAGAAAAAAAGAGTAAACAAGGCCAATGCCACCATCAATAGAAGCATCACAGACGTACATGAACAAATGGTATCTCTTGGTATCTATCATAATTTAGATGTAGGCACTGATCTGTGCACTGTCGCACCATAAAGACAAAGATGCAATGTCTTCATTTACTAACTCTACAGTGTCAGTCTTTAGCTCATATTTACTGCATAGGCCTTGTAGTCCAGTTCTTTGTGGCTTTGTATGTGTAATACATTCAGTAGTCACAATAGGTAGAAAACATTCAAAAAATGATAATAAAGGTTAAAAAAAGAAGCTTGTATATGCAAATAAAGAAACAGTGCAAACTATAGGTGCAGTGCAATGACTTTACACAGTTTCACTGAAAGACTGAGGTAGATACTCGTTTTGTTGTACAGTTATAAAAGGTTTTCTTTCAGTGAAGCCATGTAATACTCCATACACTTTCTTTTTCTTTTTTTTTTTAATTGCAACATAAAAACACTTTCATCTCCTGATAAAACTCTGAGTCAATTGATAACATTGTCTACAGCTCAGCGAGTTTTGTTTTTTACATTTATTGTAGTATTTCTTGAGTTTGTGGAAGTGGCAAACAAAATATAGTTCCTTTATGGATCTTGATGTGCATCCAGTTGTTTGTCATTGTGGTTTTGTATCCTGTTTGAGTGACAGTAATACTCAGTATTGATGGTACCGGTTGAGAGGAGCCCTGTTCTGCAAAGAGTACTGACCGGGCTGCTGATAGTGTGGGTGAGAGTTTTGACTGGCTGGTACCAGCACATCAAACACGCTCTTATTTGGAGGTACAGATTGCAACATGTTGTCCAGGTCCATGAGTAAAGGAGGGGCTCTCACTGAAACTTGTCTAGTGGGGAGGATGGGCCAGTATGTATGGCCCAAGAAGTGACTTTGTGTCATGGGAGAGCTACCATAGCCGTAGATGGGTAGCCCGCTGTGCAGGGGCATGAGAGGACCCCCGTTGAAACGCATGCTAGGTGGGGCAACGACATTAGGGGGTGCATATTTAGCGTAGGAGGTGGGGAGCTCCCATGGAGGTGGTACAGTTTCCCGTCTGGCTGATTTTTGCAGTGGTGGCCTACAAATATCTCCCCCTGCTTCCACATCAGGAGGAACACGCTTCCCAGTTACTCCTTTCCACTCTTCATCAGATGAAGACGAGGAAGAGGAGGACGTGGAGGCTGGGCTTGCAGAGCTGGCAGAGGCACTCCGAGCAGAGGAGGTGTAACGATGTTGCGGAGCCGGTGAAGGCCGAGCCCGAGTCACCTCACCCCAGCAGTCCCCTGAAGCCATATCTAAATCCCCAGAGGCACTGATTGGCCTCAGGCTGTGTAGCAGGGAGTCGATCGCGAAGGACGAATCCAGCTTAGGTCTGTACAAGTCATCCTGCGGTGGGAAAGAGTTTCCAGAAGATGTGGGAGGGAGCGAGGTCACAGGTTCAGGGGGCGCCTCAGACTCAGGCTTGTGTCCCTGCATGATGTAAGGAGCCAGATCCTGAGCAAAGATGGTTTCATCCTGGCGGGACACGGCCGTGTTCTGCCTCTTGAGAAGCTCCAGAGGAATGCGGCTCAGCTCCACTGCCCAGAAATTGCCTTTGCCCTGTGGCTTACCTGGGTCTTTCAATACCTACAAGGTGGAGGAAGGATGGACAGAAATATTAGTGCTTGCCTGGACAACCTAGTCTGACAGGACTGGCAACCTAATAATTATCACAACACAAGTGATTTAAAGTGGGTTCTAGGTTTTAATAGAAAGACTCCAGTGGTGTATTTCTACAGGAGTAGGTTGTTTTTTAGTTTTTTTCTCTGTTTAATGATCATTACATAACATTTTACCATACAAACCTTAACAAAGCAGTCATATGAGGAAAGGTTGTGTCGCACAGAATCTCGCCAGCCTTTGTAGTTTCCTTTGAAAAATGGAAAGAGGGTACTGATCTCCTTGAGGATCTAAAATGTAAACAAATATCAGCATTAAAGTCTGAACCAACACACACACACCAGCATCACAGATTTTCGTTATATGGTCACTATATTAACTGCAATCCATGCTTGCGTAAAAACAGCTCGGTGAAACTACAAATTTCAACGAAGGATTTGGATTTTTATACTCATTGAACTTAAAATTGAAACAAATTGAAAATACGTTTTCCATCTGGTACAAAAAGTGAATGGAGCCCCCATTTGAAGCCTAATATTGGAATGTACTGTATATCTTATCACTGTTTCTGATACAGATCTGCGTCTGGTTCCACTGCAGTCCAGCCTTATCTCAGCAAACCAAGAAGGGAACGGGTAGAAGTCACTCAAGTGTCACGACGATGTGGCTGTTTAGTGTCACTTTAGGAACTGTAAACGATCTTCTCAGACAGATTGTAGAAATTTCGCATAAAACTCTAATGGAGTCTACTCTAAATACACGACGCAGTGATGGATTTGCTTCTGCTGATGAAATAAGTGACGATCATAAGCGGCACCGTGCGTAAAACACCGCGCGCGTCGTCTACTCACAAATGCCAAACTCCGGCAGCATTTACACAGTTAACACATAAAAGCATTAGTTTTATCATTACCTCCGCTAACGTCAGCTTCTTCTCTGGAGACCTCTGGATGACCATAGCGATCATTGCAAGATAGGAATACGGAGGTTTTGGATACCTCTGGTAGTTCTTTTTCTTCCCATTGCCGGCATTTCTTTTCTCCCGTTCACTTTTCCACATGTCCTGCGTTTCATCCTGCTTAAACTGTCCATCTTGATCATTCGGGTTTAAAGATCCAGGCGCTTCCTCTTTATCCATGAATCCCGTGGCGCCGGTGAGGTGTCCGGGGCGCTCCGTTGGTTCCTCCGAGCGCGGCAGCTGCTGGGGAGGCATCGGATCCGTGAGGTAAGGCCAGTATTGGGCCGGTGAGCTCCACGGCGCTACGCCGCTGGGAGAAAAACTCTGCTGCTCATTTCTGTGGAAGTCAAGTTGATGGTCGAGAAGTTCTCCTAGGTGGGATGAAGCGATCGGTGCCAAGAGACTCTGCCCCGGCCAATGCTTTGTCATGCTGATCAGTCAGGGGAGGAATATCGCTCTGCACGTAGAGGGGGAGGAGGTCAAAGAGTCGGTCCTTAACTTCTGGCAGACTGCTGGCTCCAGGCTGACTATTTGAAGAGCAAACAATTAACAGTTTCATGTAAATCCCGCTGCGTAATCGGGGGGATGCGTTATCTGAAAGCAGAATGACTGATCGGCCCTGGGGGCTGGGCTGGGTCTGTGTGCGAAGAGGGGAGAGAAAGACAGGGCAAAACTGTAAACCACCCATACGATACCTTATCAACACGCCGACATGCAACATAGTGATTCCACAACTACTTTAAAATCTCTGTTTACAAGATTCGTGGATGGAGACTTTAAATGTTTGGGGAACACATCTACATTAATACAAGTCTGGCTTTACACAATTACACATTTTAGTCTTATCGTACACTTTTTTAATTATTTGTCTATTTAATTTTAATATCACTAAAGCTTTTACTTGGGCTTAGATGTAAAAGGTGAAACTTGTGGGGGTAGGGTGGGTACAAATATTTTCGATTTAACCTCGGATGCAATCAACAATTATAGATGAGCAATATACACAATAGAGGGCTAATATACAAACACTGACGATGCCCCTTTCAGTACTTCATTTCTTTATTAATTATTAAATAAGCAATTCAGCCTTCACTGCCTACTGAATTCTTTTAGAATGGTTTTTAATTGTGAGAAACTAAAATCAAATTAGCCAAATTGTGTATTTGATTTGGCTTTTAATTCCAGAGGAGAAACTATTCCCATGAAAGCTATTCCTAAAAAGAAAAAGAAAAAAATGAAGAAAAAAGCATAAACTACGCTGATTAGCTGATTAGTAGGTGCAGAATATTTGAAGTCATCATTGTTTTGTGTTGTTTGATAACGCGCTGCAGTCGACGGGGGTGTTTTTCCACAGTGGGGTCTCCCTCTGGAGTGTTGAGCATGCCATTCAGCGCTGAAAAGACTATTTTCGGGTATGCGCCTCTTTTGTTCAACTTAACGTAGTGCTAATGTTGAAACTCTTGCTTCCCAGCAAGACAGTGAAAACAAGTTGGATTAGAAGAACCCCCATCGGGAAGCTGGAGACTTTTCCATCCCAAGAAAAAAAGAAGCTGCTTAGCATGTGAGGAAATACGGGGAGCGGGGGGGTTTCAACACCATTTGTGGGGTTTCTGGCGCTTACAAGCTGCTAAGTGTTGTAGTTGGGTCGAACATTCACACCTTAAACAGGGGCAATCACGTACACCCCCAGCTGCTGGAAAATGCCTCAATATCTCACTCAAGCAGAAGAAAAATATCAACAAGTCAACCAAAGAATCAACTTTAGGATCCATCATGTGACAAAGCGTGAACTTTGACACGGGGTTGTAAGGAGTTTCGCACTAATGCGCAGATTAAAGATGATTTGATCCAACAGTTGTGTCACCTGAAAGTTACAGAAGCAGCAGAGCTGGAAACAACTCAGTTTTCCTGCAATTAAAATCCATTCACTTTTAATGGGCGCTACTGGGCGTTTTCACATTGACCCCCACTCACATCACACCACTCCACAAGTTAACCTTAAATGTCCAGGCAACAAAGCTGATGACGCTCTTTTAATCAGGTTGCTGTAAAAATTAGAATAAAAAAGGACGCTCTGCTCGTTTTTGCTTTGTTTCAAATAAATAATTCGCCCGTGTGACAAACTTACCGCACAAATGTGTAATTTCTGCAGTCAAAAATATTTGAATGAGTTTCTTTGTTTGTTTTTCTAGGTCAGATGGCACTCCTAAACACGGTGAACATCAAATCTTCGTCGCACACCTGCTTCAATTTGGGTCAGTATTTTTCTTACACTGTCGGTGACCTTCCCTGGAGGTTTATCCCCACCTAGCGGTTTCACTCAAAAACCACAGAAGTATTAGAAGAATTAAAATTAAGCATAATTACATAAGATTCATAAATATGTAGAATTTAACGGGGTTAAATTCCTCATATCTCTTTCTATTTGAGACATTCGGAGGCAATTAAACAGGTATAAGAATGATTCACAGCCTAAGAGTCTGAAACAAAAAATCAGATTAAAAATGGAAAACCTCTGTAGGTTATACATAAAGAAAATGAATACATGGTATATGTCTGAAAGTTAAGAAACAGCTGAAAGTAATGGATACATTTTCAATCAGGGAATGGCAGATTAATTGTAATGCTACAAAGTAACAGATAATAATAATAACGAAAGTAAAAGAGTTAACTAAATACAGTATTACTTTTAAGAGGTACTGGAAAAACAGTACCGAACACATGCTGAAACCTGACACAAAAAAGGGTGGGAATCACTGGTGTATATGGGGAATTTCCACCTGCATTTGCATAGCATTCTCCAGTGAAGGGCCCAGTGCCAGACGCACTGATTTGAATACAAACTCTCAATTCATCCCTTCCTGTTTGCTGGAATGCCAGTTAATAGGTTTGGTCTGGATTAGAAAGCCACACATAAAGAGAATGGGGTCCTACGTGAATAGGTCAGCATCGGGGACAGGGCTCTTTACATGGGCTGATTGAGTCCAGACAAATCCGTCACCCATCCCGATACTGGGATAGAGGAGGAAGAAAGGCATGCTCTTTGTCACAGAGAAAGTAAGGAAAAGTTTGATTTGAGATGTGTTAGTTAAGACAAGAGTGACTTTTGTATAACTTAAGCAATAAAAAAAGCATACCATTGGTTAGTACTAGCATTTAGAAAAACCTTCATCAGGTGTTTCTGACCTTTTGTCTGTAGGCTGGTATCAGGCAGTTTATCTGTCATGCCACATGAAATCTGACTTTTCCGAAGCATTCAAAACCAGAATAATGAAAAACTAAAAGGCCTGAAAATAATATTTTCATTTACGGCGAAGATTTCTTTTCTTTCCTGACACAGAAATGGATAATAAATATTTGTGTAAGCCAAATCTAATTGATTTTAAACATGGGCATCACTGGTTTCACAAGGCTCTTCACATGGGCTGATTGAGTCCAGTCCAATTACTGAGTCACTCTTCTCTTTGTTTGCCATCATTTTTATGAAACTCATTCTATGCATATTCAAAACACTTGAAGAAGCACTGCACTGAATCTTCTCCCGAGGACCAGAGATGGTAACAAAAGCTCCAACGCAGGTTCCTTGTTGTGACTCTGCAGGGTATCACCGCTGTGATGCATAGCTGGGTCACTGCGGGGGTCAGCAGGTCACAGCGTCTTCAGTGTCTATCTCTTTTTTAGGATTTAGTAACTGATTCGGGTGCTCACAGGGACACCTTGTGTATTTCATTGTCCAGCAGTGTTTTTGGTTGAGTGCCTCAAAGTTGATTTTTAATTATGGGAGTGTTAAAGACACACTTGTTTAGGCTTGTGTGTTGCAGCAATTATCATTTAGTTACCAAACACATCTTAACAGTTTACTGTGAAAAGACTGCAGTGAATTCACATTTCTAAGAACGCAGGTGCATAGGCAAACACATCCTTATACATGCAAACACACCCTCAATATTTGACTTAAAAATGAAGGATGGGTTGTTGTTTTTACACTAAGCCAAGTTCAACCTGTTTATTTTTTAATGTTTTTTTAAATTGCTTTTTAGTAGTTTTTTGGCAATACTGTGTATTTACAAGTATCTATTAGTGTTTGTTAGTATTTATTGAATGTCTATCATCAAGGCTGGACTGGTAATTTGGCATACCGCGCATTTGCCTGGTGGGTCAATATAACTGTTCTTTGTTTGTTTGTCTTTGGTCGATATGTTTATACAGGCAACAGGTCGTAGGGCAGCTGTGCACCGGGCCTTCAAACACTTACAGCAGCCCGTTGGTGCATTTTCATTATTGACACTGGATTGCCCAATCAAATATCTTAATTTCAAACTGTTCCCTCCCCTGCCAGCGTTCCCTGTGCGCCCGCGCACCTTGTGTAAGAGATTTTATTGTGGAAGACGTGGTTGATAAAGACAGCGAAACGAAAGGTGGAGCTGAAAAGCTGAGAGGCAAAAAGAAAGACAAACAAAAATGCAACAAAATGAGTCAAATTAACCGGCATGTTAGCAGCTACACTGTCAACAGCAACAACTAGTAAAAAAAACAAAAAACAAACAAACCCTCGCGTCACAAACAACTGCTGTTCTTAGCACTAGTCTTGGAGAAGTGCAGGAGGAGGGACAGAAATCCCAAAAAGAGAGTGGTAAGAAAATAGATGGAGGGGAAAAGTTAGGAAGGGCAGAGATTCAAGTAAAATGAATGGCTACTTTGACCACAAGCCACCGCTAATAGCTAAAGTACAGCTTTTAAATATAACATGATGCACTACAGTATAACTCATTATTAGTCAGTACATAGTGTCGTGATTGCTTTTGTATCAGTCCTGGCCTGTCTAGCATGTATGTGGAATTCGTTAATGCCCCCCTGGGGATGAATAAAGTATCTATTAATCTATCCACTTAAAATATATTTATAGAGCCATTATGTTTGTTGCCATTTCTGCTGCCCTCTTGGCCAGATCTCATTTTAAAAAATACAATTTTTTATCTCACACCTTTTTTTGTACCTGGATAAATAAATGATGTATAAAATTCACTTTGTCAAAAACTTGATTGCTGCTTACACATTGGGATGTTTTTTTCTTTTGGGGGGGGGGGGGGGGGGGTTTGAGTCAGCAAGTCATTTGTAACAGTTTAAATACGGGCATGTTTTTTGGCAGATGATCACCTGTCTCCTGCCGCCCCCTGGTGGAGGCTGTCCGGCGGGAGGAGAGGGCGCAGGTTCGGTTGTTATGGTGAAGCATTTCCCCAGAGGGCTGGCTGAAGCTGGAGCTGCGGCGGACAGCAGCTGATTCAGTTTCACCGCTCGCCCAGGACCTACCGCTGACAGGCAGCGCAACAGGTAAGATGTCGCCACTTTGTTTTTCTATTGTTTTACAATGAATCTGAACGTCCTGCTCGGTTCAAACGATTGTGTATAAGCTGAATTTAGTTGTCGCCGAGACGTTAACGTTAATTATCTGAGGGCAGTGGCTCCGAGTTCAACGTCGGTGAGCAGCGAGCTAATGCGAAGCTAAGGTAACGTTAGCATAATATGACTTCACCACAGGTAGCCGCACAACAGGTACGCTTGCCAATTTTTCAACTTATAAAGTCAAGCGTGTGGGATACAACTACGTTATGAGAGCTACGAATGAAGCAAGTGGGGAAAGAGCCGCTTGCATTACCTGTCAGCAGACAATACACCTGTTGGGCTTGTCTATGAACCGCTAGGTCGGTTAGCTAATCCCGTGACAGGAGCTAAAGCTTCCGCTGCTGTTGCTGTTAAAACTTTCCATTATTGTATTAATGTTGTTTAGCGCTATAGCGATCTCATCAAACTGTGATGAAAAAGTGAAGGTGATTTGGGACTAAGTTTAACTTATTTTTTTAAAAGCTAAATATATCACAGCAGCGTGAAAGGGCGACGTGCCAACTTATACAGTTAATTACCATGACGTAAAAAAATACAACTCATTTATCTTACATGCGGCAGCTCAGAGTTCAGGGTCAAGTAGATCCAATCATTTACTGAAATGGGTTTTGTTGGATTACTTTAACATTAGTTGAATTAATCAACTATTTTGTTAATAATAATAATAATAATAATAATAATAATAATAAAAATAGCAAGCTCAGTCTGGCAAATGATATTACAGGTTGATGACTGAATGAATAATAATGAAAAATTCCGATATCTTATGATAACATCTCTTTTCTCAGCTAAAAGCGAATTGTAAAGAGAATTGATTTGCTTATTGTGAAAATAGGCACACTGCACAGGGGCAGACCCACAAGTCTGAAGGGATTAAGGAAGAAAAGGATTATTATTCACAATCAAGCACGGCCCTTCAGCTATTTGACTTTAACCCTCCATCAATAACTTATTAACCTAAATAAACTCAGGCATTTGTTCTTGTCAGGCCTATGTTTAAAGTGCCTCTTCAACAACATTGACTTGGTATGTAAAGTTAAATATTTGCAGGTTTCACAATATAGACTAAAATTAGTGTGAGGGCTCCTTGATACACGATGTGACAGCCCACACAGTGCTACGTGCTTTCAGAGACTTAGGAAGAATGGATAAAAAGGCCGGACTGTGATTTTACAGCAAGAGTAGCAATCGCCACTAAACTAATAGATTAATTCTGTAAAGTAATTCTGTCGGGTTTGGGGCTCTCTCTCGTCTTACTGATGCATCTCATTCTGTCACCTGGCTCCGTTTAAAGATTCCTGTTTTCTTTTTTGTTTCTTCGCCTCTCCTCCTCCGCTCCAGCATGACATGACCCTACTTCCTACTTACAAGCAGTCGGAGGAGTTAAAGTCAAAGCTAGTCTGGCTGTCTCCTCCCCCTCCTGTCTCCTCCTCATATTCTTCTCTATCTCCTTCACATTCTTTCCTCCACATCCTTTAACCCTCTCTTTCTCTCTCTGTCCACATCCTGTCTTCCAAAAAAAGCAGCGGCTCTTTTGTGTGACGTATCTTCGCCTTCATCATTGTGTTTTTTGTTTCTCATGGTCTCTCCTAACCCTTGGCTGCTTGATAGAATTACTGAGATTTCTGAGTGATTACATGGAGCAACTCAAACCTTAACACATGACAGGGCTTATTGTAGATCCTCCTCCCTCGCTCTCATTTGTAGTGATTATAATTTTGTCCGTCCTTCAAGGGCTGCAGCTACAAACATTTCCTGTATCAGTACCCAAAGTGGAAATTATTTCAAGGTATGTGACATCTTCGTTTGTCTTGCTTTGTCCAAGCATCAGCCCAAAAATACGTTAAATTTAAAACAAGTTTTTCTTTTTTCTTTTTCTTTTTTTTTTTTTTTTTTTTTTAAACGCAGAGAAGCAGTGTAGATGCTACACTTGGGTAACGCTTGGCTTTTTGATTAGAAATAATGATTCATGATTTGACAAGCCATTCCCAGCTCTATCCCTTCTAACAGTGAGTATTTGTGAGTATGTGGCACACATTTTAGGCTACTTTGGCATTGTTTCAGACTGCAGGCGGGATCATTCCCGAATCATCAAGCTACACTGACTCAGCAATGTTTGTTTCAATGAGTGGGTCGGTAAGGTCCTCTGTTTCTAATCAAATAGCTCACCAGGCTGGAGGCTGTACACAGGAGCCGTCCGGTGCTGTTTTATGATGACAAACCCATGATTGAAGCACAGAGGACCAAGTGTGGCCAGATTTAAGGTTGGGTGTTTAGGCTGTATTTTCTGTTTTGATCAGTCCCACCCACCTGGTGAAGTTTGAGCCCCAGTATATGTATTCATAGTACTCTATTCATTCTAGCTGTTGAGTGAAAGGTTGTATTTGTCAGCAGCTGTAGACAGACCTTCCTGTTAGGTCACTAGGTGGAAAATTTGTCAGAAGACTACAAATGTCACATTGACGAAGGGACGTTTTCCCAAACATAATAAATGTTAGTCATATTTTTCAGCGCGTGTGTGAGTGTGCGCTGTGGTGTCTGCCGTGCTAAAATTTGTCTTTTCCTGTGTAGTTTCCTGTCTCGTCTTTGCCCAACACTGGGAATCACAAGGTTCTTCCACAGTCTTCCCACTAACAAATTCCCCATTCTTTATATAGCAGAAGCAAAACTAACAGACTCATGAGGCTGAGGTCTGTTGTGCATCAAGTGTTTGTAGTGAGTACATCGGTAAGGTAAGATCACAGCATCGCAGAGAAATTGAAGCAAATTTTTAAAGATTATTATTGATTGTTCATTTAGTGTTCAGAGTTTCATTTATAGCTTTCTCCTTATTTCTTTTTGAATAGTTAGCAAAATCCTTCCTTAAGAAAACAAAAGGACGGGGGAGGGGTTGCTCTTTGTTGAACACTTGATCCTAGTGTATACTGTTGAAAATATACAGTGCTGTGCAAAAGCTTACATTTCTTTCCTTTTTTCCCTCTACGAAAATGGGAAGTCGTTGGAGCTCTTTATTGAAATGTGCAAAACTACAAGAGATACAGTATAAAAAAACAAACAAATTTTGTGCAATTCTAACACCTTTATTCTTCAGCACAGTCTGATCTCTCTTAGACAAACTGTCCTATAATTTGTTAAGTCCTCGGTGAACAGAAGATTGGTCAACTGAAGGATCAGATGCATCTTAAAGGCCCTGTGTCAGGTCTTTGATTGCCTTTTTTTTCTTATTTCTTAAATATGTGACTTTCCAATAGTGTTCATGTGTTGTAGAGAGTCTTTAAGCCTGCCATTTCTTCTTTTATCCTCTACAAAAAAAAGAGCACACATTGCTGAGATATGCACCGTTTTCAGCTAATATCTCTTTGGGAATTGCCTGTTTGGTCCAAACTACTTTTCCTGGATTCAGCTTAAAAAATTGGAACAATTTATTTGCCTTTGTAAAAGACTGCTAGTAACAATGTGCCTTAAGATACAGTTTAAAATTAAAATGTCTGTTATGTGTAGACACAACACTGGTTCCTTGAGTTAGGGTCCTTTTTCAGGCTTGAATGATTCATAGGCCAGTGTTAAGTGGCTTAACAAACAAAACATTCCTGTGAAATGAAATGTGAAAGAAAAACTTTGAAATACCTCCAGAAAGCTTGGAGAACTGCTGACCACACCCACTTGCAAGAAATTGTAAAGAAAAGAAAAATTACAAGAAAGTCTGACTCCTTGGAAGCAAAATCTAAAGCAATCAGACATGGCTCAAGACTTTTGCACAATACTGTAGCTTCAATATTTATCTTAGAAATATCCTCACATGGTGATGCCTTGTCTACAATTGACTACAACCAAACTATTAATATGTCCAGAGAGGCAACACAGTATTGGGCCACTGACTGTTTATCTTGTAGTTTTTTTTCTCTAGTTCACTTCTGAGCTGCTGGTCTGTCTGAGTAAGATAGCATTTTCATGTTGTGAGGATACTGAAGACGTGTTTTCTCTTTTTCACAGCAACATGACTTGTAGTTTGTTTGGCTAAAACTGAACTATCGGAGTAATACTCTAAAGGGATAAACTTCCCTACTTTTAGGGACTGGGACTTTTAAAGCAAAGACTGGACTGAAAGGTCATGGTTAAAGTGGAGTCAAAACAAAACTGGACAGTATATGATTTAAAGAGACAAGATCCAGAGTGGAAGTGGCTGATTTTGACACATACTGTTTTTTGCGTCAGTGTGTAGCCACAAGTTAGCGGTGTTCACACTCACAGCAAATACTTTTGTGTACATTGTGATTGAATCAGGTGCTCGCATTGTTTCGTTGATGATGGGCTAACACAGAATTACTTGCGACGTTGAACTTAATTTCTCCTTCAGCCCAATTTTTACCCCTTAACTGTAAAAGACTAATGGGGTATTGTAGTCACCTTGGCAGGCAGTGTGGCTGCCCGTGTTTTTGCATGTGCTAACTCGAGAAGAAGGCAATGTGGGATTTTTTTTTTTTTTTTAAATATACCAAAAGTGCGTTTATAAAAAATCTTGATCAGTTCAAATCTCATTGACCTCAATGTCAAGGCCCCAGAGTTCAGGTTTTCTGAAAATCTGGTGAATGAGGGGTAGCACTGGTAGCTGTGAGAATCCACAGTGTCCTGAGCAGAGTGCAGTTGTCACATAACATTATTTACACTCTCCAAGATCAGCTTGCGTAGTGAAAAACATTTACAAGGATGTTGTGTCTTCCAGAATTGGTCCTTGGCAAGAGAAATTGTCACTGTGTTTCCTGCTGAAAGGATTTAGGAAGTGTTATCATTGCTACACTACTTGGTTTTGAAATGGATACATTTATTATTAATGGTTTCAGGATTAGTTTCTTAGGGAAAAAGATGTGATGGAGGTCAAAAAACCCATTAGGCTTGGGACATTAATGTAAACCTGGAACTCTGGCGCTGTTGGTTAAACAAACAAATAAATGTGCTTCATTAGACCTTAGTATGAGAGGATGTCTTACATGTTTGCTAAACTTAACACTCCACGGCATAACATCAGAATATATTGCTCTGATGCCAGAGTTTGTGTTTATGTGTGTGATCGTACATTTTAATTAGAAATAAATTTCTGACATTATCTATGTTAAGTTTCACAGGCGAGAAAGTTAGCCTGTGTGCAATGTATCATGCCTCCCATCGCTACTCGTGTGTAATTTTGCTGTGTGTTCAAGTCCCATAGTGTACAAAAGATGCATGCACGAGCGTTCACATGGACACAGTTTGTTACTTCTTCCCAAGGTAGTCTAATCACTTTACCTATGTTCTACCTACCTCTCCAAGTCTGCCTGTCTGACTTGCCAACATGGATATCTCTTCTTTCTCTCTTTGACTCCTTTTGTCTCTCTGTTATTTTCAGTTCCGGTTAATAGCATGAGTTACTAAACTGTGGCTCCATATTGGCATGGTTTACTGATTTTCCTAACAGGTGAAAGATCCCTAGTTTGATCCTGGGAGGAGAAATAAATCCCTTCAGTGTTACATCAGAGAGGAAATCTGAAGAAAAACAACAATCTGCCAAGTCAAACATGTGGAGCTATCTGCTGTAATGAAAAAAGAGGGAAGCTAAAAGTAGCTTTTAGTGACCTATTGCTAATCTCCAACATTTTCTTTAGACTGTAATTTGAAAAGGATTCAGGAAGTATTAAGTTTGGTATTAATAGTATAGTTGGGTAACTTTAACAGTGTTCTTGCATTTTCCTCAGTGCATTATCTGCCATTGTGAATCAGTCAACACACCACATATATGACAGTTTTTGGAGGGATGGGTTGTTTTAAGTGACATGTGTTTTTGATGACTGGATTTTATGCGTAAGATATATATGGATTAACCACGCTATGGCTGCATCCATAGGTTCATGGATATTTCTTAAAATAGATTTTTCTGAGTTTGTTTTGAAATTGCATAAAGCATTCTCAGGTGTTGTCAAGAGCACGCTAAGGCAAGAGGTGGTGATATCATCCTGAGAACTATTCAATGCCCACTACAGAGGACATATTGAATAGACTATTGTTCTAATGACCCATTGAGGTTTTGCCGACATGTGACCACTATTAGCATGATGTCAATTTGTCTGCCATTCTGGATGTTTGACATTCATGGTGACCATGTAGGTTTAAGTGAATAAGTACGTAAATTACACACAGACATGGAGACCTGTCTGCAGCAATCTGGCAACCTCCTGTTGCGAGGGAAAAGTATGTGTTCCTCAACCAGTTGGCAAAAACCTGTTTGTGATTTGGCTGTTATTATATTGCTGTGGTCGTAGAATAAATCTAAGTGATGCACTTGTCTAGAAACATTTTTCAGATATTCTCCGAGCTCTAGAACAAACAGAGAAAAGTCTGATTCAAACTGTAAATGGACACAGTTGGCTCAACCTTTACTTTGAAGATGAAGCATCAGCATTTTCTTTTCTTTCTTTTTTTTTTTTTTTTTCATTTTTCAAGTTTTGCTTCCACTGGGTTGCCAAGTATTTGCACACAAAACATGAAAAATTGCAGGCAACTGTAACCAAATCAAACACTAGGAGGTTTTTGATGCAGCACCTTCTTTGCAGCGATAACTATATGGTGGAAAACTTGTTAGCAATGTGGTCATGAGTATAAGAAACCACAATAATATAAGAAACCGCAATAATGCTGTCATCCCAGAGTGATACACCATGTAAGATACACACCACAACAGTGGCAGGCCAGCACAGTTCCAGCAGGTCAGGTGAGCCCATATTTTCATGGTGAGGGTTGAAACACAGTAAACCGGTTTTATAGTCACAGGGACAAATGGGGCACACTTTTATTGTCTGCTTAGTCAGTAGGATAACGTTATTCAGAAAGAGCGGTGAGGGCAGCCTTGATTCTCACATTGATCACTTTAGAAATGCAAATCATCAAATTCCATCTCTTTAAAGTGCGCTGTTGTGAATCGCATATAAAAAAAAAAAAAAAAAGTTTATCACTCTTTGTTTGTGTAAACTCAGCAAACATGAAATGTTAGTGAAGTAAGAATCAAAGCATCTTTTTTCAGAAGAAATGAACTTCTGATGTGCACAAATCAAGTAGTGGCTGATTTTTGTGAAAGATGTGGACTAAAGGATGTATTTTAATATACAGGTGATATATTATGGCTTTGTTGTTTATGTCTGAGTGTCAACATTTAACATAGGCTTTGAGTATGAAAAGATATCTTTAAAATTCACAGCACAGGATAAAATGTCAAAAACACTAGGTTTGGGAGTCTGACAAAAAAAACAAACAACATATTTAAGATTTTTTTCCCACTGATCTCTCCGATTGTGTCTGGAATTATCCCACTAATACATCAGTAAAGTTCTTGAAGGGATTTTTCCAGATTTCTCTAATCCTTTTCCCCTTTAAAGCCCCTTAAAATGCCACAAAACTTATTCCCCTTTTCATTAGTTAAGTGCAGTATAACCAAGGCCACTAACTCTAATTGGACTATTCTTTAATAGTCCGTATACTTACTGTTTACTCTTGACTTTTACAGTGCTGATTTTTGGATACTGTGGCTTTCTTCTCTGAGGGAGAAAGTTTAAAAAGCTATATTGTACAATTGTCGGTACATTCTAATTGAAACTAACCTTCATTACACATATCTCTGTCCTGTGCATTCCAAGTCCTTATTAATCTGTGTATTTAAAAGACAGATCTGCGTAGTAGCCTTCAATCCATGGAGAGAGTCAGAGTGTGACCTTCAACTAAGGAAATCCTTACATTGTAGCTTGTGACAAAGGGTGAAGGGTTAGGTATCCTGAAAATAATAGGTATACACAGAATATTAATAGTTCTTGCCTGTCCCCAAGGCAAGAACTATTAGTCTTTCAAATGGCAGGGCAAAACCCTATTTAAAAAGCACAATTATAGTTCTTTGTATGCTATATCATATTGCACACAAGGCTTTAAGATATAGGCATCTGCACTTAGTTTGTAACAAAGGACTATTTGTGTTTAATACAACTAAGAATCCAACAGTGTTTTTAATAATGAGGTGAAAGTCCAAGAGGACCACTGTAATTGTTATGTCTAATGATTCTACACTTGATTGCCCTCTAATCTTGCTGATTTATGGACCCGGTGTGTTCTCCCAGCTTTTTTTTTTTTTTTTTTTTTTTGTCATTGGTACAATGTTGCAGTAGCTGTGTCCTGGGACTACAGTCTTATCAGTCACTCTCTCTATCTCACTGAGTGCCTCTAGTTGACCTTCCTCTCAGCGCTCACTGGCCCAGGCCTAAATAATAAATGAACAGCCTGGAAAGAGCCGAGTGTGTGAGCCGCGTATCTCTACTTGGAAGTGAACGAAAGCCAATGAGAGGGATCTCACTGACCAGGGTTGTCAGGGGTGGGAACTTGCACCATAACAGGTCACATACTTGTTACTTAACTGCATTGCCACAACATCCATCACTCACTCTCACCGTGTGAATACCCTGTAACACATGTAATGTGTGTGCTGGGCTGCAGGGTGTGTCAGTCATTAATGAAAAGCATCCCACCCTCTCAAGTTTCCTTCAGGAGAGGAGTGGGAGAGGAGGGAGTAGGGGAGAGGAGCTCAGGGGTTAAAGATAACAGGATTAAGAGAGCAGTATGTTGTCATTATACTGTAACATAGCCCTGACATTTTGTCTCACTGCAGTTTTTCCTTCTCTCTCCCTGACCCACAGGCTGAAGACAATGTTATTCAAGTTGGTGAAGACTTTATACCTAGATCACATCTTTTGAAGACTTACCAAAAAGTGCACCAACACTATCAACAGGAAGTTGTGAAATGTTGTTATTTGACCACCCAGAAATATTTTAATTCTGTCAAATATTGTTTATTGTCAGTAACTGAAGTAGGACTCCTTTTTTTATTCTCATTGGATGTTTGGTTCTTTCCACCTTGTGGATTTGTTTTTCACTGCTGCCTATGGATTCTCACAAATCCACACCTCCTTTGGACCATATACTGAAGCATGATTGCTATCTGTTTGGATTAGAAGCTAAGATAGACTGACCTTTTATAGTTGTGTTTTGTTTTCTCTGTTTGCCAAGTGGATGATTCGCCAAGTTACCCAAAGTAGAAATGGATTGGAGGACTGACAGCTGGTTGAAACCTACCCTTTGGATTATTATGTTTTGGACACCTTCCTGCTGCTATTTTACTTTAGCACGATAAGAGTTTTTTAAAGATGGGAAAGAGACAGAAATATCTGTCACCTGATTGCACAACTTAGTTTCTTTCCCATCATATTTTTGAAATTTTTGCTGTTTTTTGTGGTTCAAGTTACTTTTAAAGATGAACTGCAGTATCTTTTTGTGTTCTCCCACCCTGATGTAGGCCTCTTTGGCTTCCCTATAAAAAGGACAGGAGGCATATGATAAATTAAGAAGGCTGAAACCCCCTAAAGGATATCCTCACATAAGTGAAAGAAACAGTACTATAGTAGCTGAGCCGCTGTGGCGGTGCGGTATCATGGCAGCAGATCACGGCGAGCTGCTTGCTGAAATGGCAACCATGGGGCGTCTGAGTGCCACAGAACGGCTCAAGCATGCCAAGAAGCGCCGCGCTCAGCAGCTGAAGGCTTGGGCACAGATGGAAAAGGATGCAGTACGAGGGTCGAGGGCCAAAGCAGATAAGAAGAAGCCACGCACCACCAAAGTGACATTCCCCAGTGCTGTCACCCTGCTTGATGCTGCTTCCCGCAACGACCTGGATGAAGGTGGGTATACACACTGCACAAAAAGTTCATAATCAGAAAACAACAATTTTTTTCAAATGCTTCAGCTTAAACTCAGTGATTTTAGAGCATCAAAGTGCAAATATATACTAATCCAGGGTATTGACACCTGTAGAAGACTGATCCAGATCTCAGAAACATGTGAAGGAAGACCCCAGAAGTATTGGTGTGCCATGAATTGACTGTAATGCCGAGGCTTCTTTGTCCTGTAGCTGTTGGCATTTGCTGAAAGAAGCTCTTGCACTGTAAAAACCAATGACTTACAGGAACTGAAAAAATTGTACTGAATATATTAGAGATTAAAAATAGTATTAAGAGCTTTATTATAAGTTGTTGGATCTGAGCTAGTTGGTAAGGTGGTAAATCCTTTTACATTTTACATAGAACAATCTTTACAAGATGGTATATGTTCAGGGCAGGTAAATGGCAAGGTTGTTTTTGTTTGTTTGTATTTTTTATGGAAAAGACTCTGCCCTGATGGTCATGCATAATCTGTATATACATGATTGTAAATTTCTTTTTTTTTTTTTCTTTTGTGCTAGTGAGGGAGATGCTTAACAGCGGAATCAACCCCGATCTGGTCAATGAGGATGGACTGACTGCTCTGCATCAGGTACACTTGCATTTAGCTCCACGAGCCGCCACCAGTCAACCACTGTTCACTGTTAACACTGCCAGTTGTACAAACTCAGATGCCTCCTCTCACTTACCTAGTTCTGCCTTTGCACTAATCAAATGCTAAATTGTCATCAACATTACTGAGTTACACACAAAGCAGTTCTGCTTACGCGGCATGATTTTGTTACGGCCGGTAAAACCACATGTTGCACATATACCACTGTCAACATTTAGGCCAGTTCTGTTCTGTGTCTGTGTTTATGTTTGTTTGTGTGTGGTCACAGTTTTGAGCTCACCAAGTGCTAGTTGTGTTTATTATGTCTTAACGTTTTCTTGGTTACTTTACATAAAGAAAGTAGTTATTACCCTGATTATAGATGGAAAAGGTGAAAAAGGGTTGTTGTTTTTGTTTTTTTTGTTTTTTTCTTGCATTCCTATTTCTGGGCAACCTCAGTCACACTTAACCACCACAATATTGCTGTGTTTTGTTAGTTGACACCTTAAGACACCTTAAATCCTTGCGATTTTCTCACCCCTTTTTAATTTCTCCTTATGTTTACACATACACGCACTACTACACACTCCTGAGAGGACTGTTTGTTAGCACAGAGAACTCTTTACAAGAGCGGTTTGCTTTGCCGTTTCCCTTGGAAAATGTAGTGTTTACACAGAGGGCTGAGTACATGTAAATTCTTTTCTTTATCCAGTGCTTTAGTTGACATTAATACTAATGTTTAGATTTTTCTATCTCTGTTTGTACTCGTTTTCTAACATCATATTTTTTCCCTCAAGTTTATTCCATCCGTTTTTAATAAACGGTCGACAATTTTCAGAGGCTTCAAGTTAATTAGAAAATTGACTGACAGGCAGTTTCCATGACATATTAAGCAGAAGAATAGTTCCATTTGGGATTTTCTCACTGGAACTCCTAAAATGATGTTCAAAGAGATGTTGTTGTAAGTGAGGGAGACCATCATTAGGCTGAAAATCCGCACAAACCTACCATAAGTAGAGGAAAAACTTGAGGAGGGTCCAAATCAGGAATCTTGTTAATTCTTAAAAAGAAGGAATGCTCTGGTCATGTCAGCAAAATCAAAAGTCCTTAAAGACCCCAGAAAACAGCTAAGGTGCATTATGACATAATTATTTCTGTGATTGAGAAAAACAATTTCACAACATCTGACTAAGTCAAGAACACACTCAATCACTCTCAAGGTCTGCAAGTAAGAGACACCTTTATAAATGTAAATACAGAGGCTTTACCAAAAGGAACAAACCACTGGTTACACTCAAGAACAAGATAATCAGATTAGACTTTGACAGAAAACCTCTAAAAGAGCCTGCACAGTTCTGGAAACAAAAGCTTTGTACAGATGAAACCATTATGAATTTATGCCAGAGTGATGGGAACAGAAAAGTGTGGTAAATGAGAGAAACAACAAGATGAACCAAAGCATACCACACTATCTATCAAACTTGGTAGGAGCAGTGTCATGGTATGGGCATGTATGGGTGCCACAGGCCACTAGTGTTTATTGATGATGCGATTGGTGATAGGATGGCAGGATGGCAGGATGAACTGTGAAGTGTACAGGGCTATACTTTCTGCTCACATTCAGTGAAATGCTGCAAACTGATCAGAAACACAGTGTTAATGGATAATGGGTCAAAGGAAACTGCAAAAGCATCCAAAGAGTTTCTCAAGGCAAAGACATGAGACATTCTTCAATCGCCATGTCAGTCAGCTAATCTCAAACCGAGCATGTTTTCAGTTATTAAATACTAAACTGAAGGCACAGAGTCTCACAAACAAGCAGCGACTGAAGCATCTCAGCGGAAGAACAGAATTTGGTGATGTCCTTGGGGTCTAGACTTTAGGGAGTCAGTGACTGCAAACGGTTTATACCAAAGTGTTGAAAACAATCCTTACATTTAAAACATTTACGTTGGTTTGTCCAATTACCTTTTGAGATTTACAAACATGGAATATATAAAATAGCTGTATTTCCTAAATGGTTATTACAGTACTTTGATTACATCCAGTGGATTCAAATGGAAATTTTGCACTTCAATTACATCATGTTTAAAGTTGCACACTATGGGCTCAAAATGTGGTCATAAATATTTTGTACTTGTAAATCGGTTTTGTACTTGTAAAAAAGATTTGTGCGTGTGTAAAAAAGATTTGTGCGTGCGTAAAAAAGATTTGTGTGTGTGTGTGTGTGTGTGTGTGTGTGTGTGTGTGTGTTTTTAAAAAAAAAAAAAAAAAAAAAAAAATGTGTGTGTGGACTTAGCCCAAAGAAAACCCTGCAAGTTACAAATACGAATTTTGACCCTATTTTTCTTCCTTTAAGCTGATTGGTCAATGTCATGTCAATCACAAATTAAACAATCCAATCAGAGAACAGATGGGTTTGGCTGTTGGAGGGGCACTTTTTTGAACTGCAGGTCCTTGAAGGGTATTCTCTATATAAATATCCAATAGCAGTTAGGTCCCCTTACTTTCAGCAGCTGTTGAAAGGATAAAGTTGTGGTATATCAGTGGTTAGAAATACCATTATTACTTTAGGATTAGTTTAACACAACATCAGGGCTGACCCGGGACCATTGCTGTGAGTCACAGCGCGCAGCATAAAAGTCCCTTCACATCGGACGCAGGATGTGCTGCTAATGCTAATTGCTAACTAAAAGCAAAGGATCCAGAATTTGTTGCTGGCTGCTGGGCTCTGTGGGTTTTTGCAGCAGCTCTACCTGTACTAGATGCACCTGCTCCTTGTTGTTTTTATCGCTGACTTTATGTGAACTACAAGAGTTTCTGGTTTTTTTGCTAGTTCTTCAAATGTTCAATAAAAACATGTATGCTAATTCATAACGAAGAAAGCTTTGTGATGAAGACTGTCATTTCCAAAACACTGCCCCCCGCGTCCGCAGTGCTGTTGAAAAGGCTGTGGAAGTCCCTGTATTAAACACGTAGTCCTGTGACACAAAAATCACCAAACTCTGACGACCACAGACTGTTTTCCTTCGTGGTGATGAAGGAAAACGCTGGGTTGGCACGTAAAAGGGCATTTATTCCCTTCAAAGACCTGCAGTTCAAAAAAAGCGCCCCTCCGACATCCAAACCCATCTGTTCTCTGATTGGATTGTTACATTTGTGATTGACATGACATTGACCAATCAGCTTAAAGGAAGAAAAATAGGGTCAAAATTCGTAGTTGTAACTTGCAGGGGTTTTTTGGCTAAGTCCACACACAAATCTTTTTTTTACGCACACACAAATCTTTTTTTACGCACGCACAAATCTTTTTTTTACGCACGCACAAATCTTTTTTTTACGCACGCACAAATCTTTTTTTTACGCACGCACAAATCTTTTTTTTACGCACGCACAAATCTTTTTTTACAAGTACAAAACTGATTTACAAGTACAAAATATTTATGACCACATTTTGAGCCCATAGCACACGGGCAAAAGCACAGTATTAAAAAAGAATCTGTCATTGTCCAAAAACTTATGGGCCCAATTGTATCTGTCTGTTCTCAGTGCTGCATTGATGATTTTGTGGAGATAGTGCAGTGTCTGCTAGACGCTGGTGCCAATGTGAATGCTTGTGACAGTGAGTTGTGGACCCCTCTGCACGCTGCTGCCACCTGTGGACACACTGGTCTGGTGCAGCTCCTGATTCAGGGGTGAGTGCTGCCTCACATCATAACTTTTCTGTTTCTCTCACAAAATGTTTAAATTTCTAAGCTAATATGTTTTGTTTATAATGTGCTTTTTTTTTGTTTCAACCTCAGTGGATGTTATTTGCTAAGCCACAATTGAGACTTAGAGCCTTCTTGGGAAGAGAAAGCAATTTCTGAACCCAATGCAAATGAAAACACTTAGTGACACACCCTAATATGCAAAGCTGCTAACTCAGGTCTTTTTGAATATGGATATGTGTGCTTTCAGTGGGGCCGATCTGCTGGCTGTCAATGCGGATGGCAACATGCCTTATGACATCTGTGAGGACGAGGCTACCCTTGAGCTGCTGGAGATGGTTATGGCTGAACAGGGTCAGTGAGAAGTTTGTGCACAGATTCACCTTCCTGCCTTTGACAGGTTGGGGAAAAAGAGGCATGATCAAGCTTAACTTACCTGTCATGTATCACATTTGAAATCAGACGGCCAACATTTATGTGCAGTTCCAAAGTAGGAAGAAAATAAGTCCAAGTGATCTTTTCAATCCTGTCCCTGTGTGTGTTGTTTTGTGAAGGGATAACTCAGGACCGTATAGATGAATGCAGAGGGGCTAAAGAGGCGGCTATGCTGGCTGACATTCGGGCTCTGGCTCAGAGCGGAGCAGATTTAAACGCACAAGATGATAATGGAGCAACTCTGGTGAGACACAAGGACGCATGCACATGAACTGTGTTGTGCACTTAAGATTTGTCAGCTCAGAGTTCAAATCTATATCCAATGCTGTAAAGCTAGATATTTTAAAAACATCTGAATATAAATGCAATAATTCCCTGACTGTTAACAGGTTGCACAGGTTTCCTGCATTCTTTGTAATGTTTTACCAACCATTTCTGTAACATTCAGCCAATGTAATAATAATATAAAGGTTCAGAGAATTGGGAAAGTTTTTTGTTAATTTTATTTTCTTGTGAAATATTGTTCTTTACTGACGTGCAGTTCATTTTCTTTATTCCTTTAGCTCCATATCGTATCTGCTAACGGCTATATGTCTGTGGCTGAGCTGTTACTAGAGAACAAGGCTCAGGTGGATGTGAAGGACTCTGATGGGTGGACTCCACTGCATGCTGCCTCCTGCTGGGGACAGGTTCATACTGCTGTCATGCCTAAAGCAACTAGTTTTCTGAAATGACTCATTCATAGTGTTTTGTTTTTTGTTGTTTTTTTTTTTTTGTTCCATAGATGCAGATGGTGGAACTGCTGGTGGCACACGGAGCCAATCTAAATGCAAAGTCCGTCTTAGAGGAGACACCACTAGGTGAAACTAGAGTATTGTTGTTGTTGCTGCTGTTTCTGCCTTTTTTATCAAGCTTATTCATGAGAGACACTTTTGCCTTTCAGATTTATGTGTTGATGAGGAAGTCAGAGCCAAACTGATGGACTTGAAGCACAAACATGATGCCATCATGAAGAGCCAGGACAGGCAGAAAGGCACACTGCAAAGACGAGCATCTAGCACAGGAAGCAGAGGGTGAGCGTGGAGCTCAGTGGAACCAGAGGGGGAAAAGCATACACCGAAGTTGAAATGGATCATTGTTTTACTGCTTCCCCTCCTGTCTCTCATTTCTATGTGCAGTAAAGTGGTGCGTCGCGTCAGCGTGAACGAGCGCTCCAGTCTCTACCGCCGGGAGCACCACAAAGAGGCCATGGTGTGGCAGGAGCGCGGTCGACAGCCCGAGCCGCAGGACGACGATGAGGACAGACAGACCGACAATGAGTTGCACCAGCATGCCACCATGGTGATGGAGGTTTTGTTTGGAAAATGTTTCTCATTACTGTTTTTGTGACCATTACAAACAGTGTAAATGGTTTTTTTGTTTGTTTGTTTGTCTCCCCCCCCCCCTCGTGTTTTAGGTTGCTACTCGAGGTGCAGCAACATCACATTTGGAAGAACTGGAGGCTGCAGACAGGAAAATTATGCCCAGCCTAGGGAATGGAGAGACCTCTGTTTCTCTGGCATCTTCTGTACCTGGAGAGCAGTGGAGTGGGGGAGGAATCATGGAGCGTAGCGCCTCCTACCAGCTCGGCTCTGCGTCTGGAGTGGGGTCTGCAGAGGGCGAGGGGGCAGACAATATGACTCGGGAGAAATCACACCACACCTTGGCTGACCTGAAACGCCAGCGGGCAGCTGCTAAGCTCAATAAATACCAAGCACCTGCACCACCGCTGCCCTCGCCCGTTGAGGAGGAGCCCTCCGTTGCAGCAGCTGAGGTGACAGCCATTCAGGCTCAGCCAGATCCTGAAATGACGCCTGCCGCCGAGGCAGTCTCCCCCAGTCAGGTGTACTTCACCCCAGCCAGTGGAGATCCTCCACTTCTGAAACTCCGAGCCCCTGAGGAAGAGCAGTCCGACAATAAGGAGCCTTGCTGTGGACTCATGTAGAAAGAATCATGCAATCAGACAAATATGCTGCCTATAAAGTTCAAAAGCTGGTGGCAAAAAGTGGCAAAAAACCCTGTTAAAACAGACATGCTTTAAGTGAATCACTGGAGACTCTTTAGGTTAAGGCTACATGCCAATGATGGATCAATCTGCTTTGCATTTCCAAGTGAACTAAAGTGCAATCTGTGATTATTCCTCCTTTGATTAGCTTTCTCATTTCTGTTGCACATTTCACACCTTTAGCAGGTCCTAGCTTTCCCTCCTGCTTCACCTACAGGAGAACTCCAGATTGTAGTCTTGCAGTTAGAAGCAGACAGCTCCCCCACTCCATTTCTTGGGGCATTACATTACTCATCTCTTAAATACACAATTAGACTGGCTGAAAGCCATAGAATCATGTGAAGTTTTCTAGATAAGGCAGAAGACTGAATTACAGTTGATTTGTTTTAAATCAATGAGGTTCTTTTTTTTTTTTTTCTTCTTTTCTTCTTAATGAGTGCTATGACAGGTACATGATCTACATTAGCGTACATTTATATTGTAAACGAGAGTGAAAGAGGTTTGTTTCTTTATGGGGGATTGATCATGATTGGTTTAATCAATATTCTGAATTTATATTTAATGAAGATGGACCGTTTCCTTGCTTGATTTATTTTTTTCTCTACTTTGGACTGAAAATGTTTTCTCTTGTTGCTTTCAAGTGCACAAAATTTGAAATGGTGCAATTTGCTAATGAACCATTTGTCTCTACTGTGGGGAAATTTAGCTCAGCCTGTCATCATCATCATCATCTATCAGATTCCTATTTTTCTGTCAGTATTTCTATTTTTCTACCCTCAGAATGTAATCATATTATTTATTCTTCCTGATCCGGAGACAATTTATAAAAAGAAAATTATGATATGTTTGTGTTAACCGAACTGTCAAAGAGTCTGTTTAGTTTTCTTGTCAAACTGAGCAAACGTGTCACGATTGTTTAACAGAGGTTGGTGCCTTCATTAAATGTCTTATTTAAAAAAAGGTTGCAATGCTTGCACGAAGTCCCACGTTTAAATTTTGTGAGCAGTGGGATTATTACATAATCGGTCTGACATGGACTTGATGTACTCTCAATGCACTCTTTTTCTGTATTGCATTTCAGTTTTGTTAGTGATTTTTACTGATCCCTGTTTAGAAAAACAAAACATAAAAACATGTTTTCACAAATGATTTTTGTATATATTTTTTAATATGCAAGAACTCTTAATGAATGTATCTGGATGTTATGACTGGGATGCTTACAGGGAGGGGATCAGATCAGATAATGGGTTTAAAATATTTTATTTTATTCCAACTTACATTTTTAAGTGTGTGATTTGAGGCACAGATTTGATCAGGTTATTGCCTTATAGTTGGTTCAAAAAAAGCTGAACATATCCCCAGTCTGTCTTGTTTGTTTCATGTTGATGACAGCTCCCTCTTGTGGTAAAAATGATCAGCTGAATGTTTTTTACTTGCCCTCATTCCCCCTTTTGTCGTCCTCTTAGCTCAGATCAGTCACTCTCTGACTTTCCGCACATCTCGAATGACACAGTCTGTTCCGAGCCATCTTCCAGAGCAGCAGTTAATACACAATGACAGCTTATTTAGGTGGTTTAACATTGTGGTGCACCAGAATTACCTTCATCCACACACATAAACATATGCGCACAGATCTTTATGTTGTATAAGGCCTCAGTAACAGTTACCCTTATGGGGAGGGAGTGTGTTAAAATTGGAAGCTGCTTGTTTTGACTGTGAGCCAGCACCACTGAGTTACAAGGACCAAGCCTGTAAGTCTCTCTTATAGTAATTATATAGCTGTTGCACAACATAAGGTATGTGATGTTGATCTGTCATTTAACGTTGAGGTAAAGTTGGAACAGATGATGCACTTACAGTCTGACAAAATGCACATGAAAGTCACCAGGGCATCACATGCTTGTGTGTGAACTGTTTTAGTTTGGGATATCAAATGTCTTTCCCAAACTCTTTCCAAGCCATCGGGGGGGTCTCACACTGTCCTACAGATACGCATTCACACACCTCTCTGTCTCTGATTAAAACAAATGACATGCAAAGGAAGGAAATTTCCATGTGAGAAATGAATTTTATTTGACATTGCATTAATTTCCTCTGCATTCTTTGCATTCTAGGTGGTTTTTCTCTGGTACTGTAGTTCCTTTCACATGAAAAGACAACACAGTGATGTGTCGTGGATGCAAATTATTAACCCATACCTTCGTGCCACAGTCCAATAACATAAACCAAAATACAGTATACAAAGCAAAAGAATGAATATAGTTCTAAGAACTTTGAAAATCAATATTTGATAATGACCACAATTTATTCAACACAGTCTGCGCTCTCTAATGGAAGCTGTCTTGTAGTTTCTTTAAGTAGTCTTCAGGAGTACTTCTCCAGGCTTCTTGAAGGACATTTAAAGCTCTTCTTTGGATGTTGGCTGCCTTTGGTTTCCTGTCAAGATGAGCCCACACTACTTCAACACGGCTCCACCATGTTTTAGAGTCGACTGTAGACACTCACTATTGTCCCTGTGTTTCAAATTTGGATTCATCACTCCATAAAACCTGTTGCTACTGATTTCAGTCTGTGTCTTGTGTAATTTGGCATACCTCAGCCTTTTCTCTATGTTTTCCTTACTCAATAATGGCTTCCTAACAGCAGCTCTTCCACTGACACCATTTCTGATGAGGCTTGAGTGAACAGCAGATGTATCAATTGAAGGGGCAATGCATCTCTCAGGTCCTCCGTCAGGTCTTTGCTGGATTTGTTTCCCCTGTTTCTTAAAGACCTGACTATCAGACGCTCTTCTGCTGTAGTCTTTAGACCTGCACCTTCTTTTGTGTTACTCCATCAGATTTTTTTAAGGGCATGCCACACACCATACTGAAAGATGCCAAGTTTTCAACTAAGAGCTCTTTGAAAATGACCTTCTTGGTACAGTTTTATGCCTTTCAAACTGTTATCTTTGGCATTTCATATTTTGATGTAACAAATGATGAGTTTTGTGACAGCTGTTAGTCACAAAGAGCCTAAAGATACAATTTAAAATGGGTTCTTTGTTAAGTTGTGTGATGTGTAGACACAACATTGTTTCATGCCTTGACTTAGGTGCCGTTTTCAGAGTTGAATGATTTGTAGGTCAGTGTTAAGTTGGTCAACAAACAAACACATTCTTCTGAAAATGTGAAGGTACAAGGACTGGACTCAAGATGACTGAAAAAGCAGCCAGTTTCCAGTGTTAAAAAAAAAAAGAGGAAAACTTTCAAAACTCTTGCCCCAAACCCTCTTAAGAAGTCTATTTTTCTATATGTTAGCTGTTGCTATTGCACTTAATGTCCGTCATAATACAGGGCATTATTCATCAACAATCCAATAGAAATGATACTGTTAAAATGACACAGACAGCATTAATCTGACTCTCTCCCTCCGGCAAAGAAGTTTCCATTCTGAGCTGACAACATAATACTTTAATAGTTACTCTGTCGTTACATTCACTGTAGCAGTATACCTGTTTTATGGATTTTTTTTAAGAGCTAGAAACGCTAAGTAATAAAATTAATGAAACCTGCATTTCATTTATCTGCTTGACAATCGGGGTCCTGGTATTGTGTATGCTGACTGTCAACCTGTAATGGCTGTCTGGGACACCTCACTGTAAGAAAAGCCAGGCCTGCTTCACCTGCTATATCAAGTCAAAATCTCTGCTTCAGAGCAGGGCCACTGTATGGCTGATATTACACTGTTGTCCAGTGGTGAACCCACAGCAAATCACCCAATTAAAACCCACGTTTTTGTTTTCAGCAAGAATTTTCTGAATGAGAGAAATAAAAATAGAAGTTAGATGTTTGATTGTATGATGTGTGATTGACAAGGATCTCTAAAACTAAAAAGTATTTGTATTAATATTATTATTTTTTAAACACAAACCTAAGTACAATAACTTAAAACTGAAACTAGTTATTATATGTTGTTAACAACTATTGTAACTGCAGTTGTAACCACTGACCTACATTATGAACAGATAATTCAAAAAGTTGTTTATTAAATACTGTCTGGTTATTGATTAACTGTACTAAAAATCAGATAGTGGCTTCTTCATGTTGCTCTACTGTTTTGCTCCACATTGATCACAGCAGCGGATACTCAAGAAGGACATTTAATAAATTGGACTAGTCTTGTAAGATTTTACGAAGTACAGATTACGGTATTCGCATGATAACAGAGCCATCGTCGCGATGAAGTCCATGTCCAAGGTAAATAAAGTATTTGTACAGCAGATGCAACACGCCAGAGGCCTATTCCAGGCGAGTTAGTCAGCCAGTTTTGAGAACCTAGCATAAATATGACTTTAAAACAGTTGGGAATTGTGCTTATTGCTTAGCTCTTTTCTAATTATACAGTTCAGTTCAGTTTTGTTTTGGGTTTTTTTTTAAAGAAAAGAAAACCGCTTTAATGTGGGAACTTTGACCTTGACTTAACCTTTAGTGCTTTTTCTTTCTGAGCTGTGCTGCTTGTCTTCATGAAAAGCCAATAAAACTAGCAAACTAACATCTTCCAAACGCCTTCTTCTACTGGACAAGCCACACTCTCAAGCAGGACAAAGAAAGGAAGAAAAATCTCCTTATTAAAGAACTTGGGCTGTACTTTGTGCACTCTTTTACCATCCATTTTTTCGTCACTGTTATTTAGGTGGCCAACATTGGTTCGGACTTGCATAGGCTAACATTGTCTCTTAACGTAAATTAGCCGCTGCTTGCTAACAACGTTAAATGCTACTTACTTATTTATGATTTCATGCTTTAATTTTAAAGAAATACTTCCCGATGCATAACAATTAAGAATAACTGTAAAAACATGGAAGCAAAAGGCAGCTGAAGCTGATGCCAACGCTGGCATCGGTATTGGATTGATACTGACGCAATAGGATCGATATCTTGATGCATGCTCAGTCATCCAGGTAAGTAAATCTCCAAAAGTTGATTCTGTTCATCTGGAGGTAGCGTTTTGTGGGAGAAACATTTCTCCCACAAAACTGGACCTCCCAGCCCATTGTTCCTTCAGTGGGCTAGTTTCAGTCATTATGCAATGTACCATTTATAAGATTGGGGAAACCTGCAGTCAGCTGAGACTGAAGAAGTCACCTGGATGAGTGATGAAACGTTTCTCCCACAAAACACTATGTCCAGATGAACAGAATCAACTTTTGGAGAATAGGATCGATACTTTGCTTCTATTCTCCAATACAGTATGTTGCCCATTAAATTTTCTTAAATAAATTATTTGTTTAAATGGAAAAATAGAGCTCAAACATGCATTGTGAAACATTTATTAGCCTTTTTGTGCTGACTGTATAGTCTTTAACCTATATACATAGCAAACACTAACCCAAAGCGATTTAGAGTCTCAAAAAATGTCTGTGAAGGTCATCCAGGTCATCGTAGTCAAATGAGCTTGCAAAGAAAAGGGTCTGGACTTCTTTAAGTTGCTTTCGCATGATATCATAATGATAAGGTGGGGGGCCAGGTTTCACAATGAGCTCAACTGAAAACCTGGCTGATTGGGACCCACACCCATTTTCACACCTTGGCTCATCAGGGGGTCCTTTGTCCCTCTGTGGGGGGTTACTCCCACTAGGTTTAAATCTGGGACTCCCCACCATTTGACCTTAGAACTGAAGAAGCTTCTCGGATGAGAGGTGAAACGTCTTCAAGCAACTTAAAGAAGTCCAGACGCTTTTCTTTGCAAGCTCAGTCTCAAAAAATATTTTTTTAAATAACCAATTTTTGTGGAAAGTGGAAATCACAAAAACTTTGTAATCATTAAAATGTCACTGTCACACAACACACTGTCACTCCCCTACATAAGCTGCCTTTATAGGTTAAAAGTATTGGTATTGGTATCGGCAGGACCTGCACCATATTCACTTGGTATCGGATCGATAACAAAATTTGCAGTATGACACGGCGCCAGTCAGCAGCGTTAGACGCTGACGTCAGTCACGGTTAGGAAAATCCAGCCAATCGCAAACGACAGCGCGCGAAGGCGGGGCAGCACGGGGCGGCCCTGGGGGGGGAATACAAACACCCAGGGTGCAGAGGCTCGTGTGTCAGTTGAAGCTTAAAGGAAAGGGGCTTGAAGGGAAAGCAAACACGGAAACTTTTCTGACAATATCACCGCTGAACAACTGGTAACTGCTGATATACTTTATCTGCTCCCCGTGCAGCTAGGAGCGTCTAATTGCTGAACTTCTTTTCTTTCTTTTTCATCTTTTAGATAACGCTTCAGCTTCAACGGTGCGCTCGTGACATAACAAACATGTCCCAGCAGGCAGTGAACGGGGTCTCGCACCGGGGCAGGGTGCTGACTTTGGACAGCATGAACCCCAACGTTAAGCGGGTGGAGTACGCGGTCCGCGGACCCATCGTCCAGCGGGCGGTGCAGATAGAGAAGGAGCTGAAGGAGGTAAAGTGGAGCCAAAGTTGGACAAAGCAGGAGAAAAGCGCGAACTGAGTTAAGAGTATCGCTGAGGTGGCACTCAGGAGGGAATTGGGTTTCAAAAGAATGGCTTGTTAATTTAAAGCTATGTGCTTTAAAGTGCGGGTTCTAACGTGGTTTTTTTTAAGTGTTAAATCATATTTCCCGTGTTTTTTTTAATTGTTAGTTGTTGTTTTTGTTTGTTTTAGCCAAGGGGAAGACACGGTTATGCAGTTATGTACATACCCAGCTGTTGAAACTATTAAACAGCTGGAATCTAACTCTACACAGTCATAGGTCACACCTGTTGGAAATACCCCCATTATATATAAGCCCAGAAATTATTAAGATTGCCTCATATTAGATTTTGGCACTCAGTAAGTAAAAAGTGTAATTTTTCGACTCTGTTTCCTCCTGATACAGTTACAAAATAATAATTCAGGGCAGGCTTTGTGCATGAGATGCTTGACTTTTGCTGACTGGCTCAGGGAGTGGAAGCAGGACATTCAGGGCAGGTCAGCATTCAAAATGTTTGCATGCGCCACGATGAGCTTGTCGCCCTCTGCTCGTCTTACATTCAACAGGGCAATATTGATTTACTGTGCTCCCCTTAGGAAGTACAGCTAGGCTGAACAAGCTGTCTTTTGAAAGCTGTAACGCAACCCTCGGCTCTGCAGTTATGTCCTCTTCACGAGACACGTGATGAGCCTGCGGGGACGGCTCTGGCCTTCTTTGAGTACACTTTGCTCTCATCTTGCCAGGGGCGGCCAAAGGATCCAAAAGGATGTGTATAATACAAAGGGTTATTACATAAGAGGAGAGGGTGCACTCTCTGTCCTCCTTTGTTTCTTTCTGGGTTTACCCACCTCCCTTCTGCACGCGGGGGAGAGGTTTCATTGAACTGAGCTGCAGCTGTGAGGCCCAGCAGCCTCAGAGGCCTTTCTGTGCAAGGAGCCTTATAACAAGCAGCCCCCCCCCCCCCCAAGTTCTGGTGAAATGTGGCCTCACTTCTCTGGTTGTCAAATTGTTCTTCTTTGCTTATTGAAGCCAAAGCAAATCCTGCAAAAAAAAACTTTTCCCAGAAGTCATGACAAAGTTCACTCGTCATCTATTGGTGAGCTTCCTGTCAAATCTTTAAACTGGAACACTAACTGACAACTCAGCAGATATTATGCGTGTGTGCGTCTGTGTGATAATGACCCAGACATCTGGCAGAACAGTGCCCACAGTGCTAATTCAAGCATGAACCTAAGCTTCTGGCAGTTCTTCACTTCCTGTCATAATAAAAGGGTGACAATACACCAGTAGAACGGGGGAAAAGAGCCCATCTATTACTGTAAACAGTTCTTTAATTTTCTTTTACTGAAATGAACATTGAGTGCATTTCAGTAAAATTTACTTTGATAAACCACATGATTAAAGCAACAAGGTTATTTTCCACTTTGCCTTAGTTATAGCTTGAATGAACCATGTTCCAGTTACTCTAGCACAGTTAAGCATAGAGAACAAAGAGTCCAAACTACAGCTGTTGTAAGTGAAATAACATTCACGATGACTGTCAGGCCTGTTGTCCCACAGGCTTTCTTGGCCTGGTCTGCAGGTCTGGTCTGCGTAATATTCACCTGGTGCTGACTGAGCAGGAGAAACGGAGCAGCGAGCCGGGGAACCAACTGGCTCCTATTCTACCCGGAGAACAGCAGTCTCTTTGTTGCTCGAGAATGGGGGCTAAAAAGGAAAAGTGCTGCATCCCGTTACTTAGATTCCAATCAAGCTCTTATCTGACAAAATCCTAACTCAAAGGACATTTGAAAGCTTGCTCTTGATATTATTCAAGGACACAAAAATGACTAATAGTGACTTGGTTTCAAGGAAAATACTTTCAGTTGAACTTAGAGGCAGGTTGCTTGCTGTTTTGTCATGTAGAGCACAGTGAATCATGGCAAGAATAATGTAAACAGCAGTTTGTTTGTTGTGTGTATGTAGTTGTTTAACCCAAAGGACAACTTAAACTACAGTAAGGTAAGGTGTATATTACCACAATATAGTCCACTTATTTTGGTGAATGTTAAGAAGTAAATAAGACCTAAAATGAATGTTGGGTTGAGTTTACCAGCAATTTTTGTTTTCTTTCTGTAGCTATTTAGAAATGTAGTGAAACGTAACATTATTTCATCATGATAAAAACAATGCCCAATCATTTTCATAGATTAAAATTATCCTTTTGGTAATTTTGGTTAACAGAAATCTTCTGTTTTGTCTTAATTATCTTATAAATGGTTAATATGTTCAAACCTGAAGCCTTTCACTGGTGAAAGTCCAAAATCTCTTGAGGTAAGGAATTACATATAGGAAAAGCCGTGTAGAACCCATCTGAGGCAGGTTTCAGAATAGACAGTGGCTGCAGTTCTGCAGAAAACAAAACAAGTTCCCAAGATTTTTTGGGAGGTGCAAGAATTGGTGCGAGCCAGTAGAATGAGAACAGCATGTCCTGAATTTCAGAACCACAAAGACAGTTTACATAAACAGGGTGCAGTAAGCTCCGATGTACTTCTGGAACTGCTCTGTGGATTTTTTTCTTTTTATGTTCTTTGTGTTGTTGTTTTTTTTATTGTATTACTAGATAATAAAATGTTGTATCCTTGCCTGAAATGCTAATTAAAGGCCACTTGTGGAAGTGTTTGGTAAAGTTAAATGGCCACACAGCAGTGCACGGATACTGTCGCCTCACGACAAGAACATTCCTGGGCTGAGCCTCCTGGTACGCTGGGGCCTTTTTGTGTACTGCATGTTCACTCTGTGCTTGCATGACTTCCTCCCATAGTCCAAACAAATGCTTCTCAGGTTAAATGGATTTCTAAATTGGCTATAGGCGTCAAATGAGAATGTGTGGTTGTCTCTCTTGATGGTTTGGTGACTGGATGTACCCTGCCTCTTACCCACAGTTATGAAAAAGGATATACCACTTCCCCCTATGAGTGAAGTGTGGATGTACTATGTAGTTGTGTTTATATCACAATGCAATACAAACTGGGGATTTGCAGTTTTCTAATTGTATTTCAGACAAACCTTCAGTGAAGGCTTAGTACAGTTTTCACTTTAGTTTTATGACTGGCCCAGGCTGTCCAAAGTAACAGAGGACATCTGTTATCACATGTCCTCCTCTAATTAACAGCAAAGGGTGGTGCATGTTGTGATCAGTAAATAGACAAATGGGCTCCAGACCAGCGTGTGCATAATTTGGTTAGGTGAAATAGTTGACGAGGAAGGGTTCAAATAAAATGAAGGTGGACAATGAGGTGGACAGAAGCAGAAAATGGTTTGGATAAATAGAGGAATGAAATGAAGAGGACTCAAGAGTGTCTTATAATTGGATTCAGCCTGCAATTTGTGAGTGAAACCCCAACATCAACAATAGCAAATGACGTTTTTGTGTGTCTGGTAGCCCTGGCAGCAGGACTGTGCCCTTCCAGGCCAGCACTTTTGCGCTGCAGCCCAAACTACAGTCTGTACCAGAGCCTTTGTAAAACAAAAACTTCTAATGGTGAGAAGATCCATGTGAGGTTTATGAGGGGACAAAAAGCTCTATGTGAGATGAATACAAGGACTTCTGATTTGAGAGATTATCTCATCAGGCCTGGGAATGCCTCAGAATCCCCCAGGAGCAAATGGAAAGTGTTGCTAGGGGTAAGGGCCTCTAGAATATCCTTCTTGGTCTGCTGCCACCATGATCTGACTCCCGATAACCTCAAAATTTTCAAAAGAAGAGCAAACCAAATAGGGAAAATGAAAAATACAACACTGCTTAAAAGTTAAAGGCACTGCAGCTAAAACCGTAACCAAAAGCAAACATTGCACATGAAAAAAGAAGATAAGCCTAATAATATCGAAGAAAAAGGTGACTGACTTTAACTGCAGTTGTAAATTCCATGACATTAGTGTGTTCATTAATGATTACATGTATTCTTACAGCTCCTGAGACAAGTGTAGCCTGTACATTTGAACCCGTGGCTCTGTTAAACATGCTTGGGTGGAAGTAAACATAAAAAAAACATAATTCATGCTTGGCTTGCTTTCTACTCTTATGGTGTCAGCAAGTACAAGCTTTTATTGCTTTAAAGGATTACATGACAATACCAGTGCTTAAAGGGCAAAGAAATGCTAGCGCTCAGGACTGGTGACTAAGGCTACGTTCACACTGCAGGCGAAAGCGCATCAAATCCGATTTTTTTGACCCATATCCGATCATGGTATGACAGTGTGAATGGCACAAATCCGATATTTTCAAATCCGATCTGGGTCACTTTCGTATGTGGTACTGAATCCGATACATATCTGATGTTTTAGAAAGCGACTGCTGTTTGAACGGTCACGTCGCATTAAATCCGTCTTTTACGTCACTGACACAAGACAGACGCCAATTATCAGCGCCGGAGAAGACATCGCGAATGCTTCCTGGCCATCCAGTGTAGATGTCAGTGAAACTGTTGGGAAGACAACGTGAACATTTTATTTGTACTGTATAATCTGCAGATTCTGACAGAAACCTGCAACTATCCTTTGAAGCACCGCTCCTCTCTAAAACAGCAATAAGGATAATTATTAGGTTATTTACATTACTTAAAGCAAAAATTGGGAAACGTAAAGTCCGAAGTCTTTATATTAAGGGCCATCAGTCAAACAATATTGTTTGCTCTGGGTCTAAACAGAGCGCGTTGTGTGTGACGTCTTCTTTTGGGCATGTCGGCCGCTTTGAGCGTTCACACTAGGGAGGCATTTTATTTGTAGTGCGAACAAGCAGACAAAAAAATCGGATTTGATCAAAAAATTGGAATTGAGCATTAAGACCTGCAGTGTGAAGGTAGCCTAAATGTCTGTCATGTATATGCTTGTCAGAAAGAAAACCTTCTCTTGTGATCGTGTTGAAATGGTGATCCCGTTCTCATACAGACTTTATTATTTAGTAGTTTGAGATTTTATGTGTAGTAATCAGTTATATGCTTGTAAGCTATAACCTGAGGTTGCTCAGATTAGGAGCACAGCAAAGGTGATTTGTGATGTACCTCTTGGAGTTACTTTGCAATTCTCAATCCTGCTTCCTATGAGTCTTTGTTTTAATCTCTCCCTACAAAGAGTCTCTTATGCCGGGTATGCTTCTCATCTGCTCTTCTCCAGATGTCAGTTATGATGTAATAACCATAATCATTTTAACCATGATTGATGTTGGATGTCAAAAGAAGGAACAGAGAAAAAGACAGGGAAAACAGTAACGTTTCTGCTTTACCTTTGCTCACTTGTTTCCTCCTCACTTACTCCTTTTTACACGTCCAAACTTGTTTGGTGAGCATATGTTCCTAGAATTAACAATGCAAACATTTTTTTTTTCACACTTTGTTCAGTCACTGATATCAGGTACCTTTCTCTGTTTTGTTCCAGGGAGCGAAGAAACCTTTCACAGAAGTCATCAAGGCCAACATAGGTGACGCCCACGCTATGGGTCAGAAACCAATTACATTTTTCAGACAGGTTAGACCACTCTCTTGGTTAAAGCTTACAATCTGTTAATGCTTGTGTTTTTGCTAAGTAGGACGGACTCATAATTACAGAAGGAAACAAAACTGTATGACAGAAAACCCAAAACAACCCTAAAGCCACATATGAAATAATGTTGAAGCAACACATTCCCGCCGAAGAAATATTTAGTGGCCAGCTCCTTGTTAGTCTTGCAATTTAGGTCATATATTATGAAACTGGTGTAGCATGGTGGTGCAGTGGCTAGCACTGTCACCTCACAGCAAGAAGGTTCTCAGTTTAAACCATATGAAGCTTCCATGTTCTTCTTGGGCCTCTGGGTTTCCCCCAGATGCCCAAAAGCCATAGATGTCTATGTCATATACACAGTACTTTCAGCACTAAGATAAAAGTACTCAAATAGAAGCTTAATGGTGGCATTTTAGTGTAACTTTTGATATTGGATTTAAAATTAAAAAACATGAACAATAAATGCTTAACTTTGCAAATAATTACAGATTGAATAAGTCACAGTGGTCACAGTTGTGGGACATGTAGTGATTTTTGTTCTTTTCCTCTCAGGTCTTGGCTCTCTGCTCTTATCCAGCACTGTTGGAAGATAGCAAGTTTCCTGAGGATGCCAAGCAAAGAGCACGGCGCATTCTTGAGGCCTGCGGAGGCCACAGTATAGGTTAGACAACTCCCCCTCACTACACCAATCACATTCTCTGTCCCAGTCCTTCAGCACCTATGTCACTAGCATCTACGTCTATTTGTCTGCTTATCAATCATTAATTCGGACAGTCTGATCTCTGTGTAAACTGGTCAACTAAATATGTTACTTGTTAAACAAAGTTCATTGTCATATCATTAGGGGCCTACAGTGCTAGCCAGGGGATTGAGTGCATCCGTCAGGATGTGGCGCGCTACATCGAGAAAAGAGACGGTGGCATCCCCTCCAACCCCGACAACATCTACCTCTCCACTGGGGCCAGCGATGCCATTGTGGTATGTGCTGACTCACTTTGCTGCTGTACAAATGGCAACTGAGGACAGGTGCTTTAGTCAGCTTTTGTTAAATATATACTTATCTGTACTTTGTACATCTCTAATACTACTCCACCCACAGACCTTTGTCTGTCTCACTTTTTTGCAACCCAATCAGGCTGCTGAATGACCTTAAAATACCCTAACTCCTGCACTAAAGATCCTGCAGTATGAAACTTGTTTTTCCCCAATATGTTTCTATGTAGGTGTTAAAGTTTGTCTCCCAACAAAATTGATTGTTTGTACTCTTCTTTTTAATGTACACAATCAACCCAACAGTCCATACATAGTCTCCATAATAACAACACTCCACTCTCCTCCTTTTTCTCTTTACACCTTCCAATCCAAGACCATATTGAAGTTGCTGGTGTGTGGGGAGGGTCGTGACCGAACAGGAGTGATGATCTCCATCCCCCAGTACCCTCTGTACTCAGCTGCCCTGGCAGACCTGGGCGCTGTCCAGATAAATTACTACCTGGACGAAGACAACTGTTGGAGTCTGAACATCACAGAGCTCAGGAGAGCGCTCAGTGCCGCGAGGGAGCACTGCAATCCTCGTGTCCTCTGCATCATCAACCCCGGAAACCCCACTGGTACACCTCTTTGCAGTTTCTCCATGTGACGTTAAGAAGCTGCTGATGTTTTAGAGTCTTGTTGTGTATGTGTGGACCAAAACCAAACCTAGTTAACAATAATATTTGATCTTGGACAGTTAAGACTTCAAAGACATTTAGTTTATTCTCTCTGTCTTCACACACTTCTCCTAATTATCAAACTCTCTGCCCTGTGTGACAGGTCAGGTCCAGAGCAGGCAGTGCATCGAAGATGTGATCCGATTTGCTAAAGAGGAACATCTCTTCCTCATGGCCGATGAAGTACGTATTTCACATTCTGTTTTGTGTCCGAGTGCAAACTTTTACGCTTTAAAGGTTTCTTTCAAACTTACTGCACTGCAGCAGTTGTTTCTTTTACTTTCTAATATTTTATCATATACACCAAAAGGGTGTGAGAAAAATGTCTTTGATGTTTATAATATAATGAAGTGTTATTAATGTTAATAAAGCCATGTTTATTTTATTTTTTTAGGTCTACCAGGATAATGTATACGCAGAGGGCTGCCAGTTTCACTCTTTTAAGAAAGTTCTGTTTGAGATGGGACCGGAGTACTCAAACACAGTGGAAATGGCTTCGTTCCACTCCACCTCCAAATGTTACATGGGAGAGTGAGTATCTCACACAGATACAGCCACACACATGCACACGCCATAAATATAAAGAAAATAAAGTGAAAGCCAGTAAATATGAGTGGAAGCAGTAAACAAGATTAAAATACACTAAAAAAAAGAATTTTGTTACATATACACAATGTAAAATTTTACATTTATTAGTATTTAATTAAGTGAAATTGACTTGATTGCTTTTCTGGTTATACAAAGCATATTCTCTTAATGATTCATTGTTTGAATAAATAAACCTTTGATTTTATATATTTCAGCTGCATTTTACTCAACATAATTACTTCACGTTTTCATTGGGGGTTTATGGTTGAGTTTTACAGATGCTTATTAGTAATGCACCTCAACTAAAACCAATAAACAAGCACGAAAACCCCACAGGGCAGCTGAAAATGGTCCTTGGAGTTGTTAATCCTTGTTGACGTGTACATCTCCTTCAGTTAGAGCAAACTTTACCTTTCTTGTCTCTGTTTGTTTTCTAGGTGTGGATTCCGTGGAGGATACATGGAGGTCATCAACTTGGACCCTGAAGTGAAAGCCCAACTCATAAAACTAGTGTCTGTGCGTCTGTGTCCACCAGTCCCCGGACAGGCCCTACTGGATCTCGTGGTGAACCCCCCACAGCCTGATGAGCCCTCTTATGCCACTTTTATGAAGGTCTGAGTGTATGCAAACAGAATTAACTAGTGCAAACATCGCCTCACCTAATCTACACACAAAAGCTGTGTTAGGTTTGATAAAGTTCTCAGGTGGCACTCGGTCAGATCAGGTTTTGAAATTTGAACATACAATCAGAGCTGTTTTGTTTCACATCTTCTGGATTTCTACTCATTGTGGTCTGGTCTTCATTAAGTCTCAATTATAGATGACCACAATCTGACTAAACAAGTATGGAAACTGGTAACTCCCACAGATGTTCTCTTTAGCTGTTTGTGAGACTTAAACAATGATGAGAAAGGTTTTTGAATCATTCCTTAAAAAACACTCCTGCTATTACATCAGTATTTGTGGTGTCCGGATTGAGCTGCCCTGTTCTGGTTACTTCGTCTCAGCTGCTCCATCTTTTTCAATTATTTTCCACTGTTGTTGATTTACTTATGTTGGACTTTTGGTCACTGTCTTTATGCATTACATAACCCTTGGATGTGTCATGGACTACTGCCCCGAGAGGCGCCTGTAAAAATTTTTTATTGTTTCATCAGTGAGTCCAAGGGATTCATGTTCTGAGATAGCAAAATGTCCTGTAACCATTCTGCTCCATGCTTCATGATCCAGAGTTAAGATGAACTTTTGGTGTTAGTGTGATGTGTTTGCTGTCTAAAAGTTTTATAGAACATTAATATTATATTTTGAAAACTCATTATTTTTGAAAAGCAGTAGTTTCTTTCATGTTGTCCATTGACATTTTATTTAGTCTGTTGTCTTCTAGCAAGGTGCAGAAATTGCTTCATACCTTTTTTTGAATTACACTTAGTTATGTTTTCGCCCATTTCAAGACTGCGCTCTGTGCTCTTGGCGTGATCTTTCAGTACCCTTTTCTGGGAGATTAGCAGCAGTCTTGAATTACCTTCCTTGTATGCAGTTCGTAAAAATATAAAGTGAACATTTCACCCAGGTGTTTGCGAAGGCTTTTGTAACCGTTTTCTAACTTTCGGAGATCTGTAATGCTTTAAACCTTGTTGTAATCAAGGTTCGGTTCACACTGGTCTTTCTTAGGCACAGACTTTCACAACCACACTTTGAGTTGCTTTATTTGCTGGGAAGGCCTCTACTGCAACTCACACTTCCAATCTAATCTCCTTACTTGGTACACCTGACTCCGAGTAGCTTTTAGAGAAGTCAATGTCACAGAGGTTCTCTTAGGTTGGTTTTTCCAGCCTGCTTTGTGAGTAATTAACTCGATGTGTTCAGTGAGGACTTGAAAGACAGCTTGATCATCATTAATGTGCTCATAGCTAGTGCAAACCTTCAGTTGTCTTTGTTGTTGCAGTGTGTAGCTGCGAGTTTTAGCTGTGGGAAAGTCTGATCTTCAATTATTGTGTAGTGAATGGATGGCTACATACAGGTATGCCACCATTGGCCACAATGGGGCTGGTAAACAAACGATTGTTTGTGTTAGATTCAAAGCCTACGTCCTGAATTACACATTGAAACCAGATATACATGTTTTTGTCTACCCAGTATCTTTCCTTACTATTTTATGCAGAATACAAAATAATCATAGTTGGTACTTCACCAAAACCTGGCAAATGAACGCCAAAGTTAAAACAGTACATAGTATCATGTGAACATGGGCTGACATAGTAGCATTGTATTTTATTTTAAACGGCTTTCACTCATATAATGCTGACAGTTTTACCTTTTGTTTTCCCTCCAGGAGCGGACGGCAGTGCTATCAGCTCTGGCCGAGAAGGCCCGGCTAACAGAGCAGATCTTCAACACAGTGCCTGGTATCACCTGTAACCCAGTCCAGGGAGCCATGTACACCTTCCCTCGCATCACTCTACCTCAGAAGGCCATTGACAAAGCCAAGGTCTGCTCGATACACCCACTGCATCCCTTGAGTTACTCTTGTGTGCAGGCAATTTTGCTTATAAATAAGGTGTGTGTGTGTGCAGGAGTTGGGCCTGGTTCCAGACATGTTCTATTGTATGAGGCTGTTAGATGAGGAGGGAATCTGCCTGGTACCAGGAAGTGGCTTTGGTCAGAGAGAGGGAACCTACCACTTCAGGTCAGTATGGCTAAATTCACACGCTGAGTATGTTCAAATAGTTTTTGCTTAGAAAGATTTCAAAGTGAGAGAAGTGACCTGGAAGTATATGGATGGAAGAGCTGTTGGAATTATCTGAGCAAAAGAGCTCCAGTGTTTCCTTTATTATCTTCTGTAGCACAAAATACTGATATATTATGAAAAACACAAGCCTGTTAAACCCACAGTTGAACTACTAAATCTCCTTCTTGTCAGTTTGTTGCCCTGCATAAAAAATGTAGATTTGTGTAAGCTCTTTAAATCTAACTTGTGAGCAATAATAATTAAAGTGTGTCTGTATGATTTACGTTCATTTCTGGGGTGGGGGGGGGTCTTTTGAATGATCAAGAATTAATAAAAAAAATATGGGATAAGAGCTAGATGGAGGGAATTTTCAGTCATAGAAATCCTAGAAAAGGAGTTGATGAGGAGTTATTTACACTCTGCAGCAGTAAAACTTAAAAAAAATAATAATACACTTTATTTATTTATTTAGATTTATTTCATTGTTTGGCTATGAGGGACATTTACTAAGCGAGGCAAATTAGCTTGATGCCGCAATCACAGGATCATCTACTAACGGTGTACTAATTTACATACACAGCCAGTTCATTTCAATAATAACCAGCATTGTGCCCAGAGCAGAGCAGATTTGTGGCTCAAAAGCCAGCAGACCCAGTGAAGGAGGGAGTCGGACCAAAATAACACAGTGTAAACGCAGGCCTTAAGTATGTGTTTCTTTGTGAAAACAGCAATGTAGTTCAAGCAGAGGCTGAAAAGGAATCAGTGGTTTTCATGAAAGGACAAAGTCTCTGATACAAATTCCCGGGCTCTGTGTGAGGTCCCGTTGGCTGAGACTGAGGTGGTGTTCAGGGTTTATGCAGAGAAGCTCTGCGTTATTACAAACCTTTCCACTGTATAAACTAGGGGTGAGGGGGGGAAATTGATGCAGCGGTGATATTTTGTGTGGCAATATTGTATCAATACAGGGACACCAGATACTGATATTTTATTAGATAACTTAAAGTACTCTCAGAATACTGACCCTATGTCTTTGTTTTTCTAAAAAATTCCAACCTTTGTAATGAAGTAGTAATTTTCATCAGTTCTCATTTATATGACCTAACTAAATCGGTGGGGTAAAAACGTGTGGATTGGTTTAAACCCCACAGCACCCAGTGTGACGTTAGTCTAGTTTGATTCGGTTGTGTTTTAATGCGGTTTCATTCTCTACGCAGTTATCAAATTTCTTATCAATTTTACACCTTTCCTTGACATCATGACATTTTTTCATCAAGGTCAAGGTAAAGTGATTAGGAGGTAATTTTTGTACTAGTCAAACGTAACTACCGCCCCCTGCTGTCCACATTCAGAGTTGAAACTTTTCAGGTGTAAACTAAAACAAAAGGACATTTCACTTTGCATTCATTTTTAAGTCATATTGATATATATTCACCAACAAGAGAGAATGAGACATGAGACCACTTATATCTGTTTATTCTGATGTTGCATTACGTTTCTTTCTGTGCCAGTATTTCCATCTTGTTTGCATATGTGCTCCCACTAACACCCTCTGCTTATCCCCAAATCCAATTCCACTCGATCACAAGTTCTCTTGTGACATGAACAGTTTTCTTTAAATATGAACTTTTCAACTCTCCTACTGCCCTGCACTAACATTATGCTGAATTGTCTGAATCTAAATACACCTAAGTTTGGGTTTTATTACTCCTTTGCCCTGCTGCTCTTCTATTTGTCTCCCTTCCATCCTGAAGTTAGAGAAGTTTAACTTCTCAATCTTACAATATCAAACACACACACTTCATGACTTCAGGAGAGTTTGTGATCCTGTTCACTTTGTGGCTCACTTGTGCGTGCGGTGACACGTGCCTCATAAGCTTATCACTCATCTAACTGTGAATTTCAGTTGTGCTGCACAGAGGCAGCTGGCACTCTGAAACTCAATCCGAATCTGCAGCTAACTAGTCAGTACCTGCTCAGTCAGTTCATAATGTAAACATTTTGATTTAACTATGGAGAAAGTTTTACCTTACTAATTTATGGCTCAGCGGTGACACCTTGTGTCAGTTTACAGTCACACAGGTTTAAGTCTAAGCAAAGTTTGCATTTATATGAAAACAAACTAGTCAAAATAAAATAATGTAGTTTGTAAAACATGTTGAAAAAAAAGCGTAATTCATTGCAGTTTTTACCTCTCAGCTGTATGAAGCTGATGAGGTGTTATCCTCACCCTGCCACACAGGCAGGGCAGGCAGTGTGGACACAAGGGATCTGAACATAACTGAAGATGAACGTGAACTAGGATTTTCAAATGCATACTACACCTGCACCTCTACTAGGAGGCTGAGGGGTAGCACTGGTGGCCAACAGTATTTAACAAATACTCCTTGATCCAAAAACAAAAAGCTGTATTGGATAAAGCCTGATTGTTTGCACCGTCCTTCTATTACGTAAATCTGATTTCCAGTTTTACAGCACCTCTACCGATACCTTTATCATTAATCTGAACCCACCTTTTCTCCGTCCAGAATGACCATCCTGCCGCCAACTGAGAAGCTGAAGGTGGTACTGCAGAAGATCCGGGAGTTCCAGTTGCGCTTCACACAAGAGTTTTCTTAATGGTCCCACATCTCAAGAACCAACTGTTCAGTGCCAGTATCATTAAGTACCTTTACGTGACTGAGGCAGAAGCCCCGTTCATGTTCGTACAGCACATGAAGATGTCAATAAGTTTTACTACATGATGCACTTTCTTAAAGTATTGCCCTGCAGGTTTTTAATGTTCAAACTGATGATAGTACTGATTGTCTCTGCAGTTTCTTACTCTGCTGGTGCATCCCTCTCCTGCCAATTCATTTTAAGGGATTACTTGATTAACTAACCGTTGTTTTATGCCCCTGCCACGTTGAGGCGTACTCTCTGGGCTGTTCACATGTCTCAGAATGTAGCCAATTGTATTAGTAATTGTTTTAATTGTTCTTAAATGTAATTAAAACCAAACACTTGTTTTCTGAAACTGCGTGCAGTGCCTGTTCCTATATTTGCAACACATTCTCTGGCATGACTTGTATCCATTAAACAAACACAAAGAGCCACTTCTCAGCGCTGGCCTGCAAATGTGCCAGCATTTTCAGTTTTATTTAAAAAGGATTAATCTTGAACAGTGCTTACATGCTTTCAGAAACAAGAAACCTGAATCTTGGAATGAACACAAACTAAAAGGATGATTGAAAAGAAACCATCGCAGCAAATCAGTAACACCATTTTTGTTTAATTACTGCATTCCCTTCACCTTCCCAGAGGTTTTGTCAGCATCCTCTGAAACTCTGCACAAGCACGGTAAGAGTTCTTTGCTACTTCTCAGAGGAAGTTCAAAGTTCGTCTCTCTTCTGTGATAGCTTTGTGGCATGCTCCTCCAAGAACTTACTGAACCCTTCTACTGTTCTGTCACCACCTTCGAATTTGATGGGGCTCTGCTTCTTGTTGCTCGGGGCGAAATATATCGTGGGGAAGCCTTCCACTTTGTAGCTGTCGTTGGGTACGTCGTTGGCTGTGGCGTCCATCTTGGCAATCACTAGGTTTTTCTCACCCTTGTACTTTTTGCCCAGAGCCAAATAATCAGGCTCTAATTTCTTGCAGTGGCCGCACCAGGGGGCGTAAAACTCGATCAGGACGTCCTTCTGGGTATCCATGACGATATCGTCAAAAGTTTTTCCTACAACCACCTTAACAGGTCCTTTGTTGTTCTTTGGCACCGGCTGGGACTTGATGATGGGTTTGAGCTTTCCTGTGGACAAAATTTAGAGTTTTAGTGAAATTTACACATCTGTCAATACAAACTCTAAATGAACAAGTTAAGTCCTTCATGCAAAAACCCCACACAGATTTTTAGCACTTGCCTTTCTTAAAAGCCACGACAAAATCTCTCAGCACTTCCGAGTCAAACTCCTCGGGCTCCATCGCATATTTTTTGCCTCCATCTGCCAGAATTCCCACATTCACTTCCTCTCCGCTCTCACTCAGGCCCAGGCCCTTCAGCTCTTCCGCATAATCCTCCTCATCAGCGATAGCAAATGTATACTCTGGGAAGTCTTTGGCTACATCGAGCACCTTGCCCCTCCAGAACTGCGTAGCTGAAAGTGAAAGGAGACAAGGCGTATGTGTTACAGCACAGAACTCCTCCCGCATGAATGTTGCTGCTATTCACAGTAGTTGCAAGTGTAAGCAGATGACTCCTCCACCCTACTCGCCTTTTCTGTAGTCAAAGCTGAAGTCAACGCCATAATACACAACCACCAGGGGTCTTTTCGTGTAGCGTTTAGCATCGTTGCTTGGTTTTCTGTGTCCCACAAGAGGAATTACATGTTTTTTGAAGAACTCTTGCACGTCAGACACCACCGTCGAGTCCTGTGTTATGAAGAAGAACGTGTTGATGTCAAATGTTTCCCCCCCCCCCCCAACGCAGCACTGCTGACATTTGCAGATCACAGTAGTGCAACAATCAAAACGATAGCTGCTGCTAGGCGATGCAGTGCATTTATGCACCAACGGTGACTGAACGAAAGCACAGCCATTTGCAATGCTGATGAGTTTCATACACACTGAAACAAAATTCAAATCAGTCACAACAATCTGTTGGAAGTAAAAGACTCCACCTTGACTGAAAACGTGCGAGACGATGGCTCGTGCTTGGAGCGGAATTTTTCAGGCTGGACAATAACGACGTGACCGGGAGAAACTTTGAGCAGTTTGGCCACTTCGGCACTGAAGGAGTGACGGAAAGTGAAGTCCTCCCTTAGCGAGTTACCTGCAAGCCAAACAGCAGTGAATACAGTTAATACATATGCAAATCCCAAAGAACTCCAGAGAACTGAAGATGAGTGATATCAAAACCCAGAGGAGAGGGGAAAAAAAAACAAAAAACTGTACGCTATTTTTATGGAATTACTTACAAGCTTCAACGTAGATGTCATAGGCTGCATCCTGCTCGCTGGAAAACACTCCGACTATGACAGCATCATCGCCATCTTTGATGAGCTCCTGGATCTGTTTTGCTGCCTGTACCTGCTTGGAGGGCGGCCCAGCCTGCTCACTCATATAGTCAACAATCCCTATGGAGAAGGTGGAAGACATGGATCAGCTTTGTTAGAGGATGAAAAGAAGCCAAATGTACATGCTGTGTCAAACCGCAGTATACATACTACACATTTTGTGACCTACCATTTTTTTCTCTGGGTCCGTTGTATTCAAACACCTTGCCCTTCCTGAAGATCTTCAGAGTAGGATAGCCGGTGACCCCGAAGCGTGAGGCGAGCTCGCTTTCCACTGTGGCGTCCACCTTGGCCAGAGGGATGAGAGGAGTGCGCTGGCTCAGTTCCTTGGCCGCCTTCTCATACTCTGGAGCCAGACGCTTACAGTGTCCACACCTGGAGGTGATAATTAGTTTATTACTTCCCCCCCTCAGAGACCATCTACAGTTTATGGCATCTAACCAGTACTTCATAACTGACTCACCATGGGGCGTAGAACTCCACCAGGATGATGTCTGCGTTATTTACAGTGTCATCAAAGTTGTCTTTGGTCAGCACCAGTGTGGCTTCAGGAGGGGGCTTCCAATCTGGTTGAGCCACCTCTTTAACACGCTCCACAATGGCTGCAGGAAACTGATAAAATTAGCCATGCCGGTGCTTCATTTGTTTAACAAAATGATGCTCAGACTGGACGAACCACTCTTACCCTTCTCTGTCCGCTCTCCGTCATAGTCCACAGGCTCCCCGTTTTTAAGGATCTTTATGGTGGGATACCCAGACACATCGAACCTGCTCCCCAGACCACTGGCCACTGTCGCATCCACTTTGGCTACAGGTATAGGAGGGTCATTCTCCTTGAGCGTCTGGGCAATTTTTTCATATTCTGGGGCAAACTGCTTGCAGTGACCGCACCTAAAGTATACCAAAAACAAAGGGACAGAGATAATGCAACAGGATGTAGACAGGAAGAGGCACGCTGTAAAGTTTGCATGGCTCATTGGTTACAGTTTGAAAACAATCAGAGCTTCTTCTGTTTCTCCAACTCACTCAGACTCATAAGGATTTCAGTAGTTTGGCACATCCAACTTACCATGGAGCGTAAAACTCCACCAAGACCGTGTCTTTGCCCTCTATGAAGGTGTCGAAGTTGTTGTCGGTGAGCACCAGCACCCCGTTCTCTTCTTTCACCTCTGTATCGTCGTCTTCGTCATCCTCTTCATCGTCACTGTCCTCTTCATCAGTCTCCTCTTTGCTTTCTTCAACATCTAAACACCAAATAAGCAAGCAAACAGAGCACACACTGATTTCAGTCCGTGTCAGATCCACTACAGCCTGGATTCATTTCTTGCGTGCATTCAGTGAAGACCCTAAAGTGCATTTATTCAAGTGTGTTGACATTAGCGGTCCTGTTAGCTGGCAAGCTAACACAACTACACTAATTAGCTCGTTAATTTTAACACAATAAACCGACCTTCCTACTTCAATAAATAGTTCAGCTGCAGGGTTGTACAAATGCCCACACTCACCCTCTTCACATCTGCTGACAGTCGCGAAATGTGCAACGCCAAGCAGCACAATTAGCAGCAGAGCAAGCTTCTTCATTGTGTCCACAGATGATACGGCCCCGCGTCAATCGTTGTTGCTGCTCGATCACGAGTAGCCGGCTAATTAACTTAGCTAATAAAAAAGGCTGATGAATGTCATCAAAAACACTGCGGGCTGCACAGACCAGCCGCCCGGATCAATACTGATGTGTGGCCCCACCAACCTTTAGCATACCTTTCATACAAACTAGCCCTTCAGAAAGCACACAGTTCACCACCCCCTCCTCCTCCCCTGTACTGGAACTTGTCTGACTTGCCACGTCGTGATTGGACGCCATCATCGACTGTCCTCCAATCACACGTCGCCACTCAATTCCTGAGGCTGAAACGTTGACAGATACTATTGGATGCTTTTGTTTACTCTTTTCTGGCTCACGGCAAAGTTTTTCAAAGCGTTTGTTTGTTTAGTTTCATAATTTTAAAAGTATTTTTTATGTTTTAAATGAGTGTTAACAGTACCTTAAATATATATGGTACACAAATAATAAATAGTCACTGCACAGGACTATTTTTAGCCTGATGTTTAGAGGATTTAGGGAGGAAATTATTCATTAAACAGGAAGAGATGGCCTGGTGATCTGTCTTTACATGTTTACAGCTTCCTGTGTTGAAGACAACAGAAACCCATAAGGGTCATTTTCATATCTTACTGTTCCAACTCCACTTCTTTTTCTTTCGACAGTTCCCTTTATGGGATGCCACAGCAGTTAATCTACCTCCATGCATCTCACCCTCCCCTGTCACACCAGCCCTCTGCATGGCCTCCTTCCCTACTTCCATAAATGTTCCAAATGTCCATACCAAATATCAACACTGCTGAAATCTGGTATTTATACTGGACTGATATTAAGTCAACAGCATTGATACTTTGTTTCTGTCCTCTGAGTTCAGTATGTAACCCAATGAATTGTTATTGTTGGTTTGTTTTTGTTTTAGAAATGAACAAGTATACCTTAAAGATGCACTATGAAAAATGTCTGAACACTTTTGTGTTGCTTGTATCGACAAGCCAGTATCGACATAGGCAATACTGGCCCTGTGTTTACTTGGTATTGGATCGATACCAAAATCTGGAGTATTGAACAGCACTACTCTTTGGTCTTCCCCTTTTCCTCCTGCCTGTCACCTCTATCTTCAGAATCCTTTGGCCTCTGTTCCTTCTCCGTGCATGTCCAAGCTGTCCAAACTGCTCAACCTGATCTGTCCCTCTGATGCCCTCATTTCTAGTCATGTTAATTCTGGTCACTCCCAATGAAAATCTGACCATGTTAAGCTCTGTCACTTCCAGCTTAACCTCCTGTATTTTTGTAAGAAAGCAAAACTTTTATTCGTATAGCACATTTCAAGACAGACATCACAAACATCAAAAAGAGAAAAAAGAAAAGTTAACCAAACACAAATCTAAAAAGATGAGTTTTTAACTGTTTGTAGAAAGAGACCACTGAGTTTGCAGATCTCAGGCTCAGAGTGAAAAACTTCCAGAGTCTGTGCAGTAAAAAGCTTTGTCACTGCCACTGTCTCCAAATAGATTGATGGATGGATGGGTTACAAACTTTTGTGCTAACAAGTTTTTAAAAAGTTATGCTACTACTGGGTAAAAATAACAAGTTAAATGTACCTTTTTGTAGATAAATTCAACAAAAATATTAATAACAGAGATTATAGATTATAGATATGAGATTATATCTCTCGGCTGGCCTGGGAACGCCTTGGTATTCCCCCGGATAAGCTGGAGGAGGTGGCTGGGGAGAGGGAGGTCTGGGCTTCTCTGCTTAGGCTGCTGCCCCCGCGACCCGGCCCCGGATAAAGCGGATGAAGATGGATGGATATTAATAACAGCAGATTTGTTGCTTCAAACATTTTAATCATGACTTTTACCCACAACCTTGATACCAAGAAGAAAAGAAGTAGAAGGTTTGTTATTAATATATCGTGCTGTCCTATTCCACATGCCTTTACAACAATTAACAAATATAAGAGTGAACAATGAATTCATGATTTGCTATCTCCATGAGGACTCTAGTGTTTATCTGGGACTGCTCTCGCAGGGTCTTCATGGACCAGAACTTTCACCACAACCTCTGGTGGTGAAGTTGTGTAGGCGGTCTGACTTTTGCCGGCTGACTCTGGGCATTTTTTGCCCTTTAAACTATCATCAGATGCCACAACAAAGTTGGAGGAGGGGTTACATCCAGTCTGACCCCTCTGCTGCAGGATGTCCTTGTTAGCCTGGGACCTATAAGTGTTATAGTTAGTCACATGATTACGTTATTCACCTTTAGTACCTGCTTAAAAATAATACCTACAAACTGGGTGAAGCCTTTTCTATTTCTGTTACCTGAACAGGTGAGACATAGTTGGGGTTCCTCCCAGATTTAACAAACATTGGTCATCTGAATGTGTGCCATTCATGATTATCTGTGACCTTGCTGAGCCCTAATAGAATCACACAGAGATTCAAATATGTTGATTTTACTCCTTAAATTAATTTTTTTGTGTATCTTTAAACAATCAAGTTTATTTGTATGGCACATATATAGACGGATTCACCTGTGAGTCCATGTTGGAGGGCTCTGGTGTGGGGGAGATGACAGGACTCTCCTTCCTGTAGCGATGGGCTTTGAGGTGCAGGCTGTCAGAGAGGGCATTGAGTCTGAACAACAGTTCGTCCACTAAACTTTCACACTCCTCGAGATAGTAGGCCTGAAAAAAGGGAAAAGTCTATTTCTATATTGGAAGGAATCAAAATAATTTAGTCAACTGGCACATTTCTAGGAACAAAACAAGAGCTACTGACCACAATCGGAGTGTTTTTAAATTCAAGCTATATCTACCTACATAAAGCAAGCTAACTGTTCTGCATTTTTTCTTCTTTTTTGAAGATGTTACTTACCCTCCCCTCTGTATGGTTATCAATTCGTGCTTCTTCATGTTGCCCAGTAGTCAGCTCAGAGACCCTGAGTCTGATGTAGTTTGCCAGTTCTGCAATGGTGATCAAATTCCTCCTGCTGTGAGATCTTCTGGTACTTCTAACCAGTGAGGACATCACACCAATCACCTACAAGAAAGACACAATTCTTACAGAACAATGAGGTGATCTCAGATAGGGTTGCTGTCTATCACAGAAATCAACCTTTTGACAACAAGTTTTACAAGCCCCCCCCCCCCCCCCCCCCCACACACACACACACACAAAACAAAACAAAGCAACCAACCACATAAACAAAAAGTAATATTATGGGAAACATGTACCACTGCTGTCCACACCACAGCAGACAGATACAGAACTCCACAGGTGAATACATCGCAGTCAGAGTGGAGGAGGCCTCTGTTATTGCTGGTGGCTCTGAGTCCCCGGTAGAGGACGCAGGGCAGGGTCCTAAGGAGGACGTGAATAGGGCTGACTGCCCAGGAGCTTTGAATGTGCAGCAGATGACCCAAGCAGGACGATGCCATCAGCAGGATCACACCTGAAATCTAGCACAAGAGAAGATGCAACAATTTCTAGTCATTTTGGCAAGAACACTTTGCAAAATATATCAAATATCACCAATGTAGGTGCAATAAATGTCAACTGCTTTATTTTGCAGCAAGTACTATTACAGTGCTTGGAGTGAAGACCTTTCCTAAGAAGAGTTATAAAGTGTTTACCATTGGCCATAAAAGACTTGAGAATAAGCGGGAAAGGAGTTTAGCAGGGGTGGCAAAGGTCCTGTTCACCCTCAGCACAGCCACACACTTGATGGTGAGAAGGAAGAGCATGATGCCACGCAGAGTACGGAGAAACTGTAGAGGAAAACATATCTCTGCATTCTTAAAATGTACTCTAACTACAGTGCAAACAAGCTGCTCATAATGATCGCCTCACAGGGTTTATTCTTTATTTTCCAAGAGAAGGTGCTGTAAATTTCTCTCACTTGTTCCCAGGAAGCCAGGAGGCGAACGTCCACACGGCCTCTGTGGTTGTTTCTCTCCAGCAGCTCTGCAACGCTCATGATAACAGCGGAGTGATAAATGTGACACACATAGTGCACAAGTGTCGCTGTGGGCACACCGACCTGCAAAAGACAGAAAGAGGGAGAAAGCTGCGTTCACTGTGCTTCATGGATAATTTGACCTTCAGATAATATTTCTGTGTGTTTTGCTTGTCAGGGTTGTTAGACAAACAGCCACAGGTTACTTTATTCTTCCAGTGAGGTTGTCGTGATCTTGTTTGGATTAGTGTGCGCCTGACTGAGAGCTGGTGTGTGCGCCTGCTTTCTAAAGTCTTACAAACATTTATGCTGGAATGATTATTTTGTCTCGGGCAGACTTACTTCCACCCAGCTGCAAGGTGTTGTCCAGTATCCAATCAGCCCTTGCTGTCCCATACTGGACACTTGGCATGAGATTTGTATGAGAGACAAGAAGAGGAAGAGAAGCTGGTCAGAGGGGAGGAAGGAGAAAAAAAATGTATTCAAATGTGTTGTAAACCTTAATCTGTAGCATCTTTTAAGACTCAGTCTAAAAGTTAGTGTAGTGTTTTACCTTGCAGACCATAACAGCATAGTCCCAGGCAGTAGGAGTGTGATGTACTCTGACTGAATGGACTTCCACAGAGGGCAGCAGGACACCGGTGGGGCTGCGCTCAGCAAGCAGCGTCACACTGGTGAACAAGTTCGGTGCGGGGCTGTACAAGGTGAATTGAACCTTCAGGGCCACCGTCCGTCCGTCCAACCAGCCAGCTGAACGCAGAAGTTTCAGTTTTGATGCAGAATCAGACCTGCAGGAGAGGAGGAGAACTGATCATTATTTGGAAGCAAAAAAAAGGTGAGTTAATCAACAGTTTCCATCGTGGATCTCTCACTTTGTGTGCCCTAAGCCAACTGTAGCGCTTGGTCCTGAGTAACAACTAAGGCGACCGCATAGCGTTGTTGAAGTCATAACAGGTACCTGGAAATTGTGAGGCAAGAAACACAACTAAAGTACAGAGACAGAATCTAGAAATCCAGATTTTACAGTGCCATTACAAGTTTAACAAATGTACAGTACAGCATTTTTCTTAACTAATTGTGAGTACTTATAAGTGCAGGAAGTCACGCATTCCTTAATGTAAGAAAATATGAATCTATCCTTCTATCAGTTCATCTTTGGTCACAAACCTCAGTTGGAGAGGTGTCAGATATTTCAATCTTCTGCAGGATTGGCTCTCCAATCACAATATGTGGCTGCTGAATGACATCAGAATGTCACGATGTGGTGCTTTGGTTTGACTTTATGACTAATCTTAATTTTGAAGGATCAAAGAGAGGTGAACACGTAGTCAGAGTTTTCTTCACCAACCTGGAGTTTTAAGTCCCTTTGGAGCTTAAAGTCATAGCTTACCTCTGTTTGGGCTGATGTGTGCTCGTACAGTGACTCTATCAGACCTGTCTGTGACCAGTTCCACCACTCCGTATGCTTTTGTATCAACATAAATGAATGATCACGGTTCCTAATAAAAGATAACATCTGATTTTTCTCTGCTTTAGAAGTAAGTGTGAATGTCAGTGAGATATACAGCAAGAGTGTTCGGGTGCTACCTCACAAAGTGTCTTCTGACAGCTCTGTTGAGCTGGTAATGTTCCCTGAATGAGCTGTCATAGGTTATACACATCATCAGGGAAAGCATGGCGACACTGAGAGACAAATCCCTGCATGAGAAGGAAAAGCACTTAAAAGTCTTACATCAAATATAGAGGGGTGCGCATGCATTCGCAAAAGCACACCTCAGGGTTTTATGAATAACAGCCTCTCTTCTTTTCCTCCTATGAGTTTTCCTCAGCTCTGCCAGAGTCGGTGGCCGTACAAGACCCAGGTACCGAGCTCGCCGTCGAGCTCGGAGCAGCTGTAAACGATAAATAACCGAGTTCACATTGCAGAAGGAAAAAACCAGAACAACATTAAACTCTACGAGCGTCTGATTATTACCTTTTTAAGGTGTGAGCGTCGTCTGTAGGGAAAAGCAGACTCAGTAAGCTGCTCTTCAGCTCCATTAATGCCTCTATGGCTCCAAAGTTTCATAGCCTCAATATTGAATTCCCTCAATCTGAAAAAAGTATGAAAGTCTGATGTTTTTCTGTGCCAACAGGAAACAGCCAAGGCCACTGCAAGTATCTGTAAAAGAAAAACATCAAGATGATATTTTTATTTAAGGTTTGTGCCATTATTTAGTTGTGTAGCTGATTATAAAAAGCACATATTATGTTACCAAAGCTGGCTGAATGATGAAGATGCAAGACATCAGGGAGATGAAAAGAGAATGGACCCAAAGCAGAACCTTGCCACTGTTAAACCTAACACATCAAAACGCACAGAGAGGCTTCAAAAGCGTGACACTGACACCCGTGATACAATATTATAACAGATAAAACAGCAGACATCACAATGAACATTACTTTCACTACCTCATTCCCAGCACTGCAGAGAGCACCAGGCAGGAGAGGGACAACAGCAGACACAGAGTCCAGGCCAAACAGACACGCCGCTGACATGTTGGTCTTTCTCTCAGTTTGTCGGTGGCATCATAATAGCTTCCTCTCTCAGAGGAAGAGTCTGGTGAACATCGTCCTTGGAGACCTTTCTCTTTTTGACCTTCATCTTTTGCCCTGGACAAACAAGCTCTTTGGGTTTCATGAAACCTGCTGCTGCCAGGAAGGAATTCAGACTTGTTTTTGTGGGGTGCTTCATCCACATTACTGTATGAAACCGACAGGTCTGCGTCCTACAGCAGAAAAAGAAAGGTCAGGCAGTGATGTTAGAAGCTGTGAGAATGACAATGAGGAGAAATGGAAAGGAAGGGAATACAGAAACTATTCTGAGGTGTAACCTGGTATTTCTGCATCCAGGATTCATCCCACTGCTGGAGGCTGCTCCAGGAGAGACGGCGGTCAAACGTGCTGTCGCTTAGTGAGAGGGGGTCTGTGAGGAGATAATAAAATAAAAGGATAATGAACAATTCAAGAAAAGACACAACAAAATTCAAAAAGAGGTCCACAGAAAACCAATTTACCTTCAGAATATTCCTTTTCAGTCTTTCTGCATTTTACACGCTGGACTCGTGACCCCGTCGGCTGTACCGCACGCAGTCGAAACAGGAAAGACACCGCTGTTGCTACGGGCAGCACAGCTACCACGCTTACAAGCCCATTTGTTACAGCACCAGCGGACACATCGACAAAGCCCAACGCAAACAGCGGCTGCAAATACAGAATAAGTAGATGCATCATTGAGCTGTAGGTAAGGCATTTCAGAGCTCTTGCTCACCAAATCTTCAACTTTGAGGGCCTACCTGATCATCCGTTTGTGCAACGATTACTGCACCAACACATGCGTACCCCAACAGCAGCAGCAGACACACACTTAGTCTTTGAGTATGTGTGAAGGAGCTGGGAGAGGGGCAGCTGTACACGGATACCCACGTATGGAAATCAGCCAAGTAGTCATTAAGCTTGAGACGCAGCATCTGCAATTACACAGAGGGAGACCTGGGGTGACACAGCAGCAAATATTACATTAAGTTTTATGTCTAGTGTAGATTAACTCACTGTGACGATGCCGAAAATAGTTTTTATGTGAACATGAGTGTTGTACCTGAGCAAAGTTTATCCCCTGAGTGCAAACACGCAGCATCCTCTCCACTCGGCCATCGCCTTTGTTCGCAGCCAGCCAGCACTGGGCAGCAAACAGCCAAGAGCATCCCACCACATGCCCTCTGAGCACCTGAATAACAAGTCAAACCACCTTAAAAGTCCACTCATCAATGAAAAGGTGTGTTCACAAACAGTTTTTGTTATAGGATTTTTTTATTACCTCAGATACCTCCACCTGTGTAAGGTACCAATCAGGGGAAGGTCCAGAGTTGTCATGCCAGATGTGAACCCCCCACACTGGGCCCAGGCTTTCTGCTGCACTGTGGGGGAGCAAAGACACAGAGATTATAGCACGTGGTAATGAGATAATGAAAAATTACACTGATTTATCTCCCTTTTTCTTACATATTGAACACAAACACAAAGAAAAAAAACTTGTTTCTAAATCACTGAGGATTTTACCTAAGTATGAAGATGTCTTTAGAGTTCCTCCTGAACAGAGTGCATCCTGGGACATGTAGTTCTTTTGTCTGTGAGAACCCATCTTCACCATACAGTGATATGTACACCTGGTCAATATATAAAGATTAAAAAAAACATTAGTCTGGGAAGAAAAACTTTTAAAAACTTTTTTATGTGATTAATTCTCTTACACTAATCTATAACATGTTCTGAATTAGTGTACGAAAAATATTCAGATAATTTAATAAAGCATGTCAAACGGCATCAGGTGCTACAGAATGAGGAGTGTTACAGTTTATCTGCTTTACCTGCTCTGTATGCAGGGAATAGTATGTGGAAAACAATGGGAAAATGGGAAGAAAGACAACAAAAAATGAAATACACAAATACAGTGGCCATAAGGATCCAGGAGGAGCATATTTTGAGAACAGCTAAATACCAAAGGAGCTGATAAGTTTGAAAGAAACCAAAAACAGCCCTGCCTTTGCACTCATACGGGCTGCAGAGCTGAGACCCGTGTGGGTTGTAACTGCGTAGAGATACGGATCAGATGCAGAGTTGTCAGACAGGTAGTGAACCCTTTGACTTTGCGTTGCAACAACATCAGCTCTTTTACACGCCGCCAACCCCGCGACGTACAGGCACACGAACAGCAACAGCATGCCCAGCACTGTCAGATCAGTGGATGCGCTGAGGTTTCAGAGAAGCAAAGAAAAGGAGAGAGATGCCTTAGAGGATGCGTTAAATATCAACACTAATGTTATATTTCTATTTTTCATCTACGGTACATTTTGTTTGCAAAAGAAACTTACCGGTAGCTTCAACAGGTCAAGAGGTTGATATATTTCAAAATACAAATAAAAGAAAAAAAAATCTAGCAATCCGGTTTCATTTTATTACGTTTCAAACCTGATGAGCAAAAAAATCCTACTGTTTCTTTCTCCCCCCCCCCCCCCCCTTTTTTTTGGTAAAATGCATGTAAAAATATTTGTGCAGATCAGTGTTTTTTGTTATTTTCCAGGTCTCGGTTGGTCACCTTAGGAACGGGTTCACATCTGCTGTGCTGTGGATGCTCTGGATCTGCTGCTGCTTCACGGTCAGCGGTCTCAAACGGTGGCAGCTAGGATTCAGCAAATATAAAGAAGCATGTTAATCACCTCTGCATCCAGATTTGTCCTCTAGTGTTTGTTTGTTTTCTTATATTCTCACACACAGACACACTCACATGCTTTACCTGCAGCTGACAGCTGAATCTGTGTCTGCTAGCTGTGTTCTGCAGCCCTGATGTGTCCAAGCCCCCTGCTGGCCGTCCCAGGACAAACACAGACTGCTGTCCACTGTCAGACTGTAGCTTATCTCTTCAGTCAGGTGATTGGCTCTGGGTGCTTTACCAAAATCAGCATTAAGCAGTGCCAAGTGACCAACACCTGCAGCTGGAAGTTTTGGGAATTTGTTACAATATTTCCCAGCGAACTTACTCAAAGCATGTACATGTTAGAAAGATGACTTGACTGACTCATACTACTCAGCTAAAACATACATGGATCAATTGATTTCTATTAAGTTTAACTGAGATTCTGGGTAGATTTTTCACTCCACAAATAGATGATCAGTCTTAAAAATACTTTGTAAAAGGACAGAGAATTTAACAGAAGGAAAGACCAGGAGGGCAGAAGAGTCAGAAACAGAAAATGGTCTTACCGCTGAGGTAGGATGAGGGCAGAGTGATGCGTGAGGTGTTGCTCTCCCACCTGTAAATCTTGCGCAGATGGTGCATTCTAGGAGTCGGCTTTTCAAACATCCTGATACAGCGGACACTCACGGTTAGATATGTGCCATAGTCTCACCTTTCAGTCAAAACTCATTCAAATTATTCTGTTATTATCTGAGTATGAGTATAACACGGTGCTGTAATAATACCTGAAGAGCACCATGAGGGGAAACGCCTTTTTGGTCGTGGGTCTGAAGAGTAGAGTGAACTGGATGGACTGCAGCAAGTGTTCCTGGGTAATGTTGAAGCTGTGGTAGTTGACCCGGCTGCGCAGGAGGGCGAACTCCCACGAGGAGCTTTTCTGCAGCAGAAATTTAGTCTCGTGTTGTTGGAGTAAAGATACAACACTGCACGTTTTAAGAATTTCTTTTAACAAAATCTTATTATGAAGAACCTCTCATTTTCCACAAACAAAAGAAAAGGACAATCAGCAGCTCACGTTTCTTTGTGTGTGACGAAGCTCGGTGTTGAATGGTTGAATGAGGGAGGAAACGTGGATCCTTCTCCTCGTGTTGCACTTGTAAAGACTTAGGTCAACCACTGGTCCACTCACCTGGAAATCCAAAGAATAAGTAAGAGAGATGTCTCACCTTTAACCCTGTTAAGCTGAACCATGAAATAACTGGTAGAAAATGCATCATTCACAGTTTATGTTAAACAAACAAAACCGATAAAGGGGTTAGAGTTAAAAGTCTCACTGATGGTATAGATGTTAAATCACTGTATGTGCAACTACTGAGCAGGTCTCACCTGTGTAGGATTGGCCCAGGTGTAAGGACTGTGAGCAAGCTCGGTGAGCACAGTGAGGACACACGGTCCATGCTGGAGAAACAGAATCTGGATGAAAGAAGCAGGCATGTAGACCCTGACTGAGCCACTGTTTATGACTGTGGAGGTGTTGTTTTGGGATGCAGCATACAAATTAATGAGGCTGCTGCTAACTCTGTGCTCCTTGGTCTCATGAAACAAAATGTACTTCTGGAAAACAAGAAAAGGAGGATGAATTTCATTAAAAAACTAAAACTGTGGAGAAATAGTTTTAAATGTGTTTTGTCTCACCAGCATGAGCTCTGATGCAGCCTGCAGAATATCAGCTACGAGCATCACCGCTTGCTTTTCTGGAGGTGAACGTCCTTGTTTGATGTGGCCACTGGTGGATGAGTTCACTGCAGTGCTGTTTGGAGTGTTTTCATCATTTCTTAGGTTTCCATCAGCAGTTGAGTCTTCTTGTGTAATGTCAGGTGTGAAGGTGCAAGTAGTCACCACCTGAAGGCTGTGTGAAAGCAGGGTGAGCGCTGTATTGAGCACCTTCTGGTTTATAATGTAGTGGCGATAAGCACTAGATGCAGAAAACTGCTCGGACATCATCTGAATGTGAGCTGTTACTCGTTTGGCACTTGCTAGTGTCACCTAAAAGGAATAAAGGAAGTATTAGAAACAATCTAGCATCTACAACCCTGCTCCCAGTTTGGTTTTGTGAGTCCATCCACTCACCTGACTTGTAACTCGTAGCAGGTCGTTCAGAATGCAAATATTGTCTGTCATTGACTCCTAGAATGGAAACATAACTGAATGATTAACAGTAAATGGACTGGTTCTTATACAGCACTTTTCTACTTCCACTCCAAGCACTTTATACAACAGGCCTCATTCATAAAAACACTTTCCTTTTTGATAAAGCTTATAGTTAGGACTGGATCAGGTGACCCTGAACCCTCTCTTAGTTATGCTGCAGTACACTAGGACTGCTGGGGGCATCCCATTATGCACTGGGTGTGTCTTCTTCATTCACCTCCACCTGTTTATACACCAGTATTGCATTCAGAGGCTTAAACGAGCATTGATTAGTTGTCTTTTGCTCTCTTCTCTTTCCTTCTCTTTCCCCTCAGAGCCACGTGAGATGCTTGATTTTTCTTTTCTTTGATCAAAACTCGATTTTAATGCTACCGCTCTTCCTCCCAGAGAGCCGGGGCTGTAGAACAGAAAAAGAACATTGTTGTGTTTTATCACTTGTGATGTCAGTGTGTTTACCTGATCGCTGCTCTCAAGCTCACACAAGGTGCGAATGAGCACAGTGCGCATGTGCCTCTGTGCATGTGTGTTGGCCTCTGTTTCCAGGCTGAGTCTGTTCAGGATGCTGGTGAGGAGGCTGATGTAGTTACGAATCTCCATACTGTTCCCAAGCTGCACCAAAGCCGACAGGTTCCTCAGACCGGACTCCGACCTGGAGATGGTGAAAGTAAGGATTTGCATGTTCTATAGAATCTATATTATTGTTGACTTGCTCAGATTGATGCTTTGTAGTTTAACACACACAGTCGTTCTTAACAGTAGCTTTTTGGCTGACAGCATAAAATCCCTGAGCGTGCTCAAGCTCAGTGCTATTTAAATCACCAGCAGGCCCTCTTAAGTAGACAGCACGAGACATCTGCATATCATATCATCATAATATGATCACATGGGGGTTCTTACAGCTCAAGATCAGGATCATGATGGGAAGAGGAAGATGAGGTGTCTCTGAGGAAGCTTGGTTGGACTTGTACTGTCACAGGACAGGGTTTGGTGGCTGACCCATATGTGCTGCTTCTTATTTCTGTGTAAATAGTTACTGCGGTGACAACAGTAATAAGAGCAATAAAAAAAATAAGAAAATATTAGAAAAATAATAATTCTGTTAATGCTCCTTAAGCAACAGTGTGTCTTTGTGTGTTTACCTTTATAGTCATCCCTGGGGTCACCTGAAGGAAGGCTGAAGTAGTATTGGAAGTCTCTCCCCTGGTACAGTGTCCTGGGGAGTCGGTCTCCTACACTGAAGCTGTACTCATACACTAAGTCCTTTGGCACACACACACACACACACACACACACACACACACACACACACACACACACACACACACACACACACACACACACACACACACATACACACACACACACACACATTTCTGTGAAGACTGGCATGCCAGGACCAAGGTCAAAAAATTTGGGGTGATCAATTAGTAAAATTATGGGGTCAAGGAGAGCCCTGAAGAGGTTTACTTCAATCATCGGCAGACAGCTCCGAACTTCAAGCACTGAGTGGCAATGTCTTGTAATAAAAATGCACTTTGAAAATCTTTAATCAAAGCAGGAAGAGTGTTAAAAGCATGCGACAGAAAATACCTCCTTCCCTGAGGTGCAGAAGATGCTGAAGTGTGTGTGTAACTCGAGTCCTCTGACAGGCTGCACCTGGCACGCCAAGCCCTCTGGAACAGGATTGGTCTGTAAGAACAGCTGAGTCCGGCCCAGACGCCTGCTCTGAGATTCTCAATTCATCAGACAACAATCGAGAGGATCATTAACAGACGGAGACTGACTTTAAAGGCAATGTGGGCATTTTAATGTTCAAGTTAAAGTACTGCAGTAAATGTAAAAAATAATATATGTCTGTGATTTTGTCCTTTTGTCCCATTATCCTGTTTTATAAATCTCTAATAACTCTCGCCTGGGCTGGTCTATATGTAGCCATCCCAAACTTACTGGCAGTGACCTCCAACATGTATCTGCTCCTGGGCCTCAGACTGAAGGGCTTGATCTTGAGAAAAGAACAGGAGATTCCTGTAGAGATTTTTAAAAGGGAAAAAAAGATGGCTAAATGCTGACACAGTGGCACAGAAGCAGGAATTTTTCTGCATAATGTACCTGTGTAAGTAAAGGACTCAAAGAGGCCTCTGTTCAGAGGATTTCGAGGTAAGTCGAGCAAAGTCGGTGCCTGAATTGCCACAAAAGGCTTAGAATCCACTAGATTACTCCCTTCATCTTTGTGTAATCCCATATCAAACATCGAGACGTCTCCTGCACTGAAGCGCTCACCATCTTCACCTGGGAACGATCGTGAGTGAGTACCAGTAAAAACCATCTCAGATAAGAAATAAACAGTGATTGTAGATATGAACTGTACCTCTGGGTCTCCCTGCTGACATCCCTGGGTCGCCTTCCTCTGCGTTTGGAAAGGGAGCACCATAATCTGGATCTGTAACAGAACCAGCTTTAGTGCAATAATAATAACAGTCAAGCAACATAATATTGCCCCATATAACTGAAAAATATTCTTTATATTTGGAAAAAGTTATTTATTTATGATGGGAACTTTCTTCATGTTGGTTCCAGGTTGGTAAAACTCTTTCACAAACTGTATTTTTATTGTAATTTAATCCGTTTAAATTGTGCTAACAGCATCAAATTATATATAACTTAAATAGACTGAGCTTATATGGCGATTTTAGATTTTCTCACCTAGTCGACCACCCGCATTGCTACTCTCCAGAACACGAAAAGAAAAGTCCCAGTCGGCAGAGGAGTCAGACTCCACTGAAGTTTCACTGCTAATGTCCCCTTGGATCAAGTAGTCGGAATATAGGACACCATCATTGTTGAGAACACGTGGACTAGACTCTGGCAAAGCTGCGGGGTGAGGAAAGAAGTCACATTTAGTGACAGAGTGGTACGCTCCAAGTCATGTATATATATTTGTTTATACAGCTAATAACACACCAGCTTTGTCTGATGTGTCTCCACTCCTGGTTGTTGATGCCCCACTATCAGCCAGGTCCACATCACCGTTTCTGGTTTCAAAGGTAGCCACGGTAACGGCTGAAGAAGATGAATAAGGGGTCGTCTGGGTGTTCTGTGACACATTTGTAACAGGAGGGTGTAGAGTAGAGGTGGCAGGACTTTCCATGATGGCAGACATGGTGCTGAGATCTACTGTGTGGCAAAACGGGACTAGAATAGAACACAAGATTTTACTTTTTTAATTTAATTTCCATTTTTAGGGGAATTTTTGGGGGAATTTTCTTGCACAGTGGCACTGAATTTACCTTCTGTGAAAGGCTTGGATGAAGCATTGACCAGGTACAGACTCCAGGTGTACTGGATGTGCCGTGCAGGAATGTGGCAGGCTTCACACACGGTGCCGACAGAGAACGACTGATCCCAGTTCACACGGTCTCCCCGACACTCAGGGCAGTAAATGGACAGCTTCCTGGATCGGATGCATTTAGGCGCATGTTAAACGTCACTTAAGAATTAAAGTGCTGCTTTTAATCAAACACTTCTATTTGATTCTGTTCGGTTATGTGATTCAATTGAGACTTTATGAAGAGGTCACACCCGATGAGGTTTGATGTTACAGTGAGGAAGGTCTCTGATGAAGCTGAACGCTCTCCGCTTTGGACAGTGAGCGTGAACTGGAACTGGTCAAAGTTGGTTTTTAAGAAGCTGGCGGGAAATTTGAGCACCAGCGACGAAGTGGGAATGTGCTGGTTGAAGCAGGAGCTGGTGATGGTGCTCACTGGTTTACATGCCCAACTGTAGCTATACAGAGAAAATCAGAAATTCTGTTAACTTCCAAACACACATTAAATTTCTCAAGGTGAAACAAATACAACTAAAAATGACTAAGATGTAGGAAAATCCACCAAAATATAATATTTACATATTTATTGGCATTTTTTGCCATTTATTTAGTTATAGCTGAGCCCAATGTTGGCGACTTTTGGCAATTACAGCTCAGAAATGCTACTGGCAAATGTTATGTGGGCCAGACGTGCAGCCGAAAAACAAATGAGACTCTAGGCACCCAAACTGCAACACAGAGACGAGAGAGAATAGCTTTCTGTGGACACAGCTCACTAACCAGCTTCAGAAGGAGCGGATCTGGAGAGCGCAGCTAAGCGAGCAGCTGCAGCAACAGGAACACACCCATCATGAACTGCTCAAGGCAGAGGAAAAGCCTCACGCTATAGGACAAACTGAATTTTGATCCAGGAGTTAAATAGTGAGTAAGATACCCTCAGTCAGGAGGAGGACCTAAAAAGCAAAATCTCAGCAAACCTTGAGCTGAACACTAAACTTACAGCAGAGGTAGCGGTGAGAATGGGAACGTGACCACTTCCATAAACATTTAAAACCAGAGGAAAGTGAACATTCTTATTCGTTTTTCCTCATTGAGGCGACAGCTTCTGGCTTGTTGCCTATTAAAGGTGTCAGGGCTCAATTTCTACCTGAGTGGGTTCGTGGGGAAGTCAGGGTCGTAAGATGCCTGCCCATCCAGGGTTACTATGGTGTTCCTGTTGTTAAGGAAGATGTTGGTGCCACCCTGGATGAAAGCCACAGGAGGGCTCGGCATCACCTGAACCTTTACGCTGTAGTTACTGTACACCACACTGCCGACGACCTGAACCTGCAGGAGAAACACAAGCCTCGATCATTCGGAATAATCGTATAGCAACAGAAATAACGACTTGAAATGGAGAGACCGGCCGTTAAATAGTTCTTCTGTATTATTGTATTATTATTACACACCCTGGCTGTAGCCGTATAAGTGTCATACTCCAGGAGATGGCTTTGCACTATGAGGATCTGCCTGTGTGTGTCTGTGAGAGGCAGCGGCACTGCCTGGCCTGCAGAGTCGAATAAAGTCCAGGAGTAGCGCAGGCCTCTTGATACATCACAATCCACTTCCGTTTCGTACGTCACACCCAGATGGACAACCTCATATCTTCGTACCTAGGTGCAAAGAGAAGGTTGTATTGTCTTTTATTAACTATGCTCCGCCATACGTACTTGTGAGGTCTGGACAAAGAGCTACCTGTAGTTTAAGAGGCCCCATGTTTTTGACAGGTGGAGGCTGACAAGGCTGGTCCACAACAAAGATGTGGCTGCTCAGGGAAGCAGAGCTGACCAGGTTAGACGCCGTCACTTCCACTCTGAACTCTCCCGTTCTGAGGAGGAAAAACATGTTTATTAAGCACACTTGTGTTAGGCTACATGTGATTTTCATATTTATCTGAAAGACAGATAGTGAAACATACTAACAAGTTTGTAAAAGGTAAATACAAAATTAGAGAATCTTAATCCTAACTTAATCTAAACTTAAAGTCCGATTTGAGTTTACAAGGAGAATGAAAGCCCAAAGTCTTGTTAAACTCTCTGACTCACCTGTGGAAGATGTGCCGTTCTGTGCTCTGTCCAGACCGGCTTGTTCCATCCCCAAAGCTCCACAGGAAGTTGATGTCGGTCCCCATATTTACCCGGCAACTGAACACCACTGTATGATTCTGCAAAACCGAGGCTCGGTGGACCAGCCTGTTGAGCTTCACTGTTCTCTGGATTACCACCGGGAACATGTCAGAGGTAACGGCCATCTTACCATGTGACATGATTACAGACACATTATACCTATGGTGAGGAAAGGTGGGATTTAAGAGGGGTTAGTTTAATTCACATGGTGTTTGATTTATTTAATCATATTTTATTTAGAAGCTGTTGAGCTATTGTGTTTAAAGACATAATGACACACAAATGCTACCAAAAACATAACCTCCTTGGTGCACGTAATAATGTGGGGATGAAGAACGTTTTTTTAGCGTTAGAAGACTTGAGAAGGACCAACCAACAGAGGCTGGGTGATTCTAGTTGTTTGCCAGTTTCTGTTATGACTGTTAGATTACAAGTTAAAATTTATGCATGTAAACCAACTTCACATGTTTTACCCTTGTGACAGTTTTGTTGACTTTTTTTTTAACTGTCAGGATTTGAAAAACAAAACGTATGTAACCTTGTCCGTGGATGAACACTTTTAAGGCTCTGGCTTATTTAAAAAATCTCCAATTATTTTATTTTAAAAATGTTGCACATGCCTCGCTATTACCTGCCAGGCTTTAGGTATTTTCTAGTGATGATCCTAGAGGTAGTTGTGGCTGATGTGTAGTCTCCAAAGTGCCAGACGAACACTGGATCTGGTACGTCAGTCACAGCTTGGAAGATTATATCTGTATTTGTTGGATATGCTTGCCTTGCTGCAAAAATCCTCACAGCTAAGGATAAGAGACACACATGGTCATTACAGATAAATCACACCAAAGATAATGACACTAATTAAAGATAACAACAACAACAAAAAAAGACAGAAACATTTGGCATCAATGCTGTGACTCCTCGGTGGTTACCGTTTTAGATTTAGTCTCACTTGTGGTGACAGCTTCCTGTTCTTTGTACACGCTCTCACACCTCAAGTAAAACACTTGATTCTCAGCCTGACGCTCAAATGCAACCGTCCTAGTGTGGTTGAAAAGCTAAACCGTGACCACTTCCTGTGCTCCTGTCATGTAGCTGCATTTCCTGTACAGCGGTGATGAGCTCACCAGCAGCGAAGCAGCCACGTTTGACCCCGGTGCACCTCTAAAATAAAACCTAATGCTTTTCTAAACCTAATCCCGGCCTGGCATGACCTCCCATGGATGACTTCTGAATGTACGGATGCATGAACTCCTAGTAGGCCTCGAGACACCACTGATGAATGATGGCAGTGGAGAGGATCGATGCTGTGAGGTGATGCTGTCCTACAGCAGTGGCGATTGAGTGCAAATTGCAGCTGGAGTGGGCGGAGGTGTGAAGGTTATCAAGGTTTGACGTGTGAGGGTACCGCCGTGTCAACAAACAAGATTGTAAGCATATGTGATGTTGCCATGGTCGCTCTCATAGGTGGGGGCTACATTTAGTGTGAGGCTGAGGACAAGCAGGTGTTTCATGGTGGTGAGCAGCTCTCACAGAAACAATCTCACCTGAAGTTAAATGATTCCCACACAAGATCCCTTTAAGGTGAGAGCAGCCGGGAGATAAGACCACCTGCAAGACCACACGACCACATGCAGAAAGCACACACACAAAGACACACACCAATGTGAGATTAAAGGATATCTCCATTCATATTTGATTTTTCTTCTCATCGAAGAAAGAACACAATGAGCATAAATGCTTTTAAAATCTTGTATCTCTTATTTCCCGCGGTTATATAATATCCCAGCTATTGTTTTAAACATACTGAGCCTTTCTAAAAAAAAAAGAGAACTATAAAATGTTTTAGTTGTTTGCACCTTTAATTTATTAATACTAGCATAATTCATACAAAACCGTTGCATTTTTTAATGACTGAAAGCTGAGAACTCACAACATGTATTGTCTTCTGCTTCCACCCATAGAGGCATGATGCATTCACTGACACTGCGTGAACTCCCTCTGATTCGAAGGTCCACTTCTGAAAATGATGAGAAGCGTTGAGTTTTCAGATTAAAAAACATGACAGTACATTGAAGGATGAGGGATATTTCAGATGATGGAGATTAAAAAATCAGGTCACCTACAGAAAACTGCGTTCCTTCAACAAGAAGAGGAATTCCATGAATTCTTATTTGCAAAGCTGACAGTCCGGCATCAGAAGTATGTATGCCATTCTGGCTCACTAGCGTTACAGCATTTTTTTCAGTCCTTCTGCAGACCCAGCAGATTTATGGTGTTGGCTACTGCTTAAATAATGTTTGAACACTTAACCTTCTACTTTATCTCAGTTTGAACACACCAGTGGCTCTGAATGAACAAACTAAGCTCTGAGGAGCTTTGATGAGCTTTAATGAGCACATCAAGGTTTGCTTATGCTCTTTTCCCTGTCACCGTAGAAGAGTTGTGTAATGACTCACAAATACGTAGTTATGCTAATCAGTAATTTTGAGGATTATGCACATTTTGCACATTCAACCTGAATAAAACTCCCTCAAGAGCTTTTCTCTTTGTTGCAATTTTTCCAAGATTTTTAGTTTATTATTTATACGTTATGATTCTTTTGGAAAAACTCTAGATGCAATTGGTTTTAAAAAAAAGAGTTACTGGATTTACCAGATGAGTATTAATCTAAAGAAAAGGTTTTTTAAAAATACATTAAAAAAATACATAAAATACATGAAAAACAGGGCAAAAACATCAAAAATTATTTATCATATATGTTGAATGTTCAGTTATTTTATATTTTTTGGTTGTTTCGTTTTTCTTTTTTTTTTAAAGCTAACATTCACAGCTGATAAAATTCTTTGAAAAGCTGACAATTCAAGTGAGCAAAACATCTTTCTTATATATATTTTAGATATATAATATTTTTATATTAATATTTTCCTGCTGGAAAATCACAAACAGGCCAAACTGCATATATGAGCTTAACATAATAAACACATAAATCAATTTCCCATTATAAATCCCCAAATAGCTATTTCCTTTTAAAGCCAAACCTGACAAGTTAATTAATTTAGACTCATTTATAAGTTATTGTTGTGTGATTTACCACTGTGCTGTTCAGACAGTGTGGCTGTGAAAGGGAAGCTGTTTCTTCTTCCCTGTGAGTAAAGCACCAGCAGAACTCAGCTGCTAATCTGTCACTTACAAACGCCTGCAGAGTGACGGGATCGGCCCAATATGCAGCCACACCCTCAGTCACACCGTCAGAGTCCAAGTGAACCGTGGGGATGCAGGAGGGAACATTCAGGGGGCCGTGGAGCAAAGACACCGTTAGGTTCCCTGGAAAGGGTGGCAAAATGTACAAGTGGAGGGTGGAGGAGAGTGTGGAGAGAAGGTTGGAAACGGTGATGTCTAAAAAGAAAACAGAAGACAAAAAATACACACAGAGCAGACAGGATTACTCATACGTGATCCCTTTCTTGATTAATTAACTGATGAAAAAATCACCAGCAAACACATTAAATTTTCTCTGGTGAACTTACTTATTTCGTATTTGCCTGCAACATTCAAAATCCAATCGGATGACACAGTAAAGGAGCCATCATCCATCACGTTGACCTTTAGGGTCATCCCCAGAGACTCCACAGTGACATAGGTCAGGGCCTGGCTGCTAAGACCCAGGATGCCTGGAAATCACACAAATAATCATGTAAAGGATAAAAAAAAGAGCTTTGATATAAAGTGCTTAAAATTCTACAAATCGTGGAAATAATACACAAATATTCAGAGGTTATTAGCATATATTCCAACATACTTAAACTCATTAACAAGCATCAGTGCAGTCCATTAACTTTCTGAATAAAGCATTGTCTAGCAACTATATAGAAAATGTCGGTTTCTCAACAAAAGAAAAACAATCAAAATAATTTAAAAACCTATTTATTTGCAATACATTGTAAGTAATTTTCATTAAAATTCTTCAAATTATATTAAGTTTAAATGTACAATATATATCAAAAATTTAACACATACTAGATACTTGTAATGACTTCACACAATACAACTGTAACAGCAAAAATGTGCCTTATGTTTGATACTGCTTGTTCAGTTTCTGTTGAAATACATTTTGATAAGTATAATTATTTTTAAGGAAACATTTAAATCTAAATTAAAAAATAAAGAATGGAAAAAAGACTGAAAACAACATTTTAAATACTCAGTTTACAGATCCCGTCTGCCTGTGTGAAAACATGAATAATATTACTTGCAATAATTTATATCAAGAAATAATATGATATAATAATAAAAGTCCAATTTATAGAAGCCAAAACTACAGGTTCTACATTATGTGAGACCACAGAAAATACACAGTAGGATAAAAGTAAATTAAATTAAAACAATTTCAGATACAGATACGCAAATAATACCTGACAGTGTAAACTAATAATTAATGCGTTCATTGAAGCAAACCTTTTCCAATCAGGGAATAACTTAATTAAAGCACGGGGGTGAAGAGTTGCATTTCAAAGAACCTCATTGTTATAAAACACTGCAGCAGCTGACCTGGTGGCTGATTGGAACGTCCAGCGAGGTTTCCTTTCACTTCAATGACAAAAGTCTTCCCAGCCTCCAGTCTTGCTGGAGAAGTAAATACACTAATGTTGTGCAAAAATGGCCCTTCAGTTCTGTAGAGCGCCATGCTTCCATCTTGTGCTTTTCCAAGAGGTAAGTTCAAGGTACTGGAAGAGGAAAGAAGTTATCCAGGACAAAAAGCTTCTTGCTTTAAGCTTTTAAAATGTACTTTAGTGATGACACGACAACACAAGTTTAAATGAGAAGAGAAGCGGCAGCTATAGTTAGACATCAAAAGCAAAAGAAAGCAATCTGCTACCTCACCTTTGTCTTTCACTTCCTCCTTTCACGTCCTTTGTTCCTTCACTGGGAGATGTCTTGAAACACTCTCTAAACACTAAACCACTGAGCTGGTTCCCACAGTAACAGGTCTGTGAAGACAATGCAGCCACTCCATACCTTCCACAAAAAACACAGTGAAGGTTAGTGTTTTACATACTGAGAGCACATGTCACATGTCAAATAAGCCTTTGTTGGTATTCTAATGATGCTTTAAATTTCTGTTACATCTTCTTGAAAACAGCACTTTTGATATATATACATATATATTCTTTGTTTGTTTGTTTTTTGTATTAGAGATTTGCTATTGGGATTTTTTTTATTCACAAATTTTATTCATAAATTTAAAAATATTTTTGTAATTTCTTAAATTATTTCAGGATGAGAATATATTAAGATTTCTGAGAGTTTGTTTTTAAGTGCTTTTACACACAACAGATGATGCCTCAAATATGCAATAATAAAAGGCTGCTATAAAAATTTGAATATTTCTTTAACCTGTTACTGTCATCACTGTCAAACAATTTCAGACAAGCATCCACATTTCATCTTCATCTGTAATGCCCCCTGACCCGGAAAGCTCTTTTAGCATTTCTCCACCAGCTCACCCCTCATCCAAGCAGTGTGCAGAGCAGGCTACCGGGTCAAGGTCACGGGCACCGACACCCGTGGGTCCGTGAAATCCGAGGGAAGAGCTCGCGCTGACGCATCCGATGAACCAGGGTGAACTCTGCTGACCTGATGAGGAGGCCAACGCGGACAAGGAGTGCAGTGCAAAGAAGACAAAAGCGCGGAGCATGACTGCTCGGACACGGGCCTCGACTATAGAGCGAAACTCGGGATGAACTGCGATTGAGGAGGACGCTTCAAGTGGGAGAGAACGAGAGAACAGGAGAGAGGAGCAGGTGCACCGAGACCTGCAACTGTGCATACAAGGTGTTTGGGAGGCGTGAACAGAGAGGGTAACTGTATGCAAATAATGGGTCAAAGACCACGTGAGGGAGGAGGGAGATCGCGTTAATGATCGGGAATCTAACAGAAAAAAAAATCACGGCCTTTTGTTGCTGTGCAGGAAACGCTATTGTTGTTATTACTAAGTTTAAGGCGCGTGTTACCATTCTAGTTATTTAAAGGTGAAGGCTCAGGTGCCCTGCACCTGCGTGTGTGAAGATGGAGTGATCCCCCACTTGCCTTTGCTAATAATTTGTGCAAAGCTTAAGGACGTTTTTGAATTTAAATACGAGAGCAGCTGCTTCGGAAGCATCAAAATGCCCGTTGCAAAAATAATAATAATAACACTGTTAGATTTTAATGCAGCAACGCATGTCTGCTGCGCTGTAAGGTCACATGTCAGTGACACCCAATGGCTGGGTGTTTTACTGGACTATGAGACTTGCATCAAATAAAGCCTCTGCAGCGATCTGAACTGCTGCTTCGTTTGTGGCCAACAAAGCAGCATCATGCGGCCTTTAAGGCAGAAAACTGAGATACGTTAAATGGAAAGCCGCAGTGAGAGAGAGGAACGGCAGGTGTTTGCTTTGTTTTACTCCAAGGATCCGGCTCCATGATCATAAGAATTCTGCTTGACACTGAATTAAACTGCACTAAGCTCAGGTGGCCTAAAGCGACCTGGTCACATGCTTCACGTACAGGTTATAACATTTACTGAGCCATTAGACACTCAGTGCCTTTCAGTGATTTGATGCCCAGCAGCCCCTTTTTTTCAAGCGAACTGATCCAGAGGATGTCTCCAGACTCGTTTCTCCTCTGTCACCAGAATTCCAAACAAAGGAAAGAATTCCAAAGTAATCACATGTCATTGTTTTATTGTGAGAATGAGACGCTAGTTTATATTCTGAAGGAGCAGCCCTGAATCACCTGCCAGACGGCTTGAAACTGGTCGTTAGACAGACGACGCTCGACGCCAGATTACATTTAAAAACACAAATATTAACCTTATTAAGCATTAGATTCGAAGTCTAATGTGGGCTACACGTGTAACTTTATTTTAAATTACACAAGTAAAATGGAAACACGGGGACAGGTACTACAGAGAACTGTGTGGTGTCTCAGGCTGTCCCCTCTGCTCAGGTTAGGTTCGCCAATTATTTGGTTAACTGAAATAAATTCCAAATGCTTCGCGTTAAACTGGTAAATTTAAATGAAATCTCACCAGCAGTGATAATTTTGTGCTAAGTTTGAGAAATCCAAGGTTGTCAGCTCGGACACGAGACAAAGCGTCCTCTCAGTGGGTTTATTTTATCTGAGCTGTCACGCCGAAAAGGGCAAAACCGCGACGGAACCGGTGTGACTCTTCGGAGTTCAGCTTTGCCCGTGAGCCCTTTTGCTGGAAACCAAGTCTGCGCCGTGTAGCTAACTCCGCCGGTCCACCTTAAAAAGCTCTTCCGGTTTGCTCGACATCCCCTTTAAGAGAAATTCCCAGAGCTTGAAGTTAGCGGCAGGGGGCACTGTCAGACCGTGCCATCTCTCCATGAGTGGAGGAATCAAACACATTTCTCTCAGAGTATTTTCATACTGAAAACGCGCACTTTGTTCTGCGATTTCGTTTCATCTCGTCACTCAGGGGTCCCCAGAAGTTTTTGCACCGTTAACACATCACGGAGGCATGCACGTGGAACCCTAGAAACCGGAACTAATTTTTGGCTTATCTTATTCCACCCCCCAAAAAACAACAAAACAAAACAAAACCCAACCTGTGGTACTTTATATTAATGAGTGAGTTGTGTGTGATAGTGAAGCAGCTGCGTGGGTGAAGCTTAATTTGGGATCTTCAAATCGAAGTGGGGTTGATTCACGTGAATTAATTAAGCTGCAACGAAAACGTGTTACATGCTTTATGCTTTGGCCACCTCCCCTCCTCCTCCTCGTGCACCTCTGAAGACCCAAGAGTCCCCACTGATCACACACTGAGACACATTTTTCGAACCAAACCCTAAAAATCAGTGACGGCGACGCTGCGTAATACCCCGCTGTAGACCCGCGTGAATCGGGAACCCTCCCGCCCCCCTTTTTTTCATTCGTTATTCACGTGCCTTCCTTTCTCTGCGAAACATTTAACACTTGATCAGAAAACGAAATATTCTCGAGGACCGGCCGTGTAACGGAGAGTCCTCCTGAACGGGCGAAGCGTTATTTAAGCGGCTGCAGCTTTGCGCCCCCACCGAGGAGGACACGGAGCGGAGAAAACAGCACGGCTGACTCCGGGAGACTGGAGCCTCTCGAGGTGGAGCGATGATGAAAATAGATTGTGTCTCAGTGATGTTGGGTTAGGGGTGAGGAGGAGGGATGACAACTCAGTCACTTTTTTCTTTTTTCTTTTAAATTTGCGCACAACTGAGCGCATTCATTTGAAGGCAGTGCGCAAAACTGCATAACAGAGCAGATCACCCCATGATAATGTCAGACTTTCTTTCCGGGTGTTCAAAGCTCATAAAAATAGTATTACGTTATCGTGTGGTGAGAGGAGACAGTCGAAGCACTGCTTCTAGCTCTAAAAGATGTTTCCTGCTTAGTTCTCCCAAATATAGACCTGACAGTGGTTGCCTGGTTCTTTGCGCTTCCTTTTTTGTAGCCATTTTATTTCTCGTTTTAGAGAGGAATATTAACCCTGGACAGCCCATATTTTGGCTAGACTTTCATCAAATTGCATTAAATATTCTAGTTTATAAATCTTTAAGATTCAAAAAGGCCTGCACTCAACAGACTCCAGAGACTTTTGTTATAGCAGATACAATAACTGTGCTTTTTTCTTTTCCTTTTCTTTTTTAATCAATTTAAGTTTGAGAACGCTGCCCTGACTGAGTCAAGGATTTCCCCCCGCCAGTATATTTTCCTGAAATGGAAACCAGACCACAGATCATTCATTAAATTAAGCAATTTGTGAGCCAGCCTGCTGTAGGTTGAAGGGGGCTCAGGTGTGGCCACAGTGCTCCCCAATTCGCCATGTTTGCTTGAGTGAAATATTTCTAAATGTTAGCCACAGTGGCTCGCATATACACAGAAAATGACAGAGATTCAAAGGAAAAAAAGAGGAGGAAAAGACGATAATTTGATCCTTATTTATTTATGATGTCAGGCCTGTGACATGTTGTCGGTGAAAACATGCTAAGGTGAGCAGATCAAGCGATGAAGGCAATGATTTTGCGCAAGAGGTAAAGAGACTCGCTCATCAACCAAAAATAATAAATAGACAAATATCAAGAAAAACACAAAAAGTGAGGAAATTCATGACCCCTGTAGCACTGGGGTGTATTTTTACTTCACAGAATTTTTTTTATAACTCTGCTTGTTGACCTCTTTTCTATTAAATACAGGCGAACACAGTGGCGTAAATTGGATGGATCATTCATGATTAAGCGTTTTGTACACACTGACTTTATTCATAAGATCTAATGAAATCCAACGTCATCATATCAATACATGTGATTGTTTTGGTGATGATTAATGAATGAACGAGATACTGGACCTCCGTCTCTTCCCGATCAGCTGATGTTTTGTCTTTATTTTTTCTGCATTTTTTTTTCTCTCTGCCCACATCTGTTTATCTGGCGATTCGAAAAGCAGAACACTATTTGATTCTTGTCTTTGCGGGCACAGCACTTTAAACACGTCCACAGTTCAAACGTGGCATATAAAGTCCTGGCAGTGCTGGGAACAAACATGTGAGAGTGAACAGGTGCCTGCAGGAAAGTAACCAACAAGCAAATACATTACAAAAAAATAAATGGTGACACAAATAGAAATGATTTAGGCAATTAAGCAGCAGGAAACCAGAGCCCTGCTTTATTTTAGATCTCAGTGATGTATTCATATTTAATACTTGTTTCCTCTTTTTGAAGCACATATGTTTAAAGTTAGAAGTTAAACAAGCGTATTAAAAAGCTATTTGACGCGCGCTGTGGGTCTAGTGAGGAAAGATCTCCCCAGGCTCACATTACGTTGTGCAAACAAGCCTCAGTCGGGCCAAATCATAAGCGAGGATCCAGTGTAAGGCACAGATCTTATCAAAGCTGGATTACCAGGAGCGATCCTCGTGTGTTTGAGAAAACAGAAGCAACGTTCAGGAAATTAGCTTTGATAGGATTTACCAAAAAAAGGAAAAGAAAAAAAAAGAAAAGAAAAAAGCAACAAAAAGAAAACAGAAACAAGTTGATATTTTGTTTATTATATGCTGTGGGGGAATTAAAGAAAACGCAGTAGAAATTATTAAAATCTTGGCAGAGTCAGGAAAGCTAAAAGAAGAAAAGGCAGTTCAGTTAAAGTCTCTGCTTGTCATAATGAACATAATCAAACAGCATGTGTTAATAAGCAATATAAAATACATTGACTACATATATGTCCGCTTAGTTTGGTTTGTACATTTGGAAAAGCTTCTTACTAACCACATAAATTATTCCTAACTGAATCCCTCTTTCTTCCCGTGTTGCCTCACATACTCATTGGATATAAAGAACTGGAGGGGGGGGGGGGGATCTTGAAACCTTACCTGACAAAGGCCCACACTGCCTCCCACACCTCTCCAAAAAACATCCTATTATATTTCTCAACCGCCCAATAAAGAAAAAAATCACTTGACTGGGAGAAGAAAGGAAGCTCATCCAGTCAAATCTGCTTTTGTCACGTTATGTCCTCTGCCTCCTCCGCGCCCTGCAGCACCGAAGAAAAAGCCCGGGCTCTTCATCTGTCTCATGTTTGACAAATAGGCTCCTATTGGCGATGATATCTGTCGACTCAGGCAGAGAGAAATGACACTGACGTACTAATAATCGATAGTCAACAAGCAGTGGCCTGAATGCATGCAGGCCACTGGTGGACTTTTTTCTTTTATTTTCCCATCAGTGTTGTGAGCATATTAAAGTGCGTGTGTTTGTTTGTGTTGGTGGCTTTTATCCAGAATGTTGGGTTCCCAACTCGCTGGTATGAAGGGGAGAGGGAGGGAGAGGTCAAAGGTCACTGCTGCATGTGGCCGTGTTCAAATCCTTCTATAGTGTGCAATGTTCTCAGCTGACCCGTCGTGTTATAGAGGGGGCAGTGTCCAGATATTAGCTTTCAGAGCGTGGAACATTTTAATCAGCTGATCTGGGGCTTTAAATCCATTTTGTTCAGGAGCATGGTTTCATGGCAAAATACTACTACTAATAATGATATTAATAAAAAAGAAGAATAATAATACCCTTAACATGCTCCAACATGACACGTGTTCAATCATTCATGTAATGGAATTAGGCAAGTTTTGACAATGAGCAACTGGAATTCAACTTTCAGACCTTGAATGGTGATTTGTTCGTATACCTGATATCCTTTTTAGCTGAGGGGCACCTTCATTGTTATTTTCAACGAAAAGCAAGAATTTCTGTCACACTGGCTGGAGTTTTTTCTTTTTCTTTGTTTTTTTTCTTTTTCCTTTTAATGTGTGACCATAAACCAAATATTTGCATATTTTTCACGACCAAAATTGTCTCCACAGAAATCAGAAGAAGAAAAGACACTTTAAATTCTTCGCGTAGTTTCGTGAATGATCAGTTAAACCTTAATGAACTATTCATTTAAAAAAACTAACATTAAGAATATGGTGTAAGCAGAGCTATAGGCCAACTGGGGGAGGGAAAACTTGTTAATTGATGAAGTACAACAGGACTGTTTCTGATCAGACTTCCTAACACTCTCGGTCCCATCTTGGTTCATAGCTGTGACTCGAGGTCAGCGCACGTCATTGCTTCGTTGATAACTGATTGGATTGTGCGTTAAAAGTTCAGCACTGGGCTGACTCTGTCTCTCCTGTCCCCAGAAAAGCCCTTACAAATGGAGTTGAGCTCCATGACGGAGCAGAAGCCCTCTGGCGCTGCTTTTCCCCGACCTCCTCTCCATCACCCACCCACCCACCAGTCCCCCTGGCCAGGGAAATCCACCAGACTCCAGCTCTTTCGACTGTCCTTGTGTCTTTTCGAAACTTGCTTCCAGCGCTTCAGGCTCGGTCATTAAGTCAGGAGCATTTAAATTTAATTTATACGGCTTATAATAATAATAATAATAATAATAATAATAATAATAATAATAATAATAATAATAATAATAATAAAGTTGCAGCAATTTACTTCCCATCTCTTCCCCACACAGGCCGCTGTCTTCTTCTCTGATCCCGGGTCTGTGCAGTGGGATCCCAGGCAAACCCCCGGGAGAGGCAGCGCTGTTTCCTCCTTCGCGTTAAGACACGTTCGCGGTTCAATTGAAAGGAATGGGGGAGATGTTAATGAAGGGGAATATCATGCAGAAGACACACACACACACACACACACACACACACACACACACACACACACACACACACACACACACACACACACACACACACACACACACACACACACACAGTTCAGCTGTCTGAACGCCGAGAAAAGCTGATGAAGTGTTTTTTTGTTTTTTAAACTTATTTTTTTAGTATTAATAATGTAAGAACTTCTGACCTTTGTACTAATTGATTTTAGTTTGTGGGAGTTTTAATTTCTAGCCATACTAATAATTAAGCTGTCGCTAAAAAAGGGAGGGGGATTACCAAGAGTGGTAAACAGAAAGATTGTGGGAGTTGTGCTGAGGTGATACAGTTGTATATAGTTATATATCTAAATAGGAATATCTAAGCATATATGCAAGTAGGGATTTCAAGAAATCCTGGAACATAAGGCTTTCTTTGGTCATCATCCTATTTCAAGTTGCTACAGATACAAGCAGTTGCTTGTATCTGACTTTTACAAATCAAAAGAAAAAAGCTGTGGTGGTCATGGGAAGCCATCTCAAACCACGACTTTTTAGACGGAGAAACTTGGTTTTTACCCATAAAGTAGAAACTTACGCGGGGAGTCCGTGGTAGTAACACGTGGTGCTTCACAACAGTTAACAAATGAAGCATTTATTGTGATATCACAGACCTGAATATTAATAAGAATAATCATTTCTTCCTATTGGCTCTGATTATTGCATTCACTCCCTCTATACTGCGTAACAGTGTGGTTTAAGAGAACACACACACACACACACACACACACACACAGAGAGAGAGAGAGACTGTAAAGCCTTCAGTGTTATCAGAAGCCCAAAGCATAGCGCAGACTGTACTGCTATGATAATCTAAACGATGACGCTGTTCAGTGTCTTGCAGCGTGTGTTTAGACTCCGTGTGATATACGGATCTACTGCATCACTGAGCATCAAATGAAAAGTGTTTATCATCCATTTCCTCCCCCCCCCCCCCCCCCCAAAAAAAAAAAGAAGCACAACTTTTGTCATTTTATTAAAAGTTTTTTTGTTATTGTTTAATCTTCAGGTTTTTCCACTGCTGGAGTTAACAGTGTTTACTTTTTTGCATTAACCGTTTCACCGTTATCCGTGGCAGCAGGTCATCGCCGTGCGCGTGCACCGGCAGCACCAGCAGTTCTCCGGTGCATGGTGCATTTCCAGAAGAGCAAAGAATGCGCTTGCAGTCTCTTGCTTTCACCGAAGTTTGAAGCGGTTCTATCCTGCAGAGCCTTTTCCGAGGGCTCCTTTGCTCCCTGAGACTCTCCCGCTTTCACACAAAACACATGTCACAGATTCATTCACTCACAGAGAGCGAGAAAGGGTGAGAGAGAGAAACTGAGAGAGAGAGAGAGAGAGAGAGAGAGAGAGAGAGCTGCTCACAAATCATCTGTGAACTGCAATCCTACAACAAACACTTATTTTCACATTTTCTCCAAGTTTCCACCAAACTTCTAAACTTCAAATCGACTGTTTGTCCTTATTAATATTTCACATCTACACATTTTGCCATTCTTGAGCGACCTTGAACGAGAGGAGTGGCAGGCAAATGTTTTACAGTTGAGAGATTCCACATAAAAACCTCCTGACAGCTTTTAATGTATTTAATTGTCTCAAAGATCAATGCAAAGTGCTGACCCTACAACGCGCCATGTTTCTTTCAACACTACCCATAACTTCGTTTCCCGAACAAGCAGCCAAAGACAAATATAATTTGGAGTGTATTAGTCCAGCTTTGGGGAAACAATTGTTTTCTTTTCCTTCTTCCTTTTTTTTTCCTCTAAAGGAAACACTTATTGTATTGAGGCTGGTTTTGTTCTTTTCATGTATGGTTTCTATTGTTATTCTATAGAAGTTACAGTCTAGTGATTCCCAATCCGCGCAGGAATTTAACCCTGAAATGCCAGCAGCAGCAACAGCATAATGGCCTGTCTCTACTCCCAGTATCGCCCCTCCGGGCTTTGGCGGCAGAAGCCCAACTGGCCGGGCCAGAAAGCCTGCTAGCCCCGGTTCCCCCTAACTTCCTTGCGACTTTGGCCTGGACATTATATCGCAGAGTGCCATTACTCAGGGAAACATCGCGTCAAATACGTCACACTGCACTTAAAAGTTGGAGACTCGGAGTTTTAGCAGGGTTTCTATTTTCATTCCCTTTGGTAACAGCATGGTGTTAAATTGTTAGTTGTTTTATTGGTTTTTCCCCCAGTTATTCTATCACACCCAGGACTCACGAATGTTGTAAGAAATGCAGACTGTCTGCGCTCACAGGAAATTCATGCTACTGCAAACTACTGATGCATATAAACTACAGCAACTACTATATATATATATATATATATATATATATATATATATATATATATATATATATATATATATATATATATATATATATTGAACCATCTCACGCGCAGCGGTTGGAAATGCTGCATGCGTAAATGTCTGCGGTTTGCCTCTTGTTGTTATTGCAGACACCGGAGGCCTACCACTTCTCCCGTCCCACATCCCTCTAAAATCCACCGGAAAGGGAATCCCTTACTACTGTAAGAGCTTAACCAAACTAAAGGCACAACATGTGGCCTTCTTTGAAGGAAATTTGCCCTTAGCCATCGCCAGTACTATTACGATGCCCACATTATGGAGATAACGACACTGTAGATCTATTTGGGGTCAATTCCCTTCTAACCTTAAAGTCATGCCCAAGGAATACCCACCTATCTGTCTTTTTTATCTATTTATTTATTGATTTTTAACTAATGGGAGACTTGGATGAGCAATTTAGAATACACTAAGAGGCTGTGGATATTTTATAACAAGGTCACGTAAAGAAATATTAAAGGTGAAACGGAGCTGCTTTCCATATATAAAATAAGTGGCAATCTTTATGTATTTTAAATACCATTCTTTAATGGCATTTAGAACTCTCTCATCACACACACACACACACACACACACACACACACACACACACACACACACACACACACACACACACACACACACACCAAAACAAAAAACGATTACCCATCTCAAAAGAAGGAGAAGGAGTCCGACAATTACACTCAGTCCCGTTTAATGAATGCTTTATCATTTAAAAAAGAAGAAAGGGAAAGTGCTTCAGAAATCCACCGTTCAAGTTTCTATTTCGAGTGCAGTTTTCTCATGTATATTCACAAGAAGAATGAAAAAAATCAATCAATATACAGGAAACCCCATAAAATTCACAAAAATAAATATTCAGTTTCATATAAACAACCAGTGACTTCAAATTCCGTGTCAAAAAACCTGACCTCAAGTATTGTATCCAAAGAAAAAAAATTTAAAAGTAAAAATCAAAAAGTAAATGAATGGAGGGCAGTGAAGTGGGTAACAGGAGGAGTATGGAGGGAGAGAGCATGAAGCTTGTAGTTGCTGTGCGATGCAATTGTTTACATTGATAGCGTCACTGTCAGAGAGCTGTTTGTCTTAACGGTGGAAAGGCCCTCCCAACAGGCCATTCTAACCACCTCCGCCCCCCCTCAGCCGTGCACTGTGAGAATAGGCTGGTGCGTCAGGAGAGGGGGGCCTAAAGCCAGCGCAACTCCACGGCGCAGGCGATTCCTCTTCCTCCTATGCCGTGCAACCTATGCTTTTGACATGCGGATTAAAGGTTGAAAGCTTCACTCTTGCAACACAGCTACACCACCCCCCCCTCCTCCACCATCGACACCAACATCACCACTACACTCCAAACCCATCGCAACCCCCCCCCCCCCCCCCCTTTTACTGCTAGCTTGCACAAACACGAGCTCGTGTTGTGTAGCTTCTAAACTAGCCATTTTTTCTTTTCAGTTTTTTTACAAGCTTGTAGGGGATATGAGTTCAGGTCCGAATTGTCTCTCCCAGCCTCAGACATAAGGCTCACGGTGAGTTCAGTCAGAGTGGCGCTTTAATCACATGGCTAAACATCTACCACATGTATCCACAATGGTGCAGGCAGAGTGAAACGCACTTTTTGTACATTTTTTCTTCTCTCTCTCCTCCCCCCCACTCTCTCTCTCTCTATACAATCACGTATTACATAGTTTCTTCAATCCTCTGAATGAATGCGCCCTTTGCTGTGCTTGTGGAGGAGGCTGACATCATTCACGGGGCTTTGGGTTTGTTGTGATCTGGCTCACCCTATAAGCTGGGGCCTCTCTTTGTCGTGGACAGAAAAGCACACCAATTAGCAGAGCGCGTCCTGCAACTGCCATTAAAAACATCCACACATTCACTTAAAATGCCTATACGTGTAGGTGCTTCTCGACCACTTGATTTAAAGGCGTGTAGGCTTGAGTCTGAGTTGGTACTGCTATGGGTGGGGGCTACATTAAACAGGTCTGGGATAGCCTGCTACTACGCCGAGAGCGGCCATATTAAAAAAAAGAGGCTACATTCAGAACGGTGAGATGATGATGATGATGATGATGCGTTTAGGAAATAAAAAGGAAGCGAGATTTCAGAGAACCTGATTGCATTTCTGCCTTCCCTATAAGGAAGGCAGCCAATGATAGTAAAGAACTGTGTTTTTCTTTCATCTTTAAGAACAACGAGACTGAGAATGAGGGATGAGAAAATCAGCATTTGGATGGTTCGGCCGCACATGGCTGAATTGTAAATAATAAAATATTTAACCTCAAATCAAACAGTCAATCTTCCGGCAGTGGGGGCTTTCCCTTTTTGCATCAACAGCTCTCGCGCGTAATTTCACGTTTGTTAGAAATCCCTAAAGCTGAAAAACAACCTAAACACATTCAAAATGCAATGCATTTAAGCCCCTCTCATGTGCTTGGTCGCATTGTTTCTTATTAGTGGCTAGAAGGTGTTTTCACGCAGATTTTTTTTTCGTTTTTCTTTTCTTTCTTGGTGCCTCCCCCTACACTCCCCCTCCCTCCCGTTATCACTAAATCACATCCCATTTTGTCTGCATTTTATATTTTCTTGAATTATTTACATGTTCACCACGCGCACACTCTCCCCGGCACAACTTCTTATTGCGTCCAGAGGAAGCCGAGGCCACATGGACCTAGAGGGACACAAATCTGTCGAGTCTGTCGTGAGACCTCATAAAGGAGGCTTATTCATTCAAAAAAAAATTCTTTCTGTTTTTTTTTGTTTGTTTTTTTGATTGTCTGTATACAAGGCCCGCGTTGTGTTTGGGCCTGCGTATGTGCAGTCACACGCTTGCAAACCAGGAAATAGTCCGCAGAAATAAAAACATGACTGAAAACTAGAATACAACCACCCTTAGAAAAATAATCATTTTAAATAATAACACCAACAACAATAATAATAAAAGAAATCCCACAACCACCGAGAATAAATTTATGTCAAATCTAATAAAGGCTTAACCGTGAGCATATGACCAGACATTAACTGAGCTTTTCTTGTATACATGTCTGAAACTGAATATTTGGGCACATGGATGTTTGTGGCCAAGCTGGTTAGCACGCCAGAGGAAAGACAGCGCTGATATATATAAAATATACCAAGTGGCACAGAATGGGAAACCCTGATTTTTATATTATTATAATTATTATTATTTTATGATTTGCTCAGTCAAGTTTACTCCTCAATCCTAGCAAGTTTTTTTTTCTTTTTTAAAGTAGCCTCGTCCCAAGGAATGCTGTGATTTTTTTTACCCCCCCTTCCTTCTTTCAGACAAAGCACAAACCACTGAAACCCGGCACTATACAATCCAACAGGTCGAGCAAATTAGAAAAGCGAACAAGAAACATTCGAGTTCACACACACACACACACACACACACACACACACACACACACACACACACACACACACACACACACACACACACACAGTCGCGTGAACACACCATTGAGAATAGATATTGCTTAGGATAGCTTATTTTAACACAAGTTTTTTTTTTAAATCTTATATCCACGAGCGGTGTCTCACAGTCCTGTGGGCGTTTTCAGAGGCTCCGAAAAGGGGGGAATCTTGTGGGTTTTCCTCGATCGAGCTTGAAAACAAAGCGGAATGTAAATCCATTCTCAGGAGAGAAAAGGGGGGACAGAAAAGAAACAACACCGATAAAGTTGCGAGCATTTCGGTGCGCACAGGTTAAGACTCGGGCTACGTTTGGGTTGGAAATGGTGAGGGCTTTTTCAGGGCTTTTTTTTGCTTTAAAAAACAGCTCCGCCGTCTATTTCCTAGTTCTGTGAACGTGTGGGGGAGGGAGAATCTGGCCGCCTGGCTGCCACCTCCACACGGGGTGGGACGGAGGGGGAGGCCCGGGGCCCCTCAGCGAGTTCAGGGAGTAAGCGGGGCACAAATCCCCGTCGCTGCCAACAATCAGCGACGGCGGGGATGGGAAATTTGCCATTAGGCTGAAAGGCATTTTTGCCGGCGATGCTACAGTGTTCACGTTGCTGCGTTTGCGTCTGCTCGGTAAATCCTCCGTGGATGCCTCCTCGCGCCCCACGGGACGAGAACAAGAAGAATAAGAAGAAGAGGAGGAGGACGACGACGAAGAAGAAGAGGCAGCCTTGTGGACCCTGGATAGGTTTTGTTTTGTTTGCGTCCTGGAAACTCTGGGTTTCTTACTCCCCTGCACCGGAGCCCTGCAGTTTTTGTGCCTGTGCTCCCCCTCCTCGATACACGGGGCGTCTTGACTACTTCTGCATTCCTGAGGACCACAGGGGGACCTGAGGGCCACATCGGGGCTCTTCTCTGTGGCTTTAATCCCACTGTTGGAAAAATCTCCTTGTTTTATGGCTCCGCTGGGATAGTGGCCATTGTTGCTCTCTGTTTTATCTCCTTTGCATTTAGCTACAGTGGCCTGGCTCTGGTATTCATACTCATCACAGCTATCCTCCACTTTAACTTTCACATTGTGGAGACTGAACGGCGGCGTCCTGGCTGTCCTGTCCGAAGAGGAGGTGGCGGTCACAGAGGGCTCCTCTGACTCGGTCTTTATTTTTTTCAGTGCAGTGGGCAGACTTGGGCTGGCGATCGTTTTCGCATCCCTCCTGTCCACAAATTTCTGGGTCTGCTTGGCCTCTTTACTGTGGTCATACTGAGCCCTCAGTCCCGGGGGGCATTTGATGGGATGCCCCTGTGTCCTGCGTGAAGGGTGAGAGGCCTTATTCCGATTGGGTCCCAGTGAATATGTGATGAGCTCATCCACAGTGTCGGCCTGGTTCAGATTTTCCCTTTTAGACTCGCTGAAAAAGCTCTCCCCCACAGAAGCTGAGTTAAAGTTTTGGGGCTGCGAGGGTCCCGAGTCCTGCTCTGTCTCTCTGCATGTGAATTCACATTTCTGAAGTTTGTCCTGTCTCCTGTCCCGTGATTGCGAAGCAGCAACATGTCCGAGGGTCTTGTGCTCTTTTTCGTGCTGCACTGGGTTGTTGTAGTGAAACGTAGGCTGCAGGACCAAAGGTGCTTTGCTGGTGTTGAGACTTTTGGCAAGCGATCCGACCCGCGCCCGTCTGAATCGGATGCTCTGAACCGAAACACGGCTCGAAACTGAGCTGGAGTCGGACTGAGAGGAGCTCTCTTCCTCCTCCTCCTCCTCTGAGCTGACCTCTGAACTCTCCGACTGAGTGTCATCTTCTTCCTCGCCGTCCTCTTCTTCTTCCGAACTGGCGGAGTTGCTGCTGGTGGAAAAGCCAGAGCCGAGGTCCCAGTCGGGGTAAGCCCGTTCCGAGTAGGTGCTGGACTCGGTGTCGCTGCTGTAACTCTCCGGGAAAGTTGGCTCGTGGTGGTGGTGGTGGTGATGATGATGATGTTGGTGGTGGTGATGGTGGTGGGGTCGGGGGTCGAGATAAAAATCTGGACCGAGGTGAAAAGCACCGAAAGAAGTCCCGTGACTTCCAGACGATTTGGGTTGCACGAGCAGCACCGGCGGTGCGTGGTGGTGCGCGTGCCTGCTTCTGCTCCACGAGTGCCTCGCGCTGTCCCTCCCGCCGCCCCCCTCGCGCCTCCTCTTCCTTTTGTGAAGTAGGTCGCCGGCTGAGCGAGAGAGCCTGGACTGAGCAGCTATGGCGGACTGAAGCACCACCGGCTGCCGGCTCACCGCGCTCCGGAAAAACGAGTGCCTTTGGCTCAAAGTGACGCGGTTCCCTGTTATTTTCGCTGTTTCATAGTTTTTAAAGTGTTTGTAACTGGACTTGGTCGCCGAACGGCAATCCCGCCCGTGCGTTTTGTGATAAAACTGAGGTAGTTTGGAGTCGGTAAGGCAAGGAGTCAGCTCCTTCTTCCTGCCCACTTTGCCGTGGAGTGTGAGAGTCTCCGGGACGCCGTGCTGCAAACTAAACCAAACTTTTTCCCTCCACAGCTCGCCGTCAGCACGGAGGAACCCCGAGGACTCGTCCTCATCCCCGGGGGAGCACGCCGCTTTCGCTTTCCTTTTGTTGGACTTCAACACCCGCTCCGTCTTGCAGGAGAAATACAGAGCCTCCACGTCCTCCCGCGATATGAGAGTGCATTTGGCGGCGTGGAAAGCTATAGAGTTTATTGCTTTGAGCTTCCGTAGCTCTTCCAGGTCGCACTGGTGCTTCTTCACTTTCAGGTAGTCCATGCGCTTGTGCACCGTGGTCCGAGGGATGTTCTTCAGCAGGTCGGTGAAGACCTGGGACAAAGCAAACATTTGCTTGCCTTGGATGAGCAGGTATCCCAGCCTCACTCCTTGCATTTCCTCAAAGCCACACTCCAGGTCTCCCATGATTTGTGTGTATCCACTAGAATCTATTACTCCATGTAGTCAGCCTCAATATACTGTGGATTCACCAGTGAGTGGCATAGGTTAGCGAGCTTAAGGCATCCTGCTCACACCTATAATCCAGCCACACTGCTGCGTAATGAAAATGCAAACTTTGACATGCGGAGTTAAATGGAGCTGCCCCTGTCTAATAGATTGAATGAGCCGACAGCATCCACTCCTTGCTTCTTGCCCCGGGTCCGGCATGGTGGTGGAGGAATGCGACGGATGCGTCCACCAAGCCGGGGCTGCTACCTGCCTCTGCCGACTCCACTCCCCTCTGGTCGGCAGCAGGACGAGGGGTAGGTGTACACCACTGCCTCAGCCAGAGGGATAAAATAGCTAGAAGAGAGAGAGAGGGAGGGAGAGCGACAGAAAGGGAGGGAGAGAGGGTGTTGTGAGGGTGGGGGAAAGCAGAATGAGAGAGAGAGAGAGAGAGAGAATCAGATCCAGAGAGAAACAGAAAGAGCTAAAATGCAGCTGCTATTCTGGATGCTGGTTGAGCCACAAATAAAATGACAGGGAGAGAGAGAGAGGGGGGGGGGGGGGGGGGCTGTCTGGAGACACCTTCATCAATTAATGCCCCTGGAGTCGACGCCCATTGGACGCCGCTGACAGGTGATGCAATAAAAATGGATATTCCATCCCCACCCACCCGCCCACCTACCCCTCCAGCACCCTGCTATTACAATAGTTTACAACTGTGCCCACAGTCTCCGCCGTCTGAGTAAATAATGCTGTTGTGACATTTTTTCCTCGATAGCTAAATAAAGAGCTGCAGAAAATCCAGCCCAGTGCAGAGTTTGTGTAGAGCCGGTGTAAGTAGTCCGAACCGGAAAATAGTCATGACAGGACGGGATGTGTCGTGCTAATTCCCCCCGCGGTCGTCATCAGAATGTATGTAACCGTAGCATGCAATCGATTGCATGTTGGTAAAAATGACTCCAGTCAGCACGTGCTATTTTAGTCGGGCTGATGTGCGTTACGGACGTGCTGCTTAAACAAAGAAATTTGCCTCTTTTTTCCCCCCTCACTGCTTTCCCCCCTGACCAGTAAACATCAAACTTAACTGCTTTAGCGTGCTCGAGCCTTTTCTCCTGATTTTTCTTCCCCAAGGTTGTAGGCCTTCTATAGACTGACCTACTTATCAGCTGAGACCACATAGGCTCGCGTCCATCCGCCTGGTGATACCGTAATAAACGAACCGGCGCTCCCAGCGTTTCAGAAGCCATTTAAACCGTCTAAGCTGCGTGTGTGTGAATTTTGCGGAGTCACGCAATTCCTGTGAAATTGTACCGTGTTTAAATGTGAACCGTGATTTTTGAGCGTGATCACAGTGCCAGGTCGGGGCTGCTTTTCCAACATGATTTTCTGCATAAATAAGAATCCTTGTAATATTAACACTGATAATAACTCTTCAAAAACCGGATCCATTTTAATTAGTTTTTCAACAAGGCACATAGAAGCACTTATTAAATATATCATTCTATAAATTGCATAAAATACGCAATAGGCTGTTGCATCACGAATATGTGCTTTGGTTATGTTTCCATCAACAAGTAGATTATCTGAGCGGGAGGGCGTGCACCCTGACTTTTGTGAGATTATTCATTAAAAAACGAACACCTTTTGTTTCAAGAGATTTCTTTGTATTTCTTGTAAAATGCACAGTATACACAGTTTGTCTTTACGCACGTCAAAAACGCAAATACGCGCACAAACTCGAACGTTAGAATTCATTAGAATGAACGCGCATGCACGCGCAGAACTACATAAAACACCGCGGATCTGAGAGCGGCACACCTTTTTTCCACGCACACGGCCACAGATATGGGACCCCCGCCCAAACACACACACACACACACACACACACACACACACACACACACACACACACACACACACACACACACACACACACACGCGGGTTTACCAAATAATATGACCGTGTAGTACGGACTAATTGTTTGAAATAGCAACGGGCCACAGTTAGCCTGAATGGACTGACTATTATGTTCGCCCCTGAGCCATATTTTTTTCTCCAATAGTCCCCGGGTTATATTCCATCTTTGTGATCTATAAAACACGTGAGTCCCTTGTGACCAGTTCCTCCTGCTCCTGCTGCCGGTGCTGCAGCACGGTGGGGTCAAACTCAGCACTGGGCATACTCGTTTCCATAAATATTAAGCCTATTTGCTTATTTGCTGGCTTGTCACTGCGCGCTGAATAGCATCGATGTTACCAGTGTGTTACATCAAACGGCGTGTCACATGTGTAGGCGTTGTTATTATAGATCTTTAAATATCCGAATGATTAAGAACATCATATCCACAATATCCCTGCAGGACCGGGACTGTGGTGCGTAACCACCAACGTAGTGCTGCTGGACTCAGGAACAAGATCGTGCGTGTTAAAAGATGTTTGCTCCTTTTTAATTTCATAGCTTGCATTACACCGACTGTGCGAAATACAGCCACGGAGATAATCAAAAATATAATACCCTCTGTGTGTGTGTGCGTGTGCGCGCACGCGGGGGGGGGGGGGGGGGGGGTACATATAAAGTCGGCTATATTTTAGTTTAATAAGTCACAGAAGGCTGTCATTAAATGCACCAATTGCATGTGGATATTAGCTGGTGCGCTGATGAGCAACTCAACGCAACCGTCTTTGTGTGTATACCTTTGTGCAACTATAACTGAAAATGGGTCTTACTGGAAGCCCCCGCGATCTCTTTAGCTCCGTTAAGTCCAGCTCCACTGCACGGGGGTCATTTGACCTGCACCCTTGCGGTTGCTTTAGATGCAACATACGCACGTTGACGTGTTCTTACTTGCTGATTATCTATGACAGCATTAATACATGCAACATGAGGAGCTTCACGGATGTGAAGGGAGGGGTGGGGGTGGGTGGTAGGGGGATAGGAGAGGGCTCGCTGAAGTCCGGGTCCCCGGGGAATAGCTCACATCCCCGAGACACTGTGCACCGTGGCCGGCCTAGGGAGACGCAGGAAAGAATGGATAGTCGAGGCTTGATTCATCAGACATTCTGACATCTGCACGCCTTGTCCTTTGGACAACCCGGGTTTACTTTTATTTGGCACACTAGACCCTTGTTGTTATTTTTTCTACTTCCTCTAATCCCTTATAGCCAAAGGTTCTCACGTAAAACGCAAGCAATTCAAACTTGCGTAAGCTCCATAGCGATCCTCTTTGTTTTGTTGCTTTTCCCTGAATGTGACTGGTCTGCAGCGGAAATCCATCCTGCAGTTACGCACAGAGACTGGTGTGTTAGTTTTTGAGATAACAACCACGCGGATTTTACTCACTTTATTTGTAAAGAGTTGTGGTTTTGTCACAGGCACGTCATCTATGTAGTAATGTAAAAATGACACACACACACACACACACACACACACACACACACACACACACACACACACACACACACACACACACACACACACACACCTATATCGGTGTATTATTATTATAATTATATATTTTGTTATTATTTATTAAACTGCGAGTATTAAATATGATCAGAAATAATAATTTTTAAATAAATATATAAAAGCACTTTCACACCATCTGTAAAGCCTCGGGATAAATTTGCAGCACCTCTGTCGGTGGATTTTCATCTCCTCATGTCTTAACCGGCCCAAAGTGTCAGTTTGGAGACATCTAACAACAAGTCAACATTCAAATAATTAATGAAACAAATTTAAATGTATTACCGCGTGTGTATAGATCTGCCCCAATCTGAGTATTTCCAATTAAGAGCAGGGGCTCTTTTGTCATGCACAGATGCCACAGGGCACTTATTCCCCCCTCCACTGCGCCTGGATGTCGGCCGGGGACCAGCGGGAGGAAGCAAGACCGAGTGGCCTGGAGAGAGTTCTCAAGTACGGTGAAGGTTTCTATGCAGCAGCCCCTCTGTGTGCTGAGGAGGCGTGGGGAAATGATCGTGATTAAATCTCACAGTTAAGGCTCATGGTTAGCATTGCCATTGTAACTGAGCTGTATGTGGTGAGTTATAATAGGTCTGTAAACTGTAGGACATATTTAAGACATATTGGGAGTGAGCGACCTTGTGATCTAGATTCCAATGATGGCGTAGCTTTTATTTCTTTTCCAAAGTGAAATATAGATAATTTTTAAGACGACGTTTTAAACCTTTTCAGTTGTTAATACTAAATAAGCTTTAAGCAATAATATTTTGCATTTGTCACTTCATCGTGGACGTCCAAGGCTTAACGGGACCGATTATGGGTAAGGACTTTACTCACTTATCAGATATAATCAATAAACACATGTGATGACGTCTGCATCCCGGTGTTTTGCTCTACTTTTCACGTGACTGGTTTATTATTAATTGTGTGTGTGATTTCAATTCAACATATAATTAATGAAAATAAAAATTTACACTTTATGTAATCCGTTTTCTTTCTTCTTCTTCTGCTTTAAAAAAATAACACTCATCAAAGCAACCGCGCCGCCTCCTGCAGCTCCATCTCACTTTCTCTGCATTGAGTTTTACGGAGACATTTGGTCAAGGACGCTTAGGCACTTGTAAGCACGTAGACCTTTTTTTTAATGACACAAACCCACTGCCCCATGCCAAAACAATGAATTCCTCTCCACCACCCCCAACACCACCACCACTACCACCACTGAGGGAGAATGTGATTTTACATGCAATCCGAGCCTGAAGTATGTGCGGACAGTGATGGGGGGAGGGTTCTCTTCACCTTTCACCCCGCCGTGTTGGAACTGTTTGTATTTTTTTCCTGGGCCCCTGTGCTACTCGCACAAGATAGAGGAGACCTGGGGTACACACCGATGGTTCTGAAAGCGTGCTGCATGTGTTCATGTCACTTTTGGTGTGTATTCACGCTTTTCTCCCCCCCAGTCGTGTATATTAACTCAGTAGCAGCCCCAATACCTAATGACTATTCACACAAACAGCCAGTTAGCCTCTGGAGTCCTCTGGAAAAAGATACAGATGGTACATGTGACAGCCCTGCCTTAACCCCACATGCACATTGTCATACACAATATCATTCCAAATATCTATAAAATTGCCATATAGCCCATAATTACTTCCTAAATGACTACGAGGCTCACTTAAATTTAATGATGCATTTATTAGGCCACTACGGGTGAATAACATTAACTAAAGCTCTTTGTAATGATAGTTTGACTGATAGCTGATTGCGCGCAATTTATGAATTCAAGGATGCTCGAATCCAGCGCACGTTTGAGGGGACAGAGAGCACGCGGCGCATGTGCAGCTAAGTCACCGCTTTGTCTTTAAAACAGTTGATACAGGTTAACTTGTCTTTAATATAAAAAATACATAAATAATGGGGCCAAACCTATATCTCCAATTTGACGTAAACACCGTTAGCGCTCGCAGTTAATTGACTCGAAAAAAGGCATCTGGCATGTTTGTCCTATTGGTAGTCATTTGTTGAAGCTTATGAGCTCAGTCTGTGAAAACATTCCTGCCAGAGTGCTACACACACACACACACACACACACACACACACACACACACACACACACACACACACACACACACACACACACACACACACACACACACACACACACACACACACACACACTTCAATATTTAGGAACAAATTCAGAATTCATTTACATCGTAATGTTTCTTTGCTCATGGGTCTTTTTTCTTTTCTTTTTCTGATAATTAACTTTGGAGTTTGAAAAGATGGAGTTAGGCATGCAATCACCAGGACAACAGTAACTAATAACTGCCAGGCAAGCAGGGAAGTACATCTAACATTTGTGCAGCTATACAATGCATTTACACAAAGATATTGCAGACATGGCCGATAGGTCCCTGGGTGCACGTGTGTGCGTGTGTGGCGGGGGGTGCTTTTTTCCTATGCTTTTTTCGCCCGTGTTGTCATTCTTGCTCCCCGCATGTTTTACATGCTCCTCATTCTGAACAAAGAGACGCCAAAACATAACGCAGCCACCATACAAACATAACCAGAACTCAAACACGAAAGTCCTCTGACTTTTAAATCAGTGTCAGCTATCTCACAGTTAACAAGAACAGTGTAAGCGAGGACACCTCACAATCAAAGGACAAAGCAATTACACTATTTTCTACTTCTGTGCCTGGTTCTGTGTTTTATCTTGGCTTTAAATTTTGTTTAAAACTTTTGTTTATTTCAGCTCTCTTGCTCAAAACATTATGTGCTTCTGTAGCCTACATCATTTACTACATCAGTAACTGAATTAGGCCACCCAGCGTGCAGAATACACTAAATCAGTCAGGAGCCCATCACATAAACTTTGCAGCATGGGATACATTTGAACTGTGAAGAAAAACAAAACATGGATTTCTTCAGAGTGTCTCTGACAATACACAACTTTTATTGGTTGGCAAAAAGACGTTGGACCATTTTTTTAGTTTCTCAACATAAATCACCACATGAACTATAAAGCTTTCACATGTTGTTATTCTATAAGGCAGCTTGGTTATAATCACACAGTACTTTTAATTATATGTAATCTCTGAGGTCACCTGGGAGTAGACAGTGTCGCTTTAATTTTCTATCTCAGGGAGGGGTCTTCTCCTGCAACTTGAGGAACACTGGGCATAAATCGAGCTTTGATTTAATCAAATGCAAGTTGTGAAAAAAATAAATAATAATAATTTTCCATTTTCACTATTTCAGTAGCTATATGGGCCCCTCCACAACTGCTGCCCCCTCCTTCGCCTCCCTTTGTTCTCTCCAGCTCTAATAGGTTTTCCCCTGCCACACACAATTCACATTTTTTTTCCTCCTTTTCCCCAGCCCCTCACCCCCTTTCAGTGCATTGCCCAGTGTCGACTGGAGCATTTGAGCAATTTGAAATTAAAGCAAACAATGGGCAAGCACTCCCAGGGCCCTCTCGCTCACTATATTACACGGAGAACGCTCGTGTGCTCTTGCGCATTATTGGCAAGTCATTACGTTTCTCTGGAAACCGAGAGCGGGAGCTCGCTCAGAGGAATCGGTGATGCAAGCAGCAGCTGAGTGCTTGGAATAGCATGTGTGTTCTGGAGCATCCTTGGCAACAGCATGAGGAGCTGTCAAAACAAAACTGTATATTGACAAGGCGATATGTGCAGCTTGATATAGGCGTCCCAGAGCCCATATCCTTCCAAGGATAAAAATGTATTCCCGAAGGGAACCCTGATTCCTTCCTTTAGTTTATCCATTCTACAGTAAAAAAGCTACACATTTAGGGTCTTCTATGTGTAACTGTAGTCAAATGCAGGAGGTGTAGCATAATTCAGTTACTTGAAAACAGTTACAACCCAGAGTGACAATAGTGCAGGAGTGTGAGTATTCATATTATCCATTATTCAAAGCAAAGAGATAAATACAGGAAAAAGCAGTCCTTCGGTATTCATTTAAGTTGTAAAAAAAAAGTGAATAGGCATAGCAAAATGTAATAAAACGCTTATGATCCAGACAACAAAGATCCATGTGTGGATGTGTACAAACACACACATACATGTCATCATCAGCACATCCAAAAATAAATAAATAAATAAACACAATCTTCTCATACAATAGTAGAAAAGAGAAATGATGATGCAGGCAATGGTTTACTAGAGGACTGCCTAAAACAGATCTTGTCTGTGTGTATGTGTTTGTGTGCATGTGTGTGTGTAGTCTGCTAAAACCCTCTGAATCAAAAAGGGTTTCTGTAGGTGTAAACATCCAGCATTTATCCAGGGCTGCATCCACTTGACAGACGTACAGTGTGTGTGGACAGCCCGGTCATAATTACAGAATACCTTAAATGATATAAAAGCCCTGAGTGCTATACTTTGAGGTCACCAATAGTCATTTAGAGCAGACACTGCAATTTTCTATCTCAGCGAAAGCTCCTCTCTGACAGTCTAAGGGACTTTTATTCAGGCTTGCAAGAAAATAAAGGTTTTTGTTACTGATTACTCTGTCAGTTTGCTCATTGATTAATAAATCAGTTTTGATGACCTGAAGGCTCACAATGCTCACCAATGTAAAGACGAGTGAAAATACTCGTAACTTTTTTTCTGGACTCAAGAGCAAGAGAGAGGAAAAAGGATGATATATTTTACGGGAATGTGATGATATAAAGCAGAGAAAAACAGTAAACTGGCTCATTTAAGAATCTTAACCCAGATGATTGTTTTTGTTTTGCTTTTAGATGACATAACTGAGTATTATAGTGTGTAATATAGTGTACAATAATACGATCTACTTCAGTGAGTTATTTAATGGGTTATCATAGATTTATCTGAAATCGCTAATTTATTTAGTGTTTTCTAAATGTGTTTATTATGTAAATAAAGATTTCTCACCAAACTACAATTAAAGAGCAGCTTTCCACAGGACAGATTTAAGTCATCTTAGAGTTCAAACAAAATTAACTTATTTTACACACTGGGAGCGCTGGGGTTTTGTTTTATTTTTTTTAAATTTGCCCCCCTCATAAAGTGAACTGCTTTGGACCGTCTCGCTTTTCTCTCTGCTCCAAACTTTGAAACCATGTGGAACCAAAATGGTAAGTTTGCTGCCGGCGATTCTCTTTTCACTTCCTGTCGGTAGGTACGCACACACGCGCGCCTTGCGTCATTACGCACTTCCCCTCCTCTATGAAGTTCCCCCTCTTCTCACCGTCGCGCCGTGACGGGGATGTTTTGGTGAAAGAAAATACAGCGTCAAAAGGGGACGTAAACACGTTTAAAACATGACATTAAGGCCCAGCGGGACCTAAAGTGGCGTCGTAGGGGAGCGAGAAGGCGTCTTCGGCGAAGCTTTGGGTCCGCCTTTATGTATTCCTCCGCATGTCCGCTTTCTTCGTAGATGGTGTCCGGCGAGCGTTGTCTGGCGGCGGACGACGAGTTCTTGACGAGTAACATGAAGGAAATGATTGGAGGGTGCTGTGTGTGTTCAGACGAGCGAGGCTGGGCGGAAAACCCGCTGGTGTACTGCGACGGACACGGCTGCAACGTCGCCGTGCATCAAGGTAAGCCACGGAGCTTGTGCTAGGAGCTAGCAGTTAGCTCGCAGGCTAGTTATCGTTGTCTTGTTGCAAGGTTATGGAGCCTCCTCCTCCTCCTGCTCTCACCAAGGCCAGGCTCAACGCATGTCGCTGGCCCCTCCGATGATTTGGCTTGGCAGCTAACAGGGCCTGTGTACCCTTCTGCTGATGATGGCTGACAGCAGCTTTATGCACACATTTCTAGCTGCGAGGCGTGCTGTTTTCCCCCTCTACTAAGACCTGTCACGTGCTCAGAGAAGGAGGGTTACTCTCCTCTTGACAAACGGTATAAACTTAAGAGGTGAGCTCGAAACCAGCAGTTTAAACCATGCATGCAGTCAACGGAGTAAACAAATACAATAAATCTGGCTCTAAATAAAGAGAGGAAGCAGTTTAGTGTGGAAAACATTTTTTGTTTTGTGTTTTAGGGGGTCCAGTTCAAGAAGCAAAACAGTGATTTCTGCACGCTAACTCTCACTCACTCACGTGATGACGTCCACTGTTTACATAGCTGGTCATGTGTCCATTTGGCAAACAGTGGGATGCTATTTGAAATGTCAGCAGCTCTGAAGTCAGTGCACGGCAGTGTATTTGGACTTGTAGCACTGTTTTGTTTGTAACAATTTGTGACAGTGTTTAGACTGCTTAGTAGGCCTGTCTGGCAGCAGCGTGATTGTAAGTAAACATAGGAAACGGCTAAAGTGTTACATACTTCACTGCACTCATCAGGTCAGATGTTAACACTTTCTTTGTATTTATCTCCCTCTGTTCAAATTCGAGCTACATTTTGTAAGGTTGAAGAAATCTGCGAATAAACCTTGTTGAATATTTGAATTTCTTCCATAAGATGTCAGGTATCAGTACTCTGTAGAAAATATGGTTTCCCTAAGCACAATACTTTTAATTTTTCAAGGAAAACTGACATTTGAAGCTTTGAAAGCTACTTATTCTCCAGAAATGAACTAATTAAGATTAGTTGGTGCTCTGATTCAGACAGCACTCGTGTCATGATCTGCCCTTGAACCGCAGCTGAAACGGCTTCTTTTTAAGTTAGGCTAGTATCAGATTAAGTTAACTAGGAACATTCAGTAGTCTATAATGGAGATGCAATGATTGGAAATTTCTTGACCAATCCTAATTTTCCAGAACTATTGAAAATAGTTTACAGTTATAACTCACAGCATACACAAATGAAAATAAACTTTTCTTTAAAGAAAAATATTATGTTCATGCTGATGAGATTATTACATTTGAGAATATTCCCCAAACTACAGCAAGTTACAGGATCTTCTCTCACTTAACTGAAAATAGGGTACTCTGTTACTGAAAGAGGTACAAATAATTAACTACTGAACCACTTTCACTTGATGCTGTCTAGCTTACCAAATAAAAAGCAGGCGAAACAGATTTGTATAGCAAAACAAATGTCAGGTACTTGCATCATTTTACAGTATGTTTATAAATTCCCCAGATAACAGAAAATCTTTTTTTTTTGTCTTTTTTGTTTTACTTGTCTAAATGATTTTCTTCATAACTACTTTGATTCGTTGCTCATACCGAGGCTTAGCTTTAGCCACTTTCCCTTTGCTCTCTCTTTAGGTATCTCACTAGGTTATGAATGTATTTGCGGTTTATTTAACTGTGTCTTCATTCACTTCCATGATAACAAGGTATCCTGCTTGCGACAAATTGACTGTGCTGCATCGTGCACAGACCGCTCTTATTCGGTCCAGCCACCCGTCTTTGTCAAAACCACTAGAAATGTTTTGATTGATTGTTATAACTGAGCATTTTTGGAAGTGACGAACACTAACTGCTGTTAGAGTAGCAAACAAAACTGCACGTAATTAATTGGCTCTTTCTTATAATATTTCAAACTGAATTGCGTAGTATGTGCAGAAGATCTTGATATTTCATCTTTGTTTGGTCACTCGTGTCTTCATTTGAACTCTGTAACCCTTGGATGTTTTGTTCTCCAAAATCTGGATTATAGCTGTTTATTCCAGCGGATTATGGGCTCTGGTCAGATCCGAGATAATCTCGAAATGTGTAGAGGTAGGCTATTTAGGGTAGTCTGGCCGCATTTAGGGTAGCACTGCCTTGTGCTTGTACCTTTACAACAAGTCTGATTCTCTTAAATCGAACTTGAAAACAGAAAATGTGTTAATTTAAATTGAAAACAAGTCTATTTAAATAATGTAAATCAGGTTTTTTTCCCTTGTTGTGTGGAAGTATAAAGTGTAAATTATAAATCTGTGACCTTGTTAATGCATCATCCATGTAGAAAGTTTAATGAAAAACATCTAATATAGTTAGTCTAGCTTTAAATGTAGCCAGTTATGATTTTGACATTTCCTCAAAATTTTTGTAGTTGTGTTGGAAGCCAAATAAATGCTGTGGCTTGTTTCAGTGAAACATCTTTGTGTATGAGTTAATAACTGATGCCAATATAGATTCCTAATGACAATGGTTTGCTAGTGATTTCACCATTGTCCCAAATATTTTGTAGGACAAGGAAATGATGTCAGTGCAGTGGCATAAAAATAGCATCTGTGAAAGCAGCGTGCTCAGCAGTCTGTTAGATCAAAAAGCTGTTCTCCTCCATCCAAACCAGCTTAGTTGCACATGTCAGTTTCTGGCACATGTGAGGAGTGGAGATGATGTGATGTTTATGAAGATGTGAAACATCAGGTTATGAAAATGTTTTTTAAGACTGACTGTGTTGTGGTTACTGTGACTGACACTGTTTGTTTCTTTACCCCAGCCTGCTATGGCATTGTGCAGGTGCCCACTGGTCCTTGGTTTTGCAGAAAGTGTGAATCTCAGGAGCGAGCAGCCCGCGTGGTGAGTCACAAAGCCCTCTACCCTTTCATCACTGATGATTTAATGCCTACAATCACAGGACTTATCCTGAGCCGTCCTATTGTTAATAAGCGAGCCAAGAAAATGGCACCAGGTTGGGTGGTGCGTCATTTTTGTGTCTGTTTATAGATCCTGGATAAAAGCGGTTGTAAAAACAAGTCCCACAGCATGTTTCTTCTGCAATATTCCTTAATGTCAGGAAAGACAAACTTGAGGGAGCTTGTAATTGCTTCTCTATTACGTAGTCTGCAGCTTGTACAACAAGACTTGCAACTCTTTAGCACTGCAAAACAACAAATAGCTCAAGTTCATTTGCGAGAGTGTTGTGAGATCATGTTAAGAGATCGTAAGTCAGTGTTCTGAGGGTAGAATCGTGATTCAAGTAATGATCCTTGTCACAAATTTGGTTAAACGATATAATCATGTTCATTAGGGATGGGTACCGGTTCTGACATAAACGGTAGTAACCAGACCGAAAAGCAGCGCACATTTCGGTGCTTTATTTCGGTGCTTTTTTTTCCTGAGCTGTGATACACTTCTAGCCAATCATTTTACGTTTCCGAGGATAGTAGGCGGGGCCAGGTACGTCCGTTCTGTTAGAGCAGAGCTACAGATTAAAAATGTCCAAGGCGAAGCGGTCAAAAGTATGGCTGTACTTCACAGCAAAATATGCAAACTCAGCAGCAACAAGTGCTTTAAGCTGATACTGTGATACTGTCAAAGGAGGTAACACCAAGAATCCGATTAAACAGCTGGCGACGCATAGGTTTTTTTTAAAAGCCAAGAAATGCGCCGTATTTGATAGCTTGCTGCGAGACCTCACACCATGCACGTCGGGTGTGGTGCCAGTTATCGGACCCGGAGCAACATCCCCCAAAAACCCGAAGAATAGAGTCCTGGCCCCTAGCCCTGCCAGTGTAGCAGAAATGATGAGGATATTGATGCAGCAGCAGCCGTTCTTCTCTGCATGAGTAGCTTCATGTTGTTCGTGTGTAATTTACGTTGAGTAGGCTAACCACGTTATTACATTAATGCATGTAAGGTGAACTAGCAAACATCATCATAGCTACATGCGGCTGTCTTCTTGTTTGATGGCAGATACTCCCTTCACCCTGGCCAAAAAGGCTAAAATGACCAAAGAAAAAGTGGGAAACGGTTAAACATGAGAGGTTTTTGGACAAAGTTTGTGTTTTTTCCATTGTTTAAGCACTGCTTCCAGCCAAGAGTGATACCATATATGCCACATAGCTGCAGAAAAGGCTAACATTGTTATCTTTTTACAAAAAAACCCAGCTGAACATGAGAGGTTTTTGGACAAAGTTTGTGTTCTCCATTCTTTAAGCACCGGTTCGAGCACCGTTTAAGCACCGGCACCGTTTCAAAAGTACCGATTTGGCACCGGTATCGGATAAAACCTAAACGATACCCATCCCTAATGTTCATAAGAGTCCTCTCCAGTTATGCCACATTTCCGCTAGCACCTTCTCTGTAGAGCAGAGTCTGTTTCAGTCGTACCACCTTAATGTGCGTGTTATAGAAAGATGGGCCTAAAGTCCCAGGATGCCATTTGTGCTTGACACAACACAACGATGGAATACATGGAGGCGACGGCATACCTGCTGCTCAGTCTGTCACAAATGATGTCTGCAGCTCGTTGTTGGATCACAGTGCTAGTTTGTGTGTGGACATTTCCCTTGCTGTTGGGATGCGGTAATGGCGGATTTGAGTGTTGTGAAGAAGTCTCTTCATGACTCATTGAGTGACGCCATTGACTGAGCAATCGGTGGCAGTGATGCTGTTCACATTTTTTGGATCAACTCACTTCAAAAAATATACCTGGTAGCCAACGGAGAACCTTAAAAACCAGCTCGAGTAGGTGTTAGTGGGAAAAAAGGCAGAAAAAAAGAAGCTACTGATAACTCGTAAAAGTCTGCAAGAGTGGAAGTCTCCACCACTTCGGCTTTTCTCTGAGGATGTTTTATTGAGGATGTAAATTCCAATCCCAAGTTTGGCTCTGATGTGCATCGGTTGGAATTGTGTTATAACCAGTCACTCTTTTGCTTAGTTTATGTGGAGTAAGAAAGCTTGGACTTTGCTGTTTTGATACAATCTGTGAAATTCCTCCAAAAAGTAGATTTATGCCAAATTGAAATCATCCACGCAAATAAACTGTGGTCTGTTTGCCCAGCTAGTATGGTTAATATTGGCTGGTAAGAACTGTGGTGTAGACAAAAAACATCATTTTAAGTTTAAAAAATGGTTTCAGAATATGTCCCGAGTAGGGCTGGGCCATATTATACCGTTCACGGTAATACCGGTATAATGTTAGGCAACGATAGGAAAATGAAATATCGCGATAGAATGGGAGTAAAACGCGCATGCGCAGTGCCTTTGTTTTCATACGCACATGGCCGATTGTTGAGTGAAACAGATGAACCAGAATTGGTTTGTAAAAATGGTGCAACTTCCGTGATGTGGAACTGGTTTGGTGTTTGTCCGTCAGATACACAACAAAGCACATTTTTTTGCAGAACATGCAAGCGGCCGTTGTCATTGTCATATTTGTCGGACTAAGATGCTCTTAAATCTGGGAGTAATCTGGGTCCTAAACTCCGTATCTTCAGGTCAAACAACACTGCAGCATCACTTAGAGTTAAAAACTGTCTAAATTCTTTCATCTTTAATAAAACGATCAGCATTGCTGCTTTACCAGGTGTAACTATAAAGTTTAACTTCCAGGCATCCATGAAAACAAAAGTTATTACATTTAACGGAGTTAGAAGTTAGCAGGAAGCTAGCGGAAGTTAGCTCGCTAGTTTCGCTAGTTACCTAAGCATGATATAGCATGTTCTGACTGAGAGATTTCTGAAAAAAATCAAACGTACAGCTCTGCTATCACTTCCAACATAAATGAAGACAGGAAACTAAACAGCAGTGACGTTTGTAGGGTTACTGAAGTTGGGCTAGCTGGTATATAATGATGTGCTATGTGATCGCTAGCGACACAGCTATGTTAGCATAACATAAACAGTGAAGCTGGAGGACGAACACTAACACTTTTCCACTTATAAAAGTTAACGTGAAGGTTCTTCATGGTTAGAGACAAATGCAATCGCATGGCAGGATGCTGTAAACGGACCAAACTTCAGTCAGGAGAACAACTGAGATAATCCATCCACAATACGAGGTTAGTCATTAATATACTGCAACAACATGGGAATAGAGCAGCTGCCAGAGAATTCAACATTAATGAATCAATGGTACAGAAGTGGAGGAAGCAAGAAGAATGAGTTTAATAAAGTTTGATTTATCTGACTGCTTTGTTTCGCTTAATGTGCCTTATAATCCCGTGCACCTTATGGTCCGAAAAATGCGTACTGCACACTGCAGTTTAATGTTGCAAAGCACCTCTTTTTAACTTCAGTGGATATTATATATGGTTATGCTCAGGATATGTCAGCACATTTCTACTGGAAATGCCTTTTGGTTAAACTTTCAGCAAGGAATTTGCATTTGCACTGTTACATTTTTATAAAGCTTTAATGTACATAAAAACCAGCTTCTTGTTTAAGTGAAAATAAATGGAAAGTTGTCTTTTTGCGCTAGTAATGTTGTGGAGTTGTATTTTGTCTCGCATCAATTATATCGTCGGTTATATCGTTATCGCAAATTTTCAAATATATATCGTGATAAATATTTTTGGCCATATCGCCCTGCTCTAGTCCCGAGTACATTTCCAAGTGGCCTCTCGGTGCAGTTTTGTTTATGGTCAGAAATCAAATGGAGCAAACATAATTTGTAATTGCAGACATGTGGTTTAAGCTTATTTCAACAGTCACACTCCTAATAAATCAATCTGCTGCTTGGAAGCTGTCCTAAAACCAACTGCAGCATCTAACTGCATAAGCAGTGTAAATGTAAACAATACGGTAACCATGGTAACGCATGCTCCCGCCAGCATGTGGACGCAGAGAGTTTACGCCGATCAGTTGAAGCTGAGGTCTGTAGTATTTGTGTCGTGTCTGTGCCGTGTGGGTTAATTCCATTAAAAGCACAGAGTGATCCTAGAATATTTCCAAGTAGGGTGGCTCTTTCTTTATTGTTTATTTGTTTGTTTTTTGGTTCTGTTTTGCCCGTTTGTTATTGTTCATGACCTGTGATGGATTTGCTGCCTGCAACAATAATGTAGTAATAATGCTAATGTGCATTTATTTCTTTGAAGTCAAAGACTTTAAACATAGATGTTAAAATTGTTAGACATCACACTAATGTGCTGTTAGTCACCAGGATTTGGTGAAAATAGAGACACCATAGTACTGCACCTCTGTATTTAATGTCAGTGTGTGAAAATGTGTTGATTTTATACTTTAAACTGTTTAAATATGTTAAAAAAAAATCTTAAATGGAATTCTTAAAGAGATTTGTAGCAATGCGGGACATTTTGTGAACAAAGCAGTGCAGGAATTACTTCAAATTTGTGCACATTAGCAGAAAGGTTTGACTCATCGATCTGCTTGTAAGTAATTAAAATTCACATCAAGCTCAGTTGTATTTTTGAAACCCAAGTCACAATTCGAAGCTAGAAGGAAAGATACGTTTGCTCTATATTTAACACTTCTTCCTGAATATTCAACATATCATTTGATTTTGAAGGTCAACTGCAGTTGATTGCATTATATGGTGATACACAGCAAGAGGATTTGGGGCATTACTTTCTTTAATATTCAACTAAATTATTAGTATTGTATGTGCAGCACTGAAGGGACTATGACACATTTTTGTGATTCCTGTACGCTCACACAGAGCGACCCTGCTCTTCATGCCAATGTTGTAGAAAAACCATTCAGCACTGGTTACACTTGGCTATGGTTGATGCTGACAGTCGCTCGGGCTTTGCTATTAGATGTTATGACTTGATATTGTGTTTATCTATTCATCCTGTTCTCTTTTTAAGGCCACTTATGTAGAGTAATTGTAGCAGGTTAAATCATTCATCTCTGTATGGAAATAAAGTCAGCTGGGATTGGGGGATGTCCCTATGATATACAGTCATATGAAAGAGTTTCCACAGGATTGTGTGCAGTTGTTTGAAAAACTAAGCCCACTTCAGTAGCTTTTAGAACCATCTTTAGCAATGATAACTTCAAATAATGGTTTTCTGTCTCTTTATCAGTCTCTCACATCGCTGAGGAATTTTGGCCCACTTTTTGTTGCCTCACTTCTTTATTTCTTATACACAGCATTCAAACCTCCAGGCCTCCAGTTGAAATCTGGAATTTGACTGGATCATTACAGCACCTTGATTCTTTGCTTTTTCAGCCATTCTGTTGTAGACCTACAACATTATTTATATCTACTTGTTTTTATTTTATGGGAAGCAGATCTGTGTGTAGGATCATTGTCCCGTTGCATGACCCAATTTCAGCCAAGCTTAAGTTGTCAGACAGATGGCCTCAAATTTGACTCTAGAGTACTTTAGTATACAGAGGAGTTCATGGTCCACCCAATGAATGCAAGGTGCCCAGCGCCTATGGCTGCAAAACAAGCCCAAATCATCACCCCTCTACCACTGTGCTTGGCAGTTGTTGGTCTTGTCTGTCCAAAGGACATTGTTCCAGAGGTCTTGTGGTTTGTTCAGAGCTAACTTGCAAGCTAAGGATGTTGCCATGTTCTTCTGGCCTTCTCCTGACAAACCTTTCCAACAAGCTTTATTTATTCAGTCATTCTGTAATTGTTCTGTCGTGACTTTAATATTTAATGTGATAACCGAGGCCTGAACAGTCTGAGATGTAGCTTTCAGGTTTTTTGCATTTTTCTAAGCATTGCACAGCCTGAGCTTAAGGTGAATTTGCCTGGATATATACCTCTGGTAAGAAGCACCCCAAACGTCTTTTTTCCCCCCTACAGATGCACTCACACTTGTTGATGATCAATTAATCAAGGCCATTTGATTAACAGCACATGGCTGACTTCCTCCTCCTCCTCCTGAAAGCAGTAAGGGAGTCTCTGTTTCCCTCCTGTGTGCGAGCTGTGAGAGCTGCACATAAGTAGCCACTCAGTTCTGTCTGTGCCACTCACAATTAGAGATGAGTGTTATAGTGGTTGGATAGCACTACATGAACATTAAATTATACCAAATTCCTAGCCCCATCCCTGGTGGCAGCAGCCACCAGGTTTAAGACCTTTACTGGCGGAAACCCTGGATGATGGTCAAGAGTGATCACTAATAGCTTGCTAGTCGAGACAATATTCAGGTCGTTCAGCCTATTACTGCATTCAATCAATATTATTTTTAAATCATTGTCGGGTGTCAGCATTTCCACATATAACTGACATGTGACACCAGGATTCATGAGTACACAGGCGAACACACGGGTCAGATTAGCATCTCTGATATGTTTGAAATGGTCGTCTGTGTGAGAAGCAGCTACGGCTCTATATGGTTGGAGTGATGGCAGCTTATTATACAAACATAGGTTAGTGATTTAATATTTAAAGATGACAATTTTTGTCAAATACACACGAGAAAATGCTAACATAATACATATTAATATGTAGTGCCTTACTACCCATCTCTTCTATAATGCGTTTTTGGTATACAGTGTGAGGGTCATCACACTGCAACAGTTAGATTATACAGAACTGACCTGACAGCAGCTTACTCTGACTTATTAAACAGAGGATTGTAATGAATTTTATATTACTGAATGACATGTTTTATTACTGAGCAGCACCCATCATTGTACCGCTCCCTAGTGAGACTTGAAAGCTTGCTTGAATTAAGCAAACTTTCATTTAAGATGAAATGGCCATGTGTACCATTCCATATTAAATCTCTGTACAGATTGGTGGAAGCTGCAGTATACGGGGGCATATTAACTAGGAAGAATAAATTACAGGTCCTCACAGACTTGGCTGCTACTCCTACTTTATGTGGTGTAACTGCCTCCACCAGCAGGTTTCTCTTTGGCATGTTCCTACTGTCCTATGCGTCATGCCTGTCAATCTGCATACTGTTCCAGTTACTATCACATTTAACTAAATAATTTTTTAAAGCTTGAACCTCCTTAAGCCTTGAAACTGTTTCAGTGTGGCTTGTTAGACGGATAATATTTGCTGTGTGTGGTGAACCGGGTGTACCAAAAAGAATCATCTGATTTCAAAAGGCTGCGGTTTTTGAAGTAATGGAGATGGAAGCTTGTGGTAAATTTTAAAATACTGAGCTGAATATAAAGTTTTACATGCAAAATGTTTGCAAGTGCTGAATGTGTTCCCCTCTGGATGCATGGCATATGTCCATACGATAGTCAGACTCCCATACTTTTGTGAGCATGTCTGGAGTCACTGCAGCCGCTGTTGTTGTGCTGCCTATCGGGAAACACGTGAAACTCAGGGATCTGCTCTTTCTAACAGTACCTGTTTCAGTTGTTACCGTTGAACGTCTGTGGAATCAAAGCATTTTGAAATTGGATTTTACTTTTTCATAAACCCTGTATTAAGGGATTTACACACCCGATGTGTAAAATCTGTGCAAATATTTTTTTGGACTCCCCTATTTTTATTGCAGCCGTTCACACCGACCGCGTAATTTCGCTGGACAAATTTGCAGCATTTATTTATTTATTTATTTTTTTAGCCAAGCCTGATTATTCTGATTCCAGTAGACAGATCTGAGCAATCAGACTGCTGCATTTGGCAGCATGTGCACTTGCAGCTCAAAACACGCACTGGTGCTCCATATACAAATAGTAAAACAATACCGTTTTACCTCAGACTCAGAGCTAGATGCTGCTCCGGGTCAGTCGGCTCTCTGGAATTATTTCTCTGCTTCCTCAGATGTGGTCCCAACTTCTCCAACAAGAGCTCGAACTGCCCCACTGACACCCTAAAATATGTACAGCAACAGCTTCGACTCCTGGATCAAACCATAAAATTCTCCGTGCTGCTGCCTCCTCATGAGAACTGGATAAACCCAGAATCTCAGTTTCTTCCTTGTCTTGTCTGTCTTCATTTTTTTTCGTGTGTGTGTGTGTGTGTGTGTGTGTGTGTTGTTTTTTTGTTTTGTTTTGTTTTTTTTTTAAGTACAAATTTTCTGCAAAAATGCAACCCATTCGGTATTTGTAAGAGCTCAGTGTGTAACTTTATAGTGCAAAAGTAGTTCCTGGTTATGTTCCTGCTGAACGCAGCCTTGGCAAACGTTGCATTTCTAATAACTGCAACAGGGTGGTTGGGCTCACCTGCTCTCCACAAACACCTGAATCATCACACATAAGGTTGTCCTCTCAAATTAATATGATGTCTTTAAACCTTTAAGGATCGGACTAGACTTTGTCAGTCCAAGATTAACTTCATGTTGCTGTTGACACAGGTGCTGGAATGATCTGCCTACTTTCTCTATTCATGTGTGAAAAGCAAATATACTTTTGCTGATATTTATCATGATGGCAAACTGCTTTTCTTTTAACTCGTGGAACTAATGGAGGAATAGAAGAAATCTGACAATAACTTGCTGTACTCTGCTGTCATGTTAAAAATGCTTAGTTTGCTAGGATCACCCTCAATGGGTTACCTAAGTGCATTTGTAACAGTCTCTGTGTGTACAAAAACTTTACCTTGAAGTTGATGGGTCATTTACTAAATGACCATGATTTTTGTGTCTCCAACTTTGCTAGAAAAGTCGGTGTGTGGTTCAGACTCCTAAACTCCATGTCTGATTTATAAACTTAGTAAAAAAATTGCATGTACAGTGGGGCAAAAAAGTATTTAGTCAGCCACCGATTGTGCAAGTTCCCCCACTTAAAATGATGACAGAGGTCAGTAATTTGCACCAGAGGTACACTTCAACTGTGAGAGACAGAATGTGGAAAAAAAAAATCCATGAATTCACATGGTAGGATTTGTAAAGAATTTATTCGTAAATCAGGGTGGAAAATAAGTATTTGGTCACCTCAAACAAGGAAAATCTCTGGCTCTCACAGACCTGTAACGTCTTCTGTAAGAAGCTTTTCTGTCCCCCACTCGTTACCTGTATGAATGGCACCTGTTTGAACTCATCATCTGTATAAAAGACACCTGTCCACAGCCTCAAACAGTCAGACTCCAAACTCCGCCATGGCCAGGACCAAAGAGCTTTCGAAGGACACCAGGAAAAGTATTGTAGACCTGCACCAGACTGGGAAGAGTGAATCTACAATAGGCAAGCAGCTTGGTGTGAAAAAATCAACTGTGGGAGCAATCATCAGAAAATGGAAGACATACAAGACCACTGATAATCTCCCTCGATCTGGGGCTCCACGCAAGATCTCATCCCGTGGGGTCAAAATGATCATGAGAACGGTGAGCAAAGATCCCAGAACCACACGGGGGGACCTGGTGAATGACCTGCAGAGAGCTGGGACCAAAGTAACAAAGGTCACCATCAGTAACACACTACAACGGCAGGGAATCAAATCCCGCAGTGCCAGACGTGTTCCGCTGCTGAAGCCAGTGCATGTCCAGGCCCGTCTGAAGTTTGCCAGAGAGCACATGGATGATACAGCAGAGGATTGGGAGAATGTCATGTGGTCAGATGAAACCAAAGTAGAACGTTTTGGTATAAACTCAACTCGTCGTGTTTGGAGGAAGAAGAATACTGAGTTGCATCCCAAGAACACCATACCTACTGTGAAGCATGGGGGTGGAAACATCATGCTATGGGGCTGTTTTTCTGCCAAGGGGACAGGACGACTGATCCGTGTTAAGGACAGAATGAATGGGGCCATGTATCGTGAGATTTTGAGCCAAAACCTCCTTCCATCAGTGAGAACTTTGAAGATGAAACGAGGCTGGGTCTTCCAACATGACAATGATCCAAAACACACCGCCCGGGCAACAAAGGAGTGGCTCCGTAAGAAGCATTTGAAAGTCCTGGAGTGGCCTAGCCAGTCTCCAGACCTCAATCCCATAGAAAATCTGTGGCGGGACTTGAAAGTCCGTGTTGCTCGGCGACAGCCCCAAAACATCACTGCTCTCGAGAAGATCTGCATGGAGGAATGGGCCAAAATACCAGCTACTGTGTGTGCAAACCTGGTAAAGACCTATAGTAAACGTTTGACCTCTGTTATTGCCAACAAAGGTTATGTTACAAAGTATTGAGTTGTATTTTTGTTATTGACCAAATACTTATTTTCCACCCTGATTTACGAATAAATTCTTTACAAATCCTACCATGTGGATTCATGGATTTTTTTTTTTCACATTCTGTCTCTCACAGTTGAAGTGTACCTCTGGTGCAAATTACTGACCTCTGTCATCATTTTAGGTGGGGGAACTTGCACAATCGGTGGCTGACTAAATACTTTTTTGCCCCACTGTAATGTAGTGAATAATTGTTATGCCAAGCTTTATTTAAGTGAAACAAAGTAAAAGGATTACCTTTGATCGTTATTTTATGGCAACACATTGCCAGATTTGAAGCAAAGTAACAGCTCAGGTCTATTTCATATGCCATTTACTGCTAAAGGATTTGCGATGCTTTAATTGGATTAATAAGTAAATTAAGTTTTCCGCTGCAACTGAGTACATGCACTTGGATGAAACACAACCTTAGGTGGCAGGTAGCGAGGGTGTTTTCCCAGAGAGTTTCTGGCCGTGTGCCCAAGTCCGGGCGACAGGCCAGCTCCTCTCACTTACACTCATATTTGTCATACCTCGAGCAAGCACATGAGGTTGACCTCTTGTTTCTGACATGATGTTTCGTCTTTACCCACAGAGGTGCGAGCTCTGTCCCCACAAAGATGGAGCGCTAAAGAGGACGGACAACGGAGGTATGCTTCTTCTCAGCTGCGCACACACACTCATACATGCTGCCATCTGTGGTTAACCTCTTGTGGATTTTGTCATTAATTGCATGTCACCAGCAAGTTTAAGGGCTGTAAGCATGCTGGGAGAGTTATGTTGCTGTTTGTTGTATGTGCTGCCTCTGTAGCGTCCTTGCCAGTCCATGTTTTATGAGGGTGTGTCAGTGTGTGTATGTTTATGGGGGGGCGGGACAGGATGGGTATAGTGCGTAGCCTGTGAGGAGTCTCCACACTGGGTTCATTGGGAGGTCAGCTTGTTGGAGACTGTAAATATTCTCTGTGTGTGTGTGTGTGTGTTTGTTTGAGTCAGGCTGAGAGAGGCACAGCTGTGGGATTGTGTCCAGGCCTGCAGGGAGGCATCAGGACAACACTAACACACACCATTTTACTACTTTCTCTTTTATTTTACCCTTCCCATGACCCCTCTCTCCCTCGTTTTTCCTCCCATTTTTCTTTCACAATCTTTTCCCCAACTCTGTTACTCCGCTCATCAGTTCCTCTTCACTTGTTGATCTGTGTGGTGGTAGTTGTTGTTTCAGGTGGGACCGTAATAAAGCAGAGCAAGTTCTGAAATGGGTATTTGATCCATCATGTTAACATATAGCAGACCGAGAAAAAAGGAATAGCATAGAAAGGCAGAAATTCAGTCTTTATCCGTCTTCCCGGTCTCCATTTTACAGCTTAAGGTTAAAGATGATCATTTTCAATCATCATCTGTCTTCATATATTTAATTGGGACCCGATTGAAACACATTTGGTTCTCACAGGTTGGTTGTAAGACATGTTAAACTCGAGGCAGCAGTTTGAAAACTTCAGGTGTTGATTTGGAGCGTCATTGTAAAGTTTATAACTGTACTGTGACAGCAGAGACCACATGGCTCCTAATGTTTCAAGTGTTTATCAAAGGAGCTAATAAGCCATTATCAGAAGCTCGCAGCCCTTTGCCTCATTTTTAACTTTTGTCTCAGCACGGTGGACTCTGTTAACTTCTTGACGTCACAGATGTCGGTAAAACGATGCTTTGTTCGGTTCTTGTGGGATTAAAGTGCGAACGCTGAGTTTGAGGAGGAAGGTTGTGCCAGTTTTATAGTCCTGTTTTATAGGCCTCTTCCAGATTCTTGGAGGGACTTCAAAACAACAACATGCCCCCATTTTACACTCGCTCCCTCCCCTGTGTCCCGCCCTCTGCCCTCCTCCCCCTGTCCCGCTCACCAGGTCAAAGGCAGGTCAGGGGTTCAACTGTAAGTTTAAGCCTGTTTTTGTTTCCGCTATGGGGGGAAAAACAGACACCTCCAGTGTAGCAGGAGACTCCCACCTCCATCTGACCTCCTGTTCACCTCCTCCAACTCCTCCTCAGCTCGTCGTCAATTCTGCTGCCACTCCACCATGCCTATGCCTCACTGTCATTCTGCTGCCCCCAGTTTGTCTTCACTGACAGGAAGCTGTGCATGTGTTAAGGCTCAGTGAATGGCTGCTTAGGTCGATGACCACCAATTTACAAATTAAAGCATTTGAGATTCTAGATCGAAACTCCAAGAGGTGAGGTTCACACTGACTTATCAGCAACCCTAAAGTTACATTTTTAGGTTTGTGTGACACTGCACAGCTTTAAAGGAGATGATTTATATATAATGTAGCTTCAACTAGGGGATAACCTTAAAGTTGAACTTTGTTGACATAATTTGCTGTTTAAAACAGGTGATAAATGATTGCAATACTAAGCATAGCACAAAATGGTAATAATTGAAATACTGTCACATTGTAAGTAAAGTATTGTAGTGTAACATCATATCATGGGGTATTCCCACCTCTAGATTCAGCATGGTGATTGGGAAGGGCCCACAGTGGCTGTGTTGGTTTGGGCTTTTAGTTTCAACCATTAAAAAACAAATAAAAGAAAAGTCAATTTTGTGATTGACCATCAGATGAAATAGTGTTTGTCCTCTGGGTTTACTGTGTCCACTTCCCACGTAAAGCTTTACTATATTGGGAAAACTTGAAACTGACAAAATGAACTTCGCTCACATTTTATTACTTTTGAGGACTTTTGCAGGCGGTTAACATTTCTACTTGTAAACTGTGAAATGTTACCACAAATGACCTTTGAACCTATATCTGGTAGACGTAGAGGGTCTGATAAGTCTTCTTTGTGTATCTTTACAGGCTGGGCCCATGTGGTTTGTGCCCTTTACATACCTGAGGTGGAGTTTGCTAATGTGTCAACTATGGAGCCCATAGTACTCCAGTCTGTGCCACATGAGCGCTACAATAAGGTAACAAATGTATCTATGCTCTTAGACTTTACAAAAACAGATGTATAATGTCATACTGTGAGTAATTAAGTCCAGCCGTTTTCACACGTGCACTCTGGTTGGGATAATGTCGGGAGAACCGAGTCCATGCGTTGTCTGAAGTTGCCGTTTCTCATTTGTAGCACCCAACAGGGAATTGTGTGTGTCATACGTTTTCTCACTACTGGAAATATTCCCTTAAGTGAGGTGGAGCGCCTGGGTAGATCGTGCAGGAGGCACTTCACATGGCCCAGATCAGTCCCTGTGAAATCTCTGAATAATTACATAGACCTTCTGCTGTCGCTCTGGCAATGGAAAGTCCATTTAATGTCCAATCATCTGAAGTACATGTGTGAAAATGGCTTATGTGTTTAAATTGAAATGGGTTTCCCTAACTGTATGTTTGCGTGTACAGACATGTTATATCTGTGAGGACCAGGGGAGAGAGAGTAAAGCAGCCACTGGAGCCTGTATGACCTGCAACAAACATGGCTGCAGACAGGCCTTCCATGTCACATGGTGAGACTCGCATCGCATTAACCTCACTTGACAAAGACACACTTTGTTTCTTCAGCTGTTCACTCGCTTTTAAGACCTCTAGCTTTTAATGCTGACAGCACTGGGCAAAAAAAAAAAAAATAGCATGCAAGAAAATATATATTGAGTAACTTTAAATGTTAATATTGCCAACATGACCTTTAATGGTAGTTTGCTATGATTGCTTGTCTTACATTAGTTTAAGAGCTGAGCGCATTTATCGACCATTATAAATGCCAATACCACTATATCTGCAAACAGCTAGTATTGGCCGATGTATCGATATGTTGGGCTCTAATGCTAACCGGCTAGCAGTAGTACTCTTTGGTAATACCACTTTGTTTTTCAAGAGGCAGTAGGGACTTACTAAAGCACTTAACTTGCCTATCAGTCCAAAATGAAAGGAAGAAGTAGTTCTGTTCTTACAGAGTGCATATTCTAATGGATATTTCACATTTACATTGGAGCAGCTGTGTAGCATTGCCACCAATGCTACTCATAGAAATCATCCAACAGCTAGCCTCTGTGGTAATTTCCAGGAGAGGCTACACATCCTCAGTTTCCAGCAGGGTCTTTGCTGTCACAAGTCCAGGAAATGAGGTTGGGTTAAGAAGTTGAAGAAGTGATAGCAGCTGGGTTTTGCATCCATACTGTTCCTTAATGGGATGCTAACTAGCTAATAAATTGGATTACGTCCTGCAAAACATGCAGCGGGAGTTTCTAAACTCCAGAACTCCACATCTCAAAATGAGCTAATTTCATATTGTGCTGCTGGTAATGTAGCTCTGGGATGTCAAGCTTGTGTGTATTTGGATAAGTTTCTAGTTACTCACAATTATTAGTGTAGTACTGCACTGAATCTGCATTGTTTTCTCCAAGTAATTATGCACTGCTACAATCTGAGTCGTTATTCAAACACTTTGAAAACGTTATTCAAAGTTTGTGCAATGAGGCACAATCACGATGAAAGTTGTTTCAGTATCTCTGGGTGATGTAACAGAAATGACAGTAGCCCTGTTTTAGAAAAAGGAAGTAGACCTTTTATTTTCCTCTTTTTCTTCTTCTCTTATTTTAATAAATATTTCTTCATCTTGTCCAAACCAGTATTCCTCTTCTTCGTGTACAAATCATAATTTTTTTTGTCGACTGTCTGAATTTCCCCCCACTACTCTCCACCACAGTGCCCAGTTTGCAGGATTGTTATGTGAGGAACAGGGATCAGATGCAGACAATGTCAAATACTGTGGATATTGCAAATACCATCACAGCAAATTGGTAAGTGTACTCTCAGATTTTTGTCATTTTCCAGAGATAACTTGCCTATTGTGTCTGTTTTAACAATGTGGATGAGAATGTGTTTTCCGTTCCACTAACTACGATTGGTGATAAGCATGTAGACATAACACACACATCACACAATTACTGGTTTACTTTCAGCACAGTGAGAAATGCCGTTCTTTTATCTCTACTTTTGTGAATTGTACATAATCTTTTCTTTGCTATTTTTCTTCTATCCCCATCTCCCCTCTCATAACTGTGTCCTTCTCCTTAATGCTTTTTTTGTCACATCTTTCTCCTCCTTTTTTCTTTTCCAAACTTTCAAGTTGCCCCCCTCCCTTTAGCCAGCTTCCTGCAACTTTCAAAGACTCTTCCCTCAGTCTCACAGCTTTCTTCTTTTTTCACCTTTTCCTTCCCCTCTATCTGTCTCACTCCATCTAGCGTTATCCGTTCTCCCATCGCACCCTCCACTTCCTCATCTGTTTGTCCAAAGGAAGCACTGGCTACAGTGGACTGGCTTTGCAGTTGCTGGGGCCCTTTGAGCCTGTATTTTACTGTAGGGTCAAACGGGGATAGTCGTTGCTATATTAATTGTGTAATATGACTTCTTGTTTTCAATTCAGTGTAGTTTCAGTTCGTTTCCAGAGGGCATCTTCTCATTTCAGTTTAGTTTTTGTTAGTTTCAGTGTTAGTTTTAGTGTTTTAATTATTATCTTTCATTATTTCACAGAGAGCATATGTCAAAGACAAGATATAGGAAAAGAGACAGGTATAATAAAAACACATGAAAGCAGTTCACTCAGTGTTGTAGACATCCAACGTCTCAGTAAACATGTTCATCTGCGCTTCATCAACACTAACTACAGCCTTGATTGTGACCAAAGACTGCCTAGCCCCATTTTCACAAGGCAAGCAATTGTCAGTGTTACTTTTAGTAAGGAGCTACCCTTGTGGCCTTTCAGGACAGATGCTTTATTTTTAGTAGTTGGTGAAACGTAGTACTAGTGGGGAAAAAGATGTTTTTACATTTTTTAGCTCGCTGAGCCTGTTGAACTCTATTGCTGGCTTTTTAAATGTTACCATTTCCTTGGAGTTGACACTAAACTGATTAACACTGTATCAAAAGTCTTCGTTGTTGTGATGTCAATACAAATTTTACATACAGTCGGCAGTTTGCATGTCAAAGCCGAACAACCAAAACAGTAGCTTATCTAGGAGAGGTAGTCTAACCTGTCTGGGTTTGGTTGGCATAGCAACATTTGTTTCTGACTATATCAGAATTGACATATTTTAGTGTGTTTGGCCTAATAAACATTCTACTTTGTAAACAGACTCAACAGCAGCTTCATTGGCTGTGGGTTGGGCTATGCCAAGAAAAAAGCTGCATTAAAAATGGAAAAATAAAATCCCGATAGATATTATTGGCCTGTTACACAGAAAATCACACGAAGGCGGGCCTCTACACACTGGCCAGCTACATGTCACCATCAAGCAGAATTTAGTGACACAAAAGAGCTATGAAAGGGCATATGAAGACAAAAATGTAACATCTGGATACTCGGTGGATGTGTATCCAGAGATTACTCGTGGTGCCACCAGTTTTGCATGCACACCTCTGCATCAGCTGGGGGGAGAAAAGCAAATGTGAAAAACAGGAATGAACTATTATGATTTGTGGAACAATGGTGGGATGGAACGAGAAGGCAGGCTTTGTGGTGTCAACGCAAACACACGTGCACACACATTTTGCAGTGTTAACAAATGCCGATGGAAAGACTCATGCTGTTACATTGATCGCTTATAAATTACTTTGGATGGTGGGGCATAATGTCATTAACCTGGCACTGTATGGATGACAGGAATGTATGAGAGAGAAACATTGATGGAGAAAGCTGAATGGATTTCATAAAATGGCGCTTGATGGATATTTACACCATGTTAGCTACATATTTTCAGTTGAATCGCTGAGTATCTAAATTTAATTGGAAACTTGGATTATCCAGCTTTAGTCTTGATTAAAGAGACATTTACTTCAGGTTGTGTGAATTTATTTCTTTCTGTATTTGAGGATTGTAAATGCACGGTTGGGCATTTCTGGCACACGGGTGATGGTCGCTGCAAAACTTTTACTGTTACTAGCCTTGAACCCGGGTTTTAGTCAGAAAAGATTATTGCAGAAGTAATTTGGTGAAGGAAATGATGAGCTCTCAATTCTGCTTTAGGGTCGAGCCTTGTATTGTAGAAGAGAAGAAGGTTCAATAGTTGCTTCTGAGTGTCAGTTTAACATATAATGCCTAAGGCAGCACAGTTCCTGGTTAAAGATCTGTCTTTGAGTGGTGTGGCTGTTATTTGAGGGCAGCGACAGCAATCTGGCCGAGGCTGAGATTAATAGCAAGACTCCAAATATGTACCAGGAAGTCACTTTAATACTAGTTCAGGCAAAGAAGCTTGAAATCAACATAAATACAACTTTACTTGTAGTTAAGATCTTTACTATTGCCCACTAAGAAAAACCAATTGTTTTCCTACTATGGAGTAGTAATTTCCTACACTTGCTTGACTTTGTTATCTGTTACCGTGAAATTAATGGCCTTAAATGTAATTTTTGAAATTTATTTATTTTTGGCCGTATTGGCCTTTTTGGGGGTTTTGTTTTGCTTTTTTTTGCCTCTGTCACTAAGCTTGCTCCTATAACTGCCATTTTTATATTTTATATGCAATGCTCATTAATGTTTTTTTAATGATCTTTGAATTTTGACTTGTCCCTGAGTTCAGTCAGAATTTATTTATCCTTTTCAGTTTATTATATTTATTTTATTTTTCAATATAAGAGGTTTTTTTGGGGCCTTCTTTTGGCCTTCTGTCTGTGGACTTCATCCAGTAACTTGGAGTTCCTCTTTACCTTTTAGCGAAGGAGCAGGGGCCGGGGTAGTAGGTCTCAAAGCTTAAGTGACTCTTCCACTCAGTGTATGGATAGACCCCCAGACACGGACAAGAAGGTAAGACAGCCTTAAGATCTTACCCTCTCTATGCCTCCCACCCACGATTGTGGCTCCATCAGAAACATACGCGCTCATTGTTACATGCTCACACTGTGGAGGTACAGGCAGATACACAGTATAAACTTTGAGCAGCAGTTAAAATGAATGTTGGAGAATTGCATTTACGAAAAACTTGAAATGTAGTTTTATTCATTTATTTTTAGCTATTTCTATCCAGATGTCCCAGAAAATAAAAAGGCCTCGCTCATATTACGTGCTTTTAACGCGTATGAGTTTGCAGAGCAATTTGTGGACAAGCAGAAGGCAAATGAGACGAAGCTTTGTGGAGGGTCAGTGTAGTCGTGTTGCATATTGATCTGTCGGATTGGCTGTCCTATAGGTTTGTTTTTTACATAAAAGTTGGTGTAATAAAATCAGAAAATGTTTTGTTTTCCCTTTAATATATTTCTAAAAGGAAGAAAAACCAATGTTTTTTGTTTTTTAAATACCACTGGTATGGGGGTGCTATCCCCTACACACTGTTGTTTTTTTTGTTTTTTTAATAGCTGTTTATTTATATATTTTCAAAGAGCCTAATACACATACAGCTAAGTACACAGCTGTGCAGGTAGTGTTTTTAAAATAACCCCATTATCTCCCCTTTTCTCTAAAAGCTCCAACATACCAAATTTGAGCTCAAAATTAAGTCTGTTGTACTATTATGTTTGTATTACTACATGATGAAAATGATTAAAACCCTAGCTACATTTTCCATTGAAATGGATGACTGATGGCCTTGAAAGGAATGGACTTGGTATTTTTTCTTCATTTTTAATCAGTGCTTCTCTGAAGAAAAACTCATGGATTTGATTTTTTTTAATAGCGTCTGAGCTTGACTGTAAAATGTATTTCTCTTTTTTTTTTGTCATATCTAAAAACTCATCACTGTTTTCTACTATTTCTCTAAGCATGTCTTTTAAAATCACCAAATTAGTTGAAGCTGATGTCCTATTGAGTGATGAAATTGTATTTCAGAGATCAGGCAGCTGGGGTGGCTGAGCTCCTCTGTGCCTACCAGTGATAACAACTTTAATGAATGTGAGATTAGTGTGACTTAATAACTCACGGCTGTTAGTTGAACATGTAATCACAGGCTGTGTGAAATCTGGATTTTTCAGTCAGTGTCAAGTCATCAATTTTACTTTTTGTTTGTTTGTTGTTGTTGAAGAAATGAACTTGGCGTGTTTGTCTGCAGTTGAAACAAAAAACTGTCAGTAAGATATTTAAATATTTACAGTTTAATAGCACAATAAAATTTACTTAAATATTCAATAAACAGTTTATCTGCCCTTTTTAAAGTTGTATAGATTTTATTATCATTCCCTCTAAACTCTCCAGATCCATGTCCTGTTATGATAGTGCTTTAACTGTGGATTTATCCTCGCATCTTTGATTGTGCTTATCACTGGGAAGAGTTTAGCAGTCCGCAGTGATTTATCAAAACAACGACTCCTGCTGCTCGATGGTGTCGGTGTTGGTGAAGGACTCATTGGATAAAACAAACAAGAACAAATGCTTAACATACTCAGACACTTAAAGCTGTTGTGTTTATGTGTGCATGACTGAAAATACTTTAGGCAAGGCCATCTCAGCCTGTCAGCTCACCACAGAATCACTATCTGACATGAATGAAAGGAGTTTAAAGGTGCTTCAGCCAGTTGATTGTTTCACGTTTTTAATCGGGGTTATCTAACACCACTGCACAGATGAAGAGCAGATATTGTTCCAGAATAACAATAATTTTATATCCTAAAGCAGTTTTCATTGCCGGGAGAGCCTGAAGCGCACACATTTAGTTTCTGCATCAAAGACTGTGAACTTTGGACTTTTTAGATGTGGAAAAAATGATTTCAGTGTCCAATTATAACTATTAACTTAAACTGGTTCATATTTAAAGTCTGTATCAACAGAAAAGTAAATGAGCTGTGGAGCTGTGGAAATATAAGTGCCAATCCAAAAGTTATTTTTCTCTGAAGGTAAAAGCAGAAAAGGAAAGAATTTATTTAAATATACGTCATTGTGTTTAATCTTGAAACCCCCGTAAGTGTTTCAAGAATGCATACCGGAGAATTAATGAATGCATGTTAGAGAAAATCAGCTCGGTAGATTATGTTAGTGACGGTGTGCTGCAAGCGCTTTTTGATGCTTTGAATTTTCCTCCTGTTGTTGTGTTTTGTTTTATTTTTTTGTTTTTTTTTTAATACAGAGGGGGGAAAAGAGAATCTATTTTAATTGTGTTAACTTGTAGAAATTTGTGGCATCAGAATTAGAATTGTATGGCACATTTTGTGTGTGTGTGTTTGGCCACGTACTACTCGGTCTTACTGCCCTGGCTTTTGTTAATACTGCCTTATTAGCATTAGAGTATCCCCCCTCCTTGCTCTCTTGCACACATGCGCACATAAACACACCATCCCCATTCCTGGGTCAGAGATCAGTATGCTCAGATTTGTGAGTGTGTGTGTGTGCGTTCACATGCCTTTGTTATGTGGTTTGGAGGCTCAGATGTATACCCACCTCATGCTAGACCCTGCAGTCAGCCAAGATCCCCCACGCTGGCCGCATAGAAAAGGCCCGCAGGAAACACACACATCCATACACACACAATGGCTGGTCAGAAATCCTGCAGGAAACTGCACAGGGGAATTCCTGCTAGGCCAGGCCGGATTATTTTCCCCTGTACTTCCTGTTCCTCTCTTTCTGCCCGTCTTCTCTCGCCTCTCCTCACCCCCTGCTCCCTCCCCGTTTGCCCCCAACCCCCCCCCAGACGATGTCCTCCTGAGGCTGTTGTGCTGAATTGTGAAGCCATAAAATATGAAACTACATCAAATTATTAGCAGACAATAGTTTCTCTTCCCATAATTGGTACCGGCATTTTCTATATTAAATAAAACGATAACATGTTACATTTTAAATAATTAATTAATGCATTAATACTTGTTATGCGAGTTACAGCAACGAAAAGTGCCAAAATGTGTGCGCCTCATAGGGCTGTTTGTTTTAACGTAGCTGTACTGAAACAAATTGGGTAGTGAGCTTTTTATTTAAAACTGTAGTGTAGATAATCAAATTTAACATGATTAAATGTTGAATAATTACAGACTGTTGATTGGAAAACAGAAGTAATTTGAAGAAATGAAAAATGTATGTGAAATGAAGTCAGATGAATTGATACATATTAATAATAGAGTCTGAATTTCAATACACATAGATGTAGCGAACAAGGGAATGGAGGTTTCTGTGCTTGTATTCTGCAAACTGTGAAGAGACAGAAGGAAAAGTGTCTTTAAAAGTGAATCTCTCTCTTCGGGGGCACGTGATCAGCATTCGACATAGACGGAGAGGATTTCTGCCCACTGCTGAATTGTTCATTGTTCAGGGGTTTGTTGATAAATAGATGCACTCATCATTACCCGCCACCACTCATATTTACCCCACACAGTCTCAAAGCCCTCTCGGACATGTCAAATGATCAGGCTGCCAGCGGTCAGCGTTAGAGAAAGAGGGGACAGAACATGCTGAAAGGCTTTGTCTCTGCCTGTATAATCAATTGACCTGATTGATAAGAGTGTGTCAGGGTAACATTGTGCATTTGTTGTGTTTCCCACGCCCAGTGCTCTGTGTGTGTGTGTGTGTGTGTGTGTGTGTGTGTGTGTGTGAGAGAGAGTGTGTGTTATCCGACCCTCTCGGCTCAGGCTCTGTCCATCAACACCTACCTCTGGAATGTTAATGAAAAACAAAAAGGGAATCCCAAAGAATTGACCTCTTTCTCTCCGTCACTCTCCCTCTTGCCATAATCGTAACATCTTTGTGTTGCGGCAGAAGCAGCGTGGATCATTTGTTGTCTGTTTTAAATCGCTACCTCTACCCTGTATTTCTGTTTGTTTTCGCACTCTTTATAGCCAGTGTGAGAGCTAAAGCACATTTCTTCAGGGTAGTTGCAAACAGCTGGTTGATAACTGGAAAAATGGCCAATGAACCAGCATCAGTTGTGATAAAATATAGCTGACTTATTGATTAATAAATGGTGGTTAATTTGTTTCCTGTAAATATAAGCCCAAATGAGGGGCCATTATGGAAATGAGACTGGAATTATTAATTATTATTATTAAATATTACTAAACCCCATAAACAGTGTTTGGCCAAAAGAGCAGTTTTTAAAAAACTGTGTTTCTCAAAAGAGCATTTCAAGTTACAAAACTCAAATGAAAAATTCAGAGGTGATCTTATGTCTGAAGATATAAAGCCTTGGTAAAAAGCTGTGACATGTGATACTGAAAATGTAGTTGAATCTGTTTTTAACTACTCCAACTAATAGAAGTTAGGGAGTTAATGAAAATAGTCAGGACTGGAACCTGTTTTAAGCTTCAACACATCCTCTGAAATACAGAAACCAGCAGAAGTCCTAACCTCATTAACGGTTAGCATTAACGGAAGCTGGCGTGCGGAGATGTCGCACTGGAGCTGCAATCTACTGATTCGGCTGGTGATGTCTGTTAACTGCCACTCGCAGAGGAAGTCTGGCTAAACTGTCACAATCCGTCTCGCAATCAGTCCTCAGCGAAACCCCGGGTGGGGAAGAGAAGGGGGAGGGGCCGATTATGGTGTTTCGGTGTTGTTGTGACATCGAACATCCCGAGCATGTCGAGTCCCACGTCGTCTCTCAGGATCGCTGCGTATTTTCACCATATACCTCCAAGAGTGTGCGTGTGCGCGAGTGCACGCACGTGAGGCTACGTCTGCTAGTACGCACGTACAGAAAAGTGTCAGGGCGCGGGGCGTGCATGTGAGGTGTAAATGCACTGGCACCCAGCCACCACCTCAAGGGTGCGAGAGAGGGGTGGCGGTGTGTGCGCAGGTTTGTGAGGGTGTAAATTGAGCTGTGATGGCCCAAGAAAAAGGATATGATTGGGTGAAGCGACAAGACCTTGCACGCATCAGCACGAGCGCAATGCTCAGCTCTTTACCGCAGCATGCTAAATTGTTGTTGCCTCCTGGTCCCCTTTTATCTCTCTTCCATCACTCTCTTTGTTTTTTGTGGATCGCCAGGCTTTCATCTCAGATTGAGTCTTTGAAATGCACTGCGGCTTCTTTCTCTGCCTCTCTTCACTGAACACACATGCACGCCGACTCGGTCTCCTCCACTTAGGTGCTTACATCCCATCTCATACATTAGCTTTTCCGCCAAGCACTTTTAAACAATGGTCTAAAATGTCCCCATAATCTTTTTTTTTTTTTTTTCTTCTTGCCATTTTTAGTCTTTTCCTAGTGTTTCAAATATCCAAAGAACTAAGGTTCTTTTTTCTGGCTTTGTCCTTATTTCTTTCCTCCATTCACTCACGTGCTGAAAGCCTTCACTCATCTGTTTTCTCTTCCCTCCCCTCCAATTTCAATCAGAAACATAAGGAGCGAGACCGGCACAAACCGAAACACAAGAAAACCTCCATGGACATGTCCCCCTCCCTCATCCTTCCGAACATCATGGTCCCAGAGAAGGTGAGAGCCACCCCTCCTTTGTTTTGGTGATTAGTAACATGTGATTAAATATTAGAGTCAGAGTGGCTTACCTTGATTTATCTTTGTTAAACTCTTATATCCCTAAAACATCCTGTGGCCTTGATGTATTTTTCACTCATCTTTTTCATTTGGCCGTGTTTTTGATAATTTCCCTTCCTGTTCCGCTGTTTTGATTTTCTTGTCCTCCCTTTTTCTCCCAATATCCTTTTTTTTTTTTCTCCCATCATTCTCTCTCCCTCCCTCCCTATTCATTTATTTATTTTTTTAACCTTCTTACAGACCTATAACAGTGGCAATTCAGGGGGAGGTGTCTCCTCTCTGCAAGCGTCTTCGCAGAAGCGATTAGATGACAGCGCAGCACGTTTTACCAACGCCAACTTTCAGGAAGTGTCGTCTGCTCACTCTGGCAGCAGTTCCAAGGACGCCTTGGCTGCAGACAGCGTCAAGGCTGCGACTGAGGTGAAGAACAAGAAGAACAGCGGTGGAGGTCACACGGTGGGACCGAGGGGCGGCCGCAAGTCTCTCACCTCCTCAGGGAAACCCCTCCCCTCTGCTGTGGTCACCATGGCAACTTCCTCTACATCTGCCTCAGCTTCAACTGGGCCTTTCCATCAAGGTGAATTGATGGTTGCAAATGGATCTCAATATTTCTCTCCCCCCACACACACATGGCAGTTAGAAAAGTGAGAATGCAACGATGGCTCTTCTGGTATTTTTACCCTGCACACCCACAAGAAAAACTGCAAATGCATTAAAATTGCAAAGCGTTATTTAAAACCTGAATGAACTTTTGATTCTCTGGTTTTATGGGTCCGTGTGTGCTGTGTCATTGACTGGATATCAGTCGGGCACCAGACTTTTGTCTCTCGCCGTGATAAGACTGTTTTGTCTCGGCTCTGTAATCTGGGGCCCCGTCTGAGAACAGCCCCGCGCACACAAACACAGGCCGACGGAACATGTGGGGAGGTCATGACGTGAAAGGAGTCATTGTTCACTCCTGTGTGCTCCTGTGTTTTGCGCTGTTACAGCCTTGAAGCCCTTGTCAGTTGTGTGTTTTTGTCTAGCAGAGAAATTGTGCATTGTGTGCGCTTTCAAGAAACTGATGCAAGGGAGGGCTGCTTGACGAGGAAGGGCTGACTGTAGAGCAGATAGAGAGCATTTGAACTGATAAAATGTCTATTTTTGTTATCTTGTTTCTGTCGCTCTCAAGATGATCGAAAGGAGTGTGTTCTGGAAACTTGTACAGCTCTGATGTGTCATGCCTCTCCTCTCTTTGTTCATTCCTGTCCCACCCGTCTTTCATCCACCCAGGCCTCCTGTTGACCAGTGCCAGCAAGACCCCCTCTGCCGCTTCCTCCTCAGACTTCCTAAGTTTCACAGATTCATCGTTGCGTCCCGGTGGTGGAAGTACCTTCTCCTCCCCACCGTCTTTCAGCAGCTGCCTTGTGAAGCCAGGCTCAGAGGGTGGAGCTTCAGAGGGAACTACAACTCTCTTTGGTTCTCTTATGTCTGCAACCACAGCTTCAGCAGGTGCCACACTTCTTTTTCTTTAAAAAAAAAACACAACAATATAATTTTTGTTTAACTATTAAAAATATGTAACAATCACATTAACCAATGGGAAACACTGTTCTTTCTCATCATTGCAGTGGGTGGAAAGCTGTATGAGAATTCCCACAGTCACACAGTGAGTGAGACAACAAGCCTCGTTGGGTCCACTGGCTACAAACGGCCTCAGCCCTCGAGCTCAGGACTGGGGATCAGCGGAGCAGCCGCAGGAGGAGGGGAAGATGGGGTAAAGAAGAAAAAGAAGGGCAACTGGCGAAACAGATTTGGACCTTGCTTTACCACAGACGTGAAGCCTTCTGAGCCCGCACCCTCCCTAACTCTCCCCACCACCTCCACCGCCAACACCACCTCCTCCTCCACCGCCTCGCCTTCCTCCTCTTCGTCCTCAACGCTCTCAGGTCGCCCATGCTTAGTTTCCAGCAGTGGATTAGGGGTTGGGGTAGGAGGAGGATCAGGAGGTGGAGAGAGGGGGCTGGGGGTCATGGGCGTGAGCGGTGGGATTCAAAAGTCGCCGTCACTCCTCAGGAATGGGAGTCTGCAAAGCAACAGCAGCTCTACAACCACTGGGTCAGGTAAGGACGACTGAGAAATGTGACGCACAGCAACGTTTCACAACCCCTTTTAGAGTTTCGGAGACTTGAAGCCCGTCTGTCAGTTCTCATGACAGAATTAGCTTTATAGTTTCGCTGTAGCTGAGCGAATAATGAAATCAATTTCGGCAACTGAAATGAGGAACCGTGCTGGTTTCATTCAAGATCTATGGGGTAGTTGTGACTTGTAAGACCCCATTGTGCTCTCCAGTTTCATTACAATGATCAAAAGGAAAGTAGTTTGTGTGAGGCATTGTTGCAGCAGGTTTTCCAGCTGCTGAATGTAACACACCTGGGCAGCATATTTTAAATATTGACAATCAGAAATGGCCAGAGCCGGTGACACCTCCATGTTTGTGTGTAAGAGTGTGGGTCTGTGTGTTCCTGCACACACGTGGAAGTGGTCTGTATGCCTTCTTTTTTTGTTGTTGTTGTTGTTGTTTTTTACCTTCTCATCGTGTGTTTTCAGTTGCTTGGCAACTGTCTTTATGCTTTGGAGTTTCCCTGATGGAAATGGCTCAGCACAGCCCGCACATCCCACATCTCCCTTTTCTTCCAGAATCATCACCCTTTTGTTTCTCCCTCCTGCTCTCAGCTGCTCGCACCTACCTGCCTTCTGCATACAGAACCAACACTCACCTGTTGATGCTGTGTGCACCTGGAGCTCTTAGTGTTGACACCCATACACGTGCACGCAAAGAAAGTGGACATGGTTATTTAAATTCATGCTACGGATGAATCCACTGATTAAGCTCAAATCCGTTGCTGATCACTAGGCTGACTTCTGTGAGTCTTTATCTCATATTTAGGATATTTTTGATTTAAGCTTTTCTAAATTGTCCTTTTTCCCTAGAAGTGATCGTTTCGAGTGATTGATTAGCCCTACATCTGTTCTTGACCTGTAGCTTTAAAACTTGTAGCTGTGATGAGTATTGGACATTGCAGCTCAGCACCAGATGGATTGGACTGCAGCGTTCACAGAAAGCGAAGATTCAGGAGTAATTATGTTGTTTGCAACAGAGCAATTTGTAAAATGTGAAAAATGATGAGATTCTGATCAGAAATGTGTTGCTAGGCATTGGATGGTTGGCGGTCTTGATTTGCATTGTGTGTGTAGGAGTCGTACTTTTAATGGGAATGTTGTATTCTTGCAGCTCTCTGCCTGAATCAAACTAAAATCGTAACCATTCAAAGCTTAAGTGTGTTAAAACTACAGTCTTCACAAATACTCATCTTCTGTTCTGCATTCAAAGGTGGGTTTACTTTATATTTGAGTTGTTTTGGTCATGAGCGGGTGAGTCAGAGGACTGGTTCTGTTTGCTTTCTGAATTTAATTTTTTGCAGCAGGGGTGGTTGAGCTTGTTTGTGATTCCACATCCATTTTACTTTCTGGTTCTTTTTCCTTGAGCAGTTGGGGGCATTTCGGGCTTCAGCTGGCGAGAGAAGATAGGGCAAACAGTGGTGGTTATGTATGACTGTGCATCATACGTATGCGACTGTGAGAAATTAAATCATGTGTTCTTCTTCCTACTGTAAATATTTAGCCAGGGGTTAATGCAGGGCAGTAATGGGGAGGATCTTGGTGTTTATCTCCCCCTCCTCTGTCCTGTCTGCTGACTCCACCGTGCTGATGGATAGATAGTTAGCCTGATAAATATGTGGTGTTGGGTGGGGAGAAGCAGGGGGTGAGATTTTGGCTGGGTTAATGTTTGATGGCAGCGGGGTCACCGATGGGACGGACAAGCTCGCAGTAGTTTTGGTGTGTGGGGGAGGAGAGACGCTGGGGGAAGCAAAATTTATTCACACTGGTGACTATGTATGTGTTTAAAGAGAAGAAAAGCAGACAAGAAAACAAAAGATATCATTTATTCTTATATTTATTAGCTAATTTATGAGATTATTTTTACCCCTAACACTTTTTTTTTTAAAAATGAATTTCCTCAATTATCAGCAGCTTGGTGTCACCTCTGCAGAGCACATGTGAGAGGTTGTGAAAGCAAGGAAATACTCTGTGAGCAGGATTTAATTTAAATAACAAATTAAGCTTAATGTTAAAATATGAGCATGTCTATTATTAAAGTTTGCAGGTGTGTAATAAATAAAGTAACATCAGAAGAAATTATTTAAAGATTCACAAATGTCAGTATTTTAAGGCAATACTGGAAAAATAGATAAATAAATGTAAAAAATCAGTAAATGGAGATTGGTTTGTAATTAGTACTTTTTTGGGGGGATATTGTGTGATATTGTGCCACGTCACAAGAAACAGAGAATTTATTATAAAAAGGGACATTTAAAAAATAATATATATTTTTAATGTAAATCAGAATATTTCCAGGTTTTTCACTAAACTGTAAACAAACTGTAGCAAATGAGTTTCTAGTGTTTAAAAAAAAATAGTAGTTTAGAGACCTGAATATGCCTCTTCTTATACTTATTGTGGAAACTGTTAAATTTAGTTTGCCGTTGTTGACTCTGAAACCGACACGCCTTTATCAGTCTACCACAAACCCACGTACATTTTCTGATGCACACACTCGTTGTGCGTGTTACAGTTGCTGTCCGTGATTTGGCTCTAAATGCATGTCTGTTTATCTTTGGTGGTAGAAAATTGTCAGAAAAACAAAAGGCTTTCTGTTGCTGAGACGTTTGTCTTTACATAAACATCTCCACGTTTAAACTCTGATGAAGTAACTGTCTGCAGTCTTTGGGAAAACAAGCTGCAAGGCTCCAGGAGAAAAGACACTGAATCAGACGTTAAATAACAGAATGTGATGGCATGCACTTTGTTTAATTTAATGTCATCTTTTTTTATATTCTGCATATAGACGACACAGATTTCTTCGTGAGATAATATCGGCTCGAACTAATCAAGGTGGATGTTTTTCAAGCTTACAGGCGTAGTGAGCAGGAAGGGAAAAGGAACAGGAAAGCTGGGCGATGGAGGCTGTTGTGCTTCAGGGGCTTAACAGTATTGATCATACAAATAGGTTATAAGTTTTACAAGCTCAGGTTTGTTTGTGTGTAAAGAAATATAAATATATATACTTTTTTGTTCTTTGTCTTCTTTTGAAAGAATCTTGCCACGAAAAGCAGTAATTAAATCTTAAAGGGAGCAAAAATACAGGTTAAGGTTAGCAAGTCCTCGTGATGAACAGCAGCTTTGTTTTGAATGGCCCTAATACACGTTTTTCAGATTATTTATTTATTTAATTGTCAGCTCAGCCCGAGAAATGTTAAACCTCTGGTCGATCTTGTAATCTACTTTTTGGCTAATTCCTGTGAATCAATAAATTTGGAGCAAAAAGAAAGAAAGAGTTTAGGAATTATAATAATTGTAGATGTTGAAAATATAATTGGTGTGCACGAGTAATTCAGTGTACATGAATTTAGTGTACTTGTTAAATTTGCGGGAATATTTTCATTAAAATTGTATGAGTTTGGGGAAAAACTTGGGTTTAGTTTGGTGATCTAATTCAGGAAAATAAATTAAACCCTTTTTTTTTTTTTTTTTTTTTTTAAGTGAGGATCAAATATTGCATACACGCACTGTGACACATAAATGACATTCAATTTTGGGACATTTAAATTACCCTCTGTATTATTATATTATAATGGCAATTTGAATTAAAATGAACCTTTCCCCCCCTCCTCCTGTTTCCTGCACTGTTTTTGCACCATCCCTTTGTGTGTAACCCATTTCATCAATGGCATTAGCTAAACTCTGATGAATTGTTGGTTTGGCCTCTAATCCAGCTGCTAAAAAATCTTGCAGGAGCTCATGCCCCCTGAGTCTCAGCAGCCCTGCTTTGGGTATCAATTTTTCTGGTGCATATTACAAAGTGTTATAAATAGTATGTAGGCCCATGTAGTGTGCTATCTCTCTCCCTCTCCCTCCCTCCACCCCTCCACCCCTCCCCTCCTGGCACAAAGATCTCTTGTTCCCCCAGTGAATGCGTGCTGCCCTGAGCCATTCAGGCTTTTGTGGGCCTGAGGGGCCCCTCTCTCTCCCCCCCTCCTCTGATGGGGTCAAAGGGGGGCAGGGGCAGGGTTTATCCCTAGTTAGTGGACGAGCACAAGGGTGTGTGAGGGGAGGAAAGAGAGCGAGCAGGAAGATAAGAGAGCGCAGTGTTTTTTGAGGATGTGTTAAAATACAGGAATATGTATGCGTGGGTGAATTACAGCAGTTTATATTTTAACTATAATATATAATTGTTATTTTTAATATGCATATGGGTAAAATTGGTGTGTTTTGTTTGCAAGACAAAGAGCACAAAAGGGAAGAACTTTGTTTCGTCTCTTATCCCTCATCTCAGTCCTTAAATATTTGATTTTAAGGTGTGTGTGTGTGTGTGTGTGTGTGTGTGTGTGTGTGTGTTTCTGTAATTATTGCAGTTCAGGTTTTTTTATGACTATAAAGACACTAAACTATCTTACTGCATACAAGCCTGCATACTGAACTGTTCATTACATTTGTTGAGTTTATTAATGACACATTAAATTTCTAACAGATCTGCAGTTTGTTGAAACTTTAATTTCCTTATTTCTGTTTCTCTGGTGATTCCCCCCCCCCCCCCCCCCCCCCCATTCATTCGCCCTGTATTTTTTTTTCTTTGTTGTTGTTGTTGTTGTTGTTGTTGTTTTATTAAAAAGGGTCAAACGAAGTCGGGGTAACAAGAAATATATTTACACTTACTGCGCAAGTGCGTGGCTATTATGAAAACAAGATAATGGCGGTAAAACAATGAATAATTATTCTGAGAAAAATCAACTGTTAAAAATTTAATGATGCTTTCTAAGTCAAAATTGACTTGTATAAAATAACTGCATAGTCTGCATACAGTGTGTAAACCAAAAGAAATTGTATGTACCAAAAATCAAGGCTGGTGTAAAATTTTAAAGCGGTCTGTTATTCAGACTTTTAGACTAGACGCTAAAAGCCCACATTCATGTAACCCATGACGATGTGACAGCGAATCATCATACACGGCAGCAGGGCACAGAAATGTAGATCTCCTCTACTTTTGCTAAACTCTTTGTTTAATCATCTTAATAAACAGCTTATTTCTCCCCAGGTGTTTTCTCTGTTGCCGATGGGTCCTCATCGGGGACGGGAGCCGTCACCATGGGCGGAGCCAACTCGGAGTTGTCACAGCAACAGCAGCCCACACCTTCTCTAGCCCCTCCCTCTCCATTCACTGCCACAGCGCCGCTAAACAGCACGGCATCAACACACGTGAGTCTGCGCTACAACCTTTCTACACTCACGTATATGGAAATACACGCTCATCAAAGCCACCATGACGCACACTGTCTCTCTCACACACACACGCACACACAGTCTATTCAGCACCCTCTACATCTGCCCATTCATCCACATCTTTGGCATCTTTGAGCTGAAGTGCAGATAAACTGTGGGAATACAAATAAACCAAAGCACACTAATTAAACGTCTTCCGCACCAAATCTCTCAGCACTATTGTTAATCCTCCGCACGTTAATTGTGTGTGAAATGTGTGTTTCCCGACCTTGTGCGCATTGTGTTTTCTCAGCTCAGTTATTCTGTAGCCAATGGTGAGGCTGCACCTGTAGAGGGTCGCTGTAGCTCATTCAGAGCACAAAAATAAGTCTTCTTAACATTTCAACTACAGCCTAATTAGTTTTTCCTACGTCTAGCGAGCGAGGTCTGTGAGAAAATACTCGAGTTATTTTTATTAATGAAACTGATAGAAATCTGTTTTTGTGACACAGAGGGAACATTGATAATTCATCTTTTTTCCCCTTTTCTTTTTGAAAGCGAGTACACATTCAAGTTCCTCTATAATGAAATGCTAGACAAACCCACCAAGGCTCTGTGTTGTTATAATATGCCTGCACGTTTATGATTTTTATCATGTCACTCAATGGGGAGAATGGTGACGGGGGTGGGGGGGCTTCTGGGCCAAGCTGGGAAAGCACTCATTCACAATACATTATGTGCGAAAGTGGAGAGAAATCAAGGCTGCGTAATTAAAGGAAATCAGTCCCATCGTGAAACATTTAAGGATTTGTCTTTTTTTTGTGGGGGGGAATAATGGAATGGAAATAAAAATGTTAATTTTTTAAATGTATTTCCATTTAAACCTCATATATAAAAGCAGCAGTTAAGCACTTTGAATGAATTATCCAACACCTTTCTCAATATTTAGGCTTTTCTTCATTTTCACTGTGCACTGCTGGCTCATATAACCCTGATATCCAGTTTTAAGGTTGTTGCATCCAACGTGATCAACTTGGCCCCTTTCAAAGCACCTATCTCCTAGAAGGGTGCAGCTCTTCTTCAATCACTGACCCCAGTGTCCGTCCTTTCAAAACGTCCCCAAAGTCTGCATTCTGTCTCTGTCCACCCAGCCCCATCTTTCGCCCATGTCCACTTACCACCTCTCTTTCGCTTTCTTTCTCTCACACACACACACACACACACTTTCTCTCACCCTCGACCTTCCTTCTCTCCGTCCCCGTCCATTTCTCTTCCCCCCCTTCTCTAGTGTCCTGTGATGTAATGACATCTGACAAGCACCACAGTAGGGATGGAAAGATAGATGGTGGGAGGGGAGGGGTTGCAGCGACTGTGTGTTTAGGGGGGTTAGCGCTCTCGCTTTGGATTCGCTGGCTCGGCCTTCATCTCACCCTGCTCCTTCTCTGTTCAGCACATATTCTAGAGGACGGGAGGCCCAGGGAAGCACAGGATATCACGCCTGTTTTCTGCATGTATAGAGGAGCTTGGGTTGCGGCTGTGTGCGAGTTTGTGTGTCTGTGAGAGCGAGAGAGAGAAATGAGACGAGGGCTGCAGAAAGGAAGCATGGGGGCGACTTAATAGAGACGGTTTCTTTTTTCCCCCCACAGTTCTTTTCAAATTGTTTTAAACATGTGTGTTAGTTTGTAAAGTGTGATGCAGGCCTTTGGGCAGCAGACAAGTGAGCGCACACACACACACACACACACACACACACACACACACACACTTTAAATCGAATTGGGAGTAATTACACAACTATAGAAGGATGCCAACAACAGGCTTTCCTGTGTGTGTGTGTGTGTGTGTGTGTGTGTGTGAGAGAGAGAGAGAGAGAGAGAGAGAGAGAGAGAGAGAGAGAGAGAGAGAGAGAGAGAGAGAGAGAGAGAGAGAGAGAGAGAGAGAGAGAGAGAGAGAGAGAGAGAGAGAGAGAGAGAGAGAGAGAGAGAGAGAGAGAGAGAGAGAGAGAGAGAGAGAGAGAGAGAGAGAGAGAGAGAGAGAGAGAGAGAGAGAGAGACTGGGTGAATGACAGAGACCATTTGCTATTTTCAGTGCGCTAGCAGACTCTTGGCCTACTGTTATTGGCTATCAGCCCAGGACAGAGAAAGGGAGTGCGAGAGAGACTTTAATGAAAAATGAATGTAAATGAAAAATGAATGTTGATGGGAAAGGGGGCAGGATTATGGCACTGGGAGGAGGACGGGGTGGGTGTAGAAAGAAATCTGAAGTCATTTCAGAGGAGGATGAAATAGTCAGAGGGAACAGGTTCCATTTTTGGAAATTAACCTTTAATAGGAATTGGAATTTGCGGGATGATTTTCTGTATTTACACCTACTGTGTGCATAAATTTCTGATATGAGATCATGGCTTTCAGGCTTTTTTTGTTTTATTCCTCTGAACCTCTCCAGAAATTTAAACAAATATATCCTAATCACCCCTAAAGCAGTGGGACAGAATACAGAAACACACAGGAGTTTTACAGACTCTCTAAAGTCTCTGTGTTTTTAGCCTTCATGTAACTGGTCTTTATGGCGTATTTATTTCAGCTCAAAATCAAACAATTTTACTCAAAGAGTTTTCTGATTGGAAACAAAGCGGAGAAAGTGTAGTAAAGCAAACTTACCCAAACTGTCAGTTTAAGCTGTTTTAGTTAAGTAACGATGTCTGGCCTTCACAATTTTTCCACACGTAAGCTGGACGAGAAACTACAACCTTGTTTCCAACGATGGATTTTAAATTCTCCTTTTTTTTCCCTCATTTACTCCTCAAAACACTAGTTTTTGTGCAATCAAAATGGTCAGCCATTTTGTCCTTCTAGATGGACCTGATCCTCCTGCTCATGCTCCACCCTCGCTGTCCTCGCTCTCTGTCGACCCCACCCTTCACTCCACAGTCCTTATTTGGGAAATGCCTTAATTGGATTAAACTCTATGCATCAGAAACACTTTGTCAGCATGTCAGCGTATTGTCGGGGTGCCGAGGCGCTCTGAGCCCTGTGTGTGTGTGTGTGTGTGTCTGTGTGTGCCTAACAGAATAATGAGCTGTGGATTTATAATATACTTGTGGGTGTGTGTTTTAATTTTTTAATGTATTTATTTTTTATAAGTGGTAGATTTCCGTCAGTCCACATTAAGATGCATTGCAGACACATGCACTCTTAACCTGTTACTATAACTGTTCCACTTGATAATAAAGAAACACTTCCTGGTTTTTGTTTATTTTTATGTATAATGCTTAAAGAACAAAATATAAAAATAAAATGATAATAATTCTGGTAATTTATATAGTAACACCAGCAAAAATATGCAGGTTTCCATATTTGAAATTTAGAGGTGTGTGTGTGTGTGTGTGTGTGTGTGTGTGTGTGTGTGTACACCAGTGTACATTTTTATCATTATTTTATTTATTTATTTTTTTGTATATTTCAAGTCTATTTGAGCCCAGAACAGCTGTTTCTTGCTATCCTATCACATTTTATACGTTAGATTTTAAAAATATTGTAATTGTTTAGAAAAATCAAAAGTGTGTGTGTGTGTGTACACCAACAATAATGTATTTTTATCATAAAAGCTAAAAATTGTCACCATGAGCCAAAAATTAAAGACTATTTTTAGCCATTTTTGTTTTAATAAATTCAATCTGATGTGTCCCAGGTTTATTCATTTATTATTCAACGTTTTAAAACGCGTTTCTTGGGACACTCAGACCGTTAAAACCTGAATCACCACGTGATTGTAATGTGGGAAACTTTCTTTCTCACTCTAAAAGTTTACAGCTGGATTCTTGCAAAATTTGTGAGATTATGATCAAGAGGGAATCGGTCTTGCCAGCTTAAATTTTGCCTTTCATGCCGTCAGTTGGCACTTTTTTTCTTTTTTTGAAGTTGCCTGCCTTTTTCCAAGCATGACTTCTCAGATGGTTCAGTGGAAAAGAACAATCATGCGGTTATCTGAAAACTGCTGGTTTAGTCATTATATTATAAAGAGTCAAATCAGAGAGAAAATGTGGCTTCTTGTGTCTCATGTGTCACTGTTTGTTTGTCTCCGTCCACAGGTGAGCGCTCTCCCAGGCTCTGTCTTCAACCTGGCCCCCCCCCACATGTTTGGCAACAGGCTGAACCCCAACTCGACCATGGCGGCGCTCATCGCACAGTCCGAAGCCTCACCGGCAGGTACAGCGGCAACACTTCATGCAGCAGTGCATGTTTGTTTGTGCGCATGTGGAAAAAATAAAATGTGTGCATGAGAGAGAGAGCGACAAGGACACGGAGATAATTGATAGGTCAATGCCCCCTTGATCCCGCAAAAAAGGTCAAGGGTCAGTGATATTCTTAAGCCCCTCCCACTCAGTTCTAGTTAAATGGCATAGGTTTTCCTCTATTTTCTCTTTTTTTTTTTGTTTTCTGATAAACTTTAATCAGTATGAAAGAAAAAAAAATAGGCTCTTTTTGAGGAAATGCTCCTCCTGGAGCCGGCAGGAGCTCCAGAGGTAGAGAGAAAGTCCGTTTGTGTTGTCTGTTCAGCGCAGAGGAGCTGATGAGGGAGTTACGAGAGACTTTAGTAATCAAGAGTAGCCGTTTCCTGATGCAAGACATCTGGTTGGTCAAAGAGACGAGAAGCAAGAGAAAAGAGGCGAATAAAGAGTGCAGAGGAGGAAGCAGTTCCTGCTGCCGGTCAGCAGTCATCAGAGCCAGATCCAGGCTGACCCGCAGGTCAGCTCACTAATCAGGCTGACTGACAGGGGGCCGCGTGTGTGTGTGCGCGCATTCGTTCATGCGTGTGTCCATGTGTGTATGTGATCCAGAGACCTAAATCTGTTTACCTCACTTTATAAGCACCTATTTTTAATGGGTGCAAATCATGCATGTCAAGTTATTAACATCAGCACGTTTTTAGAAGTGAGTGCAGCGGTTTTTTGGTTTGTGTTTTTTAGAAACTACGGACAGGCTACCAGGCAGGTTCAGTGTGTTCAGCAAACCTTATATATAATTCATGAAAATGAACATTTTGATTGCAAACTCTAAAAAAAAAAAACAAAAAAAACAAAAAAAAAACCCCAACAACAACTGTTTTCTTTTTGTAATTAAGAAAGGAAAAGATTTTATACCATATTTAATTTTGTAAGTTGTTTCAGGTGTGTGTGTGTGTGTGTGTGTGTGTGTGTGTGTGTGTGTGTGTGTGTGTGTGTGTGCTATGCTGTTGTGTAAAGTTAAATGTTTCCAATTGGAAATGTGTTTAATTTGTAATTAAATTAAATGTATAATTCAATATGAAGTCATTTCTGCCGTTTACACAATTTCAGATGTGAGTATTGTAAATGTTCTCCACTTTAATTTTAAGTGAAACTTAAATATAAACATAGTATGAATTAATAGGCCAGTGGTTTTTCTTTATTGATTAGATTTTCTTTAGCGTCAGTAAAATTTCTTTGTGCAAAAGGTGAAATATTCAGATATTAAACCAGCAAACAAGTATTGTATATTTTCCCCCCTATATTTGGAAACAGACTATTTTTGGAATATTGACAGTTGATTCATTATTGAAATAGTGGCAGATTTATTTTCACTTGATTGACCTATTACTTCATTGAGCTGCACTAACCAGTAATGAAAATAATCATTAAGCAGCCTTAATGAACATTGATATTTCCTTACCATAACATTAAGCACACAGACGTGGAGAACACGTGTCTGCGGCTACATAAGCATGAAGTTCTGTTTGTCGGCTAGTAAGGGTCATGTGAGCGTAAACGTGCAAGGTGTGTGTGTGTGCGTGTGTTTGTATGCATGCAGCCTGTTTACTTTGGCAGCCGTTTCTCTTTGCTTTTGAGTGTCTGGAGGGAGGTGCCAGGGACGAAAAGGGTTACGACAGAAAAAAGGACTTGAAAAAGAAGAGAGCGAGGGACTGGAGTGGTGACCTGGTGGGGGTAAAAGCTGGGATTGACTGTCTTAAGTAGAGGGGAGTTTGTGTGAGTGTGTAAATGCAAAAGTCTGTGTGCATGTGTGATTCATTACTCTCACTGAGGAAAATGAAAAGAAGCGTCTGGCCAGGGGCCCAGAGGGAGGAGAGACAGAGACTCTCACAGAAGGTAGAGAGGGAAGCACATGCAGTTTGAATGAAGGCTTGTGTTTGAAAGAGATACAGAGAGAGAGAGAGAGTTTTGTAGATTGCAGAGCCCACAGTATTGCAGCGCATGTAGCCTGGGTCAGAGGGAAAACAGAAAAACTTGAAAAGGGTCCTCTGTCTTCACTTCTTTTTATCATCCCGGACCCTTGAAAAAATATACTCCAGAGTGGATAAATCCAGGAACAACGGCAATTTGCTTTAGTGTGGTAGAGGACAATTATGCTTTTGAAAAATAATGTTGTACGCCTGGGGTGAAATTCCAGTGTGTCTCGGGTCATGCAGACTGCCACCCCTGTATGTATCTCCAAAATTAACTAGTGTTTTAACCATCACATATTTTCTTTTATAACTAAAGCGTTTTTAAAAATTAAAAAATTAAAGAAATCCAAATATAGTTAATTGGGAGTGATTGTGCTGTGTAACTGCTCTGCAGCGCGATGAAGATCCACCCTACTTAACTATGTTTTACAGCTGGGGTCAAGACAAATCTGTCATTTCCTGGAGCAGAAACATGTCTTGAGCTCAAAACTGCGTTTTTAACAAATTGTCAAACTTTAACAAATGTCCTGATGTGTGATTTTCCAAGCCGTTAAAGAAGGCTCAGAGTCTCCGGTCTGGATCAGTGTGTGAAGCTCCCTATAAGACATTTGAATGATCAATTTTTAAGCATTGCAACACTATGCAAAGAGTATTTACAAGCCACAGTTAAATGACTCATTTTCTCTGCCAGGAAACAGAAATAAACGACCGAACGATGAGTCTGGCTGTATTAAAACGCAGGTGATCACAAAGAGCCCGAGGATAGAAAACAAAGCAGGAAAGCTGGGTTGTTACGGATGTCTGGGATGCTTTGCAGTCTGTATTGTTTGCTTGCCTAAATAAATGAAGAAGCGTGTTTTTTATTCTTGTTTTTGTCTTGACTGGTGGCTTAAAAAAATAACCTGCAAACAGTATTGTGAGTGCGCTTTCACATTCAACTTCAGCCGGCTCTGTGTGGATATATTTATTTTTATGTCAGCATATATTGTGCAAAGCAGTTGGTCTAAGATCCATTCCTATATTACAAATAATGACTGAACAGGCTCATGCTGTAATGCTTATGTTTATGCCTGGTCTGTATTCTGATCATTAAAAGTACCCTAACTTCAAAGTAGGAAACTAAAATAAAATAACAAACAGATAAACGTCTTTATTCTCACATCTAACCCTCCAAAATTTGTAGAGCATTCATTTAAAGACCACAAATGAATTCCACATTTTTATGCTCATGTCAACATTATTCCATAATTTCATCCTAACAACAGAAAAACATCTTCTGTCCGTGTTCTCGTCCAATTGATTTTTTTTTTTCTGTGTGTGTGTCTGTGTGCAGATCAGGAGGCGGGAGACGGCAGCAGCAGCGGCGGCGGTTGTGTCGGAGCTCAGGGCTTCTCCATAAGAGCTTCTCCCAAGACCACCCCGCGGTGAGTGCGCGCACACACACACACACACACACACACACAGATACCCTCCCCAGCACTCCCTCACCATTTACATTCCTCACTGGTCCCCCTCCTTCACCCATCCCCCCCTCCCCCTTTCTGCTTTTCCCTTTGCTGGCCCCCTCATCTCCCCTCTCTTCCTCTCACTCCTCAAACACACACATGCACACTCTCTCTTTTGCTCTTGCCCCTACAGGCAATTCTTGCTCTCTCAGCCATCGATAACTTGTGTTTTTGAAGGTGGTAACCATCCTTCAAGTCCAGTTAGATGTTTTTTTCTTGTCTTCTTGTGTTTAAGGACAGTGTGATGAGTTATTGTATCTCCTCCATTTTGGAATGTTTGCATGGATCATTCAGGATCACGGGGAAATTGATCATACAGATAAACTTTTTTTTTTGTTTCCGCTATTGTCTGTGGAATGGGTGATTTCACTTGATAAGGTTGGTTATATATGGTTTTATTTTTTATTTTTAAATCTAAATTTTTGGTCTTAAATTTAGGATAAATGACATTTAACTGCAAAAGGAAACACTGTAGCAAAATGAGGCGACTTTAAGACTGTTTAAGCTTCTTTAAAGTTTCATGTGCGAGTGGTGAGTTAAGTCATATTTTTACATTCCACAATAGGGGAAAATAAGATGCCGTTTGCACCCCTACGGCTCAGTCATCTCTTCCGGTGTCCTTTATTTCCCCTTTTCCCCTCTCCTCCTCTCCTCAGGCTCCAACAGCTTGTCTCAGTGCACACTGAGATTTATCGCATCAAGACAGTGCACTTCCCTCTCTCTGTCTGTCTCCCCCTGTTGCATGTCTTCTTTCTTCCTCTCTCTCCTAGTCTTTTTCTAGCTCTCACGCGCAGACAGAAAGCCTGGCCCCTTTTCATTAGGGGCCACTGTAACAACAAATTGATGTAGTTTTATAGCCAGCAGTGACTATGTTTGTCTGACGTTTATGTTAGGTCGTTAATCTCCCTATTGACCTCTCCATCTCTCCTTTTCTATCAATGCACTCTCTCTCTCTCTTCCCCTACATTCAGCTCTCCGATTGGTGGCCTGCAGATCCGCTATGACTCTTCTGGGTCGTTGCCGGGGCCGGGGTTGCTAGGGGCGGGAGGAGGTGGGGAGACGTTGCCCCCAGTGGCCACCAGCATTGAGCAGCTCCTGGAGAGGCAGTGGAACGAAGGGCAGAGCTTCCTGCTGCAGCAGGGAGCACAAGGAGACGGTGAGAAGACGCAAGCACCAAGCATCCTTAAAACTACAAGGTTACCTAAAAGAATCGTCCGATTTCAGACTATTGCTCACCAGTAACTACTGAAAAACAGGCCTCTAAGCAGGGAGTGATTATTGGTAGCAGTGGCTGCAGTGACTCCAGACATGCTTGCAAAAGTATGGGACGAGTTTGACTATTGTGTGGACTAATGCCGGGTGTCCACAGGGATGTGGAGCACTTGTGAAAATTTTGTATGTAAAATATACCAAAAGCTTTTATATCCATTACTTTAAAAAATATAGCCTTTTGAAATCGGATGATTCTGTTTGATACACACTTATGAGTTTGTTAATTCCATTTAAGTCTCTCACCAGATGGATTTTATTTCTACCTGTGACACCCTCACAGCATTTTATTTAACAAATAAGTCACATAAAAAACCCAAATAATAGTTTTACTCTCTATTTAAAAGATACAGTATAAGGCAAAAGGCCTGAAATCAAACAAAGGCAGTATGAAAACAAAAGGTGAATTCTCTTCATTTCAAAAATGACAGGAGATTAATCTCCTACCTCACACGCACTCATACACTTTGTCCACTTCACCATTTCCTTCTCTGTGTCAATTGATCCGTCGGCTCTTTGCCTTCGAGCTGTTGTGCAGAGCCGCTCCCTCTTTCAGTCACATTTTCACTTTATCTGTTATTGTTGCACCTGTCAATCTCTTGCTGGTTATCTACCTATCTGAACATCCCTTCTGGGATCAATAAAGTGAAAATGAAAAAGGGGGATGGCAGCCTGGTCGTTAGAAAGGCTGTCCTTCAATCGGATGAGTCAGGTTTAAGTTCCTGCATCTGCAAACCCTCCTCCTCCTCCCCCGACACAGAGTCCGTGCAGGCGCAAGGTCACTGTAGCTGACCTTGATCTCTGACATGTCTGTGTTGAGTATCTGTCTGATCGTCACTGTGTGTGTTGTTAATGTGAGGTATAAGAAAAGGCAGATTTAGAAAATGAGTGGCCTTTTAGAAAGTAAGGATATTGGTGAAAGGGTCAGTCCTGTAAAGATTCATCCCAGCATATAACCCAGCACCAGCACTGGTTATTTTACCTTCACTGTGGTGCAGCTAAAACAACAAGTGGGCTAACAGTGTTGACTGCAGACTGACGGGGCTGAGTTTTATTTCATTTGTGCAATTTTGAAGTCTTTATTTTCTCACACAGGTGTGGAGAGCAGTAAATTGAAAATTCAGAGCGGAGCTATTACAGAATATTTGGAGCAGGAAATAAAAAATCGCTGCTTTTTCTGTTCCCTCTCTCTTTCTCAGTGGTGAGCATGTTGAAGTCTCTGCACCAGCTCCAGGAGGAGAACAGGAGGCTGGAGGAGCAGATAAAAACTCTGACCATGAAGAAAGAGAGACTGCAGCTTCTCAGCGCACAGCTATCAGTGCCTTTCACACCTGCCACGGCCTCCTCGGGTACACAGACACTCTTACTTACTTACTTAGAAATCAAGGTGAATGATGCACACCAGTGAGCCACAGCACCTGCCTGGCATTGTGCAGGTCTGCTTTGTGTCACTGAAACAGCTGCCCCCCCATTGATGTGTTTTGTGGTATCAGGCATCAAGCATGGCAGCAGGAGATCCTTAAAATGTTACCTCCATGGACTAAAAAAATATCACAGATGCTTGATCAGATTGAGAGCTCGGGAATTTAAAGGCCAAGACGACACCTAAAGTTATCGTTCAAGAAATTTTTGCACGGAGGGTGTGTTATATTTCTGAAAATGTGACAGTCCAATACTGTTGGCATGAAAGGTTTGAATGTGGCCTGCAACACTATTTTGGAGGATGTATGAGTAACAACCATCATCACCCTGCCTCTGCCAGCTTCCCTTCCTCCCATAGCACAGCCTGATGCATGCATGTGTTTATATCAAAGTTATTCAGATTCTTGCATCTGCACATGTTATTTTTTTTCAGCTTTAAGATCTGACTGAGCTACTCTCTTGTTCCCGATCGAAAAGATGGATTGTTGCTGGCTGACGTCATTTAGCACAGAAAATTTCTAGAACTTGAAAAGCAGGTTTCACATTTTTTAGACTGGCCCTACTGAGACATGTCTAACCTTTCGGTTATCCGCAGATGTGAAGGGAGCCCAGCCGGGAGCAGCTGACTCATCTTTACCTGTGGCGACTCAGGTAAGGACAAATTCGTGGTTTGACTCCTCTGTAGTCAGCAGAGTTTGTGTTTTCGAACTAGTTTTTATGCTTTGTTTTGATTTCTGTTTTGATTTTCCAGAGTGGCTTTATTTTTATTTATTTTTTATTAGTTTCAGTGTTAGTTTTAGTCTTGAACACTCAGTAATTTATTTATGGCAAATGGCAGAGGCAAGATTTAAAGTCAGAATAGAAATTGGAATATAAACAGAACTTTTTGTAGTTGACTCACAGGCTTGTAGACTTTGAAAGTTTTTTCTTTTATTCTATTTATTCTTTAATATTGTAAATTAAGCAAACTGTAATGATCGCTTTAATTTAATGTCAAAAAGGTGTGAAATAACGCATATCCCAATTAATAGGCCACATCCTTTGGAGGCCGTATTTGAAGGTCGATTATGTCACAGCAAGGCAATGAAGGCTGTCCCAATTCGAAGGCTGCTCCAAATGCGGCCGACAAATGTGTCCTTCATTAACCTATCCCAGAATTCATAGCGCCAGTTTCCAACAATGGCGGCAGCTACTTAGTTTTAATATTACTCTTATTACTTTTTCTGGGTCACCAAATAAACTTTTAAGATGTTTTCAGGCGAGAATGTAGCTGTGTAAGCTTCAAATATCTGGTTGGTTTATCAAGACATCACATATTTGCAAACGTGCTTCAACGTTTTCGAAGGTGTCTGTTACCCACCAGCTCGATAGCTGACCGGGTGGTCAAGGCTCACTAGAGCCGGCAAGAACAGCAAACTCCCGGCACATCGTTTTCAGATCCCCGCGGTCTTTCACTCGGGTTAAACATGAAATATAAGTCACTTAAAATGTTATTGTTTGGCTTTTTACAGTGTTTTATTTGTTCCTGAGTAAATCGGTTTGGCTGAGATTAAAGTTATAGTTTCGACACAGCTGAATAAACGTCAAACAGAAAACACAGAAGTGTGAGATGGTAGAGAATGTACTCCAGTGTTCTGTTATATATTAGCAAGCGAGGAGCAGACTCCCCCGAGACCCAAAAATCTCCCCCGAAATCTGAAGGCTAGACCATCCCATTTCACAGCCTTGCACTTCCGGCCTTCTAGGTCTTCGAAGGACCCGGCCCATGTAGAACGTGAAGGCCTGGTCCTCTGAAGGATGCAGCCTATGAATTAGGACATAGCTACAGATTCTGAATGCAGGACTTGTCATTAATGGGAGTCTCTTTCTGGTCCTCAGGATAGTGCATCTTGTGGTGGTCACAGCAGTAGTGGCTCCACCTCCTCCCTCTCCACACCTCCCTCGGTGTCCCAGAGTCCACCTCAGCCACAGCTCAATGGGGTCGCCTCCGTAGGGGTGACCCCGGCTGGGTTGGGCGGCGTGGCGGGGCTAATGGGGGCTCTGGGCGCAGGGAGTGCGCTGGGCATGGGTGGAATCGTCGGGGCTCTGAACGGCGTGATCCAGACGCCGGCCGGCACCTCCAGCCCTCACACACACACTACAGGAGCAGCTACAGGCGTCACTTTGCCCGTCAATAACAAGTATGGCTGTTTTCATCTTCCTCTAATACATTAAGCGCCCTTTTCAGATTAATAAAGCATCAACACTGGGATGCGAATTGTGTTGGAAGCCTTTGATGATAATAAAATCAATACATGCGGTTTCACATCACCCTTCCCAACAAATTGGTTGACTGTCAGCGAGTTAAAGAGCTCCAGATGGGTGTCAGTAGCTTCACATTTTCAAGGCCCTTTCACATAAGCACATAGTTAAGTACTGAAAATGTTCGGGAATATGTTTGTCTCGGCTTCCCAAGAAGTTTAAATGTGAACTTTATTGCATCCTCTCTTCCTCTTTGTGTCTTTTTGCTTCCGCAATGGATTTTAGCAGCTCAGCAACTAGTAAGACCAGGTGAGGCAGAAGCTGGTGCCACTTCACAAACCGCCGTAGCTCTGTTTTCATCAGTGTGTCAGCTTTGTGAAGAAATGCTGTAGTCATGCATGTTTTTTTGAGTTTGAATCTTTTCTTGTTTTGTTTTGGGGGTTTTTTGAAGCAAAAAATAAGCTCATGTTTTTCTTTATAACTTATAGAAACAGATAAATGTTAATATTTTCTGTCACTCTCACCGTCACAGACCTGTAATGTTTTTAAAAAGTGTGCTAAACAGTCTGGTACTGTGCAGGCAGTGTTAATTGCGTTTGTCTCACTGTGAGTGTGCTTTGTCTCCTCAGCGCGGCGCGAATTGGCCTGCTGTCTGAGCAGCAGAGATTGCTCCTGCAGCAGCATCAGCTCCACCAGCTGCTGTCCTCACAGCCTTCAGTGGTACTACACACACACACACTATGCACATTTGATTACTTACTACTATCACACACAGTTAAACACAAAGACACTGAGCTACAATTTTCTTTTAGACGATAGTCTAAATCACCTAGCTTATTAACTCTTCTTCTTCCCCTCTTTTCCACACTTTCCCCTGCTTTTTTTCTTCTGTCTCACGCTCTGTTCCCCCCTTCAACTCTTTTCTTTAATGACACCTCCACTTAATCCTCTTCTCTTTTTTTTCTTTTTCTTTTTTCTCTCATTCTTCCTCCTTGTTTCCTCCCTCCTTGCATCTCCCCCTTCCTCCCTCTGCTCCCCAGGAGCAGCAGCAGGTGTTGCTCTACCAACTGATGCAGCAGCAGGACCTCCAGCAGCTGCAGTCCCTCTCCTCCTCTGCCCAGATTCCCTCCATCCCACTCTCTTCCGCTCAGCTGCCCATCAACAACTTGCTGCCCGGCGCCCAGAGCCAGGGCCAAGGCACCATCACCGCCAACCCCTTCCTGGCGCTGCAGCACGCACACGCCGACACGCATGGCTCAGGGGCGCAGAAGCCTCGGCTAGCCGAAAAAGCCGTGGGCGTCGGAGGGCAAGAGAAGACGTGACGGCATATGTTCTTTTTGTTTCCTTTTTTTCTTTTTATTGTTTTGTTTTTTTGTTTTACATATATATAAATATAAATATATATATATATATATATACATGCGCAGAGTTTTTTGGGATCAGTCTGTTGGTCAACTTTGTAGGTTAGTGATGAGAACATCTGCAGGAGAGCAAAATGTGTTCATGTTAGATATTTGTTTCCAGCAGTGTGTTAAAGCATAACACACACACTCTCTCTGTGTGGAGTTATACTGTAGTTTAGGTTCTGATCTCGACACCACGTTTTGTGTCATTTTGTATTATTTATTTGATTTAACGACTTTTTAGCTGCTTTGAGTCCTTATTTTGATTGCTTTGTCTACTTAAAGATTTTTTTAGTTATTTAATACTGCTGGTAGTAACTGAACGTGTGTTACTGTCAGTACATGGTGTGTTTAGTCTCTTCTCTCAACAGTTCAGTTGACTGACAGGTTCCCAGAAACTCTTTTTATTTCTTCGGTGTTTCCTACTCCGAATCTTGTTCCAGGTTTTGTTTTGGGTTTTTTTTTTTTTTTCCTCTCTCATTTTTTTTTTTTTAAATTAATGTTTTTGTAATGGTCTGGTCTCTCTGCTGTTTCACTCTCTCAGGGGCTTCAGCCAAACCAGCAGTTGTGCTGCAGCGCACAAGCTGGCACACACACAGAACTACAAACATTTGGAAAAAAAAGAAAAGAAAATGGCAGCAATATTATGATTAGGACAACAGTACAATTCCCTGTTATAGGACTTACCAGTCATAGATGTGTGATTGACATCTGTCTCGCAGCAGTCCTGGAGGGACTATTAAATGAGGAAATGTCCCACACGTCCTCAGTGCTGCCTTCTCTCCCCGTGTCTCCTTCCCGCAGTTTGCGTACATCCATTAATGTCCGTGAGCCAAGCCTCGTATGGTCACCACAGAAGCCTTGCTTTTGACTGTCTCTTCTCTGGGCCAGATACAGGAGGATCATTCGGGGAAAAGAAATGTAAAAGAGGAGAAAAAAAGATTATTCAAAAAAGTACGTTGAATGTTCACAAAGATGCTTAAATCCACGTCACACATCCACTTTCAGAGATAAACCACGCAGTTGGTTATCAGCAAGTGGAAGTGATTGCATTTCATCTTCCCGATTGAGCCTCCTGCTGCACCTACCTCTCGAGCAGGACCAGCCTATCAGGACCTAAAAGGCCGACAGCAGCGGCCACTTATAAACCCACAACAGTCAGGACTGGCCAATCAGGGTCCAAACCCAAGTGCCTGAGGCCAAAAGAGGAAAGTGGGATTTTGTTTTTTTAAAGCAAACAAATATATATATATATATTAAGAAACACTTGGTCACTCTACCCAATTTTTCACAGTGCTACTGGTAATGAAGCTGCGTTGCTAAGGCAACAGATTACAAAAACTCTTGGTCCTTCAGGCTGGACGTCTCTTTAACAAAACTAGGAACTTTTATTCTGCTGCATTCTCTAATATCAAAGCCAACTTTGTTGTGCTTTCTATTTATCTGGAGGTTTTGTGTAATGGGCATAAGATGATATATTTTAAAAGCCCGCTTGTTTTTGCAATTTAGCATCATTTTGTACTACTGTGTAAAGTTTTTTTTTTTCCTTTTGTTCCTCTGTTCAGTCTAATCTTGCTGTAAACCCTTTTAATGATTTCTATTTTTGTCATGTGTTTAAAGCTAGGAGCTACTTATTAGCTGGCTGATTTGGGAGGGGTTGTGGTTGTATATAGGTGTTTGTAGGGGAGGAGGAAGTGTGTCAGGGGGGGCACTTGGTGGCACAGTTTTTACCTCGTTAAGTGTACATAAATCTTTCTCATTGGCCGTTGGTTGTACATAAGTGATTATGATTGGTCGTGCTGGTGTGAAGGAAAGCCAATGAAGCCTCAGTTCATGTGTGTGAATCTTTAGGACCAGACAATAAGGTTGACAGTGACTGGACACAAAAGTATTAATTTATTTTTATATGTGCAGGGACATTGTGTTTCTTTTTTTTCTTTTTTTCTTTTTTTTAATGTTTTGCACCATTTTCTTGATGGAAAGTCATTTTATACTCTGGGCACCATATTTTCATCTGTGCACACATTTTGTTGGATAAATTTTCTAAGAGTGTAAAAAAATTGGTGGGGGATTGACAATGTATTTAAAAAAAAAAAAAAAAAAAGAAAATTAAAGAAACACTCTGGTTAAGTAAGAGCAGCGTTTGGTGTTTGTATCAAAGTATCAGTAAAAAAATCACAAAATCACGCATGCTGTAAATGTGTTTGCTTTTACCGTGACGCTGATCAGTAGAAAGAAACTAAATGAACCAGAGAGAGGGCTGGACACTAGTTTTTATCCGGCCTGGTGCTAAAACGGCACTAAAACCCCCAATAAGATGACATTTAATTCAAAACAAATGCACACAGTTTAAAAATCCCCCAACAGAGCCCGTTCATAAACTCACAATTTTTTAGCCACCTCACAAATACTTCTTTAAAACAACTAATATTATCAAAAAATAAATTACAAGCTGCATATTTTTTTAATTCGCTGATTAAATGCATGTTATTTTTGTCCTTCCTGCGCATATGTCAGATGATTTACGAGGTGAGTGTAGATGAGATTAAAATGTTCCTGTTAAACCAGTGGTTTCTTTTCCCCCAGTTTGAAGCCACTCTTACGAGCGGACTTGTAAGCTGTATTTTGAATAGAGTCAAACCTTTCCTGACTTATACTCCGTGCCATTAATTACACTGTAAATTGTGGACGAGGAGGCGCTAAGCGGGATGTGAATTATTCTGTAACAAGAAGGGAGGTGAGGGGGGTTGGGGGAGAAAAATAAATAATCATCGAGCAACCAAAGTGCCAATAGAAACTCAACATCTTTAAATTTAAACATTGTGCTTCGGGGCTCCTGTCCTTACAAATATGCACCCACAACCAAAGCTGATGACTTCCAGCTGCCGCTGCTGTGTTTGCGTTGAAGAGGTGGGGGCACCATTCTGCTACATCTGCTTCTGCCCTGGTAATTAAAAGCTCACTTTCCTCCTGCACCCCCCCCCCCCTACTCCCTCGAAAATACACCCCCTCCTTAGGAGTGTTGAAACCCCCCACCCCACCCACACTCGCCCGCGCGCTTTGCATGTACACGCACAAATACACCCAGAATCTAACCTGCATTCAACAACGCAACCCCCCTTTTTCCTTTACCCGAGCACTTGCTCATTCACCCCTCCCACTGCCAACTATCCCTCACTGTGACCTCCCCTCATCCATCCACCCTCCACTCACTATCAGCCCTGTCAATCAAAGCTAGGCTGTTTAAAACGCATACCCCCCAGCACCACCACTTCCCCACCTCCACCATCTTTTATAAGCCTCCCACTAACAGCCCTGCCTCTCTCACACACACGCACACACACGCATGCGGGCCAGAGCCACTGTGTCCATCATCGATCACGCTCCCCCAGAAGCATTTTCCAGGGTTGGGAGGGCTTACCAGCTGATTCAGGACCCCTGTGTGCTGCCCAACTAGGTGCCTGATTACAAAGTCAAAACATGACTAAGCCCCGGTATTAGGAGACAGGAGAGCTCTCTGTCTTATGCACACACACACACATACACATAGAGCAGATAGCAGGCCAGCAGGAGGGTTAAGCCCGGGATGATTAGACAAATGTAGGGCAGATATCTGCGGCTTCAGAGGCAGGCTGAGCCGCTGTCACCGAGGAATGCTCTGCAGCATTAAAGATACCTGTCTCACACTGAGCATGCTCACTCTGCGGTTCAGTTTCTACTTAAATGTTCTCCTTTTTTTCAGGTAAGGCTTTTGTAATTGATTAGTGTTCGTGAAGGCTTTGAATAAGCCCCAAATAATAACTAAATAAATATATATGGAGAAAAGTGCAGTGAAAAGGAGGTTTTATATTTATGGGTTTAAAATCTTGGGAGGAAACATTACAACAGTTAAAGAAATATTTCAACTAGCAATGCAGAAAGATCAAACTTGATTTGTAATTGTGTCATTTGACTTTTGTAAATAAGTAGAGGCCTTACATTAAAGAAAACCTAGAAAAGTAAGCTGCTGCAGCAGGTTGACACCAAGTGTGATTTTTTTTTTTCATTTATAAGATTTAAATTTATTTGTCTTATATGCGTCAGCCTCTTGTTCCAGCATAATTTAAAAGTAAAAACATGAATTCACCCCCATGGAGTGAAAACCAAGAGTTTGTAAACGAATTGATTCCTTTACTGAGTGAAACGGGGGGGGAAAAGGTCAAACTTGATGTTAAATAAACCTAAAAAATGCTTTCAGGGGCCTATTATTTTGAAAAGCCGACAGGTTGAAGATGCGCAGTTTCCACAGGACGTGAACTTTAACAAACTTACAATATTTGTTGCAATCATCGCTCCCATTCTGTCACACTCCAGACCGAGCAGAAATAAAACTACAACAAAAGCCATAAAACAAGTTCGCCAGATGCCAAAAATAATTCCTCTACACGGGTTTCGGCACATGTTTGGTAATTCAGCTAAATTATTTAATTAGACCCCAGCCTCAAATACGGAGAGCAAAGAGCAATAAAGCCGAGAGAGGCTTCGGTGTAGTAAACCATTAGTAAGAAGGAGGCTGTCGCTGGTTTGTATAGTAATGCAGTGTAAATCATCACAGAGTGGCTGCCATTAGGAGGCTTAATCCTGGGCCGAAACCTGCAGTCAGCTGCCAGGGGCCCTGATCGGGTGCCGAGTGGAACCAGAGCCGGCAAACAGAGGTGTTTAGGGCCGTGAGGGCAGGAGGAAGAGGAGGAAGGGTGCAAGAGACAGAGTGTGGAGGGAACAGCTGAGGAGATTCCCAGCGAGAGTGTGTGTGTGCGTGTGTGTGTATTTGTGTGTCAGCCCCCCCACAGGTCGCTCTCCTGTGGGATAATGGTGGCGAGGAGAAGCAGCAGGATTCAGCCTCATCCCTCTTCATTCTCAGACAGCTCGTATTCTTCTGCTAAGTGACACTCCTCTGTCACCCCCGGCACAAACACACACACACAGACATGCATATATACACTATTCTCAGAATCCTCTCTTTCTTTGTGTGTGTGTGTGCGCGTGTGTGTGTGCGCGCGCCTTCCAGCTGAATTACACCTCGCAGTTTCCTCGAAGCTTATTGATGCCACTGCAAAAATGACAAAGCAGGACGACTGACAGTAAACAAGCACAGCACCCTTTTTACTTTCAAAGTCAAATTTGCCCACTTGTCACCCTCGATCAGATCTGAAAAGCTCTGCAAAGCATTTGGACCGCCATAGACTGTGTTGCCTACAGCGGTGAGAAGTTATACGCAGCTTGAAAATTATGCCAATAATGCTGAAATATTACGGAGAGATTAAAACTACACACAGCTCTGGAAAGATGGGAAAAAGTACAGAAGTAAAAGCTCACAAAACTGAGTGAATCTGTCTGTGTGGAAAAAACATAATTGCGGAAATTGTGTAAAATAATAATAATAATTAATACATATGCAATATTATCGTATATTTTTTTAAACTATATTTTAGGAATGTGTTTTGGGGGGCTTTGCGGTATTGCTAATAAAAACCCACGCCTAAATAAAAAAAAGTAAAAATAGCAATAAAATATAGTTTAGATATAGGCTGAGTTCAGTGTCAATAATTACCATAGAATAAGTCATTCAAATAAAAGGCGTTGTATAATAAAAGTGTTTGCAATGCGGAGGAGCACAGGCAGGAGTTTCCTGGTCGCCTCTCTGAGCTGCAGCGTGTCCCGCTGACTCAGCGGCGCCTGCTCCGCTCGCCTGCCGCTCAGAGTGCGTCGCTGCACGGCTCGAGAGCCGTCTTGCCTCGCGCCCCTCGCGGCTCCCGCTACGAGCGAGAAGAAAGGAAGCTCAGAAAACCGCAGCGAAGCGAGAAAGAGAACTTCACCGCGAGCTGATGGCAACGACAATTCAGCGGTGAAGGGAGGGAGGGGGGTGTTTGAAGAAGCGGTTGTTTTTTCTTCTTTCCGCGTCTGCTTTTCCCCTTTGGAGGCGGGGAAGGGGAAATGCAGCTCCCCGGTAAAAGCACTCTGCCACCGAGGAGCGGTGCTCAGTGCAGCCGTGGGGGCTAAACGTGAAGCTCCGCGATGCTTTGATTTGTGTTTCAGGGCATCAAAATTCAAATCTATTATCGTAATAAATTATAAAACACTTTTTTACATTTTACGTCTAATTTATTATTATTTATATATTTTTTAAAACTCTTATTTTCACACACACTAATAAACCCCCCCACTGTAGACAGACTGGTGTAATGCGCTTTTAGCGCAGTGATATTATGCTAAATGGGGATCTAATGATGTGAGACGACAGCAGGAAATATTTTAAAGTCACGTGTCACTTTAGGCTCGTGTTTATGTGATCTCCTGCGAATATATATATTTTAATGGCGTTAATAAATGTGGGGTGTTAGCAGCATCGTCTTACTTTACTCTGTCGTCACAGCTGGTTGTTTTTCTGTAGTGTTTACCTCTTTAAAAAAAGAAGTAGAGCCTCCTATCTACTGTGGCGACCTGCGGGCTGTTGTTTTGAAGACCATCGACCACAGCAGCACACTGCAGGGAAGCTGCATGACCCACACAGAAATGCACTGAATTATGTATAAACTCAATTAAACTCATTTAGAAAGCTCCTGTTTTCTTTCCAAATGGCATTTCTCCTCCTTCAGCTCCTATTTATATTGTGTTATGTTGTTTAAAAGGTGTGCTGTGCCTATTTAAATGCACGGTAAAAAAAAAAAAGAAACAAAAAAGCAAAACACATGAAATATATATATATATATACATATATATATATATATATATATATATATATATATACTATATATATATATATATATATATATATATATATATATATACATATACATATACATATATATATATACATATATATATATATATATATATATATATATATATA